>NC_089251.1:244732227-245332227 GCF_963930625.1 Muntiacus reevesi
GCCCCTATAATGTGAATGTCTGTGTATTTAATGTTCCAGAGGTCTCTTAGGCTGTTCCCACTTCTTTTCATTATTTTTTCTTAATTCTGTTCCCCAACAGTGATTTCCATCAGTTTATCTTTCAGATCACATATTCATTCATCTGTCTCAGTTATTCTGCTATCAATTCACTATAGTGTATTTTTCAGGTCAGTTATTATATGGTTTATCTCTGTTTGTTTTTTAAGGTTCTGGCTCTTCATTAAATATTTCTTGTATCCTCTCAGTCTGTGCCTCCATTCTTTTCCCAAAATCTTGGATTACCTTTACTGTCATTACTCCAAATTCTTTTTCAGATAGAGTGCCTGTCTCCATTTAGTTGTTGTTCTGGGATTTTATCTTGTTCCTTCATCTGAAGCTTATTTCTCTGCTGTCTCATTTTGTCTAATTATCTGTATTTGTGGTCTTCATTCCTCAGGCTGCAGGATTGTAATTCTTGGTTCTGGTGTCTCTTCCCTAGTGTGTGAGATTGGTCTTGTGCAGACTTCCTGGTGGGAGGGGCTGGTGCCTGCCCACTGGTGGGTAAAGCTGGATCTTAACCCTCTGGTAGGCAGAGCCATGTCAAAGTGTGTCCTTATAGGTGGTTTTTGGCTCAGGGCAAGTTCAGGTAGCCTGGTGGTAGCTGGTGGGTGGGGCTGTGTTCCTATTCTGTTTGGCCTGAGGTGTGTCCCAGCACTGGAGCCTGCAGGCTGTTGGGTGGGGAGGTCTCGGTTCTGAGAGAGCTTATGCTGATGGATATTCCCTGAGGCAACCACCGGTGTCTTTTCCTCTACAGTGATCTACAGCTAACCCTCACCTCCCCAGGAGACCCTCCAAGATCCACAGGTGTGTCTGGCTCCATCGCTTATCAAATGACTACTTTGCTCTGAGACCTAGTACACATGAAAACTTGCGTGCACCTCCAAGAGTGGAGTCTGTTGCCTCTAGTCTTGTGGAGCTCCTGTACTCAAGCCGACTGGTCTTCAAAGCAAAACGCTTTGGGGGCTTCTCCTCCTCCTGAGGTCAGAACCCCAGGCTGGGGAGCCTGATGAGGGAGCCAGAACTCTCATTCTTGTGGGAGATCCTCTGCAATATAATTATTTTCCAGTTTGTGGGTTGCCCACCTGGCAGATACGTTATTTGGTTATACCACAACAGTGTTCCTCCTACCATCTTGTTGTGGCTTCTTTGTCTTTGTGTGTAGAATAACTTTTTTTTTTTTTTTTTTTAGGATTCAAGTCTGTTTTTGTTGATGATTGTTCAGCGGTTTTGTAAAAGGTGTTTTGTAAAAGGAGGTGAGCTCAAATCCTTCTACTCCACCATCTTGTCTCCAGCTTCTGAATCACTGCACACACAATTCTGGAAATCAACAATGTTAGTCTCCTAAGCCCATCTAGAAGTACCTTCAATCATAAGATTTTTATTCATTTGGTTAATACTGTGTATTATATTGCACGAAGATGATTTATTTCTTGCATTCCTGGAATAAATCCCACTTAGTCAAGGTGTATGATTATTTAATGAGTTGTTGAACTAGGTTGGCTAATACTTTGTTGAGGATTTTCATATTTTATGTACATTAGGGGTGTTTGCTTGTAATCATCTTTTGTGTCATCATCTGGTTTTGTCGTTGGGGTACGGTTAGCCTTGTAAAATAAATTTGAAAATATTCTCTCCTGGTTTTTTTTGAGAGAGTTTGAGAAAGATTGGTATCATTTAAATATTCAGTAGAATTCAGTGAAGTCATCTGTTCCTTTCGTTAGGTTTTTGATACTGATTCAGTCTTCTTACTAGTAATTGGTGTGTTCAGATTTTCTATTCCTTCGATTCAATCTTGGCCAGTTTTATGTTACTAGGAATTTATCCTTTTCTCTAGGTTGTCAAACTTTTTGGTGTATAATTGTTCGTAGCAGTCTCTTATGATCCTTTGTATTTCTGTGGCATCAGTTTTAACACCTATTTTTTCACTTCTGATTTTGAGTCCTCTTTTTTGTTGGTTAGTCTAGCCAAAAGTTTGTCAATTTTATCGATTTAAAGAACCAGCTCTTAGTTTCATGTTTTTTTAAGTCTGTTTTATTTCTGATGATTTCATAATTTCCTATCTTCTCCTAACTTTGGTTTGTTTTTTTTTCTTGAAGGTGTAAAGTTGTGATCTGAAATTCTGAGGTCCTTGAGGTATGAAGTTATGATTTGAAATTTTTATTGAGGTAGGCATTTATCACCATGAGCCCTTCTTAGAACAGCTTTTGAGGCATCTCTTTTAAGTTTTGCTGTGTTGCATTTTTTTAATTTGTCTCAAGGTATTTTAAAAATTTATTTTGACTCATTTTTGTTTTTCAGTAGTATCTTATTTAATCTTCACATATTTGTGGATTTTTCAGTTTTCTTCTTATAATTGATTTCTAGTTTAAAGCTATAGTGGTTGGAAAAGATGCTTGTTACAATTTCAGTCTTAACATTAAGACTTGTTTTGTGGCCTAATATGATCTGTCCTGGAGAATGTTGGATGTACAACTTGAAGAATGTGTATTTTGTTTTGGATGGAATGTTCTATATACAGTTGACCTTTGAGCAGCATGGGTTTGACTTGTGTGGGGGCTCTTATACATAGACTTTTTTTTCAACAGATACATGAAATTATATGTGTAGAACATTATGCACAAGATGTACTTAAGTGGATAGCCTATCTTTACATAGACATAAGGTGAGTGATATTTAATATGAAACCAGTGTGTTAGTTTTCTCACTGCTTTGTAACTTTGCATTCAAAGAATTATATTACTATATAGTCTACCTCTCTTGCAGAGTAGGAAATAGCAACCCACTCTAGTATTCTTGCCTAGAGACTCCCATGGTCAGAGGAGCCTGGTGGGAGTCGCAGAGTCAGACATGGTTGAAGTGCCTTAGCATGCATGCATGCGTTGGAGAAGGAAATGCCAACCCACTCCAGTATTCTTGCCTGGAGAATCCCAGGGACAGAGGAGCCTGGTGGGCTGCCGTCTGTGGGGTCGTAGAGTCGGACACGGCTGAAATGACTTAGCAGCAGCAGTGGCTACCTCCCTTGTAACTGGAGAAACTGTAAAACAGCCTATCACTGTAGGTAAATTTTTTTTAATGTGTAACAGTGTTTCCAATACTATATTATATGACTACTAGTTTGTGCCATAAAATTTCCATAATGATTCATTCTTAGTGTATAGGCTGGTTAAGTCTTTCTATGGATTATAGGAGACTACCATAAAGCAATATTACTGCTTCATTACTGATATATGAATTATTATACCTATAAATAAATGTTTTCTTCATTTTTAATGTCTATTGTTAATACGTGTAATATCTACAGTATTACACAAAACACAAACGACAGTATTGATGTAGGTACTGACAGATGATTTGTCTTTTAAACTTATGGTGTTGACAAATACAGTAGTAAATGTATATATGTTCTTATTTTCTTAACATTTCTATAGCTTTATTTTAGGAATACAGTATATAACACACAAAATGTCTTGATCGATTGTTTTATTATCAGCAAGGTTTTTTGGTCAATACAAGGCTATTAGTAGTTTTGGAGGAGTCAGAAGTTTTACGTGAATTTGACTGCATGGGGGGTGGGGGGCGGCTGATGCCCTGGCCGGTGTTTTTCAGGTCTGTTAAGTTCATCTGGTCTAACATGTCATTTAAGGCTGATGTTTCCTTATTTTCTGTCTAGATGATTTACCCATTCATAAAGGTGGATATTAAAATTCCCTACTGTTATTGTATTACTATTTCTCACTTTAGGTCTGTTAATATTTGATTTATATATTTAGGTGCTTCTATGTTGGGTATATAAATATTTACATGCATTGTATCTTATTGGGTTGATCCTTTTATTATTACATAGTAACACCCTTGTCTGTCTTTCCACAGCCTTTGTCTTCAAGGTCTGTTTTGTCTGATACAAGTATAGCTACTCCAGTTTCTTTTTGTTTCCATTTGCATGAGTATCTATTTTCATCCCTTCACTTTGAGATGTGTGTCCTTACATCTGAAGTCTCTTGTAGGCAGCATATATTTAGCCACTCTGCATCTTTTGATTGGAGAGCTTAGTCCATTTACATTAAAAGTAATTGATAGGTATGTAATTATTGCTATTTTTTTTTCTATTTGGTAGTTCTTCTCTTCATGATTTTTATATAGTGGTATGCTTAAGATTTATCTTTTGTATATCTACTCTAGATTTTTGCTTTGTGGTTACCATTAGGAATAAAGGTTGTTTTTTTTTTAACTAATAACTGCATATGAATCTATTCTGTATCTCTGGGGAAAGAAGCCCATAGGGATTAGATTCTAAAACATTCCTACTGAAGTTTAAATTGTCAAAAAGTAACAGTAAAAATTTTTTTTACATCAGTCCAGCAACTACCAATGATTTTATTTAATATTCAGGGTGGCTCAAACAGAAACAGTCTCGAGATCCAACTAGCATTTCTAAAGTGAAGAAAACAAGAGTTCTGAAACAAACCAATTAAGCCTCCAACCCACAATAGTCATGCACCTAGGATGTGCAAGCCATTGGATTTGCAAACTTCTAAAATAGCTGCATGTGCTGAAATGAAGGGAATCATTTATGGAGCCTATCTTGTCACTGCTGAGACTCAGTGCTCATACTAAGCAGTTATGCAGACTTATGGGTTAAAATACAGAAACAACTCCATATTGATAAATGGCTGCTGCTTAGTCCCCTGAGCTCCTCACCCCAACTGTTCTTATCTCTTCCTCAGGGTGTCCTACAATTACTCTTGATCCTCTCAGTTCTGCACTATGGCCAGCATTTGATCCGACTGGTCAAAGCTCATGCCATGTTAGCTGGCGGAACTTACTGCAAGGTGGTACTTTTAGAATTCACACTTCACAGATGTAGAAGGTAAGCCAAGAGAGGCTGTCAGTGACTCCTCTAAGGGCACTCAATTATTAAGGAACAAAGACAAATGCAAAGTCAGGTCAGACTTAAAAACCCATGCTTTCCCCACTCTTCACTCTTCAGAATACCTCCTTAAAAGGAGGTTATGAATTTGGTCATCAGCAGACCAAAGGTATAAAGAGATGAAATAGGATCAACATGAATGACATATATCAGCCATACTCATTCTTTAGATCAGGTAGTTTTAGAATCTTAAGTCTGCCATAGTTTTAGAATCTAAGTTTGTCATATCCTAGAAATAAATCATTATCTCCCATATAAAAAGTATTTAAACCAAATATACCATATATTAAGAACAGGACAGTGCTGGTCATGCACATCTACTCTTTAGCTTAGGTATCTGGCTATGGGAACAGCCTAAGTTCTTCAGATGAAAATGGATCATGTAGCAGGCTTTTAAGAAATTGAAGTCACTTGCAGTCAGGATTACTCACTTGTTATCACGGCACTGGAGCAGCATTCATGGGTAATTTCATCAGATTTGTAAGACTTTCTCAAGTTTTTTTTACTTAATAATCAGTTTTTCCAGATTTCTTCTGAGACCAACTGGTACCACTGCAGGGAGAGGAAGCAGAATCTACCTTCTACCTTCATGAAAGTTGCCTGAGGATGAGAAAGGTAAACTGATCCCTGTAAGTTAACCTGATCAGTTATTAATAAATTTAAAATCCAATGAAAAACAAAAGTGTGAGAATAGGAAAAGGCTTGTGACCCACTCTCTGCCTTGCCTAGGACCAGTCTGGACAAAAAGCCCTCTCAAGTGACTCTCAGCCATCTGGGCACAGCTCAGACAGCATTCCTGATCTAACAACTGAAGAATTCTTTATACTGCTCTTTCATGGTGATAGTCATATTTGTATCTGTTCATTTTTGTTATTTTGAACAATCATGATTTAACACACTAATGTGTTCTAACAAAGAAGCAAGGTGTTAGCATAGTAAGAACTTTGCTTTAGAACTCCAGGAGCTGTGCTTTAGTTCTGATGTCATTTACTAGTTAATGTGGTCTTACCAAGTTATTTCTTTTCTCCAAATGTTTCTCCTCTGTAAAACTGGTTATAATAGCACCTATTCTACCTCAGATGACTTGTATTATCAAGGAAAACCCTGGGATATATGGTAGAATTTCCTCTGATGAAATAGCCTAAATGGTTAGAATGTGATCCTTTTGGTAACTACAGTTGAGACAAAGTTACTTTTTGTTGCTATTGTTGTTATACTCCACCACCTTCCCTTTTCAGATAATCTAATCATTTAATACAAGTAAAAAATACTATAGAACTTGTTTCTTAAGGGGAAAATAGGATTTCACAGGAAGCAAAGTGGACTACATATGTAGGATAAAAGCAACAGAATAAGCTTTGAGTCTTAAATGAGAATAGCTTTATACACATGGTATTACAATGAGCTGGGTGTGGTTCTCAGTGCTTTATGTGCATGAACTCATTTATTCCATGCAACCACTTTGTGTGGTAGGTACTGTTATCCTCATTTTCAGATGAGGAACTTGAGACACAGTGGCAGTAAATGGCAGTCAACATTTAAACGTAGTACTGGGTTCTTAACCAGTACTATTGCTATTGCCTTTTTAAAAGTGTCATATGTATGTAGGTAATATACATTTCCAGTATGTTAAATGAGTGAGAATTTCCAGGTGAAAACTATGCATTTTGATCCTAATGAAAGATAACTCCTCTGAGTTCTCCTCTGGCCCTATGCAGTTGTTCTGAAGTTAGTCTATACACATTTACTCAAATCTTTCCCATTCAAAAATCCAAGAATTCTCAATGAGAAGAATCTTCAAAAAAAGGAGGGAAATGAAAGCAGGGGAAGGTAAATGGTGGAGATATGTATGTTGTAATTCAAATCAACAGAAAGTTGTAGAAATTCTAAGACTTTTACAGAATTCCTGAAACCCAAGAACTAGAATTCTAGTAATTTTACTTTAAAGCTAGCTGCTAAAATAATTTTTAAAATAAATTAAGCCCTAAGAACATTAAAGTTTAGTATATTTGGAAGGAAAATGATCAGATAACATGTCAAAATTTAAAGTGGGATTATTTTAAGACGTGCCAGTGTGATGTTAAAATGTGTGTAAGTCTGTCTTTTCCACACACAGATCAAACAGTAATGTAAATTCTAAAAGTAAACTCACAATCTAATAGGCCTGGGCAGTCTGTACTACTGCTGCAAAACATAGCTAATAACATCTAATGGTAATCAGCATTACTGTATTTAATAAGTAACAATCAACAGCAAAACACACAATATATTCTTTAAATTTGTTTCACTGAAATTCTACCATTTTGGTTTCATGTAATGAGGTATTTGTAGAAGTATTTGTTCACATTTTATGTACCATTTAAATTGAAAATTATTTTTTTAGGAGAGGGGGATGACAGCCAGTGAATAAAAAATAGACTTATAACTTTATTTTTGAAAAACAACTAAGTATCTACCCAACTCCAGACTTAATAAATTAGTGTGGTTTCTACACTTAACTTCCTCTCAGCATGCATGCACTAAAGCTAATTCATATCAGAGAAATATTTTAAATTATATGCAGAAACTATACATTTACCTTGCAGTGCTTCTTAAAGGGAGGAGACCTTGACTACTGTCTAAGGGTAAAGGAAATGCTTTAATTCTGAGGACAGAATTTAGGGGAACAAAAAACAATTTAAGCCTCAAAAGCTAATTAGAGTAAAAGATTACCAGCATGACTGAATTAGTTATAAATACTAGTGTCTCAGGTAAAGGTAACAGTTCTCACTTTGGCTCAGTTAGCTATCTTGTACTTGCTGGGGTAGGGGCATATTATCCCAAAGCTGTGTCATTTCTTTGGAAAAACTTTAAGAGGAATAGAGGGTCTAAAAGCTGGCTTATCACTTACACACCTTGGATTCTAAACAGATGATTACCTAAGCCCAGGGAAGCAATTTTATTTTATGGCTTATTCTCTTCCTTTTCTGCATTTTGACAGTAGCAGTCACTTCCATTTATTTGAAAATAATATGATAAAGGCCAGTGATCTAAATCTGTACCTCTTCTTCAATCTCATGTTAGATGTAGACATCCACTTATATACCTCACTAAAATTTTAAACAAAACTGGGTATTTTAATTGGGAACTTATTTTAAATAACAGTTACTATAATGAACATAGTATTTTAGGATTCAGAAGAATGAAAACTCAAACAACAAAACTGAAAATTTGCAGACAGCACGTAAAGCACTCAATTAATGCTAACATTCCATTACTTATGTCAATATTTTTTTAAATAGGATTTCTATCTTGATCTACAAAGAACAGGTACAGCCCTTAAGCCATTCCCAATAGGGCTAAGTGTTACTTACCTAGGATTAGCCTTGATAATGGTTATTAGGTATACTTTAACAGCTT
This sequence comes from Muntiacus reevesi, assembly GCF_963930625.1. NCBI lineage: Eukaryota > Metazoa > Chordata > Mammalia > Artiodactyla > Cervidae > Muntiacus > Muntiacus reevesi. The sequence continues at coordinate 244,740,614 of NC_089251.1, forward strand.
GAAACCCCTTCATGCTTATCTTGAAGTATACTTCAAGAATTTATTCAGCTGATTCTTAAGTAAAGGAGCCCAGTCAATGTCCTAAGTCTTGAAAGCTCCCTTCAAATGTAATTTCATAGTCTTTAAATTTTAACTGTCATTGTTTATTACTGTTTTGGCTACATTCTCTACAATTTCAGCAGCATCTTAAAGAGACAATGTGTCTATGTACAATGAAAGAACAAAATGGCTTGCAGTATCAGAAATTAGAGCCACCATTAACTGTACAATATTAAGGAGAATCTGTGTTAAACATAGCCTCCTTTTTCAGCAACATGGACAATTTACATGTAAGAATCAGCATTATGAATGTGATGATAAAGAAATTTCTTAAAGGAGTGAAATACAGCATCCTGAAAAATAACAGTTTCTACCATACAAGGCAGTTAAGAAATGTTCACATTTTAACAAATCTGTACAAACTGCAAGAAACTTGTTTAAGGGACTGTCATCCCACCTTGCTGATTAGAATCTGCTAGAAATGTAGAATTACCATGAACAATTTGTAAATCTATTACATATGTGCTCCCACAGCCCTAGAAATCAAGAAACTGATTTCAAGAACTCTTTATGTCCAACATGGATCATTTTTTCATGTCTTGATTGTTAACAAATGCCTGCTTTTAATAATCTTTCTATGATGTACAGTCCAACTTGCACCTTTTAAGGAGGTCATTTGATTTTTTTTTTTTTTTTTAGCAAAGAAGCAACACCATTTAGCAGCAATTAAAGCGCCTTCAAGAAGACTTAAAAAAAATACAATATCCAATTAGAAAAGCCATATTTTTAAACATTTGTACAAGAATAAGCTGCTGAAACTTGCTAGTTGAAATATGACATCTGTACAACAATTTACAATAGAGCTAGAAGGGAATTTATCATTATCCTGCATAGAACTGGTCTGCATTTGGTTACATATTGTCATTTGTTTGAATGAACAAATTGCAGCAGATAAACTGCTGAATGCTGAATAATGTATCCAGGCACTGTATAGTTCTTGTGTTAGAAATATGTCTCATTTTCCATGTGTTTTTAAATAATGAAAAACTACCCTTCATATTAGAACTCTCAACAACCAAATGTACTGAAGTATTATAAACGTTATTTACAGTGTTCCCCTCCCCAACGAAAACCACTTTTCTTTAACATGGTATTCCTGTTTCTGTGCAACAGGCAGTCACCCTTCACTGCTTAAGGTTACAGTCAGAAGTGTACATTTATTCAGGGTCCATGATCCACTCTATACAAACGACTCTATGAAGAACTTCAGTTCACAAACAGTTCTCAATCATATCCTGTGTAAAAAAGAAAACAACAAAAACACTCAAAAGCTCTCAAACTCAAGTGTGCATCTGGAAGCGATTCAAAGACATCATGCCGATTTGGGAGGAAAGTCAGTAAGTAATTATGCTCGAAGAAGGGGGTGTGGGGGATGCGGTCAGCCCAGCCATGTGTAAGTTGCCTGAAGAATTGGATCTTCTCATGTGTGGGAGAAGGTAGGGGTCATTTGCCAGTTGGTGCACATCAAACCTGTCTTCTTTTCGGTATGCCAAACAGCGTCTTATAAAGGCCTTAAAAAAAAAGTCAGCAATTAAAATCTTTTCCTTTTCTAAGTATTAATCAACTGAATACTACAGATGATGGACACCTTTCAGAAAACATTTCACTGGGGGTTCACATCAAAAAAACTAGCAATAAAATTACTGCAAATGCAACTCTCAACTCTCTAGTAGTTCACAGTACTAAATATTATTGCTACTACTTATTGCTGGGAAAGCTTACTTCTTTTGTTTCCAAAAAATTTTATGGAGATTAAAATATACATAACATAAAAATGAGCATTTTTAACTCAAGTATACAATTCAGTGACATTAAGTACACTCACGCTGCAGTATCACGACTATCCATCTGCAGAACTTTTTCATCATCTAAAACTGAAATCTGTACCCATTAAGCAGTATCTCCCTACTCCTCCTTCCCCCAGCCCTTGGTGACCAGTATGTCTTTTATGATTTAGCTATTCTAAGCACCTCATGTGAGTGGAATCATACAATAGTAGACCTTTTGTGTCTTTCACTTAGCATGATGTTCAAGTCATCCATGTTGTAGCATGCATCAGAATTTCGTTCTTTTTTAAGGCTAATATTCCACTGCATGTATATGCTACATTTTGTTTACCCATTTATCTGTTGGTTGACTTATTGTGAATGTTGGTATACAATATCTGAGTCCTTGCTGCCGCTTTTTTGGTCTACATCTTTAGTATCATTTTATATATAAAAACCCTTGTCTACCATTAGTGACAGTTTTACTTCTTCCTTTCTGATTTATATGCCTCTTTTTTCTTTTTCTTGCCTAACTGTTCTGGCTAAGACTTCCAATACAGGCATACCTTGTTCTATTCCACTTTGCAAATACTGTGTTTTTTGTTTTTTTCAAAGTGAAGGTTTGTGGCAACCCTGCGTCAAAGAAACCTATTGGTACCATTTTTCGAACAGCATGTGCTCACTCTGTCACATTTGGTAATCCTAGCAGGTTTTGACTTTGCATCATGACTTTATTTGTGGTGGTCATCAGTGACTTGTAACTCCTGTAATTGTTTGGGGGATGCCATGAACTGTGCCCACATAAGACCGCAAGTTTAATTGCTGAAATGACAACAAAGGATTCAGAATATTAAATAAACTTAGTTTCATAAGGCAGTGTCAGGGTTTGAGAGGACTGACTCAATTTTGAAATCATTTTACTCACAGCAGAGCTTCTCTCAAAAGCACTGTATGCTACAGAGAAAGTGTTCATGAAAGGAAGCGTCCCATCAATGTGATACTGCCTCAGCGTCACCGCCGTGATCAGTCAGCAGCCATCAACAGCAAGGCAAGACCCTCCACCAGCAAAAAGGCTGGCTGAAGTTTCAGATGATGTTTATTTAGCAGTGTTTAGCCAGCAAGTATTTTTAATTAAGGTATGTACATTATTTTTTTTAGGTATAATGCTACTGCACTAATTAATAGACTACATGTGCACCAGAAAACCAAAAAGTGTGTGTGACCTCCTTTATTGCAATATCCACCTTATTGCAATGGACCCATGCTATCTCTGGGGTATGCCTGTAAACTGTGTTGACTATGGAGTGCTGCATTTCTCCCTACAAAACTCCAGAGTCATCTTTTTCTGAAATTTGTCTCCTGTAAAACAGTCATTCCACTTTACTGTTAATTTAGTTTGGCCAAGAGAATGATGCCATTTTTTGCTGTAATATTTTCTCCCTTTGAGCACACAGCACACAATGAATATAGCTATATAACTGGCAAATCAATCAAGAAAAATAACTTTATCAGAACTTCCTAAGACTCTTCATGCCCACTTTTGGTCATGGGCACTGCCTCTGCCCCAGTCTACTGGAATAATAGCTATCTGACTTCTAAACACCATAGTTGAGTTTTGTGTCTTTTGAACTTATTTGTAAATGTAGTAATAGATTATGGTCTCCTTAGCCTGCCTTCTTAAAAGAAATCATGGGCTATATTTGGGTCCTTAAAAACTATCACAACCAAAGGCCTAAGCAGTTCTTTTCCAGAGCAAATCACCAGCCCCTACTGGTGATACACTTGCCTGTGGCTGCAGTCTCTTTTGCTTTACTTATTAACAAATGTTTACTTTGTCTTAACCACAACTTATGAAATAAAAAATTACTTCACAAAATTTATTTACATAAATTTGGTACCTTTGCTTCACTGCTTACAACAGGTTTTACAGGGAACTGGACATCAGTGGCTTTTAATATTGTATTTTCTTGAAGAATGTCTTGCTGAGATTGATTGTGACCAAATGGCTTTAAAAGAAATGAATAAAATGTTGAGAAATTTATCTCACAAAATACTTAAACAGATATTATCACTAAATCCCTGCAGTACAAATGATTTGTGTTTTAAAAGATCTTAGTTACTTATAGGTTGGATGTATTTTCATAGGCTATAACTGACAGCAGGCTGAGAAAGACCATCTGATCAATCCTCAACATAGCCAAAACACTATAAATAAGCAATTAAGATGAAAACATTAAATATTTTATTCTGAATGTTTAAAATGTTTAAGAACTACTTAGTAGAAGAAACTACAAGGTTGCAGCTGGCGCCTGCTAGTAGATATGGCTTTGAAAACAGCTAGTGGTATCCTTTAGTCTGATACAGTTCAAACAAGCTTGAACAGTGGAAACATCTGTGAAAAGTCCAGAGTAAAACACCTTGAGCATGACAAATTAAGTTAAATGAAACAGCTCTGGGTTTGGTCCTAACATGCAGTGAATTCCGAGACAGGATCACTTTTCATACTGATGAAGGGATTGAAGGGGATAAGGATTGGATATCCATGGTAGTTTGCAGTTCTGACTTCAATATAAAGAGAGGTTTGCGAAACATCAGGAGTAAGTTTGATGGACTTTCCCTGAGGAAGCACAGCAGGAAACATGCTCAGGCCAAATGTGTGTGTGTTTTGGGGGGCTGGGGGAGAATTGGGTAGAGGATGTGAGAAAGTGAAGAAAACAGTTTTGACTCCATTATTCCTAATGCTACAAAAACATTAAGTGGTGGTAAGCTGATGTGACGTTAAAGTAATTCTGATCCATGAAAATTTTAGTAAGTGATGATATAGTTAAGATCACCTAAAAAAATAAAAATGGGTAACTATGGTTCAGGCATCCAAAATGGAGCTGGGTAGTCATTGTGGATGTGGTTTCAGACACATTCCTGCATCACAGAAAACCTGAATTTTCCAAACTGTATCAAACCAAGCGACACTACTAGTTGTTTTCAAAACCAATTAGCAAACGCTAGCTGCAACCTTGCAGTTTAGAAGTCACCCCCACTTTGCAACTATATAAACGGCACCCTTACTTCTGGCCAGCTCCAATCCCAATTCTTGACGATTTATGTAACCTTGCAGTTTTTTGCCTATAAGCATCCCTCTCTTGTATAGAGCTGCAACACAGTTCAAGTGCTTTCTTGGGTTATTGCTTCCCAGGCTATTCCTAACGTCAAATAAATGGTTATTTGGGGTTTGTTGTTGTTGTTCCTGCCTCAGCTAGGTCTCCATTCTTGGAATTCTTGACTAAATTGACTTCAAATTAATGAAACTTCAAGAAGAGAAAATGCAACTTCTCTCCATATAGCTGAATCTGCTATACTTACCTTTCTACCATAAAGACACTGAAAGAAGATGACTCCAACTGACCACACATCAACCTTGTTGGAAATCTTTGGTGGTTCCTTTCCAACTACAAAACACTCAGGAGGTAAATACCTAGTTTGGGGCGGGGCAGAAAAAAGGAAAGGATATTAACAATTTATAACTTAAAAATGTAAAATCTTAGAACTTCCATTTTATTCATACATTGATGGATGTCCTAAACTTTTAAAGCATTTGTATCATCTGATTCTAGCGCCAAAACAAACAACTTTGTGATAAAGTGTATAAGATACAGTTAACCCTTTGACAACACAGGTTAGAACTGCATGGGCCCACTTGCATGAGGATTTTTTTTTATAGTAAATACTACAGCACTACACAATCCCTGGTTGGGTGAGTTTCGGGCCTTTGGAGGAACCATGTATATGAAGGGCAGCTCTTTAAGCTACTCTCAGATTTTTGACTGTGTAGAGGGCTGGTGCCCCTCATCCCTGCATTGTTCAAGGGTCAATTATAAATGTGTATTATCTATAGAAATGACAAATTATCATTAGAAACTACAATGTTCTGAGTAAGTATCCACTAGGAGAAAAAAACTCTTCCTAGCCCCCTCTTCACCAATGTTCAAACTCTTCCTAAAACACACATCTGATCAGCCAGTTCTTTTGTTTAAAGAACCTCAGCATCACTCACTAATAAGATAAGACCTTGTATCTCTTGCTTGTAACAAAAGACCTGTCTTAGTCTAGCAGCAACTTAAATTTCCAAAATCTCTTCCCCTGACCCCCTCAAACTGGCTGCAGCTGCTGCTGCTGCTAAGTCACTTCAGTCGTGTCCGACTCTGTGCGACCTCATAGACGGCAGCCCACCAGGCTCCCCCGTCCTGGGATTCTCCAGGCAAGAACACTGGAGTGGGTTGCCATCTCCTTCTCCAATGCATGAAAGTGAAAAGTGAAAGTGAAGTCACTCAGTCATGTCTGACTCTCAGTGACCCCATGGACTGCAGCCTACCAGACTCCTCCATCCATGGAATTTTCCAGGCAAGAGTACTGGAGTGGGGTGCCATTGCCTTCTCTGGTCAAACTGGCCAATTCATTTGGTCCCCACACTGTGTTTCTCCACATGCTTCTGAATATAACAACCTTTTATGCTTGCTCTTACCCCAGTTAGGGCTTCCCCAGTGGCTCAGAGGTTAAAGAATCCACCTGCAATGCAGGAGATGGGGGGTTCAATCCCTGGATTGGGAAGATTCCTTGGAGAAGGGCATGGCAACACACTCCAATATTCTTACCTGGAGAATCCCATGGACAAAGGAGCCTGGTAGGCTACAGTCCATAGTGTCACAAGGAGTCAGAACTGAAGTGACTTATCATACTCATTTGACACAGTGACCGCCCTCTCTTCAAGACCTGCCCAACTATCACAAGCCTTCTCTGCTTCCCTCCAGGGACCTCTGTTACATTAATTCATTAATCTCTGTGCCGTTTTGAATGGTAGCAGTAGCAGAAATATATGGAGCATTCAAAAATACTTTTTAAATTTATAGTCATAATTTTAGACAAAAAAAAGTTAAAAATAGATTGTAATATTTACTTTTACCTTTTAAATAAATTTAAGTAAACAGCTCCACCAGGATGCAAGCATCTCCCCCCGTCTAAAATTTGGATAAACTACAAAGTCCTGAAAAGCAGTAATACAGCTAAATGGGAATCTACTGTTTTTTGTTTTATACTCACTATGCTAAAATCATTTAAATTTCAGCAGAATGTTGACAGATGACCGATAACTTGTATGTGATGAAGTCCTTTCCTACCCTCCAAATCAAGTAAATAGGCAGGTTTGTTCTATGAAAAGTATGTAGTTTCTGTAGGTTTATGTATGTGTGTAACTGAAACAAGAATGGCTCATAAACACAATGCTATGCTGTCCCTCAAGGTAAGAGGGTGTAAGCAACGAGAGAAAGCATGGGAATAGAACCAAAGCTTTTCAGGAAAAATCACCAGCAGGATTTAGTGAATGGTTGCATTTGAAACCTGAGACGGAGGAAGAAATAAAACTCACTTTCTTCTAAGTGATACTGACAGTTAGGGGATGAAAGGCAATTTGTAAAGGCACCATGACACATATTCTAAAAGTTTGTATAGGATATTGTTTACCAAACACATACCTTAAAAAACTAATATAACTAGAAACTAACCATTTTGAGAAACACTGTTTCTATAAGAAGTGTAATTCCAGGTTCCTAACATGGAAATGCCACGACTGTATCTCTTTCCTGCAGAGCACCCTAAACATAAGCGTCCCTGATGCCCATCTGCCAGGGAAATTCCATTGCCTTGCCCTACACTACAGAAGCCAGAGTGAGAGGGAAACGGCATGTGGGAGTCTCTGCAAAGGATTATCTATTACTTAGAACATGGTTTCAAGCTGTTTTCCACAGAACATAGGGTTCTACCAAGCAACTAGGATTCTAAGATTTTGTGATGAAAAAAGGAGTCTTGTTGCTAAAAGAAAAAAGTCTCAAGACTACTTACTGATTCAGGGTGCTGACCTTCAAGGAGTTACCAGTTTGAATGATTTTCTTTAAACATATATTTTAAAAATCTATGACATACTGCATTATATTCCTAAAAAAATGCCACAAGCATAATTTTAAAACTCTAAATGGCTTTACATGAATACATGGATATGACTAATCCTACTCTGAAAAGTGAAAATGCATACAAACTTGTAGCATTTTCTACTGCCCAGGCTAACTATGTTCTAGAAACCTTAAAGTCACATGTATGTTTGTAATCACCATCCTGTACAGCTATCTCCCTTCCAATTAAGATTTCACTCCTTTTGCTAAATTCATTCATTCTGAAAACTAAACTTTTTTTGAAAATAAGTTTGAAAATTCACAATGAAGTAATTTTTGTCAACACCTAGGTAACTGTTAAGGAATGACATTCATTTAGACTCAAGTCCAAAAGACCAAGGTTGTACCAAATTTATCATTCATGACAATAAAACATCCATCTCAAACAAAAACTGTAACCACAAAACCTGTACAGAGAGGACTTAATATAACATCTTAGCTATTAAAAGCAGTATTATTATTCATAGTAAAGTAATGCTCAAAATTCTCCAAGCCAGGCTTCAGCAATATGTGAATCGTGAACTTCCAGATGTTCAAGCTGGTTTTAGAAAAGGCAGAGGAACCAGAGATCAAATTGCCAACATCCGCTGGATCATCAAAAAAGCAAGGGAATTCCAGAAAAACATCTACTTCTGCTTTACTGACTATGCCAAAGTCTTTGGCTGTGCGGACCACAATAAACTGTGGAAAATTCTGAAAGACATGGGAATACCAGACCACCTGACCTGCCTCTTGAGCAATCTGTATGCAGGTCAGGAAGCAACAGAACAGGACATGGAACAACGGACTGGTTCCAAATCGGGAAAGGGTTCGTCCAGGCTGTGTATTGTCACCCTGCTTATTTAACTTATATGCAGAGTACATTAAGAGAAACGCTGGGCTGCATGAAGCACAAGCTGGAATCAGGATTTCTGGAAGAAATATCAATAACCTCAGATACGCAGATGCCACCACCCTTATGGCAGAAAGTGAAGAAGAACTAAACAGCCTCTTGATGAAAGTGAAAGAGGAGAGTGAAAAAGTCGGCTTAAAGCTCAACATTCAGAAAACTAAGATCATGGCCTCTGGCCCTATCACTTCATGGCAAATAGATGGGGAAACAGTGAGAGACTATTTTGGGGGGCTCTAATATCACTGCAGATGGTGACTGCAGCCATGAAATTAAAAGATGCTTACTCCTTGGAAGGAAAGTTAAGGACAACCTAGACAGCATATTTAAAAGTAGAGATGTTACTTTGCCAACAAAGGTCGGTCTAGTCAAGGATATGGTTTTTCCAGTAGTCATGTATGGATGTGAGAGTTGGACTATAAAGAAAGCTGAGGGTAGAAGAATTGATGCTTTTGAATTGTAGTGTTGGAGAAGACTCTTGAGAGTCCCTTGGACTGCAAGCAGATGCAACCAGTCCATCCTAAAGAAGATCAGTTCTGAGTGTTCATTGGAAGGACTGATGTTGAAGCTCTCACTCCAATACTTTGGCCACCTGACGCGAAGAGCTGACTCACTGGAAAAGACCCTGATGCTGGGAAAGATTGAGGGCAGGAGGAGAAGGTGACAACAGAGGATGAGATGGTTGGATGGCATCACCGACTCAATGGACATGAGTTTGTGTAAACTCCAGGAGTTGGTGATGGGACAGGGCGTGCTGTGGTCCATGTGGTCACAAAGAGTCAGACATGACTAAGCGACTGAACTGAATTGATTCATAATAAACATCACTCTAACATTACAGAACAAGATTCACAAATTCTCCACATTAGGAATTTCTGGCTGGTAGTCACTGACACCAAATTTCTCTTCCTCTAGTTTCCTGATATTTACAGTTAAGACGGGATGAGAAGAGAGAGCTGATTGATGCCAGTAGTCTCAACTCAGAGACTTCATATCAGTACCCTTATCACACCACAGTAATCTCAATGGCACATGAAAATAAACTCTCTTTAAAAAGACTGGGAACTGACCTAGATAATTTTGGTGTTTTTTAATGATACACTTACCAGTATGTGCCTGCCCCTTGGGAAGTTAGATCCATTCCATCTACACCATAGCTGTCATCATCCATGATCTTGGACAGACCAAAATCAGTGATTTTGATTTCTCCACACGCTGTTCCATCTACCAGGAGGATGTTTCCTAAGAACAAAGTTTATTTAATGATACAAAGATAAAAAACATCATGTTTACTATAAAAGGTGATTTTGGGGAAATAAATAATAATTTAATATACATATGTAAAAATTTTAATTAAAATATACATTTAAAATGTAATTTAAAAATATAGTGATACAATTTTAGAAACACTTCAGATTCTACCAGTATGCCACCGTCTCCTAAAAACTAAATCACAAAGCATATTTTTCAGATAATTTAATTCTTCAAAGCTTAAAAACTTAAGACAAATTTATTTAATTACCTGGCTTAAGATCATAATGTATAATAGGGGGTTTGATTTCATTGAGATATCTTAGTGCATTTACAATTTGCATTACAATAGACCTAGCTTCTTTCTCTGACATTAATTTATGTTGCTTCAGATAGAAATCCAAGTCATTGCCTTCACAGTATTCTAACACTGTACAAAACCTACAATGGAGAAAAGAAAAAAAAAATCAGACACAAAATATTAGCCAATGATTCAAGAGTCACAATGGAAAAATGAATATTCGTATCATCACTACAGAATAGGGGAAACAAATGCCAACATGTCTTGTCTTAAAAACTAAGTGTGTTTACATTCACTTACGTATCTGTATCCAAGGAGAAATAGTCATAGAGTTTAACTATTCTGGGGTGATCCAGTTCTTTGTGTATTCTATACTCTCTGCAGGCATGTCTACGGGAAGGAGAGCGTATTAATTCTCCATGACCATTAAATGTATCTTCAAAATTGATAAAAATCAAAGAATTAATATTTACTTGTGGTAGTTTTCCTTCTTCTCATCCCTCCAGCTTTTATTAAGCTGGTGGATCTTCACAGCAGCATATCTTTGTTCATAAAGGTCAAAAGCCTAGGATTAAAGGAACAGAGACGACTTTGAACCAAAGACCAACTGAAGAGCTCATTTTTTTTTGGGGGGGGGGGCAATAATTTTGCAGTAATATGGAACTAGAATATACATTTTTATACTATAAAATATACTACTATTAGTAGTCATCTCTGCTAAGATTATAGTTGAGTGGCACATTTATTATCAGAAACAAGATACAAATTTTAAAGATACAAATACAAGATACAAATGTTAAATCAGAGTAAACCTTAATGCAAATTTTCATGTTCAAGTTTTATAAATGCCAATATACTGAATTAAGATAAAACAATAAAGCTTTAAAAAAAAAAAAAACAACAACATAGACCTTCTCCTCTATACCAGCAGCAGCAGTAGGCAGCCAGGAAAACAGGTGACTTTAACACTTTTTTGGTGGACTGGATGAAGCAAACTTTTTCCTCTATCTTTTCCTACAGACTCCATGATTTTTCCCCATTTGTTTGAAAATAAGTTCATTAAAGTTCTAAACTTTTATTATAAAATTAAACATAACCATATATAATTATCACACCATATCAGCAATTATTCCTTAAGCTCATCTCAAGATAGGTTTTTATACTGGTTTGTTCAAATTATCAGCCTATTTCTTAATAAAGAATGATCAAATATTTTTTAAGGCTTCAGGCTTCTTTTTAAAAACACTGCATATCATGAAAGAAATTTAATAGTTTAGGTTCTACTGTAACTTATATACAAAAAGTGCTCCTTTAAGAAAACACTCAAAAAGTTTACATATTTATTAGGAAGAAGGTTCATAGCTTCCACTCCCTCTATCAATTTAACCTTAAAATAAGCAGGAGGGGTAAACTGCTTGTCACAAAATTATAAAAGCATGAGACCTGAAATCCACAGAGGATGCAGTAATTAAGAATATTCACTTTGGAGTCAGATAAACTTATTATTAGATGCATTACTTTGTGATAACAAAGTCTCAAAGTTTGAGTTGTTGAAGAGAATTAAATGGGGTGAAACATATCAAGTGTTTAAAATAATACATGATTCACAATAAATACCCAATAGACATTAGCTAAGTTAAGTTTCAAACAACAGAAAAGGAAAAAAGTTCAGGTAGGAGAAAGCAAAAAGAACATAAAAGGTTTATTAAAAAAACTTACAGGCAATCACAGTAAGAAGGAAAAAAAAGTAAAAAAATTCTAAAGTTATCATTAGTGTATACTGATTATAATGTAAGACACATCTTTCAAAGTATACCTTCCCATAAAGCTAAGATGGTAATCACTAAGCAACTCATTCAATATTTTCCACAAAGTCTATTTTTTGATTTACAATCTGCTGCTTTGTTTCCCAAGGGACATGACAACAATGAAAGGACTTTGAAGGGGTCAGAGGGAGCTGACATTAGTATTTAAATCAACAATAGGGATTTAAGACATTAGAGCCCCCAGCAATCTGCATTTTCTAATTTCTACGTAAGACTTTCTTCAAGAGAAAAGTCTCTTTTAGCCCCTATCTGTGAGACTAAAAACAGTGGAAATATTACTGGGAGTGGCAGAAGACTGTCATGAAAGCTATTAGAAGCAACAGAGGCTGGGCTACCTTTAGGATAAGCCAGTGCTAGCTATGGTCATTTTAGATCCACTGTGAGCTATTATGATCTTCTTTTCTACCTTGTGGCCTGGGTAAGACTATTCAACGCTTAAGTGCCCAGATAAACTACCATTAGAATCAAAGAAACAGGAAGTGGAAGAGGGCTCACAGATCACTCTTGATGGGTGATACTAATGCTTATCCAAGCTAACAAAACAAAAACTAGTTCATGGCTGAACCAAGATCAGAAATTAGTTCTCTGAATCCAAATCCCATCATTTCCCCAGAGTCAGAACTGGATACAGGCTGTCTCTTGAACAGAGAGGATTTCTAATAACAATTTGATGAGCTTACATTTACTCAACACCGAAATTCTATGTGATTTACCTGATAGTTCATTTAATCATTACAATGATCCCATGATGTACATAACTGTTAAACAGTCCCAGATGAAGACAGGATGGTAAAGCAATAACCCAAAGTTTAGACAGTTGGTAAACAGCAATCAGAATTAGGATTCACACTCAGCCTCTTTGGCTTCAGAACCCAAGGTCTTCATCACTGATTATACCCATACATAATGAAGTTCAAAGTGTTACAAAGAGCTTATAAAAGGCAGATTAATAAGGAAGCCTTCAATAGGAATTCAAGTTTAAGGTGAGACTATGACCTTCATTATGACTTCATCCTAACTAAGAGCAAATGGGAAAGCCACTGGGGCTTATTAGGCAGGGGAGTGAGATGATCAGACTGCATTTTCTAAAGGCCATTCTAGCTGCAGCATACACACAAATGGACTGGAGAAACTCAATGTCCAGGAAAAGGTGATTGGCTAGGAGATTAGAGCAGCAATGCAAACAAGAGACAATGAGGCTTTGAGCTGAGAGAGAAGGGTCCTTGCTGGATTTAGAAGAGCTTAATGACACTAGTAATGACATACACCAGAGACTGGTTATGCTGGAGGAAGGGGGTTAAGGGAAAGAAGTAGTGAAAAATGGCTTTCACTCTTCATTCACTGCAGGTTTTTCAGGGAAGGAACTGGGTAGATAAAGGGCAGTGCTCTATTTAAAATAGGGAGCAGTGTTTTGTTTTTTTTTTTTAAAGGGAGGGGAAGGTGTGGGAGGAGAGGAAGATAAGCTTCTATTTCAGATGTGAGTTTGCAGTACTTATGAAGCATCCACATGATGTGAATGGGCTTAAGTCATGTAAACCCGCAGGTATGGGGCTCAGAAAGAAGTGTGGGTAGATAGCTACGTATCTATGTATCTATATCTGAAACCAAATAGGTGATAACTCAGTGAGGGGGAGGGGGATATATCTGAAAAGGAGATTAAGAATGATAAAGAAATTTGGGAACACAGTATTTAAAGGTTGGTCAGAAAGACAATACAGAGCAAAAAAAAAAAGTAAGATATAAAGTATTAAATGTAATGAGTAAAAATTTCTGCATTCATATATATTTGAGAAACACTGGCCTTGAAATAGGTAGAAATTAGGGTAAATCCAGGACATGTAAGGACTTGTAACACATGTTTAAGGGATACAACCTTGTCATAAATGTACTACATTAAATGGCTACCTGCCTATCTTGATTCTAATGGCTGTTATTATTTGTATCAGGTTAGTCAGTGGTAATCAGCTACCAAATATCAGAGGGTCTACAAAGGCACAAGGATAGTTTTTAGACTCTCGAGATAACATAAGCCATCACAGACTCTTTTTGCAATGAGAGGACATAATTTCCCAGTCAAAAAAAATCATAAAAACAATGAACATGTACTTCTTAACCACATACTCCTATATCTTTGCTATATTAGTGTGAAGAACAGAAAAAAAAAATGTACATTACCTTATATACTTCACTAAAGCCACCTCTACCAAGCAGATGGAGCAATAAATATCTTTCATTTAACGTTGGGTGATCTTTGAACCTTAAGGGTGGGGAAAAAAACACTCATGCACATGAAAACACACACAAAAAAGGTTCTGTCCACAACATAGTTGTGCTCTTATTCTACTCCTATTTCTTTTTCCTGCTGTTTTGAATTCTATTCCATACTTCTTTCTCTACCTGCATGACTATCACCCATCCTAACGTTTTGGTGTTCACGAAGCCTAATATTCAGCTATAAAGCTGAATATTAAAGTTCAATGACCAATTATAGCACTGTGATAAAGACCTACCAACTACTGTATTACTAAGAGCTTTATAAAATCCTGTATCTATTCATCAGGAAATACTTCCCTTATGAAAACATACTTTTATCTGGGAGTTCTAAATAATCAAGTTTTATAGTACTGACATGGGATTAAAATTAATTATAAGCTGACTTTCAACCATGGTTAAATTTTATAGTCTTTCCCTTTTGCAAATAAAATTTTAATTCCCAATCAAAAAAGAAATGCTTTAAAAAAAACAAACAAAACCCACCACAAACAAAATTATTTAACGTTTATCACACCTGCTGCACACTAAGCACTCACATGTATTATCTCATCTGTTTCTTAACTAACCCTCTGAAGTAGGCCCTGCCACTACCTCTATTTTACAGATGAGGGCACTACTGCACAGAAAGGTTAAGTAGCTGTCCAAGGTCAACAGTCAATACATGGCAGGGTTTCACAGAAAAACATGGTTCCAAAATGTACACTCTTGATTCTTAAGGGGGGAAAAAAAATCAATAACAGTTTTATAGTCTCAGATATAAAATATACATGGTATTTTACTCAATGTCAATACAACTCTGAAAATTTAAGCTTTTCTTGAGAATTAATAGAGATTTCTGTTTAGTTTTAAAGCAAAATGTAGGAAATTTCCTGGTGGTCCAGTGGTTAGGACTCAGTGTTTTCACTGCCGTGGCCCATTCAATCTCTAGTTGGGGAACTAGAATCCTGTGAGCCACGTAGCCAAAAAAAATAAAGAAAGAGAAATAGACTAATTCATTTAATTTTCATCAAGTGGATTAAGTCACATTCACAAACAAGTTTTGGCATAATTTTCAGAACAGTCAACTGTAAATTAGCTTTGACTTATCTGCTTGATTAGAATTTATCTGGTACAAATAAGTATATTCTGTAACCATTATTTCATTTACCTTATATATTGGAATGATTATGTTCATAAAGATGACCATAAACAGGCCTTCTTTTAAGCAAGATATTTCATGGCAGAAATAGGCCACTTCCAGTTCTGAAACTCATTTAAGTCATTAAGATTTAAAGTACATAAATCTGAAAGTGTAAAAAAGACATCCTTCCTGTCCTCTACACAGACTAAATCCAATTAATGCCTTGCTTTATTTCTGTCTTCCTCATAAAGCTGCCACCTGTCCACAGGCATTTTCTCTTTGAATTCCTTTAGCGTTTAAATAAAATTGATAATTAGGGATTAAGGATAGAGACTATAATTTAAACTGCTCTTCTATTTCTTCTCCAGTTTTTACACAATGCTGGATACATGGTTTAATGAAATTCCTTTAGCTGAAACGATTTCTTCTTCACTACTATAACACTAACTTTGGTATTTAGTCAACACTTATTCTGTGCCTAGCATATGCCAGAAACGGGTCTAGGTTTGGGGGGTATAGCAAGAACAAAACTAAATCCCTGCTCTCATGTAGCTTACATTCTAGTGAAAGGAAACAGAAAAATGAACTGGAAAAAAAATGTATTTCCAAATAGTGATAAATGCCAAGAGAAAATAAAGCCAGGTAAGGATGCTGAGAGAGGGGATGGAGTAATGCCAGGGCTGATATTTTAGACAGGGTGGCCTTTCTAATGACCATCTGGAGTGAAATAAGTAAGCCACTCATATGTCTAGAGGAAGAACATTTCAGGCAGAAGAAATGGAGAACAGAAGAGCCTTGAGATGGGAATGAGATGTGATTGAGGGAGCCAGTGTATCTACAACATATAGGTGAGAGGAGGATGAGAGAGGTGGGGTGGTGAGGTGGCTGAGACTGGATCATACAAGGTCTTCAGAGTCATGCGAAGGACTTTATTTCTATGATGAGAAGTCCCTCAACAAGGAAATACTGTGTTTATGATCTCCAAGGGGAGAAAATCATTTATCATGTAATCCTGTGAAATACAAATAATGACTTACTGTGAATTATCTTCATTATTTATTCTTTTGAGCTCTCGAATATGAAGATTTCTGACTCTTTCCAAACGTTCAAGTTCTGCCTGGATTTCTGCCTCTTCCTGCAAATGAAGAGAGGGGACTATAACAAGCTCAATTTATTTGTGATATAAAAAAGATATTTTTACTCATGCACCAATTTTTTTTTTTTACAGTGAAGGAAAGAACAGTGTATTATAAAGTACCACTGAGTTAAAAGATCAAAGTGCTCTTTTCAATGCCTGAAAGATAGAAAGAGATAAGGCAAAAGCCTATTTCAAGAAACCAACCTCTACATGAAAATCTCTGTACTACAAGAAATCTATTTTTATAATGTCTAAACTAAAAATGACTGCAAGGTAGTCTGAAACTGCCTTATAACACAAAATGAGCTGTAAGTTTTATTTCTGGTACATTCAAATTTTAATTTATGAGGGAATAATTTACTAATACAAAATAAATGAAGATATTTCACAATAGTTAAAAGAGGAAGAAAGGTAAAACACAGAACTACTGATTATTCAGAGACCTTACAACATTTGGAATACACAAACACACACGTACAATCTCACCAATCACTTTGGATAAATTCCACTACAATTTTAAAGAGACTCTTAAAAATTATATGACTAGCTGTGATTTAGATCCTTAGTCATCAGAGCACACCTAGGCAAATCCTAAAGGAATTTACTTTAACATTCATTAATCTAAAAATTCTGATATTTTCATGTCTCAAAATATATAATTTTTAGAACATTTAAAAGAAAGACACCAAAACAAAACCACCCATTACACACATAGCTCTTTGTCAATATAAATACTATTAAAAGACAAGAACATACCAAATTTCAGTGAAAAGTTCTAGAAATGTCAATTTTATAATATTTCTGAAAAACTATTAAGTAAACACAGATTGACTTGGCCTAAATGTGTGACCATTATAAATCTATATACAACATGGAATAGGGATCATTTCTAAATATTATACTTAATTACTTCTGCTTTTCATTAGCACTGTCTCGTAATGATATATCTTCTAAAATTAAAAAAAAAAATCCTTTGTCTCAAAAAATCAACAATTCTCAAATTTACTCTGAAAGTATATTTCATTGTAAGGCAGATAATAGGTATAAAGTCTATTACGCCATTACCTAAGGCTTAAACTGAAAGGAATATTCTCAGTGTCATAAAGAAAAACATGTTCACAGGTTAAAAAACTAAGTATGTTTATATTCTACTTGACCTTAAGATTATTTCAATTATTTAAAAATGAAACTCAACCCTTACTTGTTGCAGATATTTAATGTAAATTAGGCATTACATAATACATGCTGATGCTGCTAAGTCGATTCAGTCTTGTCTGACTCTGTGTGACCCCATAGACAGCAGTCCACCAGGCTCCTCTGTCCCTGGGATACTCCAGGCAAGAATACAGAAATGGGTTGCCATTTCCTTCTCCAGTGCATGCATGCATGCTAAGTTGCTTCAGTCGTGTCTGACTCTGTGCAACCCTATGGACAGCAGCCCACCAGGCTCCTCTGTCCACGGAATTCTCTAGGCAAGAATACTGGAGTGGGCTGCCATTTCTTTCTTCATAGATAATACATAGAAACCATCAAAATAAATTTAAGTGAAAAAAAGGGAAAAAAATTAAGATGAACTTTTATAAAATTTGGGGGAGAGTTCTCTAAAATACACTAAATTCTCTGAAATTTCCTCATTTAGTGTAGCTTCAGTCACAAATATTTCTAATTTTAATGAAAATAAGAAAAAAAAGGTAAGATAATGTTCCAGGGGATTAAACAGTTTCATCATAAGGACAGGAAATAGATTCAAAAGCTTGGCAACAATCAAGTCAAACCACATTTCAGTTGTCTCAATTCAGTTACATAAAGCAGAATAAGAAACTGGCTATATAGGTGTGTCCATAAATATGAAAAAATTCAATTTCAATTATATCACAGAACAGAGAAAGAGAGAACTTACTTTTTTCAGATTATTAACGTTTGCTGCCTTAAAATTTGCTGTTAATTTCTTACACATATATGAAGCTACTAAACACTTTAGTAAACTGGTATAATTTTAAATAATCTGATAAAACGGTGAAATGCTTATTAGAATTGCTAGCAAAAATAGCTGTTTCAACTTTTACTTGAAATTGTGGTATGGGGATACTTATTATTTGAAAAGTGAATTTATAGAAATTCTATTATAAATATATAATTTTGAAACAACTAGATTGTTGACACATAATTACATTTGTTTTATAATTTTTGGTAATCTTCAGATGTTTATACAATGGCTGTAATCAATATTACAAAACAGTTACTAAAGAAAATAAAATGAATATAAGTGCCAGTTAAGCAAGTTTTTATTCCTCTATAGAACATGCCAAGTATGGGCTTCCCTAGAGGCTTATATGGTAAAGAATCTGCCTGCAATGCAGGAGACCAGGGTTTGATCCTTGGGTCAGGAAGATCCCCTGGAGAAGGGAATGGCTACCCACTCCAGTGTTCTTGCCTGGAGAATCTCATAGACAGAGAAGCCTGGCGGGTTCCATGGGGTTAGAGAGTCAGACAAGACTGAGCGACTAAGCGCACACACACATGCCCCATAAGATCTTGTAATACTAAAGGACAGGCAAACTTCATTCAGTCTGCATTGTAAAGTTTACAGGAAAAAACCCTAAATGTCAGAAGGACTAGTTAAAACAAACAGCTGGATCCTAGCTATTTAAGAGGAAAGGTCAAGGGAAGGAACTATAACTGAGTATATGCAGATACACATAAATCTTCCATAGTCATCAGTAAATATATTTACATCTTCCATATTGTAATTCAGTATTTATTCCACAGTATCTTGGACCTTAAAACAAAGTGACATATTTCTAGGGGAAAGATAATTCAGCAACTCTTAAGTAACTTCTTTCAAATCCCACTGAAAAAAAGTATACATTCTGTTATGGATTGAAGACTTTGTGTTCCTCCCAAATTGTGTATATCTAAGCCCTTGATGAGATGGCTGGATGGAATCATCAACTCGATGAACATGAGTCTGAGTAAACTCCGGGAGTTGGTGATGGATAGGGAGGCCTGGTGTCCTGCGATTCATGGGGTCGCAAAGAGTGGGACACGATTGAGAGACTGAACTGAACTGAAGCCCTAATCCCCTAGTGTGATGGTATTTGGAGAAGGGGACTCTGTAAGTTAAGAGTTAGCTTCGGTAATGAGAATGGAGCCCTCTTGATGGGATTTAGTGGTTTTTTGAGTAGGAAGAAAGAGATCTCTCCTCCCAACCCCACCACCTCTGTGGCAGCACAGAGAAAAGTCACATGAGGATTTGAGAAGATGACCATCTACAAACTAGGAAGAAAGCTACGGAAACTAAACCCTAGCTCCCCTGGTAAAGAATCTGACTGCTAATGCAGGAGACACAGGTTTGACCCCTGATCCCAGAAGATCGCACATGCGGCAGAGCAAATAACCCTATGCGCAGCAATTATTCAGCCTGTGCTCCAGAGCCCAGGAACCACAACTACTGGAAGCCTGCATGCCCTAGAGCCCATGAGCCACAAGAGAAGCCACCGCAATGAGAAGCCCACAAAAGCAACTAAGACCCAGCACAGCCAAAAATAAATGAATGGTTAAAGAATAAAAGATACTAGACCCCAAAGGACCTTGATGTTGGACTTCCAGCCTCTAGAACTATGAGAAATAAGTTTCTGTTGTTTAAGCTGCCCAGTCTATGGTACTCTGTTACATCAGTTACTTATTCTCTCCTTACAGAAGGGAATTCCATTATGGAATGGAATCCTCAAACACATGGCATAGGAAGGTCAAATTACTAAAATAAAAGAGAGGTAGTCCAGAATGGAGATCATGCTTAGTAAGAACACTAAATTTCAATACTCTACTCATCCACTAGCTGAGCAATTTACAGCAGAAAAGGTCTAAAAAGAAACAGCATCTCTGGAAAAGAATTAGTCTCTGTAGGCAATTATGGTGTTGAAGGGACACAAATAAGAAAAGATCCTATTAGAGAGGGAGGTAATCCCATACAGAGAGAGGGTGGTTTGGTAATCACATACAATAAAAGGACATCGTTCTTTTCCGTTTAGACAAAAAGATATGGCAATAAACCTTAACAGTACATACTACAGCTATTTTAACAGCATTTTAAAATAAGATCTAATATCTGAATTACTTAAATATATATTTTAAAAAACCCAGGTTAGACAAGTATACAACAATAGATCTCAATATTGCCTCATTTAAGTAACCTGCAAAGCATAACACCTTCCAAAATTTTTAACTTTAAAAATTTACATGCAAAGTAAAACCAATTTGTCCCTCAATAGATATTTAGCATACAAATACTTTCTATTTGTACTCAGAGTCCCTTCCAGCAACTTAATATCCCCTTGGCTCAACATTCCAAACTAAAAGTATGCTACAGCAATGTAGAATCTAATCCTCTGTAAAATGCCAAGTTAAATGTAAAATGCAGGTTAAAACTGCTAGGCAGACTTGGGGTATTTTTTGAGCATTTCCCTTAATGGCAGTTTTTAAAAGGGCAATTAAAGTAGGGGTGTGTAGGCATTAAACTATAAAACTTACAAGTTATACAGTAATGCATTTTCACATGTAAAACTAATGCATTTCCTGTAAAAGTTGAACATACTACTGAATAGTTTAAATTTCTTTAGCAAATCTTTAATGTATATTACATGTTAGCCCCACAAAAACCCCTCAATTTTGAAAAGCTGCCTTTCTATAAAGTCAAGATAAGATAGAATTTGAGAATCTGAGAATTTCTGATATATCATTCTCAGCTTGCCTATAATCCATTCAAGTTGGGAGAAGAAAAGATTTTGTGTGGTATATTATGAAGATAGTGGAAACAGGGAAAAGCTTATCATTTACAATATTGTAGCACCATAACAACATTAGTCCATTTGAGAAAACTATTAATAGTTCAGAATGAGGTTTCAACAAATTTAATACCAAATTAATTTCAGTAATGTAATAATACAATCAAGTTAGTATCTCCAAGACCTCAAGTAAGTTTTAATTTCATGAAATATTTATGTCATTCTGAAAGTCTATCACTAGGAAAGTGAAAGGTGAAATTAACAAAAGGCGCTATTAAAAGCTAATAGAAAGGGCCGTGCAGAAGAGAATTAAGAATATTATTACCAATTTACTTCAAATTTATAGGTTCTCAATTTTTTCTCTATTATATTCTTTTATATATCCTAAATATAACTATAAGAGACACGAACCATTGGAAATATGAACCAACAAAAAAACTACACTGAACGTATAGAGATCAGTTTTGAAACTGCCTATAATCCTCTTTTTGCTCGAGTATAACTGTATATAGATTGAGGAGTAGGAGGAGGAAAAAGGACAAATATTGTGAAATTCCTGGTGGAGGATTCTTTCCTAACTATATATATATATGATCTCTCCATGTCGATCCTGAGTCGCTGAGCTGGATATTACTGAGGGAAACATACTGGGTCTCCCTCAAGTGTGTTTAATTGGCTTAGATAATTACTTTAGAACTTTATTGTTTTCCTCTATTTCATTTCCTTCTTTGGTGGGTTGGGGGTCATTCTCCTCTCTTTGAATGAATAAACACATATATCAAAAACCCTAAATGGGAGTAAGTATTAAAATGGACAATGGGATTGTCAGTTCCCCCATTCTATTTAAACAAACCAAACCCTATCTTCTCAGCAGCAAATAAATATAACAGTTCAACTGACTGGCAAATTTTAAATATCCAGTATACTTCCTGAAAAAGAAATCACAGTTTCTATATTAAGGGGATGAAATTTCTTTATGTTGAAACTAGCACCTACAGATACAATGCCTTACTACATTTTCTTCCAGCTTTCTGCCTCCTTTTAGCCTTTTTCAGGGTTCTGGTGGATTCCTATTTTTTAGAAGTATGAAAAGG
Organism: Muntiacus reevesi; assembly: GCF_963930625.1. Lineage (NCBI taxonomy): Eukaryota > Metazoa > Chordata > Mammalia > Artiodactyla > Cervidae > Muntiacus > Muntiacus reevesi. The sequence goes on from NC_089251.1 coordinate 244,763,155, forward strand.
TTTAACATTCTATACAATAATGAGAAGAGCCTAATCTTCTAGACTCTGTGTATATGAATATAAACATCATGGAGCTACAGTTTTTGGCCACTGGCCAAGCAATTGCTTTCTCTTTGTTTTCATGAAATTATGACCTCTAAACTGAATTTACAAACCTGAATAAACTCTGCCCAATGGTTAACATGACTTCTAAGATTCTTTCCAAAATTCAAAGAATGCCATTGCCTATACAACTGGATTAATATAAAAGTCTACAGAAGTGAAATACATTTTATCGCTAAATTTTCACTCTGGTAAGTGAACACCATCTATTACCAGGTAAAGATGTATAATTATAGATAGGGTGAGCCAGAAATATGCATGTAGGTTCTCACAATGAGAACAGGAAGGAGAGTACACACACCAGTAGCTTTCCTATCTACAGCTAGTTCCATGTTCTCTCAAGTATAGCTTTCATAGAATAGTACTCATTTTTAAACAGAAGCAGAACTATGCACAAAATGTCAAGTTTAGAATTCCAACACTCTTGGCACTTTTCTTGCCCACATATACCAAGAAGTCAGGAACCTCGTATATTCTTTGTGGGCTTAACAGTGACTTTTTCTAGTGTGATGAATGCATTTTCACTAGACTTCACTGAAAACTACTTCCTACACAAGTAGCATCTTGTGTTATGTTCTAGAGAAATATAACATACAATGTGGTTGGCTTTGAGAGAAAATTTTCTTGAGTAGAGAGGTGCACACGCAGTTTTAGAGATTAAGCCCTCTAGCATTAACTATTTTCATATTTTTATTCATACCTAAAGTGACAAGAGGTGTCACATACACAAACGTATTCTTTGTGGTCATACTAAGGATTTGATAAATCAGATGACAATGGTATTCTAGAAAGAAAGACCAAAGGAGATATCAAACTTCAAGAATATTTGGGGATTAATTCACCTAAAACCAATGCCCTGTATTCTCCACTGTTCAAAAGGCTTGCAGACAATCCATTGTCTTCCATTTCAACTAGTTGCATGGTCCACTGTGAAGGAGTAAGAAAAGAGCTGTGTGCTTGTTCTTGACCTGTAAAGATTTCATCATGGAAGATTAATACTGATGCTGCTGCTGCCTGTTACTGGTTGTTTCTCTTTGCAGGTGCCAATATCGGTCAGAGAACAGGATTTCAGTGGCAGAGTTGTTGCTATACTGTTATCTCTTCAGAACGGAGGCACAAGGAGAGATGAATGCCACATCGCAAGGAGCAAAGGAGAAAGAGAGAAAGAAATGGTGTCAGGTGGCATGTTGGATGCGATTTTTGTTTTAGTAGAGATTGAGATGACCGTAATTGTTTAGCTGATTCCTTCGGTCTGCAAAGATACACTTGTGTTGGTGCTGATGGTTCTTGACTAATCCTGTTTCAATTACAAGTTGGTTATGTTTTTCCTAAAAACTTCTGGTATTTAAATTCAGGGTTTATAACTCTCTCTCTCACACACATCCCCCAAAACACATACATTAAAGTCAATCCCTGCTACACTATCTAATATTCCATACTGAGATGTCAAATCTTCTATATGCATTCTCTCCAACTAATCAAATATTTAAAATCCAGAAGACAAAAAAATTCGAAGACCAGAATAAACACCTCCACATGCTGTTCACATCACAAACTTGAGTCAAACAGCAGTGGTATGATATAGTTATTGGTCCCAATAACTTTCAAAATTCCTACTTTCTCTTTATTTTGGGGTATTATAATTGGCAATTTATATTTTTTAAATAATATTATGACTAGAGAGACAATCTATTACAAGGAAGATGGTTTATCAGGGTTTTGTTTTTTTTTTTAAGTTGTTTATATTAGTTTAGTAATAATCCTTGGAAAGCACATCCACATAGTTTTCCTCAACTCTAGAATTACGATCAGAGTTATACAAACAACCACCTAGTAGGACTCCTCAAATTACAAAGACAAATGACTTTCTCATAACTAGGATTTATCAAGACTGCTATCAAAACAGGATCAACTATAAAAGCTAACTAGTACAGGGCTTACTAGTTTTTCGTAAAGCCAGAGATGCCTCATGTGGCACAGGTACATCATTGGATTTAGTTGCTCCACCTTAAAGGAACAACATCTTAAACATATGAAATTATTCTCATTGCAACTACAAGCTTATAAGCGATAATCAAGGAAGTTTGCGCATAATGACTAGTAGCAAAAAGTTATTTTGGTAAGTTTCAGGAGTAACTTGTATAATATACATATATTTTACTATATACTTCCTTTACATTCTATTAAATCTTTAGCTGTATAAAGGTAAAACTACACTAGAGAGTATTAACACATGTTACCTCCCAAAACATGCATTTCCTATTGACCTTTAAAGATAAATTTATAATGAAAAACAGTAAACCAATTAATAATAAACAAATATTCTAATTGACAGAATAGTCACTAACAGGCTACCCAAGGAAAGTAATATATGAGAGAAAGAGAGAAAGAAGTATGTGTGTGAAGAATTTAATTGCTCTACTTTATCTGTGATGAAAATAAAACAGTCTATTTCTGGGGGAAAAAAGGAAAGCAAACATTCCTACTACTCTAAGAAAGATGCAAAGAAAGCTACAAGGGAATCAATTCTGTATACAAAAGGATCAACTTGCTATCCATCTACAACTAAAGAACTGTAGGAATAAAGTGTAAGGATACTTCCACTGAAGTAGCAGTGGAAAAAGGTTCAAGTTTTGGCTTTGCTAGTTACTGGCTGTATTAATTTAGACAAAGCAAACAAAGAAGAGCCTGGCATTCAAATTTAACATTCATGTTCTCTCTAGAATGGTTAAAAATTCAAAGTGTATAAAATGTAATATTATGTAATTCCCCTGAAATGTGGAAATAAATCACTTAGTGAATGAGTGAGCAATAATTTCATAAACTGATAACTAAAACAATATTAAACAATTCTTAATATATTAAAAAAGATGATGCTGAACAATAATTTTCTTAATTTCAGAAGACAATAAATCCTTAAGTAAGTTTACATTTACTATTTGGTGGTAACCAGGAATAAGAATTTATTTTAGCCACAGACTTACTGCTGAACTCTCATTTGTTACTCTATCACACTAGCAGATTCACTGGATTTGGATTATTATGTTTCTAGCCCTGCAGAATAGTACAGAATATGAACTGGACTTTATGATTTATTCAGTGGTAAACTTTTTCATATTTCTGTTTACCTATTCAATTATTATGATTATCTTTATAAAATACACTGTACATCATAAATTATCTCAAGAAAAAGTTAACTAGGTCTTCTAGTCTTCTAGGTCCAAATGGTATGGGTTTCATCAATGATGGAAGTTTTTTCCTTTGGTGCCAACAAATTAATAACTCCATCTAACTTCAAGGGTTTTTACTGAAGGGAGAGTGAAAGTCACCTTTGGTAATGCAGGAGGTATATTGGGCTCCAAATCTAAACCCTAATCTGATGTAGGTCACATGATTAATTCCTGCACAGGTTACATGGACATCAAATACTCACAGATCAGATCCAGCCTATGGTAAAATCTATATGGTTAGATGTCGGTGTATGGTTCATGTTGGCTTAAGACAGAGGTGATAAAAAAAAAAAAATAAAAAGATAGAGGTGATAACACCTTTTCTTTCAACTCAAGCTTGTTCTCTATGCGTTAAAAGTGTCCAATCTATTTGTGTTTTAGCCAGAATAACCTATTTTTAATGAATGACCTACTTTCCAACTGTGCTTTAGAATGCCAAATAACTTATTTTCAACACATGTAACTGAATGCCTATTATTCTTAAACTGTGCAACTCAAAAATTAATACCCAGTAGAAATCAGACTACTACCATTTATTTTTACTCTAAGGTGACACTACTTACTCAATTTTGTTCTCTGTGTACTACTAGCAACTTTCTTCATAATGCATTCATTCTTCTCAACCAAAAAAGTCAGAAGTAAATGTGAGAATTCAAAGCATGAGAGTATATTTCAGCATTAATTCATCAATTTTTCCAAAATATTCCATGATAGAGATCAAAGAAAAGTAGTGTTGTAAATTGGTTAAGAAGAAGATAAAGTTAGAAATCTAAAACTGCTCAGTAAATTTGATAAAAGCTGAAAAAATAAAACAGGAAAAGGATTATGGAAGGGACAATTATTAGACTGAGTAAATACAAAAATGGAGAAGTCAAACACTGGGAAAAAAGATAATACGGAAGTGAGAAGAGAAGGTGTAGTAAACTACAAAAGCTTACAACTGTTTATATAATATCTAGAATGTAAGTATATGTACCTTACTTTATAAAATAGAAATGTTTCAGAGAAATAAAATATTTTCAATGTACCAGGAAAGCTTTAAAATCAACCAACCACCCACCAATCAAAAAGTAAAAACAAACTGTCCTCTGAATCCTTTTAAGTATTTCTGTGATACAAATAGCCGATTCCTAATTTAACTGCTTTATCATTTCAGATTTTATAACAGGTTTCCATAAGACATGTAAAACTCATCATTAGAAAGAGTAATCTGAAATTTACTATTATGTGTGAAAATAATAACCGTCCAGTTGACTATACACTTTAGTATCCCATTATCATGAAAGGCTGGTCAGAAAATAATTGATAAATCTTTCTTTATATGGAATATCAAACACAGGTCTCTATCAAAATAGCTTACATGGGCAGACAAATACTTGAACTAATTCTGAACAACAAAATCACCACTTCCCTTCTATAGTCCCATTACAACTCCATCAGTTACAAAACAGACTGAAGTTGTCTACTTACATCAAAGAACAAGAGAAATATCAATAATTACAAAAGAACAGAATATAAAACAGAACAAAACAGATCAGAATAAATTCATTTTAGAATTTACTGTTCAAGTAGTTAGGCTGAAGCTTTTCTGAGCAGGGGCATAGTAAAGAACACTAATACAAATTACACACATACATATGTGTCTGCATATACACACATATACACATATGTGAGGTGAAAGTCGCTCAGTTGTGTCCGACTCTTTGCGACCCCATGGCTCCTCTGTTCATGGAATTCTACAGGCAAGAATACTGGAGTGGGTTGCCATTCCCTTCTCCAATATACAAATATGTATGTATATAAAATATAATTTTTTTCTGTTCCCTGTAACTAAATGGCAGGAATTTGAAGCATGTTGACAGCATTCCAAAATAATTTAGTTTAGTTGCTTAGTCATGTCCGACTCTTTGTGACCCCATGGACTGTAGCCTACCAGGCTCCTCTGTCCAAGGGATTTTCCAGGCAAGAGTACTGGAGTGGGTTGCCATTCCCTTCTCCAGAGGATCTTCCCGACCCAGGGATTGAACCCATGTCTCCACATTGTAGGTAGATGCTTTATGATCTGAGCCACCAGGGAAGTCCTATTCAAAAAATAAGAACATCTATAATGAGATGGTGGCTGCTACAAGAATGGGTTTCTCTGACCTACCTCACCCTACCTCAGGGAGATGACTTGATAGATACTATCTTCATTTAGTTCACTTAGTTTTAGCTATTGCTCAGCCTATTTAAACAATGTAAGTAATGTGATAAGCAGACCACAGAATTTAAAAGCTGGATCAATGAAAAAGAATTTTATAGCTGTCAGTAATTTCATTTTGAGGGGGAAAATCTATTATTTCTCTGAAATGGTTTGAATTAAAAATACGAACTAAAAAACAATGAACTGAATACAATTTCAGAGTTTACAAACAAGTACATAGCTTTACATTACAAAAACTTACTAACATATAGCAACGTTTTTCTGAATTATATCACTTCATATTATTACCAATGATCAGGCTCTTCTAAATGTGCCAATGTAAATATTTTAACTGAAACATTTAATCAGGTATTTGATAACCTTAAAGTTAAGTCAAAGAAACCTGTTATTAATTTACAATTGTTTCAATTTGTTATGAAATGGACACAACATAGAATCTTACATTTTATCTTAAAAATAAAGCTTTTAAAAAAAAAAAAAAAAAACATAGCATTTAACAGTAGTCTTAAGAACCTGGAGTTCTGTTCAGGATCATTCCTCCACTACAGGGATAAGGGTTTTTGTTTTTTAACTTTTTGACCACATGCATCATGTGGGATCTTAGTCCCCAGACCAGGGACCAAATCAGCATCCCCCTGCATTAAGAAGTCCCAGGGACACGGTATTATCAGTATCTGAAATGTTTGTAAATTACCACAAGGTAAAGGAATGTTATTTTAATATACTCAACATAAAAATGCAACTTTTATGCCCCTCTTTTATTTTTTTGGTCTAAAGTTTTAAATTTGGGTCCTTTTTCTCTTTAAGTTTTGCCTTCTTTAATAAGAAATGTATAACACAACTTTCCACAACCTCTGGTAAAATAAAATGGCCAGCATATGCTTCACGTACCTTTTTGAGATGTCCTAGTCTAAGTTTGAAAATTTCTTCCTGTTCATGATATTCTGCCAAAGTCAACCTGTCAAAATGAAATTGTGATTCTAGATATTAAGATTAATAGTTATTATTTCTTATTAACAACCAACAAAATAAAATTAATCAAATAAAATTACTAAAATGTTGACAACTTTCAGCCCCAAACACATAAGCCTAAAGTGCTTGAAGGTATTCTTCAGAGTATATCTAATACAGATGAAAAACTTGACTGACTTATAAATTCAACAACTATTTAATGAGTACTATGAATTTAGATCCTAAGAATGCAATGAAAAAGTTTCTCAATACACTCTGGTTTGAACTTACACTTCATAGTGGGAGTATAGGGGGTAAGGAAGCAGAAGAGAAACAATTTAGTTCAGAAATGAAACAATCCCAAATAACAGTAAGTGTTATACAGAGAATTAGAAAGGTTGATGTGATAATAACTGACTGTGTTATACTAATTTGCACCGAGTTTTAGGGAGATAGTCTTGATCTGAATGTCAAAAGGACAGCCACAAGAGGACAGAGGGGAGTATGTTCTAGACACAGGTTAAAGCAGGTACAAAGATACCAAGATAGAAATAGACTGATACTGAGAAGAGGAAAAAAAATGCCAAGTATCAGAATATAGTCAAAGAGGTTGTCAGCAAAAGAGATAAAGCAGGGGAACAGCATCTAAAAGCAGGATGGATATTAGACCAAGGAATGAATTTCATTTTACTTTAAGAGTACTGGGAAATTACTGCAAAGGTAATCAGTTCAATTTGGGCACTGGTTTAAGAAAGAAAGAAACAAAGATATTTTTCTCTTCTCTGCTTCCATGTGCTAGTGAATAAGTGAGATAGGGTTGCCAAAAACCACCAAATAATTAATAAATATAAGTAGATACACACGTGAGAGTACTTTATGGTTGTTTTATTATTAATTTCAAATATTCTTCTGTAAATTAGAAAAGATCACTGCAGCTGACCCTTGAATAACAAGGGTTTGAATTGCACAGGTCCACGTACATGAAGATTTTAAAAATAAATACATATTACAGTACACTACATAGTTTGGAGCTGGCTGACTCTGTGGATGTGGAATTGCAGATATAGAGGCCAGCTGTGAAGTTATATGCAAATTTTCAACTGTAGGGAGGGTTAGTGCCCCAAACCCTCATGTTGTTTAGGGTTCAACTGTAGTTTAATGTAGAATTTTAGTAAGATATAGACCGATTATAATATTTCATAAGAAAACATGGTTCTGTATCATTAAAGTGAAAGAGGAAAACACACACACACACACACACCAAAACAACATCCATCTCATCCCCAGTGCTGAAAGGACTGCTTTTATCTCTCATACTTGGGCCCTTGTTTACTTATGTATTCTGGGTCTATTTGGTTACGCTCCAAACCCCAAGTACGATTTATTTATGCTTGGTTTACATCCCTCAGCAACACTCAGTATAAATGCTATTTCCCTTAAGCTAGACGCTAATTAAAATATTAATATTATAGAAAGGGCGTTCAAATGAAATAATCAAAAACCTCCAAGAAATTCAGTTAGTATTCCACTAGAAATATCTTAAGAGTGAAAAACAAACATTTAAAATTAACTCTCTCCACCCAGTCTTAGGTTAACATAACCACCAGATTTTATTATACTGAATATAGCAATATAGTTGCAGCAGTCGCTTAACATAAATTTAGAGAACTAAACACTGCACTGTGAATGTGAAACATTCATGCAGATGGAATGAAACAAGAAGAGGGAAACCTGGTTATTTTTTTTTAAAAAGAGGTTTGGAAACTAAAACTGATAATATCTCAACTAGTTCAGTAAAGTAAAGCCACAGGAATTTTGGCAAATAGTTTCTGGATATGCATATATGCCATCAATGGAAATTACCTGTATAACAATATAGTAATTTACTATTCTTAAAGTAAGGTCTTAGGCCCACCAGTAGACCATAGGATGGGCTCAGAGCTAATTTTTTAAATATGTAAATATTTTGTTTGTTTCTGTACAGGAATAAAATACAATTCTATACTTTGGTTTTTATTGAGTTAAAATACAGCTAAATTTAGTATTCATAAGGTAAAATTAGTATGGCTAATTTAGTTTCCTAAAATTTTTGACTGTTGTTAAGTTGGCAGTAGTTTTCAATAGCTACTGTTCTTCTGAGTTAATAATAAATCAATGTCAATTAGTTCCATGGTGTCTTAGTCTGTTGAATACTGTATGGTTAATCTTATATATTTTATAATGTAATGCATATTGGCTATTAACTAGCATTCAGTTCCAGTTGATAATATGTTTGTGCTGTGGCTCAAATATACATCATCTACATCCCTTTAATTGAAGCAAATACACACAAATAGTCCCTTTCCTAAATTTACTTAGTATAATGATACCTCATTGATTTCAAAAGCGTTGACCTCAGAGCATTATTTTATAGGTCTAATCCTAATATGAAACACATGCAATTCTCACTAAAGATTAATGGTAACCCTCAGCAGCAACAGTACTTTGCTATTTCTTTACTGCATTTGATTACTACCATTATAAAGCTTCAAATAAACAGCGAAATACAGACATACTAACTTCTCTCTGCTGGGTTTTGAAGCATCAATAAGCAAATGTACAGACAGTACTAAATACTAGGCTACTGACTTTCTTGGACAGTAATTCTTACCGTTTTATGATCATGGTATTTAATTTCACATGAATGTAACTTTGTAATTCAAACATAAGAATTCCTATTCCTGTCTCACAAAATAGAATGCAAATCACCAAACAGCAAAAGACTTTTCTTACATTACTTTGCACTTCCTTATCAGAAAGCACCTGACATATATTAGCACTTTATAAAGTGAAAAGTGAAGTCGCTCAGTTGTGTCTGACTCTTTGCAACCCCATGGGCCATATTAGCACTGTAGATATCCGGTATTTATTTCCATTGATGAAAAATACTTACAGATAAAATTTAAATGTATTTAGATAAAATTAATTGGGGACAATCTTACTTATGGGGACAATCTTACTTAAAGAAACTGGATTTTATTTTATATATGGAAAGAGGTAACCTAGGAAAATACTAATGATGACTTAATTGCCACATCAAGTAATTTTATGATGTGCTTTATAAGATGCTTAAAAAACATCCACCCTCTTAAGCAAGTCTATTGCTTAAATTACTTATCAAATCTCTTATTCATAGAGTGCAAAGAAAAGTCCAATCTCTCCCTTTATGAATCATATCTCATATTATAGATTGACTATTAATTTTTATTACACATTTATGTATATGTATTTAGGAGATGTTAAAAATCATAAATAAAGCTGTTCAGTAGGTTAACACAAAGTTATTCAAAAAGCCAAGAAATTTAAAACTCACACATAAAACTTAACCACTGATAATCTTTCACAGTGAGTATGAATGAATAAAGCAAGCTGAGCGCCAAAGAATTGATGCTTTTGAACTGGGGTGTTGGAGAAGACTCTTGAGAGTCCCTTGGACTGCAAGGAGACCCAATCAGTCCATCCTAAAGGAGATCAGTCCTGCGTGTTCACTGGAAAGACTGATGTTGAAGCTGAAACTCCAACACTCTGGCCACCTGAAGCGAAGAGCTGACTCATTTGAAAAGACTCTGATGCTGGGAAAGATTGGGGGCAGGAGGAGAAGGGGACGACAGACGATGAGATGGTTGGATGGCATCACCAACTCAATGGACATGAGTTTGGGTGAACTCCAGGAGTTGGTGATGGACAAGGAGGCTTGTCGTGCTGCAGTTCATGGGGTTTCAAGTCCGACTCAGTTGAGTTGGACTCAACTGAGTGACTGAATTGAACTGAACTGAATGAATGAGAATCTTATTTTTAATTCAAAAATTGTTTTCCAAGAGTTTAATAGAAATGTAAGATATCTGCATAAAACAGAGAATATGCATTTCAAAGACACCGATATCCAATTCTTTAATGGTATTCTGTTTAAGCAGGAAACTAATCTGAAGTCTCAAGTTAAGGAATATAAGATCTGGTAAACAGAATGTTAAAGGCACTTAAGACAAAAAAATATCAAGCCAGATTTTTTTGTACAATTTAGCAAACTTTTACAGGATACTGAACTAAGCTGCACACTGAGAAGTAGACTTTTTTAAATGAGCGAGGAAGTAGATGAGACTACTCTGCTTTTGAAGAGCCCTAAAAAAAAAAAAACCAGAAATAGAAAAAAAATTTCCTTAACATGATAAAGGACATTTATTTAAAAAACCATAACTAACATCACACTCAATGGTGAAAGAGTAAAAACTTTCCCCTTAAGGCCAGAAACAAGACAAGAATGCTTTCACCACTGCTGTTCAATATTGTATTGGAAGTCCTCTCAGAGGACTTAAGGAAAAAAAATACACTGAAATTGGAAAGGAAGAAGTAAAACTATTTCTAGTCACAGATGACTTAACTCTACATGTAGAAAATCTCTAAAAATGAACAAGAGCTAATAAATTCAGGAAAGTTGCAGGGCATGAGATCAACACACAAAAATCAAATGTGTTTGTATACATCAGCAATGAACAATGTAAAAAAGATACTAAGAATACAATTCAATTAATAATAGAACTCAAAACAATAATATACATAGGATCAAATTACTCAGGAAGTGACTCGGATGCTAAAAGCTACAAAATATTGCTGAAGAAATGAAAGCATACTAATTAAATGAAAGAACATCAGTACTCAAGTCCTTAAGATTAGCAGACTTACTATTGTTAAGAGGGCAATTCTTCCCCAAAGTGACTCATAGACCCAATATAATCCTGATTAAAATACATATCACCCATTTTGTTGAAATGGGAAAGCTGATTCTTTATTAAAATGCAATGTGCAAGGGCCCTCAAACAAACAAAACAACGTTGAAAAAGAAGGACTCATACTTCCTATTTCAAAAATTAACACAGCTATGGTCATCAAAAGAGTGTGGTACTGCCATAAGGACAAACATCTACTGTATGATTCTCTTTAATGCACTATCCAGAAGAGGCAAATCCATAGAGAAAGCAGATTTGTTACCAGGAGGATGGAGGGAGGCAGGAATGGGGAGTGATTAATTAATGGGCATTAGGTGTTCTGGATGAATAAGATGTTCCAAAAATAAAGGGAGGTCTTGGTTGCACAACACTGTGCATAGCACTGTGAATGCACTAAATGCCACTGAACTATATGCTTTTAAATGGATAACTGTATGTTATGCAAATGTAACCTAAATTTTTTTTTTTAAGTACCACTAGGGGAAAGAAATGGGGGAATATGGGAAGGATGAAACTAATTTCCTCTGAAGAGCCCAGGGTTCAATATACAAAAAAAAAAAAAAAAAAAGAGAGAGAGAGAACCCATGACTTACACCAAGTGCTGGCATGGTGTGTAGAGCAGCAGTCTCATAGAGATGTCTACATCCTAATTCCTGGAGATGTGAGTATGCTAAGTTACACAGCAAAGGAGAATTAAAGTAGTAGATGGAATTAAAGCTGCTAATTAGCTTACTTTAAAATAGGGATTTATTCTGGATTACCCTTTGTGGACTCAGGGTTATCACAAGGGGCCTTAAAATGCGAGGAGATGGGCAGAGATGTGGAATCACAGTGACATGACATGACAAAGACTTGACTTGCTACTGCTGGCTTGCAGTTGGAAGGGGATCATGAACCAAGGAATGTGGACAGGCTCTAGAAGCTGGAAAAAGCAAGGATTGTTTTCTAGAGCCACCATGAGTAATGCACCCCTGACAACATCCTGATTTTTGCCCAGTGAGATCCATTTTGGATTTGTGATCTCCAAAACTATAAGATAATAAATTTGTGTTGTTTTAACTCACTGAATTTGTGGCAATTTGTTACAGTGGCAGTATGAAATTACTACAGATCCTGGTACCTAGAAATGGGATATTTCCATAACAAACACCTAAAAATATAGAAGTGACTTTGGAAGTGGGCAGTGAGCAAGAGGCTAGGAGAATTCAGAGGAGCATGATTTTAAAATAACCTTAGGCTGCCTTGAATAGACTATTAGCAGAAATATGAATATTAATAACTCTGCCAAGTGAGGATGTGAGGAATTCCACAAGAAGCACAGTGTGGAAAACATACTGCCTTAAGAGAACACCTAAACTGTCATGAATGGATCATCTGGTAGATAGGAGAGGTGCTACTGGTGAAAATTCAGAAGGAAAGGAAAAATATGTTATAGAAAACTGGAGGAATCCTTGTTATAATGAAAGAAAGCTAAGCAAAACTGTATCCTGTAGTTATACAGAAAGCCAAGCATGTAAGAAATGAACTCTGCAGATTTCCAAACAGTGTTTAAAAGTCTGGACTGGTTTCTTCTCACTGTTTACACTAAAATGTGAGAAAAGATAAATCAAAGGTAAGAAATAAGAAATGTTCAACCAAAAATTTAATGAGTTTAATCCAATCAAGATTTAATGGTTTAAGAAATTTTCATTTTATTCAGAGAGAAAATACACCAAAATTGAGATTCATGGTCAAGCTGCTCTTAAAATGGAGGGTATAGTTGAACAACCTTTTGCTAATATTCCTGAGAAGCCAGAGTATTCATCACATAAACAGTCTTTAAAAAGATGAAGTGTGTGACTCACAGATTCCTTCAGCCTTCTCAGCAGAAGTCAAAAATAGTGATAAAATTATCTAGGAAAAAAAAAACCTGGGGGGTGTCTAACGGAATGAATGCTTGTGTCACACATGAGAGATCCACAAGATTCTTGAGAACTTTATACCAACAAAAACACTGCCAGCTTGGATTTTAAGGGACACAGCACAAAGTGAAAGGCTGTCAAACAGTCAAAACTCTACAAACAAGAAACTGGCTGTAAAGCTACTCAGCAGCAAATACATGTTAACCTTCACAAAAAAGAAATCTTCATGAAAAACAGAGGACAGAAGCTTGAAAAGTCACAAGCTACAGAAAAATTATTACCAGATCTTGAAACCTGAGTTTGCCTGGATGGATTTTAAAACTGCTTGGGATCGGTGACACCTTTAATCTTTTTCTGTTTGAAAGGAAATATCTGTAACTCTTATCCTATGGCTGTCCCCATCACTGTATTTTGGGAAGGGGTAGTAACTTGTTTCTTGATGTTCACAGGTTCATTGGTTAAGAGGAATTATTCTCGGGGCAGATTATACACAAAGTCTCACTAGTAATTTATTTAGGTAACAAAATTTAGAATGTTTAAGTTGATGAGATTTAGGTAAGGTTTTTCAATGTGGAGTTAAGGCTATACTGAGGTTGACAAGACTTTGCAGATAGGATAAATGAATTTTGCATGTGGGAAAGAAGTGAATCTTAAGTCAGAGGGTAGGCTGTGTAGGTAGAATAATGACTTTCCAAAAATGCCACATTCTAATCCTTAGGACTTATAAATGTGCTTAAACGCAAAGGATAAAATGGGATTAACACCACTAATTAGCTGACCTTACAATATGGTGATTATCTTGGATGATACAGCTATGAATACACAGTGTAAAGAAAAAAAAACTTTTATCTGAAGGAAACTGGGAAAAGGCACATAGGAGGTAATATCTGAACCCAGTTTAACAGAAGCAGCAGAAAGAAGCCAGGAGGAAGAAACAGGGCACACAAGGACATGGGGACTCATAAACACAGCATGTAGACATGCAAGCAAAAAGAAAAATGAATGTATACTGTAGATTAAGGAAATTATTTTCTACTGGTTGCTTGCTAAGAGTTTAAAGACAGATCAATGCTGAATTTAACGTATTTTTTAAATTTTACAATCTACTGAGATAATCATATAATCTTTCTTTTCATGTAAAAATTACATTCATTTTTCTTATATTAAACCAACCTATCATACCTAAAATAAATCCAAATTGGTCTTGATAAATTCTCATTTTTATGTATTATATGTGGGGTTGCTAATATTTTATTTAATATTTTTGCATTTACTTTTACAAATGATATTAGACTATCATTTTCAATAGGGCTTCCCTGATGGCTCAGTGGTAAGGAATCCGCCTGCCAGTGCAAGAGATGTGGGTTCGATTCCTGGGTCAGGAAGACACTCTGGAGAGGGAAATGGCAATCCACTCCAATATTTTTGCCTGGGAAATCCTATGGACAGAGAAGCTAGGCAGGCTACAGTCCATGGGTTTGCAGAAGAGTTGGACACAACTTAGGCTTCAGAAATACGTGAACTGTGAACTTCCAGATGTTCAAGCTGGTTTTAGAAAAGGCAGAGGAACCAGAGATCAAACTGCCAACATTCGCTGGATCATCAAAAAAGCAAAAGAGTTTCAGAAAAACATCTATTTCTGCTTTATTGACTACGCTCACTCCTTTGACTGTGTGGATCACAATAAACTGTGGAAAACTTTGAAGGAGATGAGAATACCAGACCACCTGACCTGCCTCTTCAGAAACCTGTATGCAGGTCAGGAAGCAACAGTTAGACCTGGACATGGAACAATAGACTGATTTCAAATAGGAAAAGGAGTACGTCAAGGCTGTATATTTGTCAGCCTGCTTATTTAACTTACATGCAGAGTACATTTTGGGAAACGTTGGGCTGGAGGAAGCACACACTGGAATTAAGATTGCCGGGAGAAATATCAATAACCTCAGATATGCAGATGACACCATCCTTATGGCAGAAAATAAAGAAGAACTAAAGAGCTTCTTGATGAAAGTGAAAGGAGAGAGTAAAAAAGTTTGCTTAAAGCTCAATGTTCTTTTAAGATCATGGCATCCAGTCCCATCACTTCATGGCAAATAGATGGGGAAACAGTTGACAGACTTTGGTTTTCTGGGCTCCAAAATCACTGCAGATGGTGACTGCAGTCATGAAATTAAAAGATGCCTACTCTTTGGAAGGAAAGTTATGACCAACCTAGATAGCATATTAAAAAGCAGAGACATTACTTTGCCAACAAAGGTCCATCTGGTCAAGGCTATGGTTTTTCCAGTAGTCATGTATGGATGTGACAGTTGGACTATAAAGAAAGCTGAGCGCTGAAGAATTGATGCTTTTGAACTGTGGTGTTGGAGAAGACTCTTGAGAGTCCCTTGGACTGCAAGGAGATCCAACCAGTCCATCCTAAAGGAGGATCAGTCCTGGGTGTTCATTGCAAGGACTGATGCTGAAGCTGAGACTCCAATACTTTGGCCACCTGATGTAAAGAGCTGACTCATTTGAAAAGATCCTGTTGCTGGGAAAGATTGAGGGCAGGAAGAGAAGGGGACGACTGAGGATGAGATGGTTGGATGGCATCACCGACTCAATGGACATGGGTTTGGGTAGACTCCAGAAGTTGGTGATGGATAGGGAGGCCTGGCGTGCTGTGGTTCATGGGATTCCAGAGTCGGACACTACTGAGCAACTGAACTGAACTGAACTAGCCACTAAACACCACCACGACAAATTAGGCTATAACTTTCCTTTCCTGTATGATCTTTCTTGAATTTCGACACCACGACTTTGTTGGCCTAAAATAAGTTGGAAGTATTTCTCCCTTAGCTGTTCTTCAAAAGGTTTTGAAAGATTGGCACTATTTCTTCCTTAAATGGCTAGTGGAATTCATAGATGAAATCATCTGTATCTGAGTTTTCTACGATCAAAGATTTTAATTATAGATTCAATTTCTTTAACAGTTACAGAACTATTTGATTTTGTTTGTTCTAGTGTGAATTTTGTTAACTTGTATTTTTCTAGAAATTTATCCATGTCACAAAAATTTCAAATTCAAGTCATTTATAATTTTTTTTCTTTAAGTATGTGTACATTCTATAATAACATTGTTTCTTTCATTCCTGATGATTCTTTTCTCTTTCTTGTTTTCAATTGTATTAGTCCTTCCTCACCCACAAAAGCCCATAGACATCCCTTTTGGATTGGCTGATGCTCTGTATTGTATGATTATTTCCTGTATCGAAAGTTCTGCTCTTATTTTCTCTTCCTCCTTTTCTTGGTTAATTCTGCTCATCTTCTGATAAAGTTTTAGCTTTTCTTCTTTTCCTATATATGTATATAAGGCTATAAATGTCTCTCTAGACACTGTTTCAGATTTACCTCAAAAATTTTTGCCATGTAGCAAAAATTTTTTTCACTATCATTCACCTAAAAACATCTTCTCATCTCTGATGAGACTTTTGCACTATCTTTGTTTTTGATTTCTAGTTTAATTCCACTGTGATGAGAGAACATATTTTATATGATTTCAATCCGTTAAGTTTCACCCATGAGTCCTACCAAACATTTAAAGGAAGAAACAATGTCAGTCTTACATAAAACTCTTTCAATCCTTTGAAGTTTGCTTAGACCTGTTCTATGACTCAAGGTGGTCAATTTTTATAAAAGTCCATTTTTAAAAAGAACATATATTCTGCAAATGTTACAGGGTAACATGCTCATTCGGTCAAGCCTGTCAATCCCACTGAAATTTTCTACACTCATACTGTATTTCTATTTTATATTGTTTTATTTTTATCTACCTGTTCTATTACTAAGAAATGTATGTTTTGAAATCCCCCATTATAATTTGTGGATATGTCCATATATCCTTAAAGTACTGTCAATTTTTTATTTATCTTGAGGGCGTGTTGTTATGCATACAAATTTAGAATTATTATATATTCCTGGTGATTTTAAACTTTTATAGTTATGAAATAATCACTATTTCTTATAATTTTTGGTTTAAATTTTACTGTATCTGCTATAAATATGGTTTTCTTTCAATTGTCATCTGTCTAGAATGTTTTATCCCTTAATTTTTACATTTAATATATTTTTCTTTTGATGGCCCCCCTTTTTTTTGGCTGTGCCTCATGGCCTGTAAGATCTCAGTTCCCTAACCATCTAACCAGGGATCAAACCTGCATCCCCTGCAGTGGAAGCACAGAATCTAAACCACTGGAAGTCCCCTTGTTTGACTGCTTTTGAGAATTTTTTCTCTTTGCCTTGATTTTCTGAAATTTCATTATGTGTTTGAGTACTTCTTTTTATTCATCCTACTTGGAATTCTCTGGCCTTCATGAATCTATAGCCTGATCTTGCTCATTTATTTTAAAATATTCTCAGTTACCTAATCTCCAAATATTGCTTCTGCTCCATTTAAGATCATTTTCTACAGAGTCAGCTGACTCATCAATAGTAGTAATTTAAGTTAGAAGACAGTAAGATTCTATCTTCAAATAACCACCAACCTAAAACCAGTAGAAATATTTCAAGAATGAAGGCAAAAGAGTTATTCTCAGACCAACCAAAACTGAAAGACATCAGTACCAACAGACCCACACTAAAAGGAAATTACTAAAGGGTATTCTTAGGCAAAAAGATCTCACTAGAGGTAAAAATCAGAGATCCAGGATCAATGAAGAGTAACACAGTGACAGATACATAGGTAAAGTTTAGAAGAACACTGACTATACAAGACAGTGTCTTTAGGTAACGTGTGTGTGTGTGTATACCTATGTATGTATATGAACACAACGTACTTCTAATAGAGAAAAAGAATCAAACAAACAAAAACTAAGCGGTCTAAGGGTAAAAGGAAAAAAGGAGAGATCAGGCAGGATAAACAAAGCATGAAGAAAGATGAGACTTAAACCCTAATAAATAAGTAAATACTTGAGATTAAAATGGATTCGATGTACCAATGCCAGATTTTTTTCAGCAAGGATTTTTAAAATTTACTCATTTGTAAAAACCCACAGCATATGTAACACCACAAGTGAACCTCGATGCATGCTACACTCTGGGCTGTCACACGGGGTCATCAGTGGTCACGGCTGTGCACTGCAGTGCAGACACCGGCAGCGGGAGAGACTGAGGACAGCAGGTATATGGGAACCCCACACTTTCGGCTCAATACTGTGGTCAGCTAACTGCTCTAAAAATACATTACTTAAAAAGTCAATCAGTTTAATGACCAGATATAAGTAATCCACAAAGTAATAACTTTATGCTATATAAAATATAATCTTCAGCTAAAATTTAAGCTTTAAATGAAAAAAGAGTGACCTCTAAAACTTCATTCATATGAAATATGAGGTAAAATATTATTGTTCACTTTGCAGTCATCCTTTGTAAAACACAAAACATGTAGATAAAATCAAAACAATTTAAAATATATTTAACATGAAGTCAAAATCTTGATTAACATGTACTGTTGTTTAGGTATTACCCACAGATAACACTAGCTATGCAAACTAGTGCTGCAGTCAACAGGGTTACAAAGTCAGACAACTGCGCGACTGAACTGACACAAACTATTTACTTTGAATAGTAGGTCTTTGTGACTAAAATGAGAAATTACCACCTAAAAAACTTGACTGAACACAATATTGTAAAGCAATTATCCTTCAATTAAAAATAAATGAATGTTAAAAAAAACCCTGACTGAATCTTGCTGGTCGTTAAAAATTAGTTACCAACCAGGAACCATGCAAGTACTATAGAAGCTTCATCTCATATCATCTTTTCAACATTATGACATAGGTATTTTCACAAGGAAATGGAGGCTCTAAGAAGTAAAACAGTTTACCAAAATATAAAAAATAAAACTGGAAAAGTCAAGGTTGGATTCCACATCTGACTAAAGAGCTTAAAATCCTAACCACTACACAGCAGTAACTTTCTTTAACAGTATTTCTTTTTGGCTGCACTGGCCTCTGTTGCTATGTGCAGGCTTTCTCTAGTTGCAGTGCGCAGGGGCTACTCTCCAGCTGTGGTGTGCAGGCTTCTCACCGCAGTGGTTCTCTGTTGCAGAGCATGGGCTCTAGAGTACACAGGCTCAGCAGCGGTGACACATAAGGCTGAGCTGCCCTGTGGCTAAGCTGCCCTTAGTCTAAGCTTCCTCGACTAGAGACTGAACAGTGGCAGGCGGATTCTTAACCACTGGACTACCAGGGAAGTCCTATTTTCTGCTTTAATTTCTTGATAAAGAAATAATGAAAGATTCATGATCTCTATTCTAATTACTTTACTAGATGTTCTGCACAAAGGGATATAAAAGAAGTTTTAGAAGACAGTTGCATTGCATGGCTGATAAAATCAGATTAATATATACGAATCAAAAT
This sequence comes from Muntiacus reevesi, assembly GCF_963930625.1. Classification (NCBI taxonomy): domain Eukaryota; kingdom Metazoa; phylum Chordata; class Mammalia; order Artiodactyla; family Cervidae; genus Muntiacus; species Muntiacus reevesi. Next base: position 244,782,706 of record NC_089251.1, read on the forward strand.
GTTTCTGTCGTTTTTTTCCTTATTTAAATCTGTACTTACATAAGGATGCAATCCAACTGCTATGTTGTATTACTTCACCTGCCACTCTAAGAACACATAGCAGTATAACTTCAGAGTTAGTTCTAAGTCAACATATGCAATAAACTGAGATGGAAATGAGACAATCTATGACTAATAAACTACTGTTAGAGCTAGAAGCATCCTAGAAGACAAGTCGGAAGCAAAACACCTGTGGCAAACTAGTAAAATGGTCTTTTGAGAAGAAGAAAATGAAATTCAATCAAATGCTTATGTACTATAATTTAGTATTTACTGACAATTTTCTATATGCCAGGCACTGTACTAGATACTGGGAGCATAGAGAGAAGACGGAGAGACAAGAGCTCCAATACTGACAGGCAAGTACAAAAGGTACCTAACTTGAGGGGAAATGGGGAAGAAACTAGGAAGAAAAAAGGTCAGAGAGGATTTACTACTGTAACTGACATATGAGGCAAGTCATAAAGGATAAATAGAAAATGGAACAGGTAAAGAAAGGCAAAGAACAAGATATACAAAGGAGCAGAGACAAGTAAAGCAGAGTCCATTTAAAGAACGGAAAGAATTTAATGCAGGATGCACAGGGAAGACACTGTAGAGGAGGGAAATCAGAAGGCCTATAAAGGGTTTTCATAAGAGTGAATTTTATCTTGAAGGCTAGTGAAAGAGGTTAGACAGGAAACATCATATGATGTAAGGTAAGACATCATATGAAAGGTAAGAAACAGTACCTGATGTTAAAAAAGAGAGAGAGAAGCAGCGGTATAGTAAGATAGTGGTAGTGAAGATTGACAAGATACAAAAACGTTATGTAAAGAGACACAGAGAACAAGGGAAAGGCAAGCATCTAGGATGTTTCTAGCATCATTAACTGAGTGGATGATGATGCTGTGACTGAATACAGAACTATGAGTACAGGTTATCACTGAATACCTCAAGTGATAACTGAGTCCTATCCTTCAAGGGTCAAGGAGAAGCTTTCAAGAGGAATCAGTATCTAGTATGGGATTTAAAAGATGAACAGAAATTATGACAATGGGCTGGAGTTTAAAAGTTGGTGGTGAATGGGAGGCACTGGTCAACGATAAAAGATGAAGGGAGAGAGGTCAGAAGCTGCCAGGTCAAAAGTACTTTCTGGACTATACTATCCAAGCAACAAAGAATTAAGTTAGGTTCACAGGGAAGAAAAAGAAAGGGTCGTATTTTTATTTTGGAAAAAAAAGGACTCTGACTACAAGATGGCCTAGACCAAAGTTGAAAGATGTCAGAGTGAGTGGGGGTGGGAAGAAAGAACCCAAGTAAGAAATGGCAGTGGACACATCTGAGCGAAGACTAGATGTCTATGGGGGTGGAATCTATGGGGGTGGAATTAAGCTTACACACCATCTTCTGTATAATTGCTCACCTATCCATCCACTCTTTGAAAAGCAAGAAATTTACCCATCTTTGAAAACTAAGTCATGTTATTTTTTTAAAAATATCAATAGCCAAAGGATTTAATTGCAACTTACAACAACCCCCTCCCCCTCCTTGCCCAAATCAGGAAGGACTTAAAGAAGGAAGTATATTTTGAACTTTAAAATATAAGATTATCATCACTTATTTATTAACTAAAAGATAATAAAAATGGATTAAGAAAAATAAATGGAATCTAGATTTAAAACCTGTAACAACCAAAATTCTGGTATGTGGAACTGAGAGGATGGTGGTACCATTTACTAACTAAGAAAACAGGAGGAAGCAAGGAGTGTGTGTATGTGTGTGTATAGAGAGAAAAGAGAAAAAAAGAGAGGGGGAAAAGGGGGGTGGAGGAGGACTGAAATGGGAAAGATAATAAAAAAATACCATTTTTATTTTGTGTGTTTAGTAAATAAAGTTTTGAATAGGCTGGCATTAGAGGCACTTGTGAGGCATTTAAGTACCGATATCAATTAAGCAAGGATATGACATTCAAGACTGAGATACAAACATTTGACACTCAAGAAAGAAAAGTGGGCTGGTGACAGAAGTTTGGATGTCAGCAGCATAAACAGGGCAACTGAAACCCTAGGAGTAGCTAATACTCATGGAGAATACACAGAGTAAGTGGTAAGATGGCCTAGGACAGAGCCTTAAAAATCCTACGCTTTACAAATTGATAATGTAAATGATGTCCACAGAAGAGACTTAAAAGATGTAGCCAGATTAAGTTAAAATGAAAATCAGACAAAAAGGTTATAAAAACTATGGCAAGAAAGTGTCTTTTCAGAAAAAATAAGTAGTCAATAATATCCAATGTTGCCAAGTTAAAGACTCAAATGTCTGTGGCATTTAGCATCAAGGACACAATCTTTAAAAGAACAATTTCAGTCAAGAAAAGAGAGAATGGAAAGCGAGGCAGCAGAGGCTGTAAGCAAAGGAAAGTCCTTCAGGAAACCTAGTTATAGAGACGACAATGTGAGACTGGAGAGATGTCTAATTGATGGGGAGTTTTTTATTTTGTTTCCTAAAAGGAAGAAACCAGTAGACAGCAAAAGGGTGAAGATATACGATAAAGGAGGTATCAATAGAAGAGGTCCCTGATGTGGCAGGGGATGGGCTTCAAAGCACAGAAGAAACAGTATCTTTCAACAAAGGAGAAGCATATTAAAACATAAACCAGAGGATGTGCATATGTATTTTCCACTCACATAAACTTATATAAGCTCTTATAAAACAGAAAAACTATATAAATTAGGTTGCATCTATACACAGAAATTCTAACAATGGTATTTTTTCCAGTGTTCATGTATGGATGTGAGTTGGACTATAATGAAAGCTGAGCACCAAAGAATTGATGCTTTTGAACTGTGGTGTTGGAGAAGACTCTTGAGAGTCCCTTGGACTGCAAGGAGATCCAACCAGTCCATCCTAAAGGAGATCAGTCCTGGGTGTTCATTGCAAGGACTAATGTTGAAGCTGAGACTCCAATACTTTGGCCACCTGATGCAAAGAGCTGACTCATTTGAAACGACCATGATGCTGGGAGGGATTGGGGGCAGGAGGAGAAGGGGACGACAGAGGATGAGATGGTTGGATGGCATCACCAACTCGATGGACATGGGTTTGGTTGGACTCCAGAGTTGGTGATGGACAGGGAGGCCTGGTGTGCTGCGGTTCATGGGGTCGCAGAGAGTCAGACATGACAGAGTGACTGAACTGAACTGTTCTCTGTGAGATAGGATCATGGCCTTTACTGTTTTATTGTTCTTTCATATTTTTCAAATTTCCTATGATAAGCATATGATTGTTTTTTAAATGTCTCCAACTTGTGAATTATAAAAAGTAGTTCACCATTAAAGAAGAAAACCTAGAAACCAAAGCAGAAAGGGGAAAAGCAATACCTATAACCTCTGAATGTGCTGCTTTCATAGGTTCACAAAAATATGTCAGCTGTACTACTTAAGCTAACATTTTCTCAGAAAAAGGGAACACTAAGAGGAATACTGAACTAAAATAATCAAAATAGACAAGTGACTCTACTATCATTCATAGGCACAGAACAAAAAGTGAACTCGTTTCCTCTTAGCTACCCATTTAAAATAGGATTAGTAAATCTCCACTTAGGTAGAATTCAGATTTGGAGACATATTATTCATTTAGAAGTAAATTTTTGCAATACTCTTTTCCTTCCTGGCCATGATGATTTTTACTATTTAATTATTAATAACACCCACTACTAGCATTCATGCTCACTGGCAACACTTTAAAAAAAGGAAATTAAAAACGCAAACTTACAGTTGTGGTAAATTTGGTCTAACGAAAGGATCATTTTCTGCTCCATTGACTGCTTTGTTTTTCCTTTGTTTTGATTCAGAATTGGTAGAGGGTGCCTGAGAATTATTAGCTGTGGGAGGTTTGCGTTTGGCTAGAAGTTTCCTTTGCCTTTCAATATCTTCCCTTTGCTGATTCACCCATTCTTGTTGCCTACATAAAAATAAATGTGGAAAAAAATTAACCTTCCTTTACTTTACACATTTAAAACATGAAAATACATTAGTAAACATGAAAAATCACATAATATAAACATGTAACGTTATGGTCCCACTCCTGTGAACCAACACCTTCTCACTGTCCTTTTCTCATTTGAAACATACATTTTTAAATGAGGTCTTCCCTAAACCCCATGGATGAGAAGGATGTGTTGCCACATATAACCTCACAGTATCTTGTAGCTCCCCATCTTCTTTTTTCTAAACAAATATTTCTATGGACACTTGATCTCAATATGTCTGGTTAGACTAAATCACTCCATGAGAAGAGAAACAATTATTTTATACCCTATTGTATCCTAAGTGCCCAGCATAGTGACTGACACATGCTAGGCATTCAATAAATATTTGTTGAATAAAATCAATCAGCTATTAGAAAAAAGAAATAACAGAGTTAAGGAGTAGGTTTTATACATTCATCTCACCACTGTTTAAAGAAAAACTTATAAACAACAAATGTTTAATAAAGTGTTATTTTCTAAATGTATCTCTTAAATTTCAGGAAAGGGTAAGTGGTATACTGAAATGAAACAAAAATTGACCTTAGAAATTTAGGAAAAAAGAAGGAATTTTGACACTTTAAAGAGAGAAAATACCAAGAAAAATTTAGATGGCATTGAAAAATGGGCAACTAATGTAACTAAAAATATTACTGTTTCCAGTTGAAGCTTTTAAAAACCATCCTCTCATACAACATCTTAAGCCTGTTCTAATATAATTATCTTCCCTCTTAGGTCACCTCACCATACTAGGAAATAATTTTTAAAAAACTAAATGGTAATTGTGACAGGATGTGGAATTTTGTTTAATTCTTTTATTGCATCAATTGAGATGATTTTGGTTGTTTTCCTTCATTGTATTAGGTGACATATCACACTGATTAATTTTTGTCTGCTGACCCACTCTCAAACCAGGAATAAATCCCACTTTGTCACAGTGTATTTTTTGTTAAAAAAAAAAACAAAAACAAAAAACCAACAAAACCCATAACAACACAAAACCTCCATGCTGATGGTACTCAGATTTAGAACAAGTCAAATATTTCAATTCCTCCCTCCTTCACCCCTATTCAGACCAGAACTAGAGAACTTCCACTCTACTGACAAAGACTTTTTTAACACGTTTCAGAGTCCTATGATCCCAGTCAGGCAGTGCAGAACATGAAAGAAGGGAAGGAATGAAGGAGCACCCAAGTAAAAGAGCAAAATGCTGGAGAAAAGTCTCAAGAAGAGCAAGGTTCGAATATGACTTTAATCCAGTTTTCTACTGGAAGTAGGAATAATTTCAGTTTATTTAAAAAATTAATTTTAAAGCTAGTTTAGGGTACAATCAAGATTAATAAAAATAAACAGCAATAATCCTACTGAAATAATCAAAGAATTACTCTAATGGATACACACACACACACATACATATATATAGTGACTGATTATTCAGTAATGACCACATAGTTTAGAGATTATTAACTTAATATTACTAGTTTTTATTTCTCTTCTTATCCTCCCTCTTAGGGATGATCCTCCCACTATTTCGGGTTATATCACAGCTTAAAAAATAAGACACTGATTAACAGTTTGATATTAAATATATATGTATATGTAATATATATATGTAGCAACATACAGTAGGACCTCAGTAAATGCTTATTAGTAAGAAAAAAATACAAGTAATTTGTAAAAAACTGGGTTATTGCTTTATCGTAAAAGGATATAGCTCAGAAACAGCCAGATGAAGAGCTGCACAGGGCGAGGTATGGGGAAGAGACATGGAGCTTCCATGCTCTCTCTGAGCCTGATAACCTTCCCAGATCTCCACACATTCACCAAGCCATAAGCTCCAATTTTACTCTTTGACAGCTTAATGGAGAAATTTTAACAACTGGCAGAGTTTGTATTTTAGTTTATATTTAATGCTATATTATGTAACCTTCTTTCATTCATTACCAGGACAACTGCACATCTGGGTTTAGCAGCTCAGAAAAACACTAAAAATTTTTAAGTTGTATCTCAACTCTATCTCTTACTTTCTACTTCTACAGTTAATATTTTAGCTCAAGCCTAATCACCTTTCATTTGGATGCTTCTCCACCTAAACTGTCAAAAATTTATGTTCTTTTCAGTATTATTCCCACATTACTATCAGTTACCTTTCAAAAACTCAAATTTGACCACATACACTATATAAAACTTTAACAGCTCCCTTTTATCAACAGAATTAAAAATCCAAACTTCCTACCATTACAAAGACACTGTCCTTCAATACCTAAAACCCAGAAACAGTTGTGTTGAACAGAAGCTGGGTAAATCAACTGAGATGGATAGAAGACCATTCTATACTTAAGTCCTGGGAACCAATGTTTGAAACAGCAGTTTATGTGATACTATGTGAAATAAAGCTTTGCCTACATTTTCCATTTAACTGGCCTGACTCTGGGAAAGCTGATTTAGATGTTGGCACTACTCTTGCTTTGCAGGTTTTTATGTTTTCCAGCAAAAAATAAGCGGCGGGGGGGGCAGGGGCAGCAATAGATCCTGGCTCCTTAACACAGAAACAGTCAACATACCCTTTCCTACCACCAACTTGAGAAAATGGCTTTCTCCATTTTAAAGTTTACCTCAGAAGTGCTAAAGCCACATGTTCAGTTCAACTGACTTTTGAGTTATTATGTCTGACACTGTAGAGAAAATACTCCTGTCTTTCCCACAGGAATAATGAGCAGACAAATGCTGAAGGAAGGACTGGGGAATGGGAGAGGGGAAAAAACAAAAAACAAAAAACTAAGCAGAAAAACCCCAAGATATAGATATAAATCTTGCAATTAAAGTTAAAATTTTTTAACAATTTCCCTCTCAACTAACTTATAAAAGCTAGGTCAGTTTATGTTTTGCAAAGTCATATTTAAAATAATACATCATACTATACAGATCTTCTCTGGTGGCTCAGATGGTAAAGCGTCTGCCTACAATGTGGGAGACGTGGGTTCAATCCCTGGATTGGGAAGATCCTCTGGAGAAGGAAATGACAACCCACTCCAGTATTCTTGCTTGGAAAATCCCATGGGCAGAAGAGCCTGGTAGGCTACAGTCTCTGGGGTCGCAAAGAGTCGGACACAACTGAGTAACTAAACTTTCTATACAGGTGAATGCTAACTAATCAAGAAGTTTGCTAAAGCTAAACTTGTAATGACTATTTTATGTTCCTTTCAAATGTATTAAGTTCTATGATTTCAAAGAGTAGTGAGGAGTAGATATAGAACATAATTCCAAATCTATAATCTCTGAAAATAACAAACAACCAAAGGAATACTAAATCTTTTAAAATGTAAGAGTGACTAACTTTACAAGATTCTGAAATGCAAAACCATCTGTCCATTGTTCAGTAAATGAAGCACCATGTCTAACTGTCGTGAAATGCCCAAGGCGTAATCTGTCTTGCATACTCTTCTCTCGGCTTGACAGTTTTTCTTGTGTACTCTGAAAAAAGAGGGGAAAAAGAAAAATCATCATTCAATTTTATTAATTTAAATTTCAAAAACATACAAAGTAAAAGGGACTAATGAAAGGAGAGGGAAAATTTACTGAACTTTTTTTTTGATGTGGACTTTTTTTAAGCCTTTACTGAATTTGTTACAACACTGTTTCTGCTGTATGTTTTGGTTTTTTGACCAGGAGGCATGTGGGGTATGTGAGGATCTTAGCTTCCCAACCAGAGATGGAACCCACACTCCTGCATTGGAAGGTGAAGTCTTAATCACTGGACTGACAGGGAACTTACCTTTTCAATAAGCAGTTTCTTACTCATTGATATGCACTTATTTAATCGCTCTTTGTATTTTTCAAGTAGTTTTTGTTGCTCATCTATCTGCCGTCTGAGATCACAATTAGCCTACAATATAAGTAGACAATGAAAAAGGTCTAGAATTTGTGTATATGAGACATTTAAGAATATTTATACATTTTGAAAAATTAATAAAGAGGATTAATAAGATTAAGTATTTGAATGTGATACTAAAACAAAAAAATGTTAAAACACCTACTTACCACGAGAATAACAACACTGTTACATGCTGCTTAGCTGTATAGTGAAAAGTACATGGAATATGTATTCATACTCCACAGGTTCAAATCTACACTCTAGGGTATATAATCTGGGCTAAGTTAAATAAATTATCTGAACCTTATTTCTAAAGTTGTCTTAAAGGTCTGCTCTATTATCTTATTTCTAAAACAGAGCAACATCACTCTATCTCATTTGAAATAACTGAAATACAAAGTGTCTAACACTTAAAAATGAATGTGAGTTCTTCATCTTTTGTAATAAAACATCTCCATTCAACATGTGGGTAACACTGTAGATGTCTATCCAATAGCTAACTATTCTCACCATCCTTCTCGGCCACATGAATACAAATTTTGTTAACTCTGTAAGCAGTCATATGCTCAGTCCCTCTTTCTAAGCTCAGAAGATAAGCCTGATTAGTACAATCACCAGGGAGTAACCTGGAGAGCTTGCTGGAACACAGATTACCAGAATCCATTCCCAGTTTCTGAATAAGTAGCTCCGGAGTAGGGTCTGAAACTTTACTTCTAATAAATCCGCTAGTAAGGTTGATGCTTCTGGTCTGGGGATCATTCTTTGAAAACCGTAAGTCTATGCCAATCATGGTATAAGCCAAAAGAGAGCAGTATAATAAATCAAAAATGCTGGGAGAAAAATACAGCTGCCAATCTAAAAGTATGTATCTAACAAAAAGCTGTTTTCCAAGGAAAAGGGTAAAATAAAATAGTTTCAGAAGAACACATGAAATTTAGCATCAGACCCTTATCATTAGGTGCAAGTAAAACAGAGCCCCAACAAATTGTGTATGTGTGACTTGAAAAATCTAACACTTCTCTAAGACTGCAAAGGACCAAAAACAGCCAAAAAGGAGATGGTATTTGTTCAACCAGATATTAAGATTTAATGCAAAACCAAAGTCTTCCTCTGGATTGGTACGTGTCTAGCTATAGGAGTTTATTTCCCATCTCCTTGCAGCTAATGATGGCTAGTGAAATGCAAGCAGAAGTTGTTCAATGGAATACTCAAGAACACTATACAGAAAACTGTTGTATTTTTAATTTCCTTCCTCTTCTGCTTAAGAACACAGATACCATAACTGTGACTCTGAAATATTTTGTACCTTGAGATAATCTTCAAGATGAAGGCCATGTACTAAGGGGAGGGAGCAGAAAAACTGAAGGAGACAAGATTCCATATGACACCTGGGCTACCTCCTGTTCTTCATTTAAAGTACTGTTGTTTACGGAAACCTATCCAAACGCCTATGGCCGGTGTAGCTCAGTCGTCTCTACTTGCCAGCAAAGCTCTGCCTGGCTGGAAATAAAGTAGGACCAATAAAATTGCATTTTCACAAAACTTACCATCTTCCATTCAAAGGCCTATGGCCTCTTAGGCTTTGTCCAGGGTGGTAATGGCCAACTGTAGACACTGCTGCCTAGAGAGATGAACAGCCTCCAAGGGCCTCCTCAGTCACATCTGGGATGAATGGTCAGTGTGGCACCAGGGGCCACAAGCGCAGTGTCCTGCCCAGCCTCCATCACCAGCTTGGGGGTCAGGGAAACTCGACCCCCCGCCCCCTCAGAGGTGAGCAGTTTGCAGAGAAAAGAAAAACCTATCTCAGATATGTTAGTGAGGGGCACTGTGTTCCATTGGTTATCTCAGTGCCATTCCCTGCTGGGCCTGCTGTGGAAGGACCGACCTCCACCCCTAACTGGATTTAGTGTGGGGCAAGTAACTCAGTGGGCAGGAGACACTGCACCCTCAAGCTCTGACTTGGAACACCCCTCGCCTTTCTGTTCTTTTCTCAAAAAGTAATGTTGTATCTTATTTAAAGGACTGTTGTTTATGTTCTCTGTTACTAACAACCAAAGATAACAGCTAAATGATAAAAAGATGCTGTAGTACCTACCAGTATAGGAATACACAAAGAGAATATGGTACTTAACACAGAACACTGAAATACATGTATTTGTATATGAAAATAAGATTGTATGATGGAGCTGGCAGTAAAGACAACTAGTTCTCTATATAGAAAGAAATTGAAATGAAACCTTATTTCACATCATATCCCAAAATGAATTCCAGTAAGAGTTATAACTTGTATAGAAAAAGCAGACTATAAAAATTTTTAAAGAAGATACAGACGAACATCTTTATCGTCTTAGGGACAAAAACAATGAATTATTTTGGTATACCTTTGATAATTATTTGGTACAAACTATAAATAAACAGATCGCTCAGTCATGTCTGATTCTTTGCACCCCATAGACAGTAGCCTGTCAGGCTCCTCTGTCCATGGGATTCTCTAGGCACGAATACTGGAGTGGGTTGTCACGTCCTTCTCCAGAGGATCTTCCCGACCCAGGGATCAAACCCAGGTCTCCTGCACTGTGGGCAGATTCTTTACCATCTGAGATACCAGGGAAACCCATAAAAAAAGAGACATGTAATCATATAAGTTTTAAATGACCTAATCAAAAGATAGTGCAAAGAAATAAAAAGACAATTCACACACTAGGAGAAAAATCAATATATATGGCCAACAAAAAAACTGATTATCAATTTTAAAAAAGACAGCAACTCATTAAGAAAAATGAGCAAAAAAAAAAAAAAAAAAGATCATTTACTTCACAGAAGAAATACAAATGGTTAATGAATATTTTACAAGATATTCAAAAAATAAAGTGAATGCATAATAACTAATACCTTGCTATATCCATTAAACTGAACCCCCAAACTAAATATGATTCTAATAAGCCTTAGCAAGGATAATGAGCAATAACATTATTCCCTGCTTATAGTTAGTGGAATGTAAACTGATCCAACCACTTTGGGAAAAATTTGCTTTTACAGAGTAGAGTTTAAGCTATGCATGCCCTATACTCTAGCCATGTCTAAGCATATACCACAGAGAAATTCTCCATGTGTGCCGCAGAAGATACGTACAAGAATGTGTCTTAGCAGAACTGTTCATACTAGCAAGAAGTAGAAATAAAATGTCCAACAAGAGCAGGAAAGATAAATTACAGTATATTCATTTACGCCTTACCATACAGCAGTGAAATGAACATGACAATTCCACATATAATGCTTAGTGAAAACAAGCAGGGCATACAGTATAATTTTGTAATTCAAAGTTAAAAAACAGTGAAATAATATGTTGTTAAGAATGTATAAGATATATACAATATAACTATAAAGAAATACAAAGGCATAAGAAATAGATACAAAATTTACAACAGTGGTCAACGGTAAATGGATGTAAGAGAGTGAATAGGATGGGAATGGGAGAGGCACACTAGATGTTTTAGAGATATCAGTAATTATGGTATGATCACAGGTGATGGTTTCATTGAGTTTCTATACCAACAGTTCTGTTAGCTAAATTACAATCATTTGGAGAACGTTTTTATTTTTCCCCCTTAATTTATTTATTTGGTTGGGCTGGATCCTAGGTGCAGCATGTGTGATCTAGGTCCCTGACCAGGGATCAAACCTGGGTCCCCTTCATTGGGATCAAGGAGTCTTAGCCTCTGGACCATGTAGGAGCTTTTAAAACTACCAATGTCCAAGCCCTACCTCATACCAATATAATCAGAATTCCTCAGGGTAGAAATAAGCATTGCTACTTTTATAAAGTACCTCCCATATTTTCCATCCAGTGATTCAAATGAGCAGCAAGGGGTGAGAACCACTACTTCATCCCTTACTCACATATTAGGCATACTTTTTGATGTGCCTCTTTATGAAGTTTCCATTAAAAATTTCACAAAATTGCAGCAGTTACTTCATCTAGTATAGTGTCACATGGCAGTCAGGTTTATAACAAAATCAATTAACTTTAAAACCACCATGAAATGCATATCTGTCTTAGGATAGCTGATCAAGTAAAAATAAAATTTTATAAACTTCTATTTTTCCAACTGCTTTTCAGCTCACATTTAGAGAGATAATAAAAGTTTTTCTTTAAATGTTTGATATTTTCAATTATGTCCTTAAAACTAAAAGACTTAATTTCTCCCAATAATAGAGATTTTTTAAAATGTTAAGTGTTTACTCAACTGTTTTACTATTGCCAAATATTTGGCAGTGACGACTTTTTACTTACCCTGAGCAAGTCATCTATACGACCTTCCTTCTTTTCCAGGTCCTGGTTTTTATTACTTTCTAATGCTGCTAATTTCAGCATCGTAAGATCAGTCTAAATAAAAGAAAGCTATTTTATTATTCCATTATATGTATCACTGCATGTAAATATAAAATTAGATTTAATTCTGATTCTAAAAATCATAAAAGCATTGGAGTTTGTGTATGTAAAGGGTGTCCGTCCCAAAAGGTGTTAGTGTAGTTTTAAGTTTTATTATCTTCAGAAATGTAAGTGCTACACAGACTTATTAAAAAAATTTTTGAAAGGTTAATCATTTAAATTTTTAGAATATTGATATGTTCTTCATTAAAATTCAGAATAATCACTGTTATATGATATCAACTCTAGCTGATTTTTGAACAGGGCAATTCACAAGCTGTTCACTAACTCAAAGTAATGTACTTGTAAATCCTGGTCTAAAGATTATCCAAAGAAAGAAGTTATGATGCATTCACAAGAGTCTGGACATGACCTGACAGAAAAAGTGTAACAGCAATAAACTGTACAATTAAGGTGGCAAGCAAGATCTACTTTTTCAATCCTTGGGTTTCAGACACTCATCCAAAAACTGTCACATGTATATAAAGTTAAAATGAAAACTCCAGTACTCAAAATTCATAAAACAAAGTAATTGCAAAAGATGTCTGATTTTCAAATAATTTTTAGTTGTGTAGCATATATGATACACAAAAATACAGACATGTAAAACAAACTGCCGTAATATCCACTTATAACAAATATAACACCTTCAAGAAGGTATCAATTATATGTACTTGGATGTCAAGTTCAAAAAGAATCAGTAAACAGAACTGACACATTATGGTTGTTTTGGTTATTTAATTTGCTTAAAATATATATTTAACCAGTGTAACAAAGGACAGACTGACAGTAAACTGGGTTTCAATTTCTCACCCTCTACAAATTGTTTTTTTGCTGTTATTCAGTAATCAGCTTTCTTGATACTGAATTTTACTTTATGATTATGTCTAAAAGAGAAGACATCTTAATTGTGTGCACAAACTGGTCACTGGTTTTTTATAAGTCATACAAAGAAATCGCAGTTACTATTTACCTGAGTAATTTTAAAGGATAACTGCTTTGGCTGTACAATAGGGTGGTCCCCAAAAGCTAACGCAGTAGGAGAAGGGCTATTCGGTCGAACCTTAACAAAATATTAAATTTTACATTAGCAAAAATTATACAATAGCAAGATTCTTCTTGATGTTTGCCAGAAAACAACAAAATTCTGTAAAGCAATTATCCTTCAATTAAAAAATAAATCTTTAAAAAAGAATTAAAAATAGACTTCTGCTTAACAACAACTAAATATTTCTTAAGTGTTTATTAGGATAATAACTCAAAACATAACTGAATTTTAAAAACTTCTTATCACCATTTATTTAATAAGAATTCATTGTACCTCCCTCTTACAAAGCCCAGTAAAAGAGACAACCAGCCATTTGATAGATAGATAGATAGATAGATAAACAGATAAGACAGAAAGACAGGTATGCGCCTTTGTCTCAGACACTCAACCAAAAACTGTCACGTGTATATGCCTTCCCCTCACGGAATTTACAGTATGGTGTCATAGAAGAAAATCGAATGCTTTCAATCTGTTAAATATAACAAGGTCAAATACATCATTTTAAAACAAAATTATTAAAAACAGCTTATGATGGTTCAAAAAGTAAAAACTGAAAGACTTCAATATATCAATAGAATTCTTTTAGCACTAGGGACAACAATGCATGCCCATGCTATTACTGTTATGTTAGTTGCTCAGTCGTGTCTGACTCTGCAGGACCACATGGACTCTAGCTTGCCAGGTTCCTCTGTCCATGGAATTCTCCAGGCAAGAATATTGGAGAGGGTAGCCATTCCTTCTCCAGGGGATCTTCCCAACCCAGGGGTTAAAACCAGTCTTCTGCACTGCAGGTGGATTCTTTACCATCTGAGTCATCAGGGAAGCCCTAATGCATGGCCATGTGTAATATAAAATTAATTTACTGATAAGTTGCACAGTTTAACTAGTCATTAGTTTTAAAATAAGTTCACTGAAAACAGTCGATTACATCATGTACCAATGCTATCACTACAATTTCAAGCTATTTTTGAGTTTTATACTTTACTTGGTATATAGCAATAAGATGTCTTCCAAGGTACAAAATGAGTAGGACATTAAAAAGTATGTTATCTACAAAAAGGGCTGGAAAGCAACACTGGAAGTTAAAACAGTGTACTTGAATAAATGACATACTCTAATTTTTAAAAATTCTTAATTCATCTTTAAATTACTGAAAGCCAACACTGCTATTCTGGTTATATAATGAACTTTCACATAATGAAAGTAAAAAAAACAGTAAATAAAATCCAATATGTAGAGCAATGCATATAAAAGAACTGGATCTTAAAAACATTAGAAACAAGCTAAAAAGTTTTAAGTGAATTTTTAGGTCCAAGATCCTTTTCTTACCCCAAACTACATTATCCAAGGCTGACAGCTGCCTACTCTTTTCTCAAGGATTCCCAGAAAGGAATTATGCTACCATTTTAGTGGTTAAGAAATTTAACTGATAAGATCCCTGACCGAGGATCGAACTCGGGCCCCGGCAGTGAAAAGTGCTGAGACCTAACCACCGGATTGCCAAGGAATTCCCAGTCCCATCATTCTTCTACAGAAACATTACTTCTTGGAAATAATTAACTCAGAAAATCTTTAACTTAAGAATCTCATTTTCAGAAATAAAGTTCTAACAGCATCAAATCACTGAAAAGAATTCAACTCACCTCAATAGAATGAAAGACTTTCTAAAAAAGATAAATGCTAATATTTATATATTTGATCCCTGAGTTGGGAAGATCCCCTGGAGGAAGCCATGGCAACCCACTCCAGATTGTTGCCTGGAGAATCCCCCTGGACAGAGGAGCTTGGTGAGCTACAGTCCATGGGGTCACAAAGAGTCAGACACCACTGAGTGACTAAGCACACATATATAAACGGCCTCAATAAAGACAAATTATAAAAATTACTCATTCAGTACACATAACCTCTGAGACATAAAAACTACACATGTAAAAACTTACAGATGAAGAAGGAGTGGAATGTGAATGTGAATTCTGAGGCGAACGGATTGCAGGAGGTATGCCTCTTACTGGACTTGAGCCATTTCCACCTTGGTACTGAGGGTAAAAGGAAACACCACTATATATATATATATATACACACACATAAAACAAGAGTTTAGAAAGATGTTGTTTTAGACATGGCATTATGAATTAATTTAAATGTATCTTATTTTTGTGGCAGACTCAAAGACAAATTCCCCCAGAACAAAGAACATGTCTTATTTTTCCTTCAAATTTTAGCAGTTCCCTTATGCTTGTGAAGCCAGCGGATCTCTAATCCCAAGAAACTTTAATCTCTTTACACGTAGATGTGTAGATGTTAATCAACTATCTTAAAACAGAACTGTCATTCCCAAGATCTGTTAAGTATCCAAATGTTCATAGCACTATAAAAGAACTACTGGACCAAGTCCTTTCTTAACAGCACAAAGTCTAATAAAAATCAATTCTTTCTTACATGCATTACAGTGAATGACTTAACTGCATATGAAGAGAAGCCACCTAATCTGTTCCATAGCTTTCTAAATTCTCATGTTTCTGAACCAAGAATGGAAGTGAAAAACAATTCGCTGCTAATGGCTTCATCTATGGGTATTAGGTATGAACAGCAGAAAAGGAGACTTCCCAGTGCGTTCATTAAACAACCTCCTACAGCTAAAGAACTTGGTCTAAATTTTTTCTCTATCGGAGAAGGCAATGGCACCCCACTCCAGTGCTCTTGCCTGGAAAATCCCATGGATTTTTATCTATACTGCCTAGCATAATGCTCAGCACATAGTAGGCATTCAAGACACTTGACATGTGTTTATCTGAACAGACCCTACCTTTGGCAAAGATTTTTAATGATATTAACAGTAAGGGACTGACAGCAACTAAAGAGCTTTAGGTGTATCTTATAGTCTGCAACAGTTTTAACTTAGACTCTGTGAACTCAAAAAAGAAAAACAATGGAGGATATATATATATATATGAATGAAAGAGAGTGACTGTGTTAGTCACTCAGTCATGTCCAACTCAGTGCAACCCCATGGAGAAGAGCCCACCAAGCTCTTCTGTCCATGGGATTCTCCAGGCAAAAATACTGGAGTGGGTTGCTATGTCCTTCTGCAGGGATCTTCCCAACCCAGCATTTATATATATATACATATATACATATAAAAAATACAGCCCGTCTCTCAACCAGCAAATTCTGCTCTCTCTCAAGTAAATATAAATATTTTTTCAACTGACTAGATTATTATTTTAGTAATCACATTAATATTTTATATGGTAGGCATTTTATATTTTATATTATTTTAATGGTAGGCAAAACTGTTTCTGTGTAGAGGCGAAGAAACATTCCAGATTGGATAAAAATTTAAATTTACCACTGTTTATTATTTTCAGGGAGTATTTAGATTCACATCTCTATCATTATTTAATCTCCATCCACAGGCCTCAGCTGTTGCTTTGGTACAATAAAATCTCGACTGACAGTACAAAGAATTCTAGAGGCTCTTCCATTTAAAATTTGCCTTTAGGTAGGATACTTTAAGGGGATTCCCAGGTGGCTCAGTGGTAAAGAATACACCTGCCAGTGCAGGAGACTCGAGTTTAATCCCTGGGTCAGGAAGATCCCCTGGAGAAGGAGATGGCAGCCCGATCCAGTGTTCTTGCCTGGGAAATCCCATGGACAGAGGGCCCTGGAGAGCTACAGTCCACAGGGTCACAGAAGAGTCAGACACAGCTGCGTGACTAAACAAGAAGGCTACTTTAACATCTCTGGTTCTCAGGTTCCTCACCTAAAACAGGAATACTAATACCTGCTTTGACCATCGCCTGACCTATTATAAGAAAATACGGGAGAAAGTCCTTTGAAAATTATGATGTGCCATACCAAAGTAAAAGTAAACTTTAATGTTCCTAGAAAGACAGGACATCACATAGTACTTAAGTCCTGCTTTAATCAAGTAGATCAACAAAAGCAGACTTGGTGGTTCAAACAGCCTAGAGCAGAATTATATTAAGAACTGAAAGATATTCCTCAATGAACTTACTTCAAAATAGTCGCTAATTTTGTGGCCACGTCCCCCAATACTTTTTCCTAAAATATAAAAGTAAAAAATTTTACAGATTTAAAGTCAGTCGTGACTATCTATCACATATTATATGAGAAAGAGAATGTGCCAAACTTAATTCCCCTAATACACACAAAAATAATGCTAAGAATATGATATTCTAGTTGGGTGGTGATGGGCATTAAAAGAATACTAAGATTCCTCAGAGGGTCAGATGCCAACTTCACAATTCCAAAAATCAAAGGATATTCCAATAGATACATGTCAATTTTAAAAGTCTCAACTATGGGAAAATCAGAAAAATGTCATATTAAAAGACTGCCTGCTTTTAAAACGACGTTATTCATATTGCTTCATGGCTACTAACTTCATAAAAGTGTATCAATGAAAAATATATCAATTAAAAAAGCACCAGCTGTATAACTGACAAACCAATTTATATCTATAAATAATAAAAAAGCTCGGTCAATGCAAATCATAACAAACTGACAATAACATGCTTTAATATGAACACTATTTTGTAAAATGTTTGATTTTCTAGAAAGTATTTTCAAATTAATAGGATTTTTTTCAAAAACTAAATTTGAAATATTGTGCTTCCATGGCCACTTTGATAAAGTGGTCAAAATTATTACAGATCATAGTTCTTTAATTAAAGTTTTGCTCCAAAATGGACTTAAAAAAAAACAAAAAGCAAATAAAATGAATTTTTCATCAATTTTATAAATACTAAACTGAGAAGCTGCTAAGAAATACGGCATTTTGGATGGAAGTTATCCATCCTTCATTGGAATTACACTGAATACATAATTTCTTCAAGTTACAAAAGAAAAATTAACGATAGCATGGAGTCAAAAGCATTGGATAATATAAACATTTATCGATTCAATACATTCATTCACTTATTTTATTCAACAAACATTTCTTGAGTGGTTACTATTTGCCAGGCATTACTGAGATGAACAAACAATACATTTAAAAGTTCAACAACTTCAGATTCCTTCCTGAAACAAGGTACGGGGAATTAAAAAAAAAAAAAAAAACAACTAAGAAGTAATACAACCTAGAAATTTTCAACAATAGCTTTGTACAGGTTTATTCAGAGGTCAGAGAGGACTGTAAGGTTTTATATACGAAAGGAATTTCCCTCCTTCCTATAACAACTTCCCTGCAGATTCTGAAGTGGTGCCATCTTTTAATGAAGACAGAGATGTTTTTGGGTTGCCTATCAGAAACTATTTCCCCAGTTCTTTTTCCCTGATTGAATCCAAATTTTACTCTGTTAACATTCCCTCCCCTGCATAAAACATATAATTTCAGTTCAGTTCAGTTGCTCAGTCATATCCAACTCTTTGTGACCCCATGGACTGCAGCATGCCAGGCTTCCCTGTCCATCACCACCTCCCTCAGCTTGCTCAAACTCATGTCCATCGAGTCGGTGATGCTTTCCAACCATCTCATCCTGTCATTCCCTTCTCCTCCTGCCTTCAATCTTTCCCAGCATCAGGGTCTTTTCCAATGAGTCAGTTCTTCACATCAGGTGGCCAAAGTATTGGAGTTTCAGCTTCAGTATCAGTCCTTCCAATGAATATTCAGGACTGACTTCCTTTAGGATGGACTGGTTGGATCTCCTTGCTGTCCAAGGGACTCTCAAGAGTCTTCTCCAACACCACAGTTCAAGAACATCCAGTCTTTGGCGCTCAGCTTTCTTTATAGTCCAACTCTCACATCCATAGCTTTGACGAGACGGACCTTTGTCTATAAAGTATTGTCTCTGCTTTTTAATATGCTGTCTAGGTTGGTCATAGCTTTTCTTCCAAGGCTGTTTCCTATCTGGCCTCCATTCTTAGGAGTTCCCTATCTCTCCTCCTCCTAATCAGAAATCCAGTTTTGCTCAGGTTATCATGCTTTCTGCACAAGGCCTATATTTCTAAGGAGAATGTTACCACATTTTCAATTTCAGAGACAGGCCTGATTTTAAGGGCAATAATACCTCTCATGGACATAATTGGTTTTGGAATAGATACACAACCCATTTCTGACCAAGAAGATGACAGGAGAGGTTTGCTATGAACTTAAATAAGCCTACGTCAAAGAGAGGAAAAAAAGAAAAGCACATAGAAAACCAACCTCTCTCTAAAGCAAATACAAGTGTGGAAGATGAAATGAGGAGATACAATTAAAAATGGCCACAGTCCTAAAAACATAAAAGAAAAAAGTAGACAATTTTGTGGAAGGCAGATCACAGAGAAAAAGACGTGGCTTCCTAAAGACATAGGCTGGCTCAACCAACCCAGAAGTCCCACACTATATTGGGACCTGCTTTTAAGTGAGCTTTTAATGTTAAAACTATCATAACTAATATAACTGAAATAAATCCAAGTTCACTAACCACAACTTGAGGAAACTACACTAAGATCAAAAAGGACCTCAGGCCAGACTGAAATACAAAATAGCACAAACTTAGAGAAAGGCGCTAGAGTGACTCAACTTCCCCTTTCCACAAAGACAGCTGCTGCAAATATATTTCTTGATGCCAGTGCCACATGTAAATACTAGTAAGCCATGGGTTCATAGCTCTAGACTTCGTAGCTAAAAATGGCCCCAAAACACATAATATATGCATAAAATCATCATTACATGATTCAAGAGTCTACTTTATTGTATTTAATCTTGAGAAACCAAATTAAATGATAATACTATCTTATCCATTATAAGAAGTTTTGCAGTCTAGTGAAAGTAATTTCCGTACTAGTTTTATAATATAAAATGTAGAAGTAAAGATGAAAAAAGGATATGGAAAGAAAGCAAAAAAGGATGAATAAAAGGTATGGAAAGAAAAAGATATATTTTAATGAAGTACCTCAATCATTTTTATATAGTCTTTTTTTTTAAATAAAAGGAATGAGTAAATTTAGGTATTTGTTTCAAAGCAAGATATAAAATTCTTATCTAAAAACAAGAAGTCATTTCAACACCATATTTCATGTAAAGAGAGAACAGAGAAAGGTGATAAAGGTAATGCATATCAGGTTTGGACATGACACTTTCTAATTCTCAAAAAAATAAAGTAAATGTTAGAAAGAGTAACCAGAAAGCAAACTACCTGTGTTACAAAAAGACTCCAATTTCATAATATTTTTTACACAAAGTATATTTAAGCTATTATTAATGCAGACGTTACACAGTCTCTATATAAATCACAAAAACAGAAAACTTTTAAACAAATTATTGAGTAAAAACCAGAATAATTAATTGCAAATACCTCTTTGGGTATGAAGGAAGATTTTGTTTCACTTACCCTGACTACTTTCATTCTGGTTTTCTGCTTTTCTTTTTCTTCCTCTGGATGATTCTGATTGTTTCTTCTCTGGTGTCTACAGAAAGCAAGTTAACAGAGTTTTATAGTTTCAACAAAACAAAATTCTATAATAACTATAAATGTCATTTTTATTTTCTAAGTAAGAAATTTTGCTAAATAGTGATCATGCAATGTGAATGTCTAATTACTTACATACAATTTCTTTAAAAGATAAACTTCTACAGCTATTGTATGAATTTTTAAAATTCGAAATGTAGAAGGCCTTGTATGTATTACTTGAAATTTATAGAACGTGACTTGAGGTGGATGAGATTATCTGAGAGTAATCAGGCTTAAAAGATGCCCTTTAAATTCTTAAAAAACCTCCACACAGTAATAACAAAACACCATTTGTCTTCCCCATTAGTTTTCTACTATTAACATATATTTTGTAAAAGTATATATATATAACATATATTCTATAAACTTGGGCAAGGAAAAAAGAGCAGAACATAAATCCTAACATATATAATCCCTACTAAAAAGGACCATTCACCTAAATGCTTGAAAATTATTATCCAACAATAACAGCAAATTCATAGATTATACCCTAAATCAGGTGTCTGCAAACTAACAGTCAGCTGGCCAAATCTGGCTAGCCACCTGCTTTTTGCAAGGCCCATAATGTAAGTATAATTCTTACATTTTTTAATGACTGAAAAATACAAAAACAAAACAAGACTATTTTATCATATGAAAATTGTAAGAAATTCAAATTTCAGTGTTCATAAATTTCATTTTATTGGAACACAGTCACACTCATTCATTTATGTACTGTCTATAATTCCCTTCACACCACAACAGCAGAGTTGAGTAGTTCTGTCAGAAACTGTATGGCACATAAAGCCTAAAATATCCGGCCCTTTGAAAAAAAAAGGTTTGCAGAGCTCTGTACTACACGATGGCTTGTTCTTAAATTACAGGTTTGTTCTTTTAACTGATATGAAGTACTTTCATCAGGCTAAAACAACAATTTTTGTGGAGTCTGACAGAATGTTGTGTTTAGCGAAAAATTAAAACCAAATGTGCACAAGGCAATGGCACAGGGCCCTCAAATTCTAGAAGTCTGGCAAATATATCTGATGCCAAAACAAAGAATATCTGAATGAACGAAACATCAAGGCAACTTAAAATAATTCTCTAAAGGCAATGTAGTCCTCCAACAAGGAAGGGACTTAACCCACATTTTGATATCTCTTGTGGGTAGTTCTGTGATTAAATAGTACGAATGACAAAACACAATGACAGATGATATGAGGTATAATACCTTGGGGTTTATATAGATGCTCAATATCAAACTAACTCATATTGAACCTCTTTAGTTCCTCAAGGTATTATTATCTGGGGAATTTTAAGTTCTCTCACTGCCATTCTGCCAAGAACATAACAAATTCAGAGAGGTTTAAGTGAATGCTACTGATCTGTGAATTCTTTAAAGACAGAAGTTACACCTTCTTCCCCACCACCTCCTCCCACCTTCATGCCTAGCATAGTTATTTAATATTACCTTATAAATATATGAATATTAAACAACTTACTCAAGGTAACCAGGATTCAAATCAGATTCAATTCTGTGTATTTCCATGCCCTAAATACACTTTTCCCCTCCTTCTATGTGTCATGATTATATGTCCTACATCAAGAAGTAACTGAATGAATCAACAATACAAAAATACTTCAAATGGTCATTAAGTTCATAAATAAAATTTATTATGTCCAATTAACTGCCATCATAAATTAAGAGATTAAAGAGAGCCACTCTAACTAACAATCTACTCAGGAGACAGACTGACATACAAGCAATTTAGGATAAACAGTTCATTACTTTAGTTTCATAATCACCAAACTCAGACTTAAATGATAACTAATCTTCTATTTCTGTTGGAATAAAAATATCAGATTAAAAATTCTAAGTTAACAGTTTTATAAGGAATCCTATAATGGATTTTAAAACAAAGGAGGCATCCCAAATAATAATTTATTCATATCCTTCCCAATTTAATCTACATAAAAATATAAGGTCAAGGAAATATGGTTTTTCAGAACAGTTTCTGAAAATGCTTCTAAGAACCATTAAAATGCCAGCATTCACTGGCTACCTCCAAGTGGGGATGGAATGGAAAGATACGGTATACAAAGGTATTCTCAAACTTATTTGGGATAACATTCATTAAATACTTTATTGGATATAGACTTCAAGACATTTAAGGTCCTTTTTTCCCTTTTTTTTTTTCTTTAAAGACAGTAACTGAGTAAAAACTTTTCCTCCAAGGCAAAATTTCCCTGAATTAAAATTCTTTTCTGGAATAGGGAAGTGCGACAGTTTTGGGAGAAAAGTCATTCTGTTTATCAGGACAAACCCTCAAATGCATAATGACTACAGTAAAGAAAAAAAGGCAACAGGCTTCCCTCCTTTAAACCAGAGAAGAATTTGAGGAAGGAGAATGAAGGAAAAAGGAGAATGAAGGGAAAAAAGGATGACAGGACTAAAATTAATTTTAAGACTGCAGTCTAAGACTAATGTGGGTAAAAAGCTGGAAACAGCTAATAACTGAAAAGCAGAGCAAAGCAAAAGATGAGAAAGGGAAACCTAGATATACCTAAATTTGCTTGTAAAGTAAACATAGAAATTATAAACGCATCATTTTGCCTTCCCATGAACTTTTTGCACTCACATCCTAGTATGACTACCTAGTGTTGACCTTTGACTTCATTCTCACCTCTGTCAGCCCAATGGACCATATATTTTCTCATAAGAAAAGTACCATGGATCTCTGAAGAAACAAAGACTAAGACTCCAACTCTGGGTCTACCATTTACCATAATTTTCAGCATGTTCCTTAACCAAGACTCAATTTTCTCATCAATTTTAAATGTGATAACAGGGGCATAAAAGGACTGAGGGGACTAATGAGAAATATACCAGAAACATAAGTAAAATAACATCTAGAACAGTGTATAGTCTGTATCAGTAAGCTATGCTTATCTGAATGGCTATCCTATTACTCCAAATATCTGTGCACTTGTATGTTCCAAGACTTCAATCAAGTGTCATTCATTAAATGATTAGCAGCTTTTGACCTAATAGTTTAGAAATTCCTTGTAGGGTTTGCAAAATAAACAATGTTTCTACTTTAAGGTCCCCAGTCAACTCTGATCTCAACTATACTCTTTACGGCCTTTAGTCTAGCCCCTAAAGATTACATCACTAACTCTGAGACAAATGTACTTTAAGCAGTTTTCTGGTTCTTAATTTTAAATTATCTGAGCAACACCTATATTAAACAAAACAGAAACTCTCAATGAAGCCTAATGCTGCCAATTCTCCCAGGTCATCCTTTGTGTATGTATTTATTTTGAGATTTCAAAACTTGAGGATTTAGGATAGTCAGAAACTCACCAGTATTTAACCTCTAAAATGGCTAATCACTGAAAAAAAGTTCAGAATACTATCGGCAACTTTCATACTGTGATCCAGGGACACCTCAGGGGAGAGGAGGTTGTGTCTCCAAAGTTACTGAAGGAAAGGAAGGAGCAGGCAGCTGAGTTGAGGCTCCAGCCACCAGTGAGTGCGTGTGTGCTCAGTCACTTCAGTCTTGTCCAACTCCTTGCGACGCCATGGACTGTAGCCCACCAGTCTCCTCTGTCCATGGGATTCTCCAGGCAAGAATACTGGAGAGGGTTGCCATTCCCGTCTCCAGTGTCGAGCCACTAAATACATCCTATCCCATACCCTATCCCTTGGAACACAGCATATCTTATTTTAAGATCAAGACTGTATACCAGATTTACTTCAAAGAAAGAGATCAATGACTTCAAAAATGTTTGAAAACCCCTGATCCTGACCAAACATCAGTTTCCTAGAAAATCTAAGGGACATCAATCAGGTCATCACTGTTAATTTTGTAAGGCATAAAACTTGTACACATTAAGCATTTTATATAGAACACTTTCAAACTTCTTACTGCTCTAATACTGTCATTCTTTCCTCTATTTTTTCTCAGTTACTGCACTATAATTGGGCACAATGGGAAGGATCATTATGGAAGGCAAAATACTATGACTTGGCTTTAAAGTAAAGATGTAAAGACTACAGTAATTATAAAAGGTCAAAGAATTCTGGCATACAGTGGAACAGTGGTTAGGAGAACATGATGAAAGGAGAAATTGGCATTCTTTAAATCCATTTAGTTTTAAAACTTCTAGTTTGTAATCATACCAAAACCTGAATGATTACTCTGGCATTTAAATGTTCCAAGATATTAGGGTGAGTTTATAAGCATTTTCTCGAGTTAGAAGTAAATTAAAAAAAAAAACAGATAAACTTAAAGGACTCAAGGGGCAATAGTGATGTTCTAATATTCTATTTCATCTGAAATTTAAGTCAGTGATTATTAAACAAGGTTTCTACATCTAATCATGTGGCCTCTTAGTTATCTTAAAATAAAAATAAATCTGCCTTTCATCAATGCAAATAAGACCAAATATAAGAAAATAAGAACCTTAAAGCTATCACAGAGTGAGGGAAAGAAAGCAACACAGATTGTTGAAAATTGATCACCAACTCTACAAGCCTCCGACCAGAGTGAAAGTCGTGTCCGACTCTTTGCGACCCCATGGACTATACAGTTCACGGAATTCTCCAGGCCAGAGTACTGGAGTCAGTAGCCTTTCCCTTCTCCAGGGGATCTTCCCAACCCAGGGACCGAACCCAGGTCTCCTTGGGTAGAAAGATATTTTAAATTACTGGAATAAATGCATGACAGAAAATTGTAACAGTATGTGAAAAGATATTATAATGTCAGTAAAAGAGGAGTGGATATTAAAATTTATTCTTCACCTCTACCTTAAGTAGAGATCATAAGCTCCAAATGAATGGAACAAAAACAAAAGCCAGACAGCATCACATGTAATAAAATTATTTAGTTAACAAATATTTAAAATTTTTTTCTGTTAAATGAAAAAATAAGGTAGAAAGAAAAGTTTCTCTAATATTAAGTAATATCTGTATAACAAAATATTCAACCCTCAAACTTGTCAGAATGAATTTTTTCTGACTGATTCACTTACTAAAGACTGATTTAAAAAGTACAACTCATTAGCTACTTCAATGATTCATATAGTTACTCTGGTACCAAATTCAAGGTCACTATACTTTTGACAAATGGCACTTAAACCTTTTTGCCCACAGCTGGTAATAACAATGTTTCATTCACATTTCTAGGCAGAATCTGTCAAACTACTTTTGAGACAGAAGAAATCTTTGACATTTTATAGCACATACCAAAAGGGATATCTGGAGCCTTATAACAATAATCAATGTAAAATAGATGTTCCAGTCAAGAATATCAAATGTACAAGAAACTATTTCTTCCAACCTTTGCTGTAAAAATTAGGTTAGAATAATGCCCTATATGAAAAAATGAAATTCTGTAGTGAGAACCTCCTTGCAGCTTTGTATCCAATTTACACTTAGATAAAATCTATCACAAAATATGTATACCCTAATTCCAGGATGATTTTGAGCTAACATGACCTGAAAAATTCTCAGTCTTTCTCTGCCCAAGAGTCAAACTTTAATACTAACAATTATCTGTAAATCTTTGATACCTAAAAGATCTATGTTATATTGCAGAATTCAATATAAAAAATAGGAAAAGTTTATGTATGCAACATTTTGGGATCTTATCACCAAATAAAAGCATTTCCTTGCTGTTCAAAGGAAATCCAATCAACATATCAGCAATTTCGAATGTAGCCTATTTTCTGCTGTATTGCCTTTATCATTTAATAATACGTAATGTCAAAGATGGTAGACAGCCAAAAAGAAACTAGGCAACCCCCAACTAAAATGTATGCTACCTTAAGTTAACCTAAAGTGCACCAGCTCACATTTTTAAAAGCCTGAAGGATTCTGACTCCCTCCACAAACATACAGCATCCATAACCACTTCAATACCTAAAAATATGTAATATTTAATCTCATTTTCAATTTTTAAAAGCTACTTTATACCTGCCATTCTCACAGATGTATTAGGTTGGTACAAAAGTAATTGTGGTTTCGGACCATGAATTTTAAATCCTTGTAACTAGGCTCAAACACGTCTTTATTAATCAAAATAGGAGCCATTACAGTCAATACATTTTTGCCAAAGAGAAGTTTATTTCTATAGTGCAAAATTTCAGGCCTCAGGATTCGACAAACTTTTGGAAACCATTCTCTGTGTCCTGCTGGTTGTGGAAGCACATTCCCTGCAAAAAGCTGTAGAGGTGTTTGAAGAAGTGGTAGTCACTGGCGAGAGGTCAGGTGAGTATGGCAGATGAGGCAAAACTTCACAGACCAATTTGTTCAACTTTTGAAACACTGGTTGTACATCATGTGGCCGGGCGCTGTCATGGAGAAGAATTGGGCCCTTTCTTTTGACCTATGCTGGTGGCAGATATGTTCAGTTTTTGGTGCATCTCATCGATTTGCTGAGCATACTTCTCAGATGTAATGGTTTTGCCAGGATTCAGAAAACTCTAGATCACCAAAATTCAGCAGCAGATCACCAAACAGTGACCATGACCTTTTTTGGGTGCACGTTTGGCTTTTGGAAGTGCTTTGCAACTTCTTCTTGGTTCAACCACTGAGCTGGTCACTGCTGATTGTCATATAAAATCCACTTTTTGTCGCACATCACAATCCAATTGAGAAATGGTTCACCGTTGCTGCACAAAATGAGAAGATGACACTTTGAAATGATTTCTTTTTTTTGATTTGCAGTCAGCTCATGAGGCACCCACCTATCAAGTTTTTTCATCTTTCCAATTTGCTTCAACTGCTGAATGGTCAACATCGAGTTCTTCAGCAAAACTTTCTGTAGTTTTAAGAGGATCAACTTTGATGATCCTCTCAATTGGTCCTTGTCACCTTCCAATGG
This sequence comes from Muntiacus reevesi, assembly GCF_963930625.1. NCBI lineage: Eukaryota > Metazoa > Chordata > Mammalia > Artiodactyla > Cervidae > Muntiacus > Muntiacus reevesi. Next base: position 244,810,431 of record NC_089251.1, read on the forward strand.
CAGACCACTGTGCTCCTCCATCTTCAAGGCTCTCATCTCTGTGGCAAAACTTCTTGAAGCACCACTGCACTGTATGTTCGTTATCAGTCAAATTCCTGGGTCAAATCTATTGATGTCGTGAGTTGTTTTTGCTGCTTTATGACCCATTTTGAACTCAAACAAAGAAATTGATCGAATTTGCTTTTTGTCTAACATCATTTCCATAGTCTAAAATATAAACAGCAATAAGTCATTGGCAAAAAAACAAAGTGAGAAATGTGCACTAAAATGATGTATAACATAACCACATTAAGAATGCATTCCAATATCAAAAGCCAAAGATTAACAATGTAAAACCGCAATTACTTTTGCACCAACCTAATAACTTCTTACGCTATTACCTGAATCTATTTTAATTTATATTCACATTTGCTAAAAAGGAACATATCACATCTTTGATACTGATAAAGTACAGTTTTGTTTGCCATTTTCTTATCATTTACACGGCATAACTATTTCCTGGCATTTTCTCTTCTGGCTTTCCCTTTGACTTAAGGCTTTATTTACTAAATACTGTAAACCATAAACTTAGAATCAAGTTGGACCTTCTCCTCTGTTCATATGATCTGACAAGTATTTTTCAAATCATATAATCAGGATAAAACAGCCACAGGGAGCAAATACTATGGGGGGGGAAAGCAAATTTTCAAGATAATGTAGTCTGAGAATGTTGACGTTTTGAGAATGCCTTTTACAAATACTATTATTATAATATAAAATACTATTATAAATAGTAAATCTAGAAAGCTAACTACCTGATCTTTTAAAGTGATATTTCATTGTCATTATTTTCTATCTAACAGTATAAATCCTTTTTTTTCTTTTAGTCTTTTTTAAAGAATTGTTCTATAATTTATCTATTAGTGCCAATTCTCAATGTTGACTATATTTCATAATCACAAAGCTATTATTTAAAGCTCATGCTGGCATCCCCATCCCAAATTTAAACATCTCTGAAAGGACACAAAAAAAATTCGTATGTTTTAAAAGCTCCAAAAGTGATGCTAATACATCATCAGGATCAGCGATAGTCAATCTAATAAACAGTAATACAGCATGTATTTCCTGCACATTCCATGTTAGAGAATCTCTAAAATTAGTTGTTATTCTTTATATAATCTTCCATTAAAAATTACAGACCAAAATTGTGACATACAGCAGAAACTTCATTAGGATATGAGTAGTCCAAGGGGTAGTTATGGTTACTGAGTTATTTGAGAAAATGAGAATTATTCTTAAAGAAAATTAGTAAAATACTATGTTCTCCTGACATAAAAACACATCTAATACTTTAAAAACTCTACTATAGTACAAGCATACCTCATTTTATTGAGCTCTGTTTTACTCCACACTTTGCAGATATAACATTTTTTACAAATTGAAGGTTTCTGGCAACCCTAATCTAGCAAGTCTTTTGATGCCATTTTCCCAACAGTATTTGCTTACTTTCTCTCTGTGGATCGATCACCTTTTAGTAACTCTTACAATATTTCAAACTTTTTCATTACTATATTTGTTACGGTGATCTGTGACCCATGATCTTTGAGGTTACTACTGTAATTGTGTTGAGGTGGCACAAACTGGGACCATGTGACAGCGCTCTTAACTGATAAAATGTTGTGTGCCTTCTGATTGCTCCACCGACCAGCCATTCTCTCCCTTTCCTCGCACTTCTCTATTCTCTAAGACACCACAATATTGAGATTAGGCCAACTAGTAATCCTACAATAGCCTCTAAGAGTTCAAGTGAAAGGAAGAGTTCTACATCTCTGACTTTCACCAAAAGCTAGAAATGATACAGACTAGTGAGGAAGGTATGCTGAAAGCTGAGAGACAAGCTGAAAGCTAGGCCTCCTGCACCAGTCAGTCCGGTTGTGAATGCAGAGAAAAAGTTCTTGAAGGAAATTAAAAGTACTACTACAGTAAACACACAAATTGTAAGAAAGCAAAATACCCTTACTGGGGATATGGAGAGTTTGAGTGGTCTGGACAGAAAATAAAACCAATCACAACATGCCCTTAAGCCAAAGACTAATCCAGAGCAACTCTATGAAGGCTGAGAGAGGTGAGGAAGCGTAGAAGTGTGAAGAAGTAGACGTTGGTCCATGAGGTTTATGGAAAGAAGCTGTTTCCTTAACAATGAAAGAAAGTACAAGGTGAAACAGCAAGTACTGATGTAGAAGCTGCAATGAGTTATCCAAGAGACCAGCTGAGATAATTACTGAAAGTGGAAACAGTAAACAACAGGCCAATGTAGACAAAACAACCTTCTATTGGAAGAAGATGCCACCTAGGACTTTCATAGCTCGAGAGAAGTCAATGTCTGGCTTCACTTGTTAGGGGCTTTTACAATTGGTGACTTAAAGTTGAAGCCAATGCTCATTTACCATTCTGAAAATCCTAGGACCCTTAAGAATTATTATTAAATCTACTCTGCCTGTATTCTGTCTGAATATTCATTGGAAGGATGATGCTGAAGCTAAACCTCCAATTCTTTGGCCACCTGATGTTAAAAATCGATTCAATGGAAAAGATCCTGATGCTGGAATAAACTGAGGGCAGGAGAAGAGTGTGACAGAGGATGGGATGGTTGGATGGCATCACCAATTCAACGGAAATGAGTTTGAGCAAACTTGTCAAGGACAGGGAAGCCTGGCGTGCTTCAGTTCATGGGGTCGCAGAGTCGGATATAACTTATCAACTGAACAACTAATACTACTACTCTGCCTGTGCTCTATAAACGGACAACAAAACCTGGATGGTCACACATCTGTTTACAACATGGTTTACTAAATATTTTAAGTCCACTGCTGAGAGTCCTAGTGCTCAGAAAACAAAGAGATTCCTTTCAAAATATTACTGCTCACTGACAATACACCTGGTCATCCAAGAGCTCTGATGGAGATGTTCAAGATTAATGTTGTTTCAATTCTTGCTAACAAGAATGTTGTTTTCATTCTACAGCAGGAGACTAAAATATGTGGGTTCGAACCGTGGTTGTGAAGATCCCTTGGAAAAGGAAACGGCACTTCACTCCAGTATTCTTGCCTGGAAAATTCCATGGGCAGAGGAGCCTGGCGGACTATAGCCCATGGAGTCACAAAAAGTCAGACACAACTGAGCACCTGAGCACATAAAATACAGCTGCAATAAAATTCCTTTGAGGTAATTCCTTTGATAGATCTAGGCAAAGTAAACTGAAAACTTTCTGGCAAGGATTCACTATTCTAGAGCTATTAAGAACATTTGGGATTCATGGGAAAAGGTCAAAATATTAATAGGAATGTGGAAGAGATCGGTTTCAACCCTCATGGATGACTTTGAGGACTTCAGTGGAGGAAGTAACCACAGATGTGGTGGACACAGCAAGATAACTAAAAGTAGAAGTGGAGCCTAAAGATGTGACTGAATTGCTGCAATCTCATGATAAAATTTCATGCTCAGTGGTAAAGAATCCACCTGCCAATGCAGGAGATGCACACGTGGGTTTGATCCCTGAGTTGGGAAGATCTCCTGGAATAGGAAATGGCAACCCACTCCAGTATTCTTGCCTGGAAAATCCCACGGAGAAAGGAGTCTAGTAGGCTACAGTTAATGGGGTTCTAAAGAGTTGGACAGAACTGAGTAGCATTACTGCTAAAGAGAGATCAACGGCAAATGGAAGAGTCAATTAATGTGCAAACATTATTGTTGTTTAAGAAATGGTCAGAGCGTCTCTAACTTCCAACAACCATCACCCTGACTGATTAGTCAGCACTCATCAGTACTGAAGCAAGACACTCCACCAGCAAAAAGATTACGACTTGCTGAAGACTTAAAAGATGGTGAGCGTTTTTATTTTTTTAAGTGATATTTAAAAATTAAAACATGTACATTGCTTTTTCACATATAATGCTACTGCACACTTAACAGATTATGGTATAAATATAACTTCTATATGCATTGTGAAACCAAAAAATTCATTTGACTCACTTTATTTTGCTATTTGCTTTATTGTAGTGGTATGGAACTAAACCTGCAGTATCTTTGAGGTATGCCTGTATAAGATACTAAAACCAAATTTCTCAGTATTGTCAACTTGTGTTGAATGCACTTAAGTGTGAAAACCTATTTGTTAGGGGAAAAAAAAAAAACATTTGTGAAGTCCAGGCATATCCTGGATTGGCAAATTTGAAGAACATTATAAATCATCTTAAAACTAAATATTTCCAAAAAAGAATACCACTCTTTTTCAAAAGACTAACTAGGGTCACTAACTTATAAGCAATATACTACCTTAGTTATATAGAAAGAGCACAGAACAGTAGTTCAAAGCATCACTTTCAAACAAGACACTGTAGAATTTTGACTATTAACTTACTATATGTAGCAAATTAACGTCTTTGGGCTTCTGCTTTCACACCTAGAGATGTGAAACTTAACAGAAATGTCATCTAGCTCCACATGTAACATGCTAAAACTTTATTTTCCCTCCTTCATTAATGGGGTAGTTCCCAACCAGAGGACACTTGCCTCTGCCCCAAATAGTATGTGGCAATATCCAGAGACATTTTTAGTTGCCACAACTCAGGGTGGGGGTCGGGGGATGGGCTACAGATATCTAATGTATCATGTAAAGATGCTGCTTAGTATCCTACATTACACGTGACCTCACCCCAAGAATTACCTGGCCCCAAAAGTAAATAATGTTTAGAAACCTTGGTTTGATGAATACATTAGAATTACATGTTGACACAAAAACTGCTTGTGTATTATGTGACAACTAAAGGATGTTATCAAATTTATTTATTCAACAAATATTTACCGTGCCTCTATGACACTTATGTACTATACCAGAGTCCACTTTAAAGTATGTCTTCATTGTTAAAATGACCTGGCATTTTTCTCTTCAAATATTGTTTTCCTCCGTCAGCTTAGAATTTTCTTGCTCTAAAAATCACCCACCCACACTAAATGTACTTTTTTTAAAAAGGGAAACATTAAAAAAAAAAAGCCGGCGGGGGGGGGGGACGGACATTTAACAGCTGTTTGTTTGCTTTCTAAATAAATGGCCTACAGAATCAAGATTTATTGATTTATAAGAAATCAAAAATAATCTAGACAGAGTATATCAGAGTTTCTAAGAAGGGAGCCTAAGTGTGTTTATTTTGGAAAGGTGATTCTGACACACACAGTCCTCCAGCCTTATGGAAACAGGAACACAGAGCCAGTCAGTATTGGGCCAACATTTGACTTCCAGTGTTTTTCCTTCCAAGACACTAAGGACATACAGTCAAACAGGATAGATCACCTCCTTTGCTGTGAACTCTGTCATATAACATATTTTAGCACTGGATACTCCATAACTCTAACTGAATAAACTTCCTGTAAGAACATGTCCTTTAGGGACTTTCTCCACCCTTCACTGGAGGGTGTGTCGGTTCAATCCATGGTCAGGGAACTAAGATCCCACAAGCCATGGGATGAGGTCAAAGAAGAAAAAAGTATGCTCTTTAATGTTTAGTGGTAGACTATTTGAATACAGTTTTTTCTTTTTAAATAAAAGGAAAATTTGTAAAGTAATTCCAAGTATTTCACAGAAACTATAATTTCTAAGTTTGACTATTAGTCTTAATAGAGAGAGAAAAAAACACATTTATTCCCCTACTGAGAAAATGTCTTTATTGGTGATACAAAAATTACTAATCTCATCAAGTACTATAGTAAGAAGTCCATGAGAAAATACTGCCAGCAGAAGATAAGTAAAGAAGACACAGGAACTAAATCAAACAGAACACCACAAAGGTCATTTATCAGGCTAAAACATTTCTGAAAATAATGTAGGTTACAGGACACAAAGAATATTTCTTAAAATTGATGAGGACAGTAAAACTAGATATCTAACAATCTTTAAAAACTGGGCAGATTTAAACAGAATAAAGCAAAAAACAAAGTAATTCATTTAGGGGGAAACAGGTATAAAAATCTTTCACTGACATTTAACTATACATCACTAAATTAATTTTTCAAGTTTTCTTTCTTAGTGGGTTCTCAGACTAGGACAAGAAAGAAAAGGTCTGTCCAGGTGAGAGAGAGAGAGAGAGAGAGAGAGAGAGAGAGGAGAGAGAGAGAGAGAGAGAGAGAGAGAGAGAGAGAGAGGAGAGAGAGAGAGAGAGAGGGAGAGAGAGAGGGAGAGGGAGGGAGGGAGGGGGGAGGGAGGGAGGGAGGGGGGAGGGAGGGGGAGAGAGAGAGAGAGAGAGAGACAGGGAGAGAGAGAGAGGGGGGGAGAGAGAGAGAGAGAGAGAGAGAGAGAGAGAGAGAGAGAGAGAGTGTGTGAGTGTGTGTGTGTGTGGAGAGCGAAGTAAAACTTAAAAGAATTTTAAAAATCAATCTAAAACCTGAAATTCAAGGCCAGTATTACCTCTACTTTCAAATAAAATCATAACTTCCAATCAATCTAAGGTCACTAAGTGTTCATGGAGGAAACATTTCAGCTAAACAATATGTAGAGGACAAAAAGGAAATATAAAAAAAGTAGAGATGGGGATGTACATAAAAACAAAAGGTAAAAGCAGAAAATGCTCTCCTAATCCAGGCAATTCAATAATACCAGAGAATCGATTCATATATTTAATCAATCATATCATTTAATCAATTCATATATGTCCATACATAATTTTAAATACCAAAAGAGGAGATTTTTAAATTAAGAAACTATTAAAGAACTACAAGAACTACATAAATAATATGACTTGTTCTAAAGATGAAAATAATGCACCCCTAAAGCCAAGTCTAAGGTTGTTTTAGTTCTGATTCCCTAGTGTTCTTGATTTCTACTTCCTCCAAAATATGAAAGTAAGAACACACACAATGTGGCCCTTTAAAAATTATTTTTAGAAGAGAATAAAACTAAGCATTAATGCTTCAAAGTGTTTTCAACACCGTAACTTCAATTCAAATAAGGAGGGGGAAAAGTTGGATTTAAATACCAACACTATTTCTAGAAATTAAATTCAAATGAGAAAGTTAATTAGATCTTCTTTCATAAAATGGCTTTCATTAATCAACATTAGTTATTCTTCGCTTTCTGCCATTACAGTGGTATCATCTATATATCTGAGGTTGTTAATACTTCTCTGAAGACAATCAAGGCAATGTATCTATACTATATTCCTCTTTCATGATACAATCACTAGAATTCTGAAAGTGCACCAAAGTTTAAATGTTTAGATGCAACAACTGTTCCAGCTTCTGTGTATCTGTAACTTAAAAATCTTTAAGCCTAAATAAATCAAATATCCCCCCAAATGCACTTGGATCAAAAAATAAACAGTAATTCAATGACAGTGGATATACATGGTAAAAGAACTGATAATTACCCAGAATGAAGGGGAGAAAAAAACTTTATTTCTAGAAAAAGATAATATGTATTTTAAATTGTTCAACTATGATTCAGGTTATACAAAAGTTGTATAAAAGGAGACAAAAGGATCCTGCAAGAAGAATGGTAAACGGGTGGAAATACACTGATAAAAGGAAACATGGGCTCGTTATCTAATTCTCATAAAACAATCTGTACTTTCTGCCAGAAATAATAATAATCTGCCAGTAGGTAAGGCACACAGACCATGTCTCTAATTCCTTCAGGCATCCTAAGACATTTAAATAAGGTGAGTGACCCCTTTCCCCTGTAAGCTCTTTCCTTGTCTCTCCCATAAATTTTTTTTATCATTCTCCTCACATCCACAATCCACTCAAGATTCTTTCCTTCAGTTGATAATCTCTATTTTCACTCTGAAGAAAGAGAAAGGTTATTAGGTATGGAAGATCAATGATCAGAGGAAAGCTTGTTCCTAGTCAGTCCTGTCCACCGAGTCTGGAACTTCATGCCACCTCTGGGAAAAGTTTACTTTAGTTCCTCCTCTCTCTTCAGTTCTTTGCTTGTCCCTGTCCCATCAAAGGTCTGCTATGATCCTCTCCCTAGCACATAGCAAGTCAAGTTTGTTAAGACTCTGGATACCGCCTCCTTTTCTTCACAGTCAAGGTTCTTCCAAGAGCAGTCAGTATTTGCTCACGGTCCAACTGCTCCTTAATCAACAATTATCTGATATCTTGCTCTCATTAGGCTACTAAAACTAAGCCTAAGTGACAAATTCTTAGTCACTTTTTACTCATTATCTTAGTTGACTTTCATAACATTTAATCCTCCTCGTTATTCTCCTCCTCCTCTCGCTCTTGTATCCACTCCTTTACCTCCTCCTACTCTTTCTACAGCACACCCATCTTGCCTGTTCACATTTCCTAGCATTACATACACTATCAGGATGAGTTCATCCATAAAAGCAGTTTTTAAACTTCTGGGTCTCAAACCTGTCTACAAACTTTTAAAAACTGTTGAGGACCGCAAAGAGTCTTTGTTTATGTGGGATATAACTATCATTTTAACATTTTAGCAGTTAAAACTAAAGACACCAGAACACACAAGTACACAATCAATAAATCATCAGAGTAACAATGTCATCACAAATCTTACAGCCTTTGGAAATTTTCACTGTAAACTCATGATGAAATGAAAATTTAAAAGCCAAGTATGTTTTAGCAATACTATAAAAAAGGCAAATAATGACTTTGCACTATTGTGTGCCAAAACCCACTAAGTCTTTATCTTCAATCTGACCTCCTTCTGGAGCTCCAGACAGCCTCCTCTGCTTTGGTCATTTCACAGGTATTCAAACTCAGCACTGTCCAGAATCTAATTTATTACCTTCTATGCTAACCCATTCATCTTCCTTCTGTGTTGTCTATCTCACTCAAAGACATTATCATTCATCTGAAGCTGCTGCTGCGAAGTCACTTCAGTCGTGTCCGACTCTGTGCAACCCCATTGACAGCAGCCCACCAGGCTCCCCGGTCCCTGGGATTCTCCAGGCAAGAACACTGGAGTGGGTTACCATTTCCTTCTCCAATGCATGAAAGTGAAAAGTGAAAGTGAAGTCGCTCAGTCATGTCCAACTCTTAGCAACCCCATGAACTGCAGCCCACCAGGCTCCTCCATCCATGGGATTTTCCAGGCAAGAGTACTGGAGTGGGGTGCCATTGCCTTCTCCGTTATCTGAAGCTAACTGTCTATAAACAATCCGAGGTTCCTCCCTTTCCTTCTCTATCCTCATTCAGTCATCAAACCCTACTTTTAAAATCTAGTGGAATCTGAGAGCTTGTTAGAAATGCAAACACCCACTCCAGACCTGTAAAAACCCTTGGTAATTCACTTGCACATTAAAGTTTGAGCAGCATGGCCCTGGGTGGTTACAGTATCAATAGCTAAGAGAATCTGAAGAAGGCAGAGTCCAAAAGACAAACTTGAGAACACTGTAATTAGAACTACCACTTGAAGTTTTCTCTCTGGTTAAACCTTGGAGTTTTGTAAAGGCAGCAGCATTCCTAAATGATCCTCCCAACTTGGGTTTCATCGTCTTCTCATTCTATCCTATTCACTGCCCCCTTAAGGAGCCTTCTTCATCTCTACTTGTCTTGTTTCCCTTCTTGTCTATCATCTTCTAAAAAGAAGTCCAAATTCCTTACAATGAAATACAAGGGTATTCAAACTCTGACTGTGCCTATCTTTCAGTATTCTTGCATTATCTTCTCTATATAAGAAGTCAGAAAATCAGGTCAATCCCTCAGGCAGCTTGTTTTTGTTTCTTTCCCCAAGCTCCTCAGAGGAGCTAAAGGACAGTTAGGATTGATAATCACTGCCCCACATGTTGAACAAATCCATGCCGCTGTTGTTCCATCACCCAGTCATGCCCAACTCTCTGCGACCCCATGGACTGCAGCCCGCCATGTGCCATACTTCCATGCAAAAGCACACCCTAGCACCCCTGCCTGCTCTCTTCTCATTCTTTGTCCTTGTCCTCTGATGAACCCACAGGCTTTCCTAAGGACTCAACTGTCATCTCTTCTTTGAGGGGAGACCTCTCTTTCTTCTTTCCCTACCTCTCCCCAAGAGGCAGATGGGATTAGAGGTTTCTCTTTCCTCCCATAGTACCTTGTGCTTACATCTGCTGTAGCACAGCCCACACTGCTTATGTAACTGCCCTACTAGACACTGATCTCATGTGAAAGCAAGAACTGTGTTCTACTCATTTTTATATTGTCTGTGCTTAGACATAGAGGTTAGAAGATAACAGATACGTAATAAATGCTTACTGAAAATACATTTTTGGAGACTGTTGAACAGCCCCAGAGTGATGTAAAATAAAGCAAAACAAGATTGATGCAATTTCTTTCGTACAAGACTGGACAATTTCATCAAAAGAAAACCCTTCTTGCTTTACAACTTTTCATTTAGAAATAAAAGGCAAGCTCATGTATGAAGTGATTCATATATAAACTACAATGAAAATTTCAGCTGAAGTAATCAACCTAACAGCGAATATCAGATGTTTTTCACTTTTAATAGTAAAAGGATAGATGAAAATGAGAGGTTCTTAGTGTCTGAAAAACAGTACTGGGAAGAGGTTAGAAACCAGGGGGATATTATTAGTAGGCTAAAATCTTCATAAATACTAAAAGGAAGCGAAATGTTCAATCAATGAACCAAAAAAGCAAGATATGCATATTATTTATATTATAAGGTGGATATAAATAGCAGGAAGAAAAGCTAAGAGAATGGAGATCAGGGAGAGGTAAGGGTGGGTGGTAGAGAATGCTATTTAAAAATAATTAATAATAAAACTTCTAATGTTGTCTATAAAAACAAAAACTATTATCTTAAAAAATAAAAAATGTTATGGTTCAGGGGATGGATTACCAAAAGAATAAAATGACATCAGTAGACAATGGAATACTACATAAACTTTACTACTACGTATACTGGGTAAAAAAGAAGTACTTCTATCCTATAGCTCTTTGCTCTCAACAACTTTACTTCATGACCTATATGAGAATCTGTACTGTGATGTATATGAAGTATCACCCCAAGGGAAATCATTAATTGAGCCATCTCATAGTGAAGCAAAATCTTCCAGACAAATCACTTCTTAAAAGACAAACCCCTGCCCCCAAATTTCCTTCTTCAAATTTTAAGGAAAACATATAATCTGTAGTTATTTCCAAAATATTATGCCACTTAATCATTATTTTGTAAAAATTCCAGATGCTGAACACAAAACAGCAAGAGTCAAAAGATTTTGAAAAATTTCTACTGTGACCCCAAATGTCAAAAGAAAGCCAAGTACATCCAACAGTTACCCAAATTGTATTTCAGTGAAAATACTATTAAGGTCTTAAAAAAACTTTTTTTAATGGAAAAATACAGCCAAAAGTGAGCCTCAGAATTCTTTGACAGGAGGTGGTTATTTTCTTTCAAACTATTCTTTTGGAAGAATTCAAATATTGCATCTACAGCTTACATTGGGAATATGGGTACCCAAAAAGAAGACAGAACTATAACCATTACAGGTGATCTAACTTTTCCTGTTTTTCTATTAAAAAAAAAAAATCTATCAAAAACACCAGGTCTAGTGAACATAAAAGAGAAATACCTAAAATTATTTTATTACCCTTCATAACATAAAACTCTATGAAAAAGGAGGCATGTGAAATTACTACAGAGACCCAAACCTGTGGAAATATCAAGAAATGTTCCAAAATTCAAGAAAACATTCTTGATATGGTTTTTGAAAAAATGTACTTTGACGAGATCTAAACCTACAATTTTTCAGGACTCAGTGTGTATTAATTTGGGGGAAAAAAAAAAAACAACTAAACTGTGATAATCTGGTGCTACAGGGGGCTACTAACGCTTACCTCAAGGGAACCTACTGCAGATAAAGTCCCGTCACTTGCACAGTCCTTTCAGCTGCCTGCCAGTTGTCTCTGTGGAAGGGAAAGCCTGATGAGTGAGAGCCCTATGCCACACTCCTTTGGAGTGTCAGGGTGCCTGCACAGAACTCCACAAAACTGTCTACCTAGAGACTCCTAGATGCTTTCAATAAAACAGGGCTTAAAAAGATGCCGCTGTTAATATTCTCCTTCCACTGAACGCCAAACTAAATGGCTAAGAGTAACTGTGTGCTAATGACCTATTGGTATTATTATCATGGTGATAAATCTACACTAAACCAAGCAGAAAAAAGACTAAAAATGGATCAAACAGAAATAAGTTAACACTGACAGGGGAAATATACATACACACACACACAAACGTCAAAAAGTAAGTGACAGAACTCTGTAATCTGAGAAGAGGAAGTATTACACTTTCATTTGCAAAAAGTGAAGTTGTAGCATCAACAAATGAATGCTAATACCCAAAGAACCTCCTGTCTAAATATTTTTTTAAATGCCATCAAGAACATCATGCTCAACGTGAACTATACCATGGATCCAAATACCTACTTATAAAATTCCATGTATTTTCTTAATGGGAAGAGTAAGTGTGTAGGAAAGGAAGGAATTTTTCAGATATTTTTAAGCATGTAAAGAGAAAACCAACAGCATGAAATCCCACAAGAAATTTCAAAAAGAAAACAAAAAAATGTGTATCTGTATCTCAAAAAGTAAACAAACTTTTACTCAGGACCAAACTAAGAGGGAAGTATAACAAGAAATAGTAGAAAACGGTGAAAAAACAACATATTACAAAAATCATGTTCATCTCTTAGAATGTCTAGCAACTTAAGAACATCTATACCATTAATATAAACGTTCATCTACCTAACCAAAGAAATTATATTTTCTTTCTAATGTCAAATAGTCTTCAGTCTAATGCTATGCTTCTAAACCAGAATAAAATGCTCCTAAAAAAACAAAGATTAACATTTAGCACAAGTATTAAAGAAGGAAAAAAATTAATTTTAAAAAAGGTGATTCCAATTTTCCTTTAATAGCGACATTTTAAAAATGAAGTTACTTACCTCTGATTCTTTGTCACTCAAAGATCCCAAGCTTCCAAAACTGTGATTAGAGCTTTCATTATTTGTTGAGGCCTGTCAAAGAATTTTCAAAGGTAAAAATTAGAAATAATTTTAAATGGAACATGTTACAAAGTAAATAATCTATCTTTATAATTAATATAATTCCTTTAAATAAGGAAGACAAATGAAGTAAAAAGAAGAAACATTAAAAAAAATAAACACCAACGTCGTAATAATATAGTTTAGAATGTTTTATCAAATCAGGTTCTGTTGTGTTTCAGGACTGACTTTTTATCTGATTTTTTAGATTATCAGATTCAGGAGCAAAAGAAGTGAGATGTTATTAGGATAAAAAGGGCCTTAGAATTACTTTCCAATAAAAACTAATCTAATGCTTCCTTTAACTAAAAGTATTATTTGTGTTCCTTAATTCCCATCACAATCTTATTAAATTCTATCATATCTCATCCTCACCCCTTTGCCTCTTCATATAAACAAATTGGTCAATCTTCAGTTTCTCTTTGTTAGGGATTAGTCTTTTAAAAGAATCTTATATTAACTTGACCATTTTAACTGCTTCACTGAAGAATTTCTAAGTTTCTTTTACAATACTCAGGGACTGTGACAGTAATGAGCTATCACTCTGTCAGATAACATTTTCTATGTTACTATATGTTTCTATGATGCTTATTATTTTGTGGACTTTTTGGAAATATTAGTACATTAGATGAATGTCTTACAGGAATGTTTAGACCAGACTAGAGCATATATGCCAAAGAGGACATATGAATGAACCTCATGGACAGGTAGGCCAGCTGATATCTCTATGTTTCCCTTCAATCTGTAAGAGTAACTATTAATCCTACAATTACAAGGTTGCAAATTAGCATATAATTACACTAGACTGACAAATTTTCAATTGATGACTGATATGACATATTGCATATATGTCCAGGGCTATGCTGTAAAGGCTATTTTTAATATAAAACAACACTTCAACTAAGATTCAAGCACTATTTAGAGGAATTTAAAATCTAATTAAGACAAGATTATCAAATTAGAAACAGGCAACACCATAAACAGAAATTAAAGAATGATGAATTAGATAGATTCAGGGACAATGGAACCAGTGGCAATGTTTCTGAGCATCCCTAAACACCCAAACCCACATTTACAACAAAACCGGGTGACAAGGAATCTCCATAAATTTCCCTAAAAAAGTACATGGGAACAAATCGCCAACAGAAGCTGCACTGTACGAGAAGCAGCAGAAGGAAACACAGTGTCTGACCCATCTGAGAAGAGAGACTCCCCAACCAGCTCTAACTGTAAGGATTTCTGCATTTACCTGAAATCTGAGGTTGGGGCAGTTAGCCTCTATGGACTCTTTAAACTGACCTCTCACTAACAGCATCACAATGAGCGTAAACTACTGAGCATGGAATCAAAATTGAGTGCATTGAGTATAATGAATACAAAGAAATGAGAATAGTGGGGAAGAGAGCAAAACCTTAGAAATTTTAGAAAGCAAATGCCACACTTCTGAAGAGTTCCCAAAAACAACAGCAGAGGGAGCTCTGTAAGAAATGCCACCCTATTCTCTCTGAACATCCTACCCTCGCCTTCTCCCACAAAGTCTAAAAGTCTGTTCTGTACATCTGTGTCTCTTTTTCTGTTTAGCATATAGGGTTATCGTTATCATCTTTTAAAATTCCATATATATGCATTAGTATACTGTATTGGTCTTTTATCTTTCTGACTTACTTCACTCTGTATAATGGGCTCCAGTTTCATCCATCTCATTAGAATTGATTCAAATGAAATCTTTTTAATGGCTGAGTAATATTCCATAGTGTATATGTACCACAGCAGAGAATAGCATTGAAATGAGTATACTATCAAGGGTGAAACAGATCACCAGCCCAGGTTGGATGCATGAGACAAGCTCAGGGCTGATGCACTGGGAAGACCAAGAGGGATGGGATGGAGAGGGAGGCAGGAGGGGGGATCGGGATGGGGAATACATGTAAATCTATGGCTAATTCATGTCAATGTATGGCAAAAACCACTACAATACTGTAAAGTAATTAGCCTCCAACTAATAAAAATGGGGAAAAAAAAGAAATGCCACCCTAAACCACAAAAAAGGAAGCAACAGAAAATGATGTAAATCAATCACATGAAATTATAAGGGGAAAAAAAGCATAAGACAGAATTACATTCTGATAATAAAAGCATACCAGGAAAATATGCCCACTAAATAGATGAATTTATAACCAACCATTTCAAAATGAGCTAGAAAAATGACTCAAGACATGAAAGAATAACACAAATCAGATGTCAAAAAACTAAGAAGGTAACGGAATTCAGGAAAGTATCAGAAATTGAAAAAAAAATTTCAAAAATGAAGATTAAACCTGAACGAACCCAAGAGAAAATATATACAACACATAATGCTTTAAGAGAAGAAGAAGGAAAAAAGGAGGAAGAATTTTGGAATCAAACAAACTGAAGAGATTAAAAGGGTGAGAGAAAGCAATCATTTAAATAAAGTAATAAGGATCCAACATTCCAGTAACAGAAGTCTTTAAACACCCACCACCACAAGAAAACAAATTAGTAAAGACTATAATTTGAAAAAACTTTTTTGAAAACAAAAACCAAAATCTGAAACTACTGACTGAAGGAGCACCACGTACACTTAAGAATTCAGCCCAGAAGGCCAACATCTGATATTCCAAAGACAACACTTTTACTTATGTCAGAAGAAAACAGAGCAACATATTTCAGATATTCAAGGAAAAAACTATGAATAAAGTATCTTATATTTGGTACAATTGATGTTTCATCATATGGAAGACACAGAAACTTATCAAAATGCCAAAAATTGGGAAACACTGCTCCCATGATGGCAAGCAATAACATTCTTGCTGACACAGATTAGATAAGTACATGGAATAGAGTATAAAATTTAACGGCTAAATGTATGCAAAATTTTAAAAAAAACTATGGTATGGAAATTCATGGAAAGCCCAAGCAAAAAATTTTACACTATTTTCAATCATCTCTGTGGTCACTGTGATAGTATACACATTGTCGAGACTGCTGTGTGTGAGATACAGAAAGGGGTAAATAGTTAAATACATAAATTAATTAAATTATTTTAAAAACATGAGATTTTTACCTTTCAAAAAAAATATACATTCCACAGACCCTGCCGTCAGTAATAACCCAATATCTCTTATCAGAACAACAGTCACACAGACAACAATAAATTCCAGAAAAAAAGTATATAAAACAACTACCTAAAGGCACGTGAGCAATCAAAAACAAGCAGAATCTGGTGAGAAGACAATATTTGGAAGGAAGAAACAGAATTAGATGGGTTTCCTATTTCTACAGCTTTTGCCTGAGAAGACCCCTAGATTGAGCTGCACAGAGCAGCTGAAATTTGAATCAAAAGATGCAGTCTTACTGGTTTGAAAATTGGGAGTTTGAAGCTGCCACAGTAACTGCAAAGTGAGAGGATACATACTGGAAAATAAAGAACCACGAAGAGAGAGAGAACCACCAAGAACTGTACGCATGTCTCTGGCTGGTCACTGACCTATACAAGAGTGGGACAGATTCTAAGCATCCAGTAAGATTAAAACAAATGAACGGAGAGACATCAGCTGCCATCCTCTTCAGAAAGACACAGTTTAGATTTCAGTTCAGCCAAGTTAACTGCTTGCAAATACAAATAATAACCAAAATACTAACACTCTCCATAAAAACACACTAAATCCCAGAGTAACTACAATGTATCATTACAGTATGCAGGATATAATACAAAATTTCTAAGCATATGAAGAAACAAGAAAATGACACCCATACTCAAGAGAAAAGACAATCAATAGAGGCCAACCACAAGGTAACCCAGATATTAAAATTAGCAGACAAAGATCTTAAAGCAGCCACCTGTAAGCATGCTCAAGACAAGAAGATAAAATAAACTTGTAACTAAATGAACAAACTGGAAATTTCAGCAGAGAAATAAAAATGTCAAAAAGAGCCAAATGGAAATACCAAACTGAAAAATTCACTTTCTAAAATAAAAATTCACAGTATGGGTTTAACAGAGAATGGATAAAGTATTGAAGACAGATCAAAAATTAGTCCAACTAAGAAATAGAGAAAAATAATGAAAAGCAGTTATCTGCTAAACACTATTAAGTAGTCTAACATATGAATTTGGAGTCACAGGAGAAAAGAACAAAAAAAATTTTTTTGAAGAAACATGCAGAAAATTCTAAACACTGGTGAAACACATAAATTTACACACTGATGATCCCAAGCAAGATAAGTACAAAGAAAATCATGCCTAGGTACATCACGGTCAAACTGCTGAAAACCAAAGGAAAAAATCTTACCACAGTGAGATATCACCTCATACCTATTAGGGTGGCCATTATCAAAAAGACAAGAAATAACAAGTGTTGGTGAGGATGTGGAGACAAGAGAACTTTCCTACACTGCTGACTGGAATGTAAATTGGTGCAGCCACTAGGGAAAACAGTGTGGGGTTTCCTCAAAAAATTATAAAACTACCATGTGCATGTGTCCACACTCAGTCATGTCCTACTCTTTGTGACCCCATGGACTGTAGCCTACCAGGCTTCTCTGTCCATGAGATTCTCCAGGGAGAAATACTCAAGTGGGCTGTCATTTCCTCCTCCAGGGGATCTTCCTGACCCAGGGATAGAACCCACGTCTTCTGTATTAGCATGCAGATTTTTTTTACCACTGACCCACCTGGAGAGCCTCCATATCCTTGCCAAGAACTACCGTATGTTTCAGGGATTCCATTTCTGGATGTTTATCTCAAGAAAATAAAAATAGTAACTCAAAATTATATCTGCACCTCAATGTTCACTGTAGCATTATTTACAGTAGACAAGACATGGAAGCAACCTAAGTTGTCTATCAATTGATGAATGGATAAGGAAAATGTGGTGAGTGTGTGAGTGTGTGTGTGTGTATGTATATAAGAACACTATTCAGCCATTAAGAAAAAGGGAAATCTTTCCATTTGTGGCAACTTAGAACCTGAAGACACTATGCTAAATGAAATATGTCAGAGAAAGACAAATACCTTCTGATTTCGCTTATGTGTGGAATCTTAAAAAACAATAAAAATTTAAAAACCCAAGCTCAAAGATATAGAGAAGAGATTGGTGGTTGCCAGAGACAAGTGGGGGATGGGGGAGAAATGGATAAATGGGGTCAAAAGGTACAAACTTCCACTTATGAAACAAATAAGTCTTGAGGATATAATGTACAACATGGCAACAGTAGTTAATAATATTGTATTTGCATATTTGAAAGCTGCTAAGAAAGTAAATCTTAAAAACCCTCATCACAAGGAAAACAATTGTAACCATGTATGGTGATGTTAACATCATGTGGTGATCACTTTGTAACACACACAAATATGGAATCATTATATTGTATACATGTGATCTAATCTACATGTAATCTTAAACATCACTTATACCTCAATAAAAAACTTACAGTTAAAAAAAATAAAATCTTGAAAGCAGCCAGAGAAAGATAACACATTACATTCATTAGAACAAAAAAGGATATGACTGACAGCTAGCTTGTCACAATAGGTATTGGAGGTCAGACTTCACCTCTGAAAATGTAAGCCAAGAGAACCCTGGACTGAGACACATAAAGCACAGATGAGGAAAGAGAGGCCTTAAGTGCACAGCTACACACTAAACGAAGACACTCAGCACTTTCTGTGCTAAACTAGAAAGGTGGCAGCCAAACTTAAACTCTTCAGGCTGAAGATTACAGAATTTCTCTCTAGAAAAACAAACCATTGTTTAAGAGACAAGACTTATGGAGACCAAGAATCAAACATCTCTCAGAAAAATGACCCAGTCAAGTCATCCTACTGAAGCAAATCCTGCCTACTCAAACAACACTTCTACTAAGTGTTCCAGTGCCTAATGTATAGATATGAAGAAGGCCCCATTATCACCAGATAACTGAAAAATATAAACAAAAAAAATTTTTTTAACCCACGGGAAAAAGACAACCCAGGAAGCAGAAAAAAAACTTCAAACAAAAATAAAACTTTCACTAATACCCTAGTAAAAGCAAACTACGAAAATGAAACATTTTAAGAACAACCCAAAAGGACTCTCCCTGGCTGTCCAGCAGTTAATACGCCACACCTCCACTGCATGCGGAGCAAGTTTCATCCCTGGTTGGAGTCTAAGGTCCTGCATGCCGCACAGTGTGGTCAAAGTCATATAAATAAATAAACAATTTTTAAATTAAAAAAAGGAGAGTGAACGCTCACCCACCCCCGCTCCCCCACCCCGCTGCAAAAAAAAACAAAAACAAAACACCACTCCTGGAAATTAAAAACATGATAGCAGAAACACACAGAAAATAAACTGGATGAATTCAAAGATAAAGTTGAAGAAACCTTCCCAGGAAGAGAAAAAAGTCAAAGAAAAAAGAAAACTAGAGAATCTATCCAAGAGGCACTGTTCCAAATAAGAGTTCCTGAAAAAAGAAAGATTAATGAGGTAAAATTATCAAAGAAATAATTGAAGAAACTTTTAAAGAACTGTTAAACATTAGTTTCTGGATTGGAAGGACACACTTCTGAATCAAGCACACTGGTTCAAGGAAGATCTCTACCAACACACATTATAATGAATTTAAATGCCAAGGGTGTGAAGCTTATAGAGAAGAATAAACAGGAACATCTACATAGATCAGGAATAAGAGCACTGGAGTGCTCAGGAGTAACACGGGAAGCTAGAAAGCAATGGAACAATGCCTTCAAAACTCTGTTGAAATGATTTCCAACTTAGAATCCTACACCCAAACTAATAGCTAAGTGGGAAGAGGACAATACGCAAGGTCTCATATATCTGACTACCCATTTATCTGCTTCAACAAACAAAAGAATAAACCAAGAATGAGGAAAATAGGGCATTTAAGAAACAGGGGCTCAAACACGGGACAGACACAGAATGAATTCCCATGAAGATAAATAAGAGGGATTCCAGGATGAGAGGTACACAGAAGACACAGAGAGCAACTAGCCTAGATTTTAGAGGCTGTAAGTAAGTAAATGTTAGTTGCTCAGTTGTCCCCGACTCTTTGCGACCCCATGAACTGCAGCACACCAGGCTCCTGTGTCCATGAGATTTTCCAGGCAAGGATACCGGAGTGGGTTGCCATTTCCTTCTCCAGGGGATGTTCCTGACCCAGGGATCGAACCTGGGTTTCCTGCACTGCAGGCAGATTCCTTACCTACTGAACTATGGGTCAGAGGCCATGCCGACAGAAAAATAAGAAGAAAACGGGTAAATAAACATTTTTGAAAAAAGATTAATACATATCTGCTAGAGATTATATGGAAGCTTACATGAATACTGATGAACTAAAGAAATAAGTCAACTCTAGGAAAAACAAAAAGTTGTACAACAGTATTAACAGGAACATAATCATGGAATCTCACAGCTGTGAATAAAATTTACAGTCATAATATAAACAATGAAATAATGATCTAACCAAAAACTAAAATATATCTAAATTAGGACAGGGTTGTGGAAGTTTGAGGGTTGGATAATATAAGTGTTACACCTCATCTTTTATAAAAGGAAGTCAATAAACATCAAAAAAACTGAAAAACCCACAAAGAACTGTAATAATCTTATTGAGAAATATAAACATACAAAGTAAAACATATATAGTATAATAAAAAGCTATAGGTGAGAAATATTAACTCTATGAAGAATGAATGTAGGATTAAAAAAATGGGGCATGCTTCATCTAATTTTCCTTACAGGCTTTTAAAGCTCTGACCCTTGTATGTCTTCTTCCTTCTTGAGCTGTAGGAATTCTTTACATATTCTGGGTATGAATCCTCTATGATTTTCCCTTTCACTCATATATTGGTATCATTTGAACATGGCTGCATTTATCAAATAATTTCCTTTATGACTATAGCCTTTTGTGACCCATTTGTGAATCTGTCATTATTCTTATTAAAGCTTTACTGTTTTTATTTTTCATATTCAGATCTACAAGTCACTTGCAATTGATTTTTCTATGATGGCAAGGAGTGGTGATCTGAGTAATTTTTTTTCATGTGGGTATTCAATTGATCCAGCATTATCTATTATAAAAGACCTCACTTTCCCCACTGCACTGCAAAGTCACCTTTGTCATATATTAAGTTAATGTATATGAATGGCTCTGCTACTGGACCCTATTCTGTTCCACTCGTCTATTTTCTCTCCTCTGTCAATATCTCCATGCTGTAATTACATTCCTTGGTAAATACCTAAGAGAACTGAAAACACATGTCTACACAAAAACTTGTATCAGAATGTTCACAGCAGCATTATTCCTGTAAAAAATATAAACAACCTAAATGTCCACCAACTGTGAATGGATATAACAAAATGTGAAACACATCAATATAATGAAACATTTGGTAATAAAAAGAAATGAGTACTAATACATACTACAATATTCATGAACCTTGAAAATATTCAACCAGGTGAGAAAACCTGCCACAGACACAAAATGCAATGTTCTGTACGACTGATTCCACTTATATGAAAGATTCAGAAGAGGCAAATCCACAGAGACAGAAAGTAGACAAGTGGTTGCCAGTGGACACAGGGCAAGGGAAGAAAGCAGGAAAATAAGGAGTTGCTGTAAATGTTTATAGGGTTTCCTATGAGGGTGATAAAAATATTCTGGAATTAGTGGTGATGGCTGAACAACCTTGTGATATACTAGATACCACTGAACAATCCACTGTCAAAGAGTCAATTTTACAGTGTATGAATTATATTGCAGTACAAAAAGTTTCAAGTTATTAAGGAAAAGAGTGTGGGGGTGAGAGCTTAACAAAATATATAAATGATTATGTATATCATTTATACATTCAGATATACAGTAAGCACACATGCAAGCACAAACTCACAGACTTTCCAAGCCTTCAAAGCTGAAAAAAGTTTTTGCAAATATTCACGAGACAGTTTTTAAAACATACAAGTAACACAAGCACATAGAAAAAATTTCATTACAGAAATGTAAATTTTTCCCTCACAGATCAGTCTTACTATACTGAGGGGAAAAGGAAAGATATGCCCATTTGAATGCAGAATTCCAAAGAATAGCAAGGAGAGATTAGAAAGCTTTCCTCAGTGATCAATGCAAAGAAATAGAGGTAAACAATAATATGGGAAAGACTAGAGCTCTCTTCAGGAAAATTAGAGATACCAAGGGAACTTTTCATGCAAAGATGGGCACAATAAAGGACAGAAATGGTATGAACCTAACGGAAGCAAAAGATATTAAGAAAAGGTGGCAAGAATACACAAGAAGAACTACACAAAAAAGATCTTCATGACCCAGATAATCATGATGGTGTGATCACTCACCTAGAGTCAGACATCATGGAATGCGAAGTCAAGTGGGCCTTAGGAAGCATCACTACGAACAAAGCTAGTGGAGGTGATGGAATTCCAGTTGAGCTATTTCAAATCCTAAAAGATGATGCTGTTAAGTGCTGCACTCAATATGCCAGCAAATTTGGAAAACTCAGCAGTGGCCACAGGACTGGAAAAGGTCAGTTTTCATTCCAATCCCAAAGAAAGGCAATGCCCAAGAATGTTCAGACTACTGCACAATTGCACTCATCTCACACGCTAGAAAAGTAATGCTCAAAATTCTCCAAGCCAGGCTTCAACAGTACATGAACCGTGAACTTCCAGATGCTCAAGCTGGATTTAGAAAAGGCAGAGGAACCAGAGATCAAATTGCCAGTATCCGCCGGATCATCAAAAAAGCAAGAGTGTTCCAGAAAAACATCTACTTCTGCTTTATTGACAACACGAAAGCCTTTGATTGTGTGGATCACCACAAACTGGAAAATTCTTAAGAGATGCGGATTCCAGATAACCTGACCTGCCTCCTGTGAAATCTGTATGCAGGTCAAGAAGCAACAGTTAGAACTGGACATGGAACAATGGACTGGTTCCAAATGGGGAGAAGAGTACATCAAGGCTGTATATTATCACCCTGCTTATTTACCTTATATGCAGAGTACATCATGAGAAATGCTGGGCTGGATGAAGCACAAGTTGGAATCAAGATTGCCGGGAGAAATATCAATAACCTCAGATATGTAGATGACATCACCCTTATGGCAGAAAGTGAAGAACTCAAGAGCCTCCTGATGAAAGTGAAGAGGAGAGTGAAAAAGTTGGCTTAAAATTCAACATTCAGAAAACTAAGATCATGGCATCCAGTCCCGTCACTTCATGGCAAATAGGTAGGGAAACAATGGAAACAGTGACAGACTTTATTTTTGGGGGCTCCAAAATGACTGCAGATGGTGACTGCAGCCATGAAATTAAAAGATGCTTACTCCTTGGAAGAAAAGTTCTGACCAACCTAAACAGCATATTAAAAAGCAGAGACTTTACTTTGTCAACACAGGTCCATCTCATCAAAGCTATGGTTTTTCCAGGAGTCAGGTATGGATGTGAAAGCTGGACTATAAAGAAAGCTGAGCACCAAGAACTGATGCTTTTGAATTGTGGTGTTGGAGAAGACTTGAGATCTGCAAGGGGATCCAACCAGTCCATCCTAAAGGAAATCAGTTGTGAATATTCATTGGAAGGACTGATGCTGAAGCTGAAACTCCAATACTTTGGCCACCTGATGTGAAGAACTGATTCATTTAAAAAGACCCTGATGCTGGGAAAGATTGAAGGCGGGAGGAGAAGAGGATGACAGGATGAGATGGTTGGATGGCATCATCAACTCAATGGACATGAGTCTGAGTAAACTCTGGGCATTGGTGATGGACATGGAGGCCTGGCGTGCTGCAGTCATGACTAAGCGACTAAACTGAACTGAACTGACCTTGAGGCAACCACTTTTTAAAAAAACTGTTTTCAATTCAAATTTGCAACAGGCAATGCAAGCTACTTCATTCCTTATCATATTTCTAAGGCTTTATATCTACACTAACAAATTAAATATATGTTCATTGATTTCTCCCTTCTTACTCAAAAGGTAATTATCCTGTATTGCTTTCTTTTCTGTTAATACACACTGGAAACACTCCAAATCAACACGTAGATAGCTTCATTCCTGTTTTCCTTTGCTACTTACTTTCAAACAGGTGTGGAGTATTCCACTATACAGTATAATACTACATTTCAGTAATTCTTTATGGACCTTGCCATGAAAGATGAAGAGTTTAGCTCACTGGCATCACAGCTTCTCCTGCTTCCTGATAAATTTTTATTTCCAAAGTATCTTCAGTGATACTTTAAATAATCAACTTTCTTTTTCTTTAAATTGTGTGTAACTCCTTACTATGTAATATAAGAAAACAAATCTTTACATTGGCTCTTTATCCCAAAATGATAGATACACTGTAACTTCACATCAGTATAATTTATAACATGTACCTTTACTTTCTACCTATAATCCTGCAACAGAGCCACAAACTCATGCCACAAGGATCTGGGACAAGTAAAATAAACAGGTGACGCAATCTTGGGATTAAGAGAAAAGAAGTAGCATATGATAGAATATAAATTCTCTCTCTTCTAGTGTTTGTTATCAGCGATGAACACTGAATTAGCAAATGATAAATTACTGATGCTAAGAGAACTACAGGATTAGGTTCCTGAAAGGTTCTCATCACAATTTCACCAACCAATCAATACATAACCTTGTTTTATATAAAAGTGTGCTTCTGCTTAGACACCTTATTTAATATATACTGTCACATTGACTGCATGGCAAACAACACTATAACTCATGCCTGAATGAAGCTATTCTAACAAGCATATTTTCTCCCTAAGGCACATCACAGTCTTCTTGTGCTTAGAACACTACACAACACTTTGCTACAACTCTAAGGGGCTATTTTAAACAGGAAAACTACCAATAAAAAGCACGAAAATGTGGAGAAATATGGCATCAAGTAAACTGAGAGAAGAACAACTTGCTTATAGTGTAAGAGCTTAAAATATAGGCAGAGTGTCACTTTGTTTAGCCTCAGGTGACAAAATTTTCACCACTCTGCATATGTGCAAGCCCTTGAATAACCAGGAAAAGCAATGGAAGTTTTGGTTTTGAAGTTACAAATAAATTTTAGCAAGTATGTGAATTTGTAATAACAGAATCTTTGAAGGAAGAGTACTGATTATTGTGTGTATGATCATACTGTACAAATCCTATGGCCTTGCTCTTTTATATATTTTTTAATAGAATCCAAAAGAACTTTATTAAAACCCCTCAATATAGCTCTACTTTAAAAAAATTCAACATGTACTTTTGGAACCATATGATATGTTAAAGTTCATAACTGTCACATCTTTCTTCCTGGTGGCTCAGACAGTAAAGAATCTGGCTGCAATTTGAGAGACCTGGGTTTGATCCCTGGGTTAGCAAGATACCCTGGAGGAGGGCATGGCAACCCACTCTAATATTCTTGCCTGGAGAATCCCCATGGACAGAGGAGCCTGGCGGGCTACAGTCCATGGAGTCACAAAGAGTCAGACACAACTAAGCGACTAAGCACAGCACAGCACAATCCTTAAATAGTATCTACCTTTGTTCCATTCAGGCTTTTCAAGACTATTTCATCTGATACTCATTCATGCATTCAAAGGGATACCCTGTTGGTTCAGATTGTAAAGAATCTGCCTGAAATGCAGGTGACGTGGGTCAGGAAGATCCCCTGAAGAAGGGAATGGCTACCCACTCCACTATTCTTGCCTAGAGAATCCCATAGACAGAGGAGCCTGATAGGCTACAGCTCATGGCATGGCAAAGAATCAGACACAACTAAGTGACTAACACTTTCACACATTCAAAAATAATTATTTAGGGCCTTACTATTGTCCTAGATACTAGGGATATAATAGAAAAAGACTTAGATTCAAGTACTCATGAAGTTTACACTACAAGAAGGGAAACAGACAATAAACAAACATGTAAGTATTTAGTAACATGTAAGAAACCAGTAAGTACTTCTTAAAAATTAAGTGGAGAAAGGGAGAGTGGTACAGGAATATCATACACAGAGCATCATAGAATGCCTATGTAAAGAGGTGACATTTGAGCAGAAATCTGAAGTTAGATAAGTACATTTGAGGCAACTGGCAAATAAACCAGTATGAGTGCAGTAGCGGGACAGTTAGTCAAATAGGGTAGTTAGTCTACAGCTAAATCAGAAGATCTACTAAAAGCATTTCATTTTAACTGTGATGGTAAGTCTTCGTAAGAGTCTGAAGTTGAGGAGATACTGATCTCAAATTTGTATTTGATTCTACTGTCTTTTATGATTATCTGAAATATTTTCTTTCCAGTTAATTCCAATCTTTGTCATTTTGGGGGTATGTTTCCTGTCAATTGCCTAAAGATAGATTCTCATTTTTTATCATAATATACACTTGGCTTTACTTCTACTATATTACATAAAAGCAGGTAAAAATGTTTCCTCTTTCTTCCTCATATTTATTAGACTAAGTTTCTTTTTGTTCCTCCTCTTATACCCCATCACAGTAAAAGTTCTATGTATAGTATCTCTGCTCTTCTGCTTATTCCCTTCTTACTTTCAGCAAACATAAGCCTATTCTTCTCTACAGAAAAATCAAATCTTGAACTATTCTCTATTCCTAGATGATTTTCTTATCTTTCTCCTTCATTCTTCTTCTCTCAGAGCATTAAGAGAAATTTGATTCTTCAAACGGTTTTATTTCCATATTACAAACTCCTGGTGTTAACTATTATTAAAATCTGCCTACTATTAACAATGCATTTCACAGGCATGCTATCATAATCAATCCAAATAAAAACACTTTAAGGGTCATTGCTCACCACTATCTGACATCCTGTAAGGTTTTGTTTGTTATTGTCTATTTGCTAAGCCGTGTCTGACTCTTTCAATACCCCAATTGACTGTAGCCTGCCAGGCTCCTCTGTCCATGGGAAATCCCAGGTAAGAATACTGGAGTGGGTCGTCATTTTCTCCTCAAGGGGATCTTCCTAACCCAGGCATCGAACCCACATCTCCTGCAATGGCAGGCGGGTTCTTCACCACTGAGCCCACCAGGGAAGCCCTCTCTAATCTTTACCTATTAAATTTAAGTAAGTATTTTAAAATACAAGCTTATCCCCGAAAGAACAACAAAACCAACACTAGTGCGGTATCATCATCCAACATACACTCCACACTCAAATTTTCCCTGTTGTCTCAAAAATGCCCTTTAAAGTTGTTTTTCTCCCAATCCAGGAGGAAATCAGGATCTAGAGTCACACAATGCATTTGGCGAGTAAGTAAGTCTCTCTTGTCTCATCTGACCGAGAACGGTCCCTCCACTTCTGTTTGCTCTTCACGGCGCTGGCCACCAGGATGCCCCAGGGCTATTTCCTCATGATTGAATTCAAATCAAACATTTCTGCAATGAAAACTAGAGGTGATGAGTGTTATTCCTATTACATCACCCTCAAGATGCACATAATGTCAAGCTCTCTGTGACATGACCAGTGCAAAGCTTAACTTTATTTACTAGGGTGGAAACCAACACATCTCTCTACTTTAAAGGCACATTTGCTCTTTTATAACTAGTAACTAATCTATAGGGTGGAGAAGGGAATGGAAAACCACTTCAGTATTCTTGCAATGAGAACCTCATGAACAGTATAAAAAGGCATAAGATATTACACAGAAAGATGAGCCCCCCAGGATGGTAGGTGTCCAATATACTACTGGAAAAGACTAGAGAAATAGCTCCAGAAAGAATAAAGAGGCTGGGCCAAAGCAGAAAGGACCCCCAGCTGTGGATGTGACTGGTGGTAAAAGTAAAGTCTGATGCTGGAAAGAACAATACTGCATAGGTACCTGGAATGTTAGGTCCATGAATCAAGGTAAATTGGATGTGGTCAAACAGGAGATGGCAAGAGTGAGCATCAACATTTTAGGAATCAGTGAACTAAAAAGGATGGAAATGAGTAAATTTTATTTAGATGACCATTATATCTACTACTGTGGGCAAGAATCCCTTAGAAGGAATGGAGTAGCCTCACAGCCAACAAAAGGGTCCAAAATGCAGTACTTAGTGCAATCTCAAAAACGACAGAATGATCTCGGTTCATTTCCAAGGCAAACCATTCAACATCACTATAATCCAAGTCTATGCCCCAAACACTAATGCCAAAGAAGCTGACAATTCTATGAAGACCTACAAGACCTTCTGGAACCAATGCCCAAAAGAGATGTTCTTTTCATGATAAGGGACTGGAATGCAAAAGCAGGAAGTCAAGAGATACCTGGAGTACTGAGCAAGTTTGCCTTGGAGCACAAAATGAAGCAGGGCAAAGGCTAACAGAGTTTTGCCAAGAAAACACACTGGTCATGGCAAACACCCTCTTCCAACAACACAAGAGACGACTCTACCCATGGACATTACCAGATGGTCAATACTGAAATCAGATTGATTATATTCTTTGCAGCCAAAGGTAGAGAAACTCTATACAGTCAGCAAAGATAAGACTTGGAGCAGACTGGGGCTCAGAACATCAGCTCCTTAATATAAAATTCAGGCTCACATTGAAGAAAGTAGGAAAAACCATTAGGCCATTCAGGTATGACCTAAATCAAATCCTGTATGATTACAGTGGAGATGACGAATAGATTCAAGGGATTAGATCTGGTAGACAGAACACCGGAAGAACTATGGACGGAGGTTTGTAACACTGCACAGGAGGTGGTGACCAAAACCATCCCCAAGAAAAAGAAATGCAAGAAGGCAAAGTGGTTATCTGAGGAGGCCTCACAAAGACCTGAGAAAAGAAGAAAGAAAAAAAGCAAAGGAGAAAGGGAAAGATATACTCAACTGATGCTGAGTTCCAAAGAATAGCAAGGAGATAAGAAAGTTACCTTAGGTAAACAATTCAAAGAAAGAGAGAAAGACAGCAGAATGGAAAAGACTAGAGATTTCTTCAAGAAAAAGAGATACCAAAGGAACATTTCCTGCAAAGATGGGCACAATAAAGGATAGAAACAGCAAGGACCTAACAGAAGCAGAAGAGATTAAGAAGAACAGGCAAAAATACACAGAAGAACTATACAAAAAAGGTCTTAATGACCCAGATAACCACAATGGTGTGGTCACTCACCTATAACCAGATATCCTACAGTGTAAAGTCAAGTGGGCCTTAGGAAGCATTATTATGAACAAAGCTAGTGGAGGTGATGGAACTCCAGTTGAGCTATTTCAAATCCTAAAATGTGATTCTGTTAAAGTGCTATACTTAATACGCTAGCAAATTTGGAAAACTCAGCAGTGACCACAGGACTGGAAAAGGTCAGTTTTCATTCCAGTTCCAAAAAAAGATAACACCAAAGAATGTTCAAATGATCATACAGTTGCATTCATTTAACATGCTAGCAAGATTGTGATCAAAATCCTTCAAGCTAGGCTTCAGCAGTACGTCAATCAAGAACTTTCAGAAAAAAAAAAAAAAAAGAACTTTCAGATGTACAAGCTGGATTTAGAAAAGGCAGAGGAACCAGAGATAAAACGGCCAACATCTGATGGATCACAAGAAAAACAAGGGAATTGCAGAAAAACATCTGCTTCACTGACTACACTAAAGCATTTGACTGTGTGGATCACAACAAACTGGAAAATTCTTAAAGAGATGACAATACCTGACCATCTTACTTGCCTCCTGAGAAACCTGTATGCAGGACGAGAAGCAACAGTCAGTACTGGATGTGGAACAAAGGGCTGGTTCAAAACTGGGGAGAGGAGCAAGTCAAGGCTGTATGTGGTTCTCCAGCTTAGTTCACTTCTATGCAGAGTATGTCACGTGAAATGCCAGGCTGGATGAATCAAGCTGGAATCAAGATTGCGAAAAGAAATAACAACAACCTCAGATATGCAGATGATACCACTCTAATGGCAGAAAGTGAAGAAGAACTGAAGAGCCCCTTGATGAAGTTGAAACAGCAGAGTGAAAAGGCTGGCTTAAAATTCAACATGCAAAAAACGAAGATCATGGCATCAGGTCGCATCACTTCATGGCAAATAGATGGGAGAAAATGGAAACAGTGACAGATTTTATTCTCTTGGGCTCTAAATTCACTGTACATGGTGACTGCAGTCATGAAATTAAAAGATGCTTGCTCCTGGGAAGAGAAGCAATGACAAACCTAGACAGCGTATTAAAAGGCAGAGACAAAGGTCCGTATAGTCAAAGCTACGGTTTCTCCAGTAGTCATGTAACAATGTGAGAGTTGGACCATAAAGAAGGTTGAGTACTGAAGAATTGATATTTTTGAACTGGTGCTAGAGAAGACTCTTGAGAGTCCCTTGGACTGCAATATCAAACCAGTCAATCCTAAAGGAAATCAGTCCTGAATATTCACTGGAAGGACTGATGCTGAAGCTCCAGTACTTTGATCACCTGATGTGAACAGATGATTCACTGGCTAAGTCCCTCAGTAAGTCCCTCAGTCTGTGAAAGACTGAGGGCAAGAGAAAGGGGCGACAGATGGTAAGATGGTTGGATTGGATGGCATCAGTGATTCAATGAACATGAGTTTGAGCAAACTCTGGGAAATAGAGAAGGACAAGGAAGCCTGGTATGCTACAGTTCATGAGGTCACAGAGAGTTGTGACATGACTTGGCAACTGAACAACAATACAGTGAAACTTTGAATCCTTGTAAAACACTGTTCTCCAAAACATTTTACTAAATGGTTTTAGCATCCATTGATGATCCTTAACCTAATCAGTACTGGGAAACACTGTGTTGATTTTCTGAGTCTATATTCTTCCTACATTAGCTGACACTCTTTTAAGAGATTGCCACATAACATTAAGCATACCTAGCTTGGTTCCTAAGTACCTTTCCCCACTAAAATGAAATAAGGCTCCTTGAAAAGGCCTGTTTACAGTTTTCATCTATTTTTTTTTTTAATTGAAGAAAAACTGCTTTACAGTGTTAAGTTTCTACCAAACAGCAACATGAATCAGCCACAGGTCTGTTCACATTTGAGACCAATGATACTTGAAAGAGATGACAGAGATGTGTATATACACATGAGTACAAAACAAAGCTGAGGACAGTATTCCTAAGATCTAAAAAAACAAATATTTTCTAAAAAACAATTATGTAGTCATGAAAAGAACCAAAGAAGATATATGCATGTAAAAAGGTAGCATCAAAATATATCAAGCCAAAACTGATAAACAAGCTGAAATGCATACCTCAATAATCACAATTAAAGATTTAAAAATACCTCCCTCAAAAAAAGACAGCTCAAGCTGACAATACAAGGAGATATCCAAGATCTGAACAAATACAATTAGAAGCTATTAGATATGAAATGTTTATAAAACAGGGCACATTTCAGGACTGATGCCACACAAACTATATTTTCAAAAAGCAATGCAAAAAATTTAATTCTATAACAAAAGAAGATCTCAAAATAGCTAAACTTAAGGAGTGAATATACAAATGTTTATTGTAACTGTATTTGTAATCCTTAACATTTGTAATCCTTAAAATAACCTAGATGTTCTTTATCTAGTAGAAATGGATTTAAAAAAAACTGTGGTATATTTTTACAAGCTACAATATAAAAAACAGATAACCAACAAGGACCTACTCTATAGCAGAGGGAGCTACACTCAATATTTTGTAATAATCTATAATGGAAACAAACGTAAAGAAAAATATACATGTATGTATAACGGAATCACCTTGCTGTACACCTGAAACACAATACTGTAAATCAACTATATTTTAATAAAAATTTAAAAAACTGTATCAATAAATCATTATTTTATACAACAGAACACTATTTAACAATAAAAATTAACTATTGATAACATTACAACAATGGATGAATCTCAAAGGAATGCATTTTCCTAAGATAAAAGAAGTCAGAATCTAAGGCTACATATATACAATACTGACTCCATTTATATGACAGGCTTGCAAAGGCAAAACTATAAAAACAGTAAATAAATCAGTGGTTGCCAGAGGCAACCTAAAGGGCAGAGTACAAAAGGGCATGGGGGAATATTTTGAGAACTATTTTACAGCCTAATTGTGGTAGAGGTTACACAATTTTATGCATTCACAAAACTTACAGCACAAGTCATTTAAAATATGTACATTTTATTGTGTATTAATTTTGTATCATAAAAATAATCTAACTCATTCAACTCAAAAGCTGGAAGAATAGCCACAGAGCAAATCCAACAAGTAAATTATGATGACAGAAATCAATGAGGAAAAGAAAGTGAAACTGATTAAGACCAAATTCTTTGCGACAGTTACTTAATTAGAGCTCTGGCAGGAATGAACAGAAAAGGAGAATCTGAAAGAATAAACAGAAATGAATAAGAATTGAGATTTTTTAAAGTGTTATAACTATCCACTAATAAGTCTGAAAAGATCTGAAATAGATTAATAAACTAATTAAAATTAATGAAATTTAAATGATAGTGAAAGACCTCTCTTCACAACAAACCCCAGGACAAGACAGTTTTATAGGTAAACGTCTACTCATCTTCCCATGAACATTTTCTACCATATATACAATGTTGAAAAAAATCAAAATAGCAAAAAAATAGTTCACTTTATGGGGCTAGTGTGATACTGTCTTATAAAGCAGACAAGGTGGTATGATGAAAATGTTGTACATCTTAAAAGGAATGTGGATTACTACAAGTGTACACATTTGTCAAAACTCACTAAAATATTACTCTTCAGGTATGTGTTATCTATTTCTCTTATAACCATAAATGTACAAATCCTAACTAAAATAGCTAGTCATGTATTAAATCTAATAAAGTATTTTTAAAATAGTATATCATAACCAAGTTGGGTTTATCCCAGAAATGCAAAGTTCAATTTTTTTTTAAAATTTGTTACACTTACTATTTTTAAAACAAATGAACAAAAATTTCTTAACTAACCAGGAATGGAAAAGCTCTTCTGCTATGTGGTCATAGTTATATACACATAACCTACAGCAAACATTACACTTAATGGAGAAACTTTAGATGATTCCTCTTGAACAGGACAAGACATAGTACTGAAGCTCATGACCAATATAAGGAATACACACACACACACACACACACACGAAGTATAAG
Organism: Muntiacus reevesi; assembly: GCF_963930625.1. Classification (NCBI taxonomy): domain Eukaryota; kingdom Metazoa; phylum Chordata; class Mammalia; order Artiodactyla; family Cervidae; genus Muntiacus; species Muntiacus reevesi. Next base: position 244,843,600 of record NC_089251.1, read on the forward strand.
AAATAAAACTGTAATTTGGGGAAACTATCAATTTCTCTTGGACAAATCTAAATAATCAACAAAGTAGTATAACCAATAAAAGAGACCAAAGTAAGACTACTAAATACAACACCACTCTATAAAAATAAAAAACCTCCTAGGTCACCAAGAGCCAACTAGAAAATATAATAAAAAATACTTCAGCCACAAAAACTTTCAAGTATCCAGAAATAAGCCCAAAAAATTCATAAAAACAGCCAAAAATTCTGTAGAACTCTACAGAGAGAACTGAACAAATGGAGAGACATTTCACGTACTTAGATGAGACAACCTAATCTTATAAACATTTCAATAACCCAAAATCAATCTGCATTTAGGACAAAAATTCCATTTGATCTTTAAAGGAAAAAGATACAAATAAGTTATTAAAGAAGAATAATTCCCAAGTGCTAACAAGTAGAGAGATGCTCAAATTTTACATGAGGAAATAAAGATCCATATATAACTGAGTCAATCTTACAAAAGAAGATTAAAGGAGAGACTTGCTTTACAACAGGAACAAGACATACCAAAACACAATCATATTCTTTATGTGATACTGACAGAAGAACACAGAAAGACTACTGGAATGTAAGGTAAATTTCAAAGACAGCTCAGAATATACACATGGCAATTTAACATATGATACAGGTGGCATCACAAATCAGTGGGAAAATATGGATGATTTAAGAAGTGGAGAAAACTGGCTTACTATGTGGAGAAAAATAAAAGCTGATCTTTATCAATATTATATAAAGATGAGGCCTCAATGGGCTAAAGAATAAATATAAAACTATAAAACAGAAGGAATTCTATTTGTGCCTCATGGGTGGGGAAGAAGAATTTCACTTTTAGAATACCATGAGTCCACTGGACCCAACTTTACCTTTCTGGCTTCTTTTCCAAGTCAGTTTGTAATAATTAATATTTCAGGACTTTTATTCTTTGAGACCATCCACAGAATAAAAATAGGAATTTATTTTTAATAGAATAAAACACATTCTACTTTGCAATTAATTACCAGATGTCCACCAGCTTTCATAAATCCAAAATACATTATGGGATCTTACTGATCTTATTTTTCCTATATTTTGTTATTATATCATAATATATTATGATACTATCATATCATAAAAGGAAGTCATTACTTATCATTGTTCATCAATTATTCAACTATGATGAAACAAAGAGAAGCCTCTAAAATAAAACAGAAGAATGATAATATGATAGGCAGAATATCGGCTCTCCAGTGATGCCCATGCCCTAAACACCAGAATGTTATTGTATATGGCAAAAGGGACTCTGCAGATGTGATTAAGGATGAGAATTTTGAAATGGGGAAATTATACCAGATTATCCAGATTAGGGTGGGCCCAATCTTATCATATTAGCAATTAAAAGTGAAGAGCCCTTCTAGGATATGGTCCATTACATGTGATTGTCAAAGAAGAGTCAGAGACATGCAACACAGCTGGCTCTGAACATGGAGGAAGGACACCAGCAGTCAAGGAATGCAGGCAGCCTCCCACAGCTGGAAAAGGCACGGCAAACTGATCCTCCTTCAAGCCCCCAGAAAGACATGCAGCAACACAGACAGCTTGATTTTAGCCCAGTGAGACTTGTGTCAGACTTCTGATGCTATAGAATTATAAGATAATAAATGCGTACTGTTTTGAGCATCTTCATGATAATTTGCTATACTAGAAATAGAAAAACAATACAGATTTAATGCCTAAAAGGATGATGCAATAGTGAAATAAATTATAATCTTCCAGCTATTTTCTTTACCTCAAAGTACTGCATCATCTTTCAAAAACATATAAATGACTAAGAAACTATCTTTGGAGTCTGATTTTAGCTTTTATAGACTCCAGCTAATAAGAAATTTTCATTTTCCACTTAAGATGATCAAGAGAAGAAAATGACAGATGATAATTTAATTTATGACACAAATCAGAAAATAAATGTAAAGAGATAACAGAACCTAAAACTGATGATGGTGACAGTAACCATATAAATAAAATCTGAGTCTTCAAATGACAATATCCTAGATGAATTTTCTCAAATTCAAGCATCAGTGAACTGGACAATACATTTCTAAGGGGAGGAAAAAGGGAAACACGCTATTCTCATCCATTAATTCATTCAATTGAAGGACTTCATCATACAATGTTCTGCAACAAGAATTTGGGCCATTTTTAAGCTAAAAGGATGCATAACAATATCCTTCATCTTTTATGATGCTTGTGCACCAAGATTTACTTGATACAAAGAGATTTTTAAGTATGTTTAAATTCATATTAAAATTTCTAATAAAGTTGCTATTATTTTTTTTCTTATTGCTGAAAATTAGTAAAATAACAAAATATAAACATAGCAAAAAGGTCTATTTGACCCAGACGGTTAATGGTGACCACTGTTTTTCTTAGTAAAACCAAAAGTTGGTGTACTAAGGTATAGACCATAAAGCAAAAAAATTAGTGAGTTTGAATACAACATCAAAGAGTTCTGTACCTTTAATTATGGTGGATACCATAAAAAAGTTAACAGACATGACAAAATGAAAGAAGTTATCTGCACTGTATGTAATCAACACGGAATATATAGAATATACAAGGGACATATGAAAAACAGTGGCTCTAATAGTAAACAATCCACCTACAATACAGGAGACAAAAGAGACATGGGTTTGATCCCTGGGAGGAGAAAATCCCCTGGCAACCTACTCCAGTATTCTTGCCCAGAAAATTCCACGGACAGAGAAGTCTGGCGGATTACATGGGGCAGCAGAGAGTCAGACATGATAAAGTGACTTAGCGCAGCACAGCAGCCCAGCAAGACTCACAGCAAAGCAGCACAGCAAAATATACCTTCTGGGCTATCAAACATGAGGAATCTGGATGATGCCAAGGGTTTCTTGGATACACAGATACAGAAATACTCTTGCACTCTGCTGAATGCAAATTAGTTTTATACAACTGTTATAAATAGCACACACTATTTATTCAATTTAAATCTATACATGTCCTATGCTCTATCAATTCTGATGTTAGGAATATATCTTAAAAAAAATGTTTTACAAAGTCATAAAACAGAACAGTAACAAGAAATTCACCACAATGTGAGGTAGCGGGGAGTTGGAGACAACCTGATATCTATCACTAGAAGCCATAACAGATACACTATACAATTTACACAGCAGGTAGCAGCAGTGGATTACCGTACAGATAGGAACATATATGACAGGAACATGAGTTACAGGAACAAAGAAGAAACAAAAAGTATAAGGAAAGGTAAAAATTATGTAACGGGAGAAAGAGTGCATCTATCAAATTCATTTTTACTCTTGAAACCTATTATGCTATATTACAACATAAATACTCAAAATATAGTATCAGTTCAGTTGCACAGTAGTGTCTGACTCCGCGACCTCATGGACTGCAACACACCAGGCTCCCCTGTCCATCACCAATTCCCCCAGCTTGCTCAATCTCGTGTCCATCCAATCAGTGATGGCATCCAAACATCTTATCCTCTGTCATCCTCTTCTCCTGCCTTCAATCTTTCCCAGCATTAGGGTCTTGATCAATGAGTCAGTTCTTTACATCAGGTGGCCAAAATATTGGAGTTTCAACTTCAGCATCAGTCCTTCCATTGAATCCTCAGGACTGATTTCCTTTAGGATTGACTGGCTTGATCTCCTTGCAGTCCAAAGGACTCTCAAGAGTCTTTTCAAACACCACATTTCAAAAGCATAAATTCTTCAGTGCTCAGCTTTCCTTATAGTCCAACTTTCACATCCATATGTGACTGTTGGAAAAACCATAGCTTTGATTAGGTGGACCTTTGTGTCGGCAAAGTAATGTCTCTGATTTTTAATATGCTGCCTAGGTTGGTCATAGCTTTTCTTCCAAGGAGCAAGCGTTTTTTAATTTCATGGCTACTGGCACCATCTGCAGTGATTCTGGAGACCAAAAAAATAAAGTCTGTCACTATTTCCATTGTTTCCCCATCTATTTGCCATGAAGTGATGGGACCAGATGCCATGATCTTAGTTTTGTGAATGCTGAGTTTTAAGCCAACTTTTTCACTCTCCTCTTTCAATTTCGTAAAGAGGTTCTTTAGTTCTTTGCTTTCTGCCATAAACATAATGTCATCTGCATATCTGAGGTTATTGATATTTCTCCCGACAATCTTGACTCCAGTCTGTGCTTCATCCAGCCTGGCATTTCTCATGATGTACTCTGCATATAAGGTAAATAAGCAGGGTGACAATATACAGCCTTGACGTACTCCTTTCCCCATTTGGAACCACTCCATTGTTCCATGTCCAGTTCTAACTGTTGCTTTCTGACCTGCATACAGATTTCTCAGGAGGCAAGTAAGGTGGTCTGGTAATCCCATCTCTTTAAGAATTTTCCACAGTTTAATCTGATCCACACAGTCAAAGGCTTTGACATAGTCAATAAAGCAGAAATAGATGCTTTTCTGGAACTCTCTTGCTTTTTCTATGATCCAACGGATGTTGGCAATTTGATCTCTGGTTCCTCTGCCTTTTCTAAATCCAGCTTGATCATCTGGAAGTTCACAGTTCACATACTGTTGAAGCCTGGCTTAGAGAATTTTGAGCATTCCTTTCCTAGCGTGTGAGATGAGTGCAATTGTGAAGTAGTTTGAGCATTGTTTGGCATTGCCTTTCTTTGGGATTGGAGTGAAAACTAACCTTTTCCAGTCCCATGGTCACTGCTGATTTTTCCAAATTTGCTGGCATATTGAAAGCAACACTTTCACATTTTAGGATCTTTTAGGATCTGAAATAGCTCAACTGGAATTCCATCACCTCCACTAGCTTTGTTCATAGTGATGCTTCCTAAGGCCCACTTGACTTCGCATTCCATGACGTCTGGCTCTAGGTGAGTGATCACACTATCATGCTTATCTGGGTCATTAAGATCTCTTCTGTATAGTCCTGTGTATTCTTGCCACCTTTTCTAAATATCTTCTGCTTCTGTTAGGTCTATGCCATTTCTGTCCTTTATGTAGCCCATTGTTGCATGAAATGTTCCCTTGGTGTCTCTAACTTTCTTGAAGAGATCTCTAGTCTTTCCCATTCTATTGTTTTCCTCTATATCTTTGCATCGATCACTGAGGAAGGCTTTCTTATCTCTCCTTGCTATTCTTTGGAACTCTGCATTCAGATGGGTATATCTTTCCTTTTCACCTTTGCCTTTAGCTTCTTTTCTTTTTTCAGCTATTTGTAAGGCGTCCTCAGACAACCATTTTGCCTTTTTGTAAAATGGTATGCAAAATATAGTATGCTATACTAGAAGTTAGGTATAAAAACACTGGATTTTTCCTATCTATTATAAAAATAATAGTAAGTACTAACTTGTTAAATATAAACCCTTTACAAAATATGCAGACTTTAATACAAAGAAAAAATGTCAGATACAGATCACAACTTTACTCACTTTGGCTCCAACACTACAGCTGCCCGTGCTCCCCGTGCTCCCACTCGCAACTCCTGTAAACCTAGCTTCCAGTAATTCTTGCCTTCTTGGATCCAGACTGTGAAGCTCATCCATTGCACCTATTAAGAACAACAACAAAAAAAGCACACTTACATATGTATTTATATACTTACATCTAAAATATATTTATGTAATTAGCTATGACAAACCTAAACAGCATATTAAAAAGCAGAGACATCACTTTTCCAAGAAAGGTTCATATAGTCAAAGCTATAGTTTTTCCAGTAGTCATGTATGGATGTGAGATTTGGATCATAAAGAAGGCTGAGTACTGAAGAATTAATGCTTTTGAACTGTGGTGCTGGAGAAGATTCTTGAGACTCCCTTGATCAAGGAGATCAAATCAGAAATCAACCCTGTATATTCATTGGAAGGACTGATACTGAACTGAAGCTCCAATACTTTGGTCACCTGAGGTGAAGAGCCGACTCTTGGAAAAGATCCTGATGCTGGGAAAGATTGAGGGCAGGAGGAGAAGGGGATGACAGAGGATGAGATGGTTGGATGGCATCATGAACTCAATGGATATGAGTTTGAGCAAACTCTGAGGGATAGTGAAGGACAGGGAAGCCTGATGTGCTGCAGCCCATCTGGTCGTAAAGAGATATGACTGAACAACAATTAATTTAAATGTAAATATAAACTTAACAAATTCTAAAAGCAGATGAATGTAAGGACTTTAAAGGTTTTTATAATGTCCACAATTATTTATCAAAATAACCTATGGTGGATTTCCAACACTTTTCAACTGCAATCCACAGCAACAAATATATTTTCACCCAAATCAACACACAGATACATACATTTTATATTAAAAGTTCCACAAATGTTTATTACTATATGCTGCAAGTGCCAATATTTTCTAGTCTATTCTAATCCATTAAAAAGGAAAAAATGCTGTTTGTGAGCTATTAATTTGATGAGCCATTAATGGACCCAAGTCCATAGTTTGAAAAAAACACCACTTCTCATAATGTAATCTCCCTACTCTAAGCTTATACAGAATTTTCCTCTAAGTGGTAATTCTACTTAAACATTTTGCTTGTATATAAATCATGACTTGGTTGTTTTGTTGTCATTTAGTTGCTAGGTCATGGTCCGACTCTTTTGCAACCCCACGGACTGTAGCCCGCCAGGCTCTCTGTCCATGGGATTTCCCAAGCAAGAATATTGGAGTTGGTTGCCATTTCCTTCTCCAGGAGATCATTTGATCCCTGGATTGGATGTCTCCAGCTTGGCAGGTGGATTCTTTATCATTAAGCCACCTGGGAAGCGCTCAATTTGTGACTTGACTGTATTTAAAACTGGGAAGACTCTTTTAACTGCCACGTCCAAAGATTTTTTGGTACAATGCTTTTAGTTTCTAGCAGGTAGACACAACACACACACAAATATCAAGCAGATCACTGAAGTAACATCTATTATTAAACAATAACCCTGAGAATTAAAGAGGGGAAAATGAACTCCCTCATGTAATCTCAACTATGCAGACTAAAGCACCACAAATTCTAGTTAAAGTTCAACTAAACTCTTAAAAATCCTCTCTTCATGTCTGCTAATTCTCTACTGATAAAACTTTAGGAGTGACCTAAGTGAGTCAAAGGGAGGTGGAGGATATTATCAGAATCCAGAACCACATGTGGAACATTTCCAAACTACACAAGACCCCTTTCATACACCCTGATGTTTTTCTCCTAGAAGTTAAGAGCTATTCCTATAGTCCTTAACCCTTTAAAGTTCCCTCAATACCGTCCACCTTCATCTGGAAGGAGGGCTAGAGGGATAATGGCCACCCCTCCATGTTTATTAGCATTTCTGCACCTGTATATATCTTCCCTGTCCATTCTTCATTCTTCCATCTTAGACAAAAAGGTAGCTAAGTCCCCAAACCTAAAGCCTTCATTTCTTGCTTTTGATCCTATTCCTTCTTGACATTCAAGGAATTTTCCATTTGCACGTATTCCTGCTCTTCTGTGTATCTCTCCCCTCCCTGCCTCCCTCTGTCTCACATATGTCTTTAAAAAAAAAAAAAAAAAATTGAAGCTTGAATTTTGTGCAGTTAATATCAGAAAATTTAATTATTTCCTTAAACTGGTGATTTTACAACCCTAACTAGTTTTAGGTCCCTAGAATCTGGTTTCTATCATAAGTATACTCCTGACAATGTGCTTTCAAGTATCACCAGTACCTCCTATTTTCCCTGATCCTGCTACTACATCAGAAATAGTCACTGTCAGGGGCTTCTGTGGTCATCCAGCAGTTAAGCATCCACCTTGCACTGTGATACACCAGTTCAATCCCTGGTCCGGGAAGATCCCACATGCCACGGAGCAACTAAGCCTGTCTGCCACAACTACAACTAGTCAGTCAGCATTCTATAGCCTACGAGCTGCAACTATTGAGCCAACATGCTACAACTATGGAAGTCTGCATGCCTAGAGAAACCACTGCAATGAGAAGCCTGCACCCTGCAACAAAGAGTAGCCCCTGCCTGCCCCAACTAGAGAAGGTTTGTATGCAGCAATGAAGACACGCCACAAGCAAAAAATAAAATAAATCTTTAAAATAAAAAAAAAACATTGTCAGCTGGTTGATAGATATGAAAAACATTTTAAGTCTTTGATTTTTATCCATTTTCTTCATAATGACTTGAGAAGCAGAAATGTTTAATTTTGAAGTGAAAACATCTAATTTTTCTATTTATGGTTATTATCTTTCTATTACCAAGAAAACTTTGCATGTCCCAAAGTGAAAAAACATAATCTTTTTAAGTTTTATGTTTTTCCACTTAGGTCTATGATTTATCCTAAATTAATATTTGTATATGGTAGGGGGTCAGGATTTTTTCCCCATATGCTTTTCCTGTTTTATTAATCCTCATTTATCAAAAAACAGAAGCAGCAAAATTCTGCATTCACCAATAGTTCTGGCGGTTTTCTCAAAAGCAAAAAATATATATATATATGGTACTAATATAAAGACAGACATGTAAACCAATGAATAAAATAGAGAGCCCAGAAATACGAGTGCCAAGACCATTCCATGGGGGAAAAAACAGTCTTTTCAACAAACAGCATTGGAAAGACTGGATATCCACAAGCAAAAATGTTAAGTTGAACCCTTCCCTAACACCAAATACAAAAATTAACTCAAAATGGATCAAATACTTGAATATAAAGACCTGAAACTGTAAAACTCATAGAAGAAAACAAGGAAAACTCTTCATGACACTGGATCTGGCAATGATTTCTTGGATATAAAAACAAAAGCTCAGCAACAAAAGAAAATATATGTAACTGGACTTTATCAAAATTAACTTCCCTGGTGGTCCAGTGGCTAATGTTCTAAGCTCCCAATGCAGGGGGCCGGGGTGCAATCCTTGGTCAGGGAACTAGATCCCATATCTGAACTAAGAGCTGGCACAGCTAAATAAATAAGTAAAAATTAAAATTAAAAGCATTTAAAAAAAACTAAAACACTTCTGTGCATCAAAGTGAAATGTTGCGGCTGCGAGCCATGTGCTACACAGGATTCAAGACCTTTGGAGGAGAGGATTTCGATCCGGGGCCAAAGACGATGTTTGACACTCAGAGGTTTTTGTTAACAATTTTACTACAGGGAAAATAGACAGAGAAAGCTTCTGACACACATCAGAAGGGGGCAGACAGAAGGCCCCATTGCTAGCAAGCTGCTGATCAGATGAGAGAGACACCTCAGGCTGAGGGGGTTTCACCAGGCCCCTGTCTCACAACATGCATTTTTAAGACAGAATACCACAAGGTGTGTCATTCCCGGTCCCCCCACCCCGCAAAAAAAAAACAGAAAAAAACAATTGACCTGAATACTGGTTTGTTGAGCCATTATCAGACTAGGTTTGAGAAAAGAAAAAAAAAAAAGTTAGTCATAGGCTGAACTAATTTGAAGAAAGGCAGACTGCAAAGCAAATACACAGTTTCATTAACACAGCTTAAGGAAAACATTTACATAAGGAAAACCCACTGGTTAGCTCAAGGTTTGAGAAAAGTCAGGTTCAGGCAGAGCCAGGTATCCTCAACAGAGAAGGGAAAAAGCCTGCCACTTGTGGTGTATTTCCTCCTGGCACTTGGGAACTTCTGGTCTTCCTACCTGTTAACCCTCTCAAAAGGATACTATCAAGAAAGTAAATGGGAGAAAACATCTGCAAGTCCTATGTCTCATAATGGACTGCTATCTAGAGACTGCAATGTGAGAAACCTGGGTTCAATCCCTGAGTTGGGAAGATCCCCTGGAGAAGGGAAAGGTTACCCACTCCAGTATTCTGGCCTGGAGAATTCCACTGACTATAGTCCATGAGTCTTGAAGATCTTATTTGTACAGTTCTTCTGTGTATTCTTGTCACCTCTTCTTAATATCTTCTGCTTCCATTAGGTCCCTACCATTTCTGTCCTTTATTGAGCCCACCTTTGCATGAAATGTTCCCTTGGTATCTCTAACTTTCTTGAAGAGATCACTAGTCTTTCCAATTTTATTGTTTTCCTCTCTTTCTTTACATTGACCCCTGAGGAAGGCTTTCTTATCTCTCCTCACAATTCTTTGGAACTCTGCATTCAAATGGCTATATCTTTCCTTTTCTCCTTTGCTTTCCCCTTCTCTTCTATTCACAGCTATTTGTAAGGCCTCCTCAGACAGCCATTTCGCTTTTTTACATTTCTTTTTCCTGGGGATGGTCTTGATTCCTGTCTCCTGTACAACGTCACGAAGCCCCGTCCATAGTTCATCAGGCACTCTGTCTATCAGATCTAGTCCCTTAAAGCTATTTCTCACTTCCACTGTAGTCATAAAGGATTTGATTTAGGTCATACCTGAATGGTCTAGTGGTTTTCTCCACTTTCTTCAATTTCAGTCTGAATTTGGCAATAAGGAGTTCATGATCTGAGCCACAGTCAGCTCCTGGCCTTGTTTTTGCTGACTGTTTTTCCATCTTTGGCTGCAAAGAATATAATCAATCTGATTTCAGTGTTGACCATCTGGTGATGTCCATGTGTAGAGTTTTCTTTTGTGTTGTTGGAAGAGGGTGTTTGCTATGACAAGTGCATTCTCTTGGCAGAACTCTATTAGCCTTCGTCCTGATTCATTCTGTACGCCATTTGCCTGTTACTCCACGTGTTTCTTGACTTCCTACTTTTGCATTCCGGTCCCCTATAATGAAAAGGATGTTTTTTTGGTGTTAGTTCTAGAAGGTCTTGTAGGGCTTCAAAGAACTATTCCACTTGAGCTTCTTCAGCGTTACTGGTCAGGGCACAGACTTGGATTACCGTGATACTGAATGGTTTGCCTTGGAAATGAACAGAGATCATTCTGTTGTTTTTGAGATTTCATCCAAGTACTGCATTTCAGACTCTTCCGCTGATTATGATGGCTACTCCATAATAATCATGATGGTGTGATCACTCACCTAGAGCCAGACATCCTGGAATGTGAAGTCAAGTGGGCCTTAGGAAGCATCACTACGAACAAATCTAGTGGAGGTGATGGAATTCCAGTTGAGCTATTTCAAATCTTGAACGATGGTGCTGTGATGATACTACACTCAATATGCCAGCAAATTTGGAAAACTCAGCAGTGGCCACAGGACTGGAGAAGGTCAGTTTTCATTCCAATCCCAAACAAAGGCAATGCCAAAGAATGCTCAAACTACCACACACTTGCACTCATCTCACACGCTAGTAAAGTAATGCTCAAAATTCTCCAAGCTAAGCTTCAGCAATACGTGAACCATGAACTTCCAGATGTTCAAGTTGGATTTAGGAAAGGCAAAGGAACCAGAGATCAAATTGCCAATACCTGCTGGATCATCGAAAAAACTAGAGAGTTCCAGAAAAACATCTATTTCTGCTTTATTGACTATGCCAAAGCCTTTGACTGTGTGGATCAGATTAAACTGTGGAAAATTCTTCAAGAGATGGGAATACCAGACCACCTTACCTACCTCCTGAGAAATCGGTATGCAGGTCAAGAAGCAACAGTTAGAACTGGACATGGAACAACAGACTGGTTCCAAATAGAGAAAGAAGTACATCAAGGCTGTATACTGTCACCCTGCTTATTTAACTCATATTACATCATAAGAAACACTGGGCTGGATGAAGTGTAAGCTGGAATCAAGTTTGCCGGAAGAAATATCAATAACCTCAGATATGCAGATGACACCACCCTTATGGCAGAAAAAGAAGAAGTACTAAAAAAGAGCCTCTCGATGAAAGTGAAAGAGGACAGTGAAAAAATTGGCTTAAAGCTCAACATTCAGAAAACTAAGATCATGGCATTCAGTCCCATCACTTCATGGCAAATAGATGGGGAAACAGTGGAAACAGTGGCTGATTTTATTTTTCTGGGCTCCAAAATCACTGCAGATGGTGACTGCCGCCATGAAATTAAAAGACGCTTACTCCTTGGAAGGAAAGTTATGACCAATCTAGACAGCATATTAAAAAGCAGAGACATTACTTTGCCAACAAAGGTCCGTCTAGTCAAAGCTATGGTTTTCCCAGGAGTCATGTACAGATGTGAGATTTGGACTGTGAAGAAAGCTGAGCACTGAAGAACTGATGCTTTTGAACTGTGGTGTTGGAGAAGACTCTTAAAGAGTCCCTTGGACAGCAAGGAGATCCAACCAGTCCATCCTAAAGGGGTGTTTTTAGTTTTTAGTCCTGGGTGTTCACTGGAAGGACTGATGTTGAAGCTGAAACTCCAATACTTTGGCCATCTGAGGCGAAGAGCTGACTCATTTGAAGAGACTCTGATGCTGGGAAAGACTAAGGGCAGGAGAAGGGGACGACAGAGGATGAGACGGTTGGATGGCATCACTGACTCAATGGACATGGGTTTCAGTGATCTCCGGAAGTTGGTGATGGACAGGGAGGCCTGGCGTGCTGCAGTTCATGGGTTCACAAAGAGTTGGACTCGACTGAGTGACTGAACTGAACTGAATAGTCCATGGGGTCGCAAAGAGTCGAACGTAACTGAACAACTTTACCTTTCACTTTCCATCCAGAATATATAAATACATCCTACAATTCAACAACAAAAACAATCCAATTAAAAAATGGACAAAGAACTTGAATAGATACTTCTCCAAAGATGATACACATCTGCCCAACAGATTAAAGAAATGGACATCAAAATCACAATGAGATACCATTTCATACCCATTAGGATGGCCACCATCAAAAAAGAAAACACAAGAGAAGATAACAAGTGTTAGCAAGGATGTGGATAAGTTTGAACTCTTGTGTGTTGCTGGTGGGAATGTAAACTGGGGCAGTCACTATGGAAAATGGTATAGAAGTTCCTCAAAAAATTAAAAATGTAATTATTACATGATCCAGAAAGCTTCACCTCTAAGTGTGTGGAGGTAGGTGCGAGTATGCTTCACTCCCAAAGGAAGTGAAAGCAAAGACTCAAATTGATATTTGTACATCCATATTGACAGCATTATTATTAACAGCCAAAAGTAAAGAGTACTCATAGTGTCCATCAATGAATGACTGAATGCATTAATAAAATATAGTATATACATAAAGTGAAATGAAATATTTGGTGTTAAAAATGAAGGAAATTTCCTTTCTACATTTGAAAGAAATTTAGGTTAGAACATAAATAAGCTCTGAAGACATTATGCTAAGTGAAATATGTGAAATATAAAAAGACAAATACTGCATGATTTTATTCACACAAGATTCCTACAGTAGTCAAATTCACAGAGACAGAATGTAGATAGTGGATGCCAAGGGATGAGGGGCATGGGAGAATATGGAGGTAGTGTTTAATGGGTACAAAGGTTTGCTTGGGGAAGATCAAGAAAGCTCTGGAGATGGTAGTCACTGAACTATGTATCTTAAAATGGTTAAAACGGTCCATCTTATTGACGCATATTTTACAATTCTTAAAAATAATTTTAAAAAAGAAAAAATAAATTGGACTTGTCAAAAATTTGAATTGGCTAGCTTAAAAAAATTATAAAAAAGGCAAGCAAGAGATTGAGGAAAAATGTTTACAAAATATGTATGTGCTATACATACTATGGGGTTCCCCGTGGCTCAAATGGTAAAGAATCTCCCTGCAATACAAGAGACCTGGGTTCGATCCCTGGGTTGGGAAGATCCCCTTCAGAAAGGAATGGCTACCCACTCCAGTATTCTCGCCTGGAGAATCCCATGGACAGAGGAGCCTGGCAGACTACAGTCCATAGGTTGGCAGAGAGTCGGATATGACTGAGCGACTAACACTTTCACTTCACTCATAGTATGTCCACACTTTGGCTTGGAAACTGGCTGCTGGCCCAGTGGAATTTAGCAGGGAAGAGGACATCAGTCCCTACTTTCGCACCAGCCACCAATGTGGTATTTTGCTTCCCACTGTTTCTGTTTCCTAAGATATATAGCTTCCTCTCCCCTTCATGAGGTGCTAGAGGAAGCTATACGATCAAGGGAAAACAAAACAATTAGTTTCTAATTGAAAACCCTTACTGGGCTTCCCTGATTAAAGAATCTGCCTGCAATGTGGGAGACCTGGGCTCGATCCCTGGGTTGAGAAGATCCCCTGGAGGAGGGCATGGCAACCCACTCCAGTATTCTTGCCTGGAGAATTCCCATGAACAAGGAGCCTGGTGGGCTACAATCCATGGGGTTGCAAAGAGTTGAATAAACACACAGAAAACCCTTACTAGAGTTCCCAACCTCACTGCAGTCCTTAATACCTTCTAACAAGTTTCTATGACATTTTAAAGAGTCAATATGTCCAAAAGCCCCTGGTCTAACTCCTGGCACATAACATATGCTTAACAAATATTAGAATACCTGTCTAAGGATCTAACAAACGTGACTACTAGAGCTTTCCTTCTCAAAATGTGTCCATTGATACCAACACCTGTTAACACCTTAGATGTGTAAAAAATGCAAAACCTTGGGTTCCACCTCAGACCTACCAAATCAGAATCCATATTTTAACAAGATCCTCAAAAAATTATGTACATCCAAGTTTGAGAAGCACTGCTGTAGAATAGAGGACACCACAACTGTTATAAAGAGCTTGATCACAAGGTATTTTGGTCCTTGCAGGCCACTGGGCAAAATTATGAAGAGACTTATGTAACGAGAGAAAAGCCTCCTACACATTTTCTAATGATAAAATGTAAGGTATAATGATATCTGTATATAGTATTTTATAACAGATCAGTCTGTTAATGGAATGGAATTGGAAGGAGGGGGGGGCGAAGGAACATTCCATCTAATTCAAGTTTCCTATCATCAAAATATAAGCACTCCTCTGATAATGATGATCAGATTTTATGGATTTATCTTTGAAAAAAATCTTTTCTAAAAAATAAGTACTGCCGTATGCTGATATTAACCCGGAAGCACATGATTTTAATTGAGCATATTCATTATTTCAAAGGCAGTTAGAGAAGTCTATTAGATTATTCTTGTGATATTTGCCTTTCAGTATGTCATTACAGTGCAGATTAATCACTTACAATTGAAGGTTAGATAGAAGTTCCTCAAGTGCACAATTAAATTGATTCTGAATTATGGAAACATTCTTTGCACTTGCATCAGTGTCTGAAAAAATGCTGCTGGAACTGTAGTTTGAGGTTGGAAAATATATTCAAGCAAATTCATGTGGGAATGAAGATCTCATTTTGACAGGATGAGAACTGTATAAAGCAGCCTGATGTTACTTGTAATTCAAACATCAGTTACCACTCAAAGACTTTACTGCAGCTAAATTTCACCAATGAATGCTCTTATGCCTTGTAATTTTACATTAAATTCATTTAAAAATATTTTCAACTCCATAGAAAAAGTTAGTTTCCAAAATCAATCAGTACTTGATAATAGTGATTGAGGGCTGTCCTCTTTGTTCAGAAAAATCTCCAACTCAGTCCTAAAATAAAAAAACTGCAATAAAATGTTACCACTGCTAAGCCAGTCAGGATATTCAGCTGCTAACAAAAATGTGCACAGCTGGTGCTAGTTAAGTCCATGAGAACAAACTGAGTTCACTGTTGACAATACTGATTCTGTAACACGTAATAAATTCACATATGTTCAGCAAAGTACCTGCTGATGAACTATACAATGAGTAACAGTAGGCTCTGAACACCTCACATTTTTACAAGCTTTGTGAGTGTGTCTAACTCAGTCTTTCCCTCTTTCACCCGTGTTTACCGTTACCAGCTGCAGCGCATCTGACCAGACTCCACCGCAGACTGTGCTCCCTCAACTCTGACAACACTTCTACCTGAAGTTTTCTACACAGAGGCTGATTTTTCTGCCACTTCAAACTTGGTACTGATGCCCCAAATCAACAACTGAGTAACATCAATAAAATCTGTGGATTCATCAAGAGACACGGAAAACCACTCTAAATCTTTTGCCTTGTTTTTAAATTGACTATTGATATTGCTTCAAATGTCGTCAACTCTTAAATCAACCGTTCTTGCCAAAAAGTTAATAGTCTAAACCAGATTTATTTTCTCTGGACACATTTCTTTGACTGCTGCAATCAAACACAATTTAATTAACTCACCATCAGTAAATAGCTTTCTTTGCTTGGCTAATGAATGAGTTGCTCAGAAACTTATTTTGGTGGCAGCCTCATTTTCAACTTTTTATGAAGTTACACTGTAATGAAACGTTCCATTTTAAATGGACTGTTACTTTAAAAGTTTGAGAGTTAAGAATGCTGTGATGTATGCTTAATCTAGTAATGTCAATATATACTCCATTCTTAAACCACAGCTACAGTGTCACTACAAAAGATAAAAACAATTTTTTGCTATCTAAGTCAATAATAAAATAATACACGCTTCACCGTGCCTTAAAAAGCACACCACTCAGAGTTCACTGTTCTCTATTTTTCTTGTTCTGACATGATGGGTATGCATATATAAATACTGAAAATTTTATTTAAAATAATGGAATATTACAGACTGGAAATACACATGGCACTCAAAATACTGTCAAGGTGTAACCGCAGCACTGAGATTCATAGTGAACCAAAGCAGTAGGAAGTAAAGAGAATGCCATACAGGATCTCTGTCACAACTACTCAGCTTTGTCATTATAAAGCAAAAGCAACTGTTATTCCAATAAAATTTTATTCATAGGTACTAAAATTTGAATTTCACATGTCACAAAATGTTAAGTCTTTTGATTATTTTTTTTAATCAGGTGTCAGGTCATTTGCTGACTCCTGTTATAGCTAACACGTTTCAAAAGTTTTAATCTTTCATGACATCAAACTGTCATTTCTAATACATCCAAAATTTGGATCCTTATCATAAGAAGTGAGATTTTTCTTAAGAATAGGTAATTTTACTATGATCCATTAAATTCTTCAATATACAATAAATGTTTATACTTTTGAAAAAAGAAAAAATTACAGAAGATACTATAAAAACCATACCATCCTTAAAAGAAAACCCCATCCCAAAATACAACCACTTATCTCCTAGTTATGCTACTATTCTTACTAAACTGGTCCCCACAATCTATCATAAACCCAAAACTTCACATAAAATATATAACAAGAGATGTCACTACTCAAATTAGAGCTCAATCACATCCTATTTTAAGAAGAACAACGTTAAGAAAGCAACATAAACAAAACCACAATTTGACCCACTAGAGTCTGTCATGGTCCCTTCTAGTACATTTTCTCTTTCTCTCCCTCTCTTTCATACATACATTCCCAAACTCACTCAATACATGTTAATTACTATAAAAATACTGTCTCCGAAGGAGGTCATTCTGAAATAGGATACCTATATTTGGACATATTAGCAGCTCTGGTTGGTCAACACTACTTTATTTAGCACCTATTTTTAGAAAATGAATCAATTTTTCATTATGCCATTTTTAAGTGACCCGAACTCTTCATCTTCCTTAGCAGATGGTCCAGAAAAAAAAGAAAAAAAATCTAGAAAGCATGTTTTCAAAAAGTTAAAACCAGAACATCAGTTAACAAAAAGTAAAAGAAATGAGTTTGTTCAATAAGACACTTTTAATATTAGATTCAACTGCTACTCAGCTATTACTTCACATTTTTTTAAATTCAAAACTTCCTTTACTCTGAAAATATTTTAATTCATTCTAGATTTTGTTACTTTTCATATTACATATGATAAGTTGATTTATACAGAACAGTAAAGTCTTTCTTCAATTAATACTTTTCACATTATGCCTGATAAGGCAGAGAACTGTAGATTAAAAATAGAAATATAATAAAGTTAGAAAAATTTTCAACAAGATAAAATATTCCATTTAAATCATTCCTTTTCATTAGTTTTTAAAATGCATTTGAAAGTACAGGAAACAAAAAGAATTCAACAAGTTTACACTGTTGAACACTCTAGAATTACTTTTGACTCATCTTTAAACATCCACTCTAGCATGGTTAATAAACAGAACATACCTATTTTCATATACAGTATCTTGCATCACATATTTAATGGATATACTTATTATTTTTGTTGAATACATGGCATTCTATCATTTATTCCATTGTCTGATCCTCTATTTAAAATCAAACATTCTAATTTTGGGGCAGTTAAATGAACATGTTAAATGAGCTATCAGAAGAGTAGCCCGATTTATTTCCTAATAAACTTTCTCTCCCAGGAATCCAATGAAAATATCACCTACATTTTTATAATGATTCAAAATATTAACATTTGAACATTTAATCCATTTAAAATTTAACTGTATATATCCAGAATTTTTTCCAACAGTTAGTAAATATAATTTCTCACAAATTCAACATTTCCTCACTGATTTGAAATACCTCTCTAGTCATGTATCACATTCCAATATAAACATGGATGTGTTTCTGTACTTAATTCAATTCTGTTCACTAAACTATTTCTGAACCATATATATCTCCATCCTACCTCTCTACACAAATATTTGTGTATTGTATATATACACATAAATATTTCACCTACAATGACCGAAAAAAGTAAGCATACAAAGCCAGATTCCTGAATCTATTCTATTGATTCAGTAACACAAGACTGTGATATAGACAAAACAAGTCTGATCTAGAATCACTCCAAGTCAGATTAAAATACCTTAAAGATAAGAGGTGAGATATTAAACACTTTAATTTATAACCCTTCCAGCAAAGGATTCAGACAACCCAAGACCAAATTTTAATATATGTACCTTGCATCAGAAGTAAGGCACAGAGTTTTTGTTTAAGCTTCTATATTGTCATGACCTTGGAGCATGAGAATAATTTAATTTCAATTTTATTCTTATAAATAAAAAAAAGTTTGAGCTAATTTTTCTTTCATCAAAAATAAAACACACACACAGACAAGTTGTGTTAAGTATGGTCAAGTCCCTTTCCCTCCCCATGTTTCAGCTTCTTTATGTATAAAATGGCGATAATATAAGTATATACCTTATAGTTGCTAAAGTAAAACAAGTAGTTTTACTTTACCTGACACTAAGTAGTCAATAAATGTAAATATCTATGTATGCTAAAACACAAGTGCTAAGTAAACACTACCATGTATAATGTATATAAGCTCTCTTCCAGCTTTTCCCCTTAAGTCAGAAGTTCCTGGTAGGTTGAATGGCATATACTTCAATGCCAATTTCTTTCATGTATTAACAACATAACTAACTCCTTTCCCTCTAGCTTAAAATAATTTACATTAAAAATCAATCTCTGAATAGCACTGAAACATGTATATTATCATATGTGAAATAGATCACCAGTCCAGGTTCAAGGCTGCTCAGGGTTGGTGCACTGGGATGACCCTGAGGGATGGGATGGGGAGGGAGGTGGGAGGGAGGGTCAGGATGGGGAACACATGTACACCCATGGAGGATTCATGTCAATGTATGGTAAAAACTACCACAATACTGTATAGTAATTAGCCTCTAATTAAAATAAATTAAAAAATACATGTTAAAAAAATAAAATCAATCTCTGCTTCCATTTATACACACACATATATATAATCTTAATACTAGTCTATTTTTCTATTTTACCATATACTTCTTTAAAAGATAATGAGATTGAGACAATGAGAGACTAATGCCTTTCGTTAGAACTTACATCCACTCAACTAAGCATCCTTGTTCCAAAAAGAACAATCCAAAAGGAGGGGGATTGTTCCAAAAGAACAATCCAAGAGTATGAGTGAGAAAGAGTGCATGTAGAGACAGCACGTGATTACACATGTAAGAAGGAATATTCTCTAAAATTACATCAGTCTACCATAATAATATAATGCATGTATATATTTTAATAAAATTTAAATTTCTTTACAAACTTAATTTCAACTTAACTTCAACTTGTATGCTAAAATTGATGAGTACTGAAGCTGCCTAATGGGTACATTAAGGTTCACTGCAATATTCACTCTACTTCAAGAAATTAGATTTTTCTCATAATAAAAAGGTAACTTTTATATTTTTCCACATTTTTGTGAAGAAATTTGTGTTTAAGGGCATTTGCAAAGTTAAGAATCAGAAGGTTATCTGGGGCTTCCTTGGGGGTACACTGGTTAGGAATTCACCTGCCGATGCAGGGGATGCAGGTTTGACCCACAGTCCGGGAAGATCCCACATGCCCCCAGGGCAACTAAGCCTGTGTGCCACAACTACTGAAGCCCTTGAGCCCTGGAGCCTGTACTCCATGGGAGAAGCCACTGCAATGAGAGGCCCAAGCACCAAAACTAAGGAGCATCCCCTGCTCTCCGCAACGAGAGAAGCCTACACACAGCAACAAAGACCGAGCACAGCCAAAAATAATAGTTAAAACAGAGAAGAAAGAAAGTTACTTGGACCCACTGCTACTGTCAAGACCCTACACTACTTCCTGTTATTTTATATTTTCTTGTTCTTTCTTACTCTCTCTCCCTTCTTCCCTTTTTTCTTTCACTGTTTCCTTCTTAAACAGATGATGCTCTAAGTTCAAGCAAAACCTGGGGGTCTAGGACGTTACACACCTTCTTCCTAAACTGCAGCATTCTGAGCAAGGAGTTGGGCTCACTCGTTCAGTCGTGTTCGGTTTTTTGTGACCTCCAGGCATGAGGACTGGAGTAGGTTGCCATTTCCTACTCCAGGGGATCTTCCTGACCCAAGGATCAAGCCCATGTCTCTTGTGCCTCCTGCACTTCAGGCAGATTCTTTCACCACTGTACCAACCTGGGAAGCCCAAGACACTACGCTGCTTACTGCTTTCTACCATATGTTCTTCCAATCACACAAAAACAATTTTCCACATTATTATGTTTTCATGAACATTACTTCCATGGCTACCTAACATTCCATTAAAAGGATGTACATTAATGTTTAATTAATTGATGACTCAAGTGGTTTCTAATATTTTGCTATTAAAAATAGTGCTACAACACACACCATCCTACCTAAAATGTTTGTTTGAAAGTAGGGTTATTTCCTTAAAACAATGACTCCTGAAGCGTGACAGGAAAGACAATTGTAAATATTTATTCTCTCTCTCCAGACTCACCCCAGCTATCTCCATCCACAGTCAATAAGTAACTATGCAGAAAAAGCTTAAACAGTGAACCTGAGGATGCTATCCCAGCAAAGAATATTCTCACCTTTAACTAATAAGGGTTGCTCACAGTGCTGAAATTATACAGTGTACTACAGCTAGGAAGAAGATGCTCCAGAGCACTATAGCTAGGAAGAAGATGCTCCAGAGACTTTTGAGTGCAGAGTAGTCTCCAGCGGACTTCCCTGGACAGACACATTGCACACAGCTTGCTCAAATTTCACTGCTGGGGGAAGTGTGTTCACTCCCTGCACCCTCTCTTGTGAGGGAGAGAACACAGGGAAGCCTGAATATGGATCCCAACAGGCTCTACCTACGCTTTTTCCCCTTATGATCCAGCTGTTCATCTTTACTATGTCACCATAATGTATCTCAAGTATGAACAGAACTATAGTGTAAGTCCACTAGTCATTCTATTAAAACTGACACAGTATCTGAAGCCCAAAGACAACTCCAAGACAGGCTGAAAGACCACCTGGTCACTAGTGAGGCCCCAGGTTGATAGCTCTAGGCAAGGACCAGCAATTATCCTACTTTTTGAGGTTATGGAGAACCCTCAAAGTAAGGTAACATTACATATCTCCTCCCATGCCAAGACAGATTAAATGCTTCTTAGTTCTGAAACTCCTTGGCAGACAAGTCATTCTGAGTCTGCAGCTGTATCAAAGAGCAGGTTATTATCCTCCTCTCAGAAGAATATAGCTCCAGAAGAATAGCAACTGGGAAAGAGGCAGCCGAACAGATTTGTTCTCTGAAATATCAGATCTACTAAAGAATGACCAACACATAGAAGACTCAGTAAGTATTTGCTGAATAAATATATAAATATTCTCAGTTATGCTATTACAAAATCCTCAAATTCAAGAAACCTAGTCAACAAAACATAACTAAATTTGTATCTCAGTTCCACCACCTACTAATTCTGAACTTGTTCCCTCAAGTTTCATAGAATGAAATAGTCACCTAAATGGCACTTTGAAGATGAATGTAATACTATGTATGTATAAGCTCCCTATAGCATAGAACAGACAAATGACATGACAGATTATATTTAGAAAAGCAAGGAACTACAATTTCCTAGAGATAAATGGGTTGTTACTGTTGTTCAGCCATGTCTGACGCTTTGCAACCCCATGGACTGCACCACGCCAGGCTTTCCTGTCCTTCAACAATTCCCAGAGTTTGCTCAAACTCATGTCCATTGAGTCAGCAATGCCACCAACCATCTCATCCACTTTCCTCTCCTTCTCCTGCCTTCAATCTTTCCCAGCTTCAGGGTTGTTTCTAATGAGTTGGCTCTTTGCATCAAGGAGTCAAAGTATTGAGCTTCAGCATCAGCACCATTCCTTCCAATGACTATTCAGGGCTGATTTCCTTTAGGATCGACTGGTTTGATCTCTGTGCTGCCCAAGGGACTTTGAACACCACAGTTCAAAAGCATCAATTCTTAGGCGCTCAGCCTTCTTTATGGTCCAATTCCTATATCCACGAAGGACTACTAGAAAAACAACAGCTTTGACTTGACGAACCTCTGTCTACAAAGTAACATCTCTGCTTTTTAATATGTTATCTAGGTTGGTCATAACTTTTCTTCCAAGGAGCAAGCGTTTTTTAATTTCATGGCTGCAGTCACCAAATGTGGTGATTTTTGGACCATAAGAAAATAGTCTGTCACTATTACCATTGTTTCCCATCTGTTTGCCATGAAGTGATAAGACCAGATGCTATGGTCTTCATTTTTTGAATTTTGAGTTTTGAGCCAGCTTTTAAGCTCTCCTCTTTCACTTTCATCACAAAGCTCTTTAGTTCCTCTTCACTTTCTGCCATAGGGGTGGTATCATCTGCCTATCTGAGGTTATTGATATTTCTTCCAGCAATCTTGATTCCAGCTTCTGCTTCCTCCAGCCCGGCATTTAACATGATGTACTCTGCATATAAGTTAAATAAGCAGGGTGACAAAATACACCCTTGATGTACTGCTTTCCGTATTTGGAACCAGTTGTTCCACGTCCAGTTCTAACTGTTGCTTCCTGACCTGCATACAGATTTCTTAAGAGTAAGGTCAGGTGGTCTGGTATTCCCATCTCTTGAAGAATTATCCACAGTTTATTGTGATCCACACAGTCAAAGGCCTTGGCACAGTCAATAAAGCAGAAATAGATGTTTTTCTGGAACCCTTTTGCATTTACAATGATCCAGCAGATGTCGGCAATTTGATCTCTGGCTTCTCTGCCTTTTCTAAAACCAGCTTGAACATTTGCAAGCTCATGGTTCATGTATTGTTTAAGCCTGGCTTGAAGAATTTTGAGCTTTACTTTACAAGTGAGTGAGATGAGTGCAAGTGTGCAGTAGTTTGAGCATTCTTTGGCATTGCCTTTGTTTGGGATTGGAATGAAAACTGACCTTTTCCAGTCCTGTGGCCTCTGCTGAGTTTTCCAAATTTACTGGCATACTGAGTGCAGCATCATCACAGCATCTTTTAGGATTTGAAATAGCTCAACTGGAATTCCATCACCTCCACTAACGTTGTTCATAGTGATGCTTCCTAAGGCCCCTTTCACTTTGCATTCCAGGATGTCTGGCTCTAGGTGAGTGATCACACCATCGTGATTATCTGGGTGGTGAAGATCTTTTTTGTTCAGTTCTTCTATGTATTCTTGCCACCACTTCTTAATATCTTCTGCTTCTTTTAGGTCCATACCATTTCTGTGCTTTATTGAGCCCATCTTTGCATGAAATGTTCCCTTGGTGTCTCTAACTTTCTTGAAGAGATCGCTAGTCTTTCCAATCTATTGTTTTCCTCTTATTTCTTTGCACTGATGACCGAGGAAGGCTTTCTGATCTCTCCTTGCTAATCTTTGGAACTTGGCGTTCAAATGAGTATACCTTTCCTTTTTTCCTTTGCTTTTTGCATGTCTTCTTTTCACAGCTATTTGTAAGGCCTCTTCAGAGAGCCATTTCACTTTTTTTGCATTTCTTTTTCTTGGGGATGGTCTTGCTCCCTGTCTCCTGTACAACGAACGTCAAGAACCTCTGTCCACAGTTCATCAGGCACTCTGTCTATCAGATCTAGTCCCTTAAATCTATTTCTCACTTCCACTGTATAGTCATAAGGGATTTGATTTAGGTCATACCTGAATGGTCTAGTGATTTTCCCTACTTTCTTCAATTTCAGTCTGAATTTGGCAATAAGGAGTTCATGATCTGAGCCACAGTCAGCTCCTGGTCTTGTTTTGGCTGCCCATATAGAGATTCTCCATCTATGGCTGCAAAGAATATGTATTCAATCTGATTTCGTTGTTAACCATCTGGTGATGTCCATTGTAGAGTCTTCTCCTGAGTTGTTGGAAGAGGGTGTTTGCTCTGACCACTGTGTTCTCTTGGCAGAACTCTATTAGTCATTGTCCTGCTTCATACTGGCTCAGCCGGTAAAGAATCTGCCTCAACACAAGAGACCTGGGTTCAATCCCTGGTTTCGGAAGATCCCCTGAAGTAAGAAATGGCAACCCACTCCAGTATTCTGCCTGGAGAATCTCATGGACAGAGGAGACTCCAGGTTACAGTCTATGGGGTCACAAAGAGTCAGATGTGATTGAGCGATGTAGCACAGCACACATGTACATGTTGTCTACAGGATACGTACTTCATACCTGTGGACACTTACAGACTGAAAGTAAGGGGATGGGAGAAAGTATTTCACACAAATGGAAATCATAAGAAAACTGGAGTAGCAATACTCATATCAGAAAAAAATAGACTTTAAAACAAAGACTGTTATTAGGATTCAAAGGACACTACATAACGATCAAGGGTTCAATCCAAGAAGATATAACAATTATAAATATATATGCACCCAACATAGGAGCACCTCAATATGTAAGCAAATACTAACGACATAAATGGAGAAGTTGACAGTCACACAATAATTAAAACACTTTCATCAATGGACATACCATCCAGACAGAAAGCCAATAAGGAAACGTAGGCCTTAAATAACATTTTAGACGTAATTAATACTTATAGAGCATTCCATTCAAAAGCAGCTGACTACACATTTTCCTCAAGCGCACACAGAACATTCTCCAGGACTCACCACCAGCTGGGCAACAA
Organism: Muntiacus reevesi; assembly: GCF_963930625.1. Classification (NCBI taxonomy): domain Eukaryota; kingdom Metazoa; phylum Chordata; class Mammalia; order Artiodactyla; family Cervidae; genus Muntiacus; species Muntiacus reevesi. The sequence goes on from NC_089251.1 coordinate 244,868,835, forward strand.
AAGCAAGCCTGGTAAATTTAAGAACACAGATATCACATAAAGCATTTTTTCTGATCGCAATGGTATGGGTTTAGAATTAAACTAGAATAAAAAATGTCTAAAACACAAACATGTGGCAGCTAAACAACATGTGACTAAACAATCAGTGGATCACTGAAGAAATAAAAAAATACCTAGAGACAAATGAAAGCACAACAGTCCAAAACTTATGGGATGCAGCAAAGGCACTTCTAAGATGGAAGTTTTTATCAATACAGTCTTACCTCAAGAGATAACAAAAATCTCAAACAAACAACCTAACCTTACACCTAAAACAACTAGAGAAAGAACAAATAAAACCTGAAGTTAATAGAAAAAAGAAAATCATAAATATCAGAGCAGACATAAATGAAATAGAGACAAAGAAAATCATCACCAAGATCCATGAAACTAAAAGGTTCTTTGAAAAGATAAACAAGATTGATAAACCTGTAGCCAGACTTATCAAGGAAAAAAGAGAACTAAAATCAAATTAGAAATGAAAAAGAAGTTACAACCAACTCCACAGAAATACCAAGAACCATATGAGACCACTATGAACAAGTGTATGCCAATAAAATGGACAACCTAGAAGAAATGGACAAACTCTTAAAAAGATACAGTCTCACTAGACTGAACCAGGAAGAAACAGAAAATGTGAACTGACCAATCTGTTGAAACCGTGATTAAAAACCTCCCAACAAACAGAAGTCCAGGACCTGATGGCTTCACAGGCGAATTTTATTAAACATTTAGAAAAGAATTAACTCTTATCCTTCTGAAACTGTTCCAAAAAGTCAAAGAGGAAGGAAAACTTCCTAACTTATTTTATGAGGCCACCGTCATGCTGATACCAAAATCAGACAAAGATACCACAAAAAAATTACAGCCCATATCACTGATGAACACAGATGCAAAAATCCTCAACAAAATACTAGCAATTCATATCCAACAATATGTTAAAAAGATCATACACTGTGATTAACTGGGACTCATCCCAGGGAAGCAAGGATTTTTCACCATCCGCAAATTAATGTGATACATCATATCAACAAACTGAAGAATGAAAACCACATGATCATCTCAATAGATGCAAAAAAGATTTTTGACAAAATTCAGCACCCATTTATGAGAAAAACTCTCCAGAAAGTGGGCAAAGAGGGTACATACCTCAACATAAGAAAGGTCATATATGACAAACCTACAGCTAGCATCATACTCAATGGAGAAAAGCTGAAAGCAAGCCCTTTAAGATCAGCAACAAGACAAGGGTATCTACTCTCATCACTTTTATTCAACATAGTTTTGGAAGTCCTAGTTACAGCAATCAGACATGACAAAGAAGTAAAGGGAATCCAAACTGGAAAGAAGTTGCTAAACTGTCATTGTTTGCAGATGACACAATACTATACATGGAAGATCCTCAAAATGCTATCAGGAAACTGCTAGCACTCATCAATGAATTTGGTAAAGTTGCAAGTTACAAAATTAATCCACATTAGTCTGTTGCACCTATACACTAACAACGAAAGATCAGAAAGAGAAATTCAAGAAGCAATTCCATTTACCATTGCATCAAAAAGAATAAAATACCTAGGAATAAACCTATCTAAGGAGACAAAAGACCTGTACTCTGGAAACTATAATATGCTGATGAAAGTAATCAAAGAAGACATAAACAGATGGAAAGATATACCATATTCATGGATTGGAAGAATCAATAAGTGTCAAAATGACTAAACTACCTAAGGAAATCTACAGATTCTATGCAGTCCCTATCAAATTGCCAATGGCGTTTTTCAAAGAATTAGGACCAAAAAAACTCAAAATTTGAATGGGGACACAAAAGACCCCAAAGAGCCAAAGCAGTCATGAAAAAGAAAAACAAAGCTGGAAGAATCAGGCTCCCTGGCTTCAGACTATACTACAATGCTACAGTCATCAAAACAGTATGGTACTGGCACAAAAAACAGAATTACAGATCAAGAGAAGAAGACAGAAAACTCAGAAATAAGCCCATGTACCAACAGTCAATTAATCTATAACAAAGGAGGCAAGACTACATAATGTCAGAAAAACAGTCTCTTCAACAAATGGTGCTGGGAAAACTGGACAGTCACGTGTAAAAAAAAGAAGTTAGATCATTCCTTAACTCCATACACAGAAATAAGCTGAAAATGGATTAAAGACCTAAATGTTACACCAGTCACTATAAAACTCTTAGAAGAAAACATAGGCAAAACATTCTCCCATATTCCACAGCAACATCTTTTTAAATCAATCTCCCAGAATAATGGAAATAAAAGCAAAAATAAACAAATGGGAGCTACTTGACCTCAAAAGCTTTGCAAAGCAGGGAAACAATAAACAAAAGGAAAAAAAACCCAAAGACTGGGAGAAAATATTTGGAAATGATGTGACTGATAAGGGATTAGTCTCCAAAATTTACAAACAGCTTATGACAGTTAATAGCATCCAAACAAATAACTCATTCAAAAAATGGGCAGAAGACTTGAATAACCATTTCTCTAAAGAGGACATACAGATGGCCAAAAAGGACAAGATGTTCAACATCACTAGTTAACAGAGAAATGCAAATCAAAACTACAATTAGATATCACCTCACATTGGTCAGAATGGCTAACATCAAAAAATCCACAAACAAACGATGCAAAGGTGTGGAGACAAGGGAACATTGCTGCACTGTCAGTGGGAATGAAACTGGTACAGCCACTATGGAGAACATTACGGAGGCTCCTTAAAAAACTAAAAATAGAGCTACCAGTAATCCCACTCTTGGGCATATATCCAGAGAAAAACATGGCCTGAAAAGATACATGCACCTCAATGTTCATTGCAACACTGTTTATAATAGCCAAAATATGAAACAACCTAAATGCCCATCCACAGAAGAGTGGAAAAGGAAGATATAGTATGTATGTGTATACACATATATATGATATATAATGGAGTATTACTCAGCCATTAAAAAGAATGAAATAAGGCTATTTGCAGCAACATGGATGAATCTAGGCAGAGTTATACCAAGTGAAATAAACCAGACAGAGATGGAGAAATATCATATGACATCCTTTATATGTGGAATCTAAAAAAGAAGTGAGACAAATGAATGAACTTACAAAACAGAGACTCAAACAGGCTGAGAAAATGAACTCACTATTGCCGGGGGAAGGGACAGTTAAGGACTTTGGGGAGGTCATATACACACTTCTATATTTAAAATGGATAACCAACAAAAACCTACTGTATAGCACACAGAACTCTGCTCAATGTTATATGCCAGCCTGGATGGGAGGGGGTTTGGGGGAGGATGGACACATGCGTGTATATGTCTGAGTCCCTTCACTGTCCACCTGAAACTATCACAGCACTGTTAATCAGCTACACACCAGTACATAATGTCTTGGGTGGTAAAAATAAACAAATGAAAAGTAAAACAAAAATGACCCTAGTTACTGAATTATGAAAGGTGCAATCATTAACTATGGCTTCTTAAAACCAGATTCCTAAACCAGACACGACTCCATTTCATCAAACGTAATTCATTAGAAAACAGTCTTTTCCAGGATCAAAAAGCTGTATTTGAGTAATAGGATTGTATGCCACATGTTACTTTTGAATTTTATCAACATATTGTTCCTTGCTAATAATAGGAAAAAAAGTAGTGCCAGACCTCATTTACTCAACTGTACAGTCATTATCACTCTTTGATGATTAACAAATTAAGTCAGTAACCATAATGTCTGAAAATTTTCTAAAGGCCAAGAAGGTGAGAGAGTTAATTCTTAGGTAGGTTGATAAGGAATCTGGAGCCTTCAAGAAGGAGAAAGGCGTCTGGGACTCTCGAGGAGGAGAAAGGGACAAGTGTTTTTTTCTACACTGCTTTCTCTTAGTTACAAAAAAGGTATGTTCTTAAACTGAGTTGTTATGACAACAATCTTTAAGACTAACTTTATTTAAGCCCAGAGCTAATAATTACACAACAAAACAACTCATCTTGCTCAAGCGTATGTTTTACCATAAAGTGCGACCCCATGGACTGTAGCCTACCTGCCTCCTCGGTCCATGGCATTTTCCAGGCAAGAGTACCGGAGTGGGTTGCCATTTCCTTCTCCAAGGGATCTTCCCGACCAGGGATCAAACCTGGGTCTCCCACATTGCGGGCACCAGGAAGAGGGCACCACCCTCTGAGCCACCACGGAGGCTCTTATTTTGCCATAAGCTCTGTACTAATGATTATATAACAACAATGTATCTTGCATTGCAGGAGAACATGTTTCTCCTTCTTAACAAGAACCTTCTGACTAATCTTGTTATCTTAAGATGTATATTGTGGGAGTGGGCCTGGTAAGACCTTCCTGTTAGTGCTAATCTTGTTAATTTAAGATGTATGTTGTGGGAGTGGGTCTGGTAAAAGTAAAGCCTGGATAAGATAGCAAGTGGGGCACCCTCCTTCAGCCTTCTGATGTCTATGTCAGAAGCTTTCTCTGTCCCTTCTCCACTTTAATAAAACTCTGACACACAAAAGCTCTTAGTGATCAAGCCTGGTTACAAAGCTAAATCTTCTTTTTCGGAGATCATTAATAAGACATCGTTCACCATAAGCTATCAAAGGCTCAGGCTGTTTCTGGGATTAAACAGCATTGGGCATTAAATTATTCCAGTCAGAAACATTACCAACATAAGTCATGAATTCTTATGAATGACAAACATGATTTGTTAGACTTTAATGTTAAATTCATTCTAATCAGCTTTATAATAATTATTTTATGAAAGAAGAAAAGAGCTTATTTAAAAACACTGTAATGCACTAAAAACATTATTTAAACCCAAATCTAACTTACACTGGTATAATAGTGGCCCCCCCAAAATGCTTTAGAAGTTACAATGATCTTGAATGCATTAAAAGCAAAAATACTTCTCCTACTTAAATCTACAACTCCAGATGACTGTTTCACAAGCTAAACTCTGTACATAACAGGCAATTTAAACAGAAAGAAAAGGAAGAAAGGAAAGGAGTGAAGAGAGTAAAGAAGATTCAAATTTACCCCAAATTCCCAAACCAAATAAAGTACTAAAAATAAATGCAAGCAAAAGCTTTCTAGAATACTATTCGGCCATAAAAAAGAATGAAATCATGCCATTTGCAGCAACATGGATGAACCTAGAGACTGTCATACTGAGTGAAATAAATCTGACAGAGAAAAACAAATATCATGTTGTTGCTTACATGTGGAACCTAAAAAGAAAAAGGTACAAATGAACCTATTTGCAAAACAGAAACAGAGTCACAGATGTACAGAACAAATGTATGGTTACCAAGGGGGAAAAGAGCAGTAAGAAGCATACACTAGGACACTGGACTGACAGACACACAGCACTATACATAAAGAAAGAAAAGTGACATTGTTCAGTCACGCCTGACTCTTTGCAACCCCATGGACTGCAGCCTGCTAGACTCCTTCATCCATGGGATTCTCCAGGCAAGAATACTGGAGTGGGCTGCCATTTCCTTCTCCAGGGGATCTTCCCAGCACAGGGATCAAAGCTGGGTACCCACATTGCAGGCAGATTCTTTACCTTCTAAGCCACCATAAAACAGATAACTAATAAGAACCTACTGTATAGCACAGGGAGCTCTACTCAATATTCTGTAATGACCAATACAGGACTAAAATCTAGAAGAGTGGATATAACTGATTCACTTCATTTTATAGCAGAAACTAACACAACATTGTAAATCAACTATACTGTAATAAACATTAAAGTTAAAAAATTATAGAAAAAGAGAACTTTCTATTTCTAGTAATGATGATTAGGTACATCACACCAATCTTCTGACTGAGGAAACCTGAAAAACTGGACTAAACTTTAAAAGTTTGCCTATAGATATAAGGCAGTAAAGAACATCAGTCCAAAATTCAGGAAAAGACATTCCAGAGAGGTAAGTGTGGTATATAGGCTTTCCTGCCTCTGGAGGCATCTGTTGATTCCAAAATTAGTGACTTAGATGCTGAGAATCTAAACAAAACTTTGCCAGCATCATTGAGCTTGTTGTATATTCACTAAGTCGTGTCCAACTCTTTGTGACTCCATGGACTGCAGCCTTGCTAGGCTCCTCTGTCCATGGGATTTCCCAGGCAAGAACAGTGGAGTGGGTTGCCATTTCTTCTCCAGGGGATTTTTCTGACCCAGGGGTCAAACTCACATCTTCTGCACAGGCAGGCAGATTCTTTACTACTGAGCCATCAGGAAGTCGTATCACTGAGTTGGCCAGAGAAAAAACGAAATTCAGAGCCACCTCCAAACTTTGAACTAGTATTCCAATCTCAGAACAAGAATGACTGGGATTAAATGCTGCTTCTGTTGCTGCTAAGTTGCTTCAGTCGTATCTGACTCCTAGCGACCCCATGGACTGCAGCCTACCAGGCTCCTCCATCCATGGGATTTTCCAGGCAAGAGTACTGGAGTGGGGTGCCATTGCCTTCTCTGGAGATTAAATGAAGTTCATCTTCTAATCTTAATCCTTAAAAGTAAATCAAGAAACCTGAGATTTATAATGCCTGTATATTTCTGCCAAAATTAAATGACTTATAAATCCTCTGTCACATAAGATTCCTATCATTCTATTAAAAGGCCCCAAAATATTTCTACAGTTCCCAATTTAAAAAAAAGAGAGAGAAACCCAAAAAAATAACACATGACTGAAAAGCAAATGAAGCATGACCCAAAGGGATCTAGATAATTAAGTTATCAGACACAGACTTTTAAATAACTGTACTGAAGAGTAAGACTGAGAACTCTGGCAGAGAGCCTGAAACTAGAAAGAAAACCAAACCGACTTCTAGAACTAACAAGCAAAAGAACCTAAACCAACTCAGTTGACAAGCTTGATGCATATTAGATATAGCTTTGGAGAGAATTAATGAACTAGGAAATAGCTCAGAAATACAATTTTAAAAACACACGCAGGAATATGATAATGAAAATACAAAAAAAGGCCATAAGAAACATAGGACACAAGATAAGAAGGTCTAATGCATGTAAACTGGAGTCCCAAAAGAAGAGAAGACAACAGGACAGGAACATTATTTGAAGTGATATGGGATGAGAATTTTACAAAACTTTATGAAAGCCCCTCAACAGTGCTGTCCAAGAAAACTTTCAGCAATGATGGAAATGCCATCCACCTGCCAATAAGGCAGCCAATAACTACATGTGGCAACTGAGAACCTAAAATGTGAATAAATGGATTTTTAGTAGCTAATTTTTAACTACTGATAATTAGTTCAACTAATGATAATTAAATAAATAGAATAAATAGCCACACATAGCTAGTGGCACTGGATAGTGCAGTCCCAAGTCACAGACCTAAAAAGTCTTAATCAATTAAAACATAAACATGGCGAAACTCATTTTTTAAAAAGAATTTATGCTACTTACAAGAGACTTACAATTTCTATAACTAAAAGTTGAAAATAATAGGATAGAAAAAGGTATACCATGCAAACATTTAACACCTGAAAGCTAACATTATCTGCGTAACACTAGACTGTTGTTTAGTCGCTAATTCATGAACGACTTTTCTGTGACCCCATGGACTGCAGCACAGCAGGTTCCTCTAGCCACGGGATTTCCTAGGAAAGAATACTGGACTGGGTTCCCATTTCCTTCTCCAGTGGATCTTACCAACCCAGGGATCGAACCCACGTCTCCTGCATTGGCAGGCAGATTTGTTACCACCGACCCACAAGGGAAACCCCTTAACACTAGATAAAGTACTCTATAAGGAAATACGCGTTATTATTGTTATCAGACATTTCGTGTTAATAAAACATTTGTTTTAGCAGGTAGAAACAAAAATGCTTAATTTCTAAGCACTTATATGACATATTTGAAATATACAGAAACTATACAGAGAAACAGACAAATCTACAATTGTTTTTTGGACATTTTAACAAACTTTTCTCTGAATAAGAGCAAATTTAAAAAGTAATGATAACCGTTTTAAAAAGAAACAAACTGGATATAACTGATACACATATTACATGACATCTAATAACCACAGCCAAAAAAAAAAAAAAAAAATCTTAGCCCTATATAAGGAATATTTACCAAGACAGACTGTATGCCTGCCATAAAGTAAGTCTCAAATTTTAAAGAATTGAAATCTTATAGATTTAGTTCTTACTATGGTGGAGTTAAGATAGAAATTAGTAAGGAAAAGACATTTAGAGATACCTCGTGTTTAAAAATTAAGCAAGATACTTCTGAATAAACCATAGTCCAGTGAACAAAACTAAAAGACGGTTCCATGAAAAGGCATAAACTGGTAAGATGGGTCAAGAAGAGAAACAAGCCACAGACAGTGACCATCTGGAATGAAAAAGAGGACATCACAATAGACTCTAGACAAAGAAAGATCACAAGGGTCTATTATTTACAATTTTATGCAGACACATTTGAAATTTTACATAAAATGGAAGGATTCCTAGAAGACACAATTTACCAAAACTGATATGAAAATTAAAATTCTAAAGAGCATTATGACATTATAGAAACTGAAGCCATTACTTAAAATTTCACAGAGAAAATTCCAAGCCTAGAAAGCTTCAGTGAAGTCTACCAAGTATTTTAATGATGCTCTAACACCCTTCTTACACAAATTACTTGAGAAAATGGTAAAAAGAAAAAGTATTTCTCAACTCATTTTTATGAAGTCAATGTTACCCTGATATAAAAAATCTAGCATTTTTAGAAATGAAGATTAAGCCTGAATGAACCCAAGAAAAAAGATAATGCTTTAAGGAAATAAAAGGAGGAATAGTTCTGAAATCAAAAGAAATGAAGAGATTAAAAGGATAAGACAAAGCAACCACTTAATGCGTAACAGGGATCCAACATTCAGAAAACAAAAGTCTTTAAAGAGCACTACCATAACAGAATAAATAGTAAAAACCACAATTCAACAAAGCTTTCTTGAAAATTAAAAAAATAAAATAAAACTGCTTACTGAAAGAGCACCACGTACACTTTAGAATTCAGCCCAGAAGGCCAACATCTAATTTTCAAAAGCAATAGTTTATGCCACAAGAAAACAGAGTAACATATTTCAGATATTCAAGATAGGAAAATATAAGGTGTCTTATAGTCAGTAAAATTTATTTTTAGCACATGAAAGACACAAACTGTTATCAAAATGCCCCAAATTGGGAAATACAGCTCCCATGAGCTGCTTCAAAATCTAAAGAACAAATTTGTAAGAAGTTATAGACCTATCTCATTCATGAATATAGGTGAAAAATACTAAACAAAGATCAGTAAATTAATTTGTAGAAAAATAAGAACTCAAAATTAAACTGGGTTTAGTCCAGGAAAACAAGGTTGCTTTAACACTTCAAGAGCAATAAAATAATATCCATCACATTAAAAAAAAAAATCTGGAAAAAATTAGGTTGTCCAAAAAAGATGCAGAAAAAGCATCTGATAAAATTTAATTTCCATTTGTGATTTAAACAAACAACAACAACAACAACAAAAAATTAGTAACTAGTAATAGATAGGAACTTCCTTGATCTGGAAAAGGGCAGATCCAAAATACCCATATAATAAATTGTGAAATACTGAAAAATTCTTCCCCTACTTCTAAAATTAGTAACAACACAAGTATTACCATGATAACCAATCTATTCAACACCTTATTAGAAGTCATATGACTAGAAGTCATAGTCACTACAAGGCTGGAAAAAACAAATACATATAAGGATTGGAAAAGATGAAATGAAATTATCATTCATAGGCCATATGTTTATAAAAAACAAATCTAGCTAAGATAAATTAGAATTATAACCAAAGTTGCTGATTATCAAGTCAAATGCAAAAACTGAATTTCCACTTATCATCAATAAACAAAAAATAATAAAACTAAAATAGGTAATCTTATTTATAATAACATCAAAAAGTAAAAATACCTAGAAATGCAACAGTAATTATGCAAGTTTATTACAGAGAAAACTATAAAACATTATTAAAATGATGGTGGGAACACACTACAGGCATAAATTATTTTGTTCAGTCACTAACCTGTGTCCCACTGTTTCAAACCCCATGGACTGCAGCACACTAGGCTTCCCTGTCCTTCACTATCTCCTGGAGTTTGCTCAAACTCATGTCCATTAAATCAGTGATGCTTATCTAACCATCTCATCCTCTGCCACCCCCTTCTCTGGCCTGCACTTTTTCCAGCACCAAGGTCTTTCCAATGAGTCAGCTTTTCACACGAGGTGGCCAAAGTACAGGAGCTTTAGCATCAGTCCTTCCAATGAATACTAAGGACTGATTTCCTTTAGGATTGACTGGTTTGATCTCCATGCTGTCCAAGTGACTCTCAAGAGTCTTCTCCAGCACAATTCTAAAGCATCGATTCTTTGGTGCTCAATCTTCTTTATGGTTCAAAGCTCACATCCGTACATGACTACTAGAAAAACCCTAGCCTTGACTATACGAACTTTGGCTGGCAGATTGATGTCTCTGCTTTTTAATACACTGTCTAGGATTGTCATAGCTTTTCACCAAGGAGCAAGTGTCATTTTAATTTCATGGTTGCAGTCACATCTGCAGGGATTTTGGCACCCAAGAAAATAAAACCTGACACTGTTTCCACATTTTCCCCCATCTATTTGCCATGAATGATGGGACTGGATGCCATGATCTTCGTTTTTTGAACAGAGGTGTTTTTTTTTTTTTTGAACAGAGTTTTAAACTAGCTTTTTCATTCTCCTCTTTCACCTTCAATCAAGAGGCTCTTTAATTCCTCTTCACTTTCTGCCATTAGAGTGGTATCATCTGCATATCTGAGATTGCTGATTCACAACAATCTTGACTCCAGCTTGTGATTCATCCAGTCTGGCATTTTCCATAAGGTACTATGCACAGAAGTTATGCAGAGTACATACAGTGACAATACACAGTCTAGATGTACTCCTATTCCAATTTTGAACCCGTCCACTGTTTCATCTCCAGCTCTAACTGTTGCTTTTTGCCCTGCATACAGGTTTCTCCAGAGGTAGATAAGGTGGTCTGATATTCCCATCTCTTTAAGAACCTTCCAGTTTGAGATCAACACAGTCAAAGGCTTTAGTGTAGTCAATGAAGCAGAAGTAGATGTTTTCCTGGAATTCCCTTGCTTTCTCTATGATCCAACAGATGTTGGCAATTTGATCTCTGGTTCCTCTGCCTTTGCTAAATACAGCATGTACATCTGGAAGTTCTCAGTTCACATATTGTTGAAGCCAAGCTTGAAGGATTCTGAGTGTTACCTTGCTAGCATGTGAAATGAGCACAACTATATAGTACTCTGAACATTCTTTGGCACTGCCTTTTGTAACACTCATTATTGTAAAGATATAATCAATATACTCAGTGTTATCTCAATGAAAGTCCCAACAGATGGGTGTTTGATTTTTTAACTTAGCCAAAAACAGCCAAAGCAATTTTGAAGAAAATCTAAAAGTATCTACTGCTATTCTAACAAGTTAACTATACACTTATCAGCTTAAAGCACCCATTATCTGCAAGTTCTATGGGTCAGATATCTTGGCACATCATGGCTCAGTTGGTTCTCTCCTTCGAGTTTCACAAGAATGAATCAAGGTATCAGCCAAACTGAGTCCCTGTCCAGACACTCTAGGAGAGAATATATTTCCAGGTTCGTTTAGAATGGTCCAGGTTGACAACAATCAGTGCCAAGCAGTTGCAGGACAGAGGCCTCCATTTCCCTGCTACCCCTCAAGTGGGGTTTGGTCTCAGTTTCTAGGGACTGCCTACACTCCCTGACTCACTGTCACCCCCTTTCAAAGGGAGTAACAGCAGGTCAAGTCCTTTTCACTGCTTCTGAGTAAATCCCTCTGATCTCTCCTTCTGCCCCTACTCTTTTGCTTCCTTCTTCTGCCTTCTTTTCTTCTGACTCTCCTATTTTTAAGGGCTTGTCTGAGTATACAGGACCCACCCAAATAATCCAAAATAATCTATTTTAAGGTCTGCTGACTAGTAACTTTAATTATACCTGCAGAATTCCTTCACAGCACTTCCTAGATCAGTAGTTCACTGAATAATTGAGACAGAAATGTTGGGAAAATATCTTTAAAATTCCACCTATCAAAAAGCAGGAAAAGTATTTCATTGAATATCAACTTAATTATAAAACTATAGTAATAAGAAAACATGATCCCAGCACCAAAAAAAAAGAAAAAAAGACTAACATGATATAGAATATAAAGCATAGACACAGACCTGTTTCTAGGCATAGACACTTGACTTACAAAAAAAGGAAAACAGTGTGAAAGAACAATTCTTTTCAGTAAATTGTGCTCGGATATCAGGACAGTCACAGGGAAATGAAATCTATCCCAATATAACACCACACAGAAAAATATCAACTTCTGAAGAATTACAGACCTAAATAAGAAAAGCATAACAAAAAAGCTTCTGAAAGATAACATGGGAGAGTGAGACTTCAAGAATAGTGGCATGCTGAGCTAGGCGGACCATTTCTCCAGTAAAACATTACTTTGGCAACAAAAGTCCATCTAGTCAAAGCTATGGTTTTTCCATTGCTCATGTACAGATGTTAGAGTTGGACCATAAAGAAAACTGAGCACCAAAGAATTGATGGCTTTTGAATTGTGGTGTTGGAGAAGACTCTTGAGAGTCCCTTGGACTGCAAGGAGATCCAACCAGTCCATCCTAAAGGAAATCAGTCCTGGGTATTCATTGGAAGGACTGAGGCTGAAGCTAAGACTTCAATACTTTGGCCACCTGATGTGAAGAACTGACTCACTGGAAAAGACCCTGATGTTGGGAAAGATTCAAGGCAGGAGAAGGGAACAACAGAGGATAAGATGGTTGGAAGACATCACCGACTCAATGGACATGAATTTGAACAAATTGTGGGAGTTAGTGATGGGCAGGCAAGCCTGGCATGCTGCAGTCCATGGGTTCACAAAGAATCGGACATGACTGAGTGACTGAACTGACTGAACTGAACTGGTAGAAACAAAATTTTAAAGTCAACCATTTTAATGTCTCTGAAAATTGTCTCAAGGGCATATAGCAAATTAAAAAAAATTTATTCAAGAAAACATTAAACAGAGGTGAGAGCAGCAAGTATCCATGACATATGAACCATAAACCACTTCCAATTACACCCCACAACTCAGGATAACTACTCAGATGTTCTACACCACACAGGTGCTACAGGAACTCCCACATTCCAGCCTAGGAATGAATTTCACCCTTGGAGGGGAACGCTGCTGGCATCTCCCACCTGCCCCACTCCCCCACCTCCATGTTGCAGAAACTCTATGCCAGGCAGATCCGCATGAGAAGATTAAAAGAGTCCCTTCATCCAACCAGCCCCCATGTATAAGGCAGAAAAGCTCTTTTTCTGGTGCAGTAAGCCGAAAGTATTAGGTCCCAAATGCTCACTCGTAAGACAGAAGTTCTTTACCAGAAGGGGCAAGTTAAAAGCAAGTGCTCTACTCTGAGAGCAGGGTGTCCCTTCAAGTGAAGTGATCTCTTTGCCTCTGACCCTAATTTCACTAAGGCAAGATAGAGGGTCCTCCTAGGGGAAAAGGTAGACAGTTAAGAACAGAAAGCTCTGTCCTCCACCTAATGGAATTACTTTACTTGGAATAGACTGTGGGAAAATTCATTTCAAAGGGCAATGTCCAAAACTATGGAGATATTGGGAGTGAATAGCTAAAAGAAAGCTGGTAGTTCCATGACAGCAGTAGTAACAAGCAAAGCTGCAAACCAGCTAGAAGTTTAACGGAGAGAACTAGACAAAGAAAAAGGCAGGAAGATTCCTCAGGGTAATCAGCACAAGTCTCAAAGGCTGGCAACACTTAGCTTCTACAGAGATCTGACTTACTGCAATCAGACTATGAAAAAATTTATGCCCTGTGATATTGGTGAAAACAATAGAGTAATCAGTTAGCAGTTAGTGGAGGCTGACAGCTAGGTGTGACAGCTATAGAAGCAGACCAGCCAAAAGCTTATGCAGAGAACAGGAAAAGAGGTGAAGAGAACAAGGTGAAAACCAGTCATCTCTGGTAGACTGCACATGACTTTCAGAGGGTCCAGATTTTGGATTCATCAGACAAAGTGTTCAGAGCAGCTATTATAAATATATTCAAAGAACTAAAGAAAATCATGTTTAAATAATAAAAGGAAGGTATTAGTATAAGGACTCATCAAATACAGAATATCAATGAAAAATAAGGAATTTTAAAAAAACAATCAAATGAGAAAACATGCATGCTAATAAAGAGAACATAACTGCATATATCTTTTCGTAACTGATTTTACAAGCAACTACACATACAACATATATGCAATTGTAATGCTGGGTCTGTAACATACAGAATATGTAACATATCTGACAATAACAGCACAAAGAAGACACCTGGAAACAAATTACTGAAGTAAGGAAATAACATCATACGTTATAAATCAAATCTACATGAGGAAATAGAGAACCAGAAATAATAAGGTTAGTACAAAAACTATAAATATGCTTTCGTATCTCAGTTTCTTTAAAAAAGACTTTAAATTACATAAAGTAATTATAACAATTTATTCTGGAGTTTATATCTACCACTGTGGCCAAGAATCCCTTAGAAGAAATGGAGTGGCCATCACAGTTAACAAAATTGAGTCCGAAATGCAGTACCTGGATGCAATCTCAAAATCAAAAGAATGATCTCTGTACATTTCCAAGACAAACCATTCAATATCACAGTAATCCAAGTCAATGCCCCAACCAGTAATGCTGAAGAAGCTGAAGTTGAATGGTTCTTTGAAGACCTACAAGACCTTCTAGAACTAACACTCAAAAAGGATGCCCTTTTCAATATAGGGGACTGGAATGCAAAAGTAAGAAAACAAGAAACACCCAGAGTAACAGGCAAATTTGGCCTTGGAGTACAGAATTAAGCAGGGCAAAGGCTAATAGAGTTTTGCCAAGAGAACGCACTGGTCAGAGCAAACACCCTCTTCCAACAACTCAGGAGAAGACTCTACAATGGACGTCACCAGATGGTTAACAACGAAATCAGACTGACTATACATGCTTTGCAGCCAAAGATGGAGAAGCTCTATACAGTCAGCAAAAACAAAACCAGGAGCTGACTGTGGCTCAGATCATGAACTCCTTATTGCCAAATTCAGACTGAAATTGAAGAAAGTAGGGAAAATCACTAGACCATTCAGGTATGACCTAAATCAAATCCCTAACGATTATACAGTGGAAGTGAGAAATAGATTTAAGGGACTAGATCTGATAGACAGAGTGCCTGATGAACTGTGGACAGAGGTTCTTGACGTTCGTTGTACAGGAGACAGGGAGCAAGACCATCCCCAAGAAAAAGAAATGCAAAAAAAGCGAAATGGCTCTCTGAAGAGGCCTTACAAATAGCTGTGAAAAGAAGACATGCAAAAAGCAAAGGAAAAAAGGAAAGGTATACCCATTTGAACGCCAAGTTCCAAAGAACAGCAATGAGAGATCAGAAAGCCTTCCTCGGTCATCAGTGCAAAGAAATAAGAGGAAAACAATAGATTGGGAAAGACTAGCGATCTCTTCAAGAAAGTTAGAGACACCAAGGGAACATTTCATGCAAAGATGGGCTCAATAAAGCACAGAAATGGTATGGACCTAAAAGAAGCAGAAGATATTAAGAAGTGGTGGCAAGAATACATAGAAGAACTGAACAAAAAAGATCTTCACCACCCAGATAATCACGATGGTGTGATCACTCACCTAGAGCCAGACATCCTGGAATGCAAAGTGAAAGGGGCCTTAGAAAGCATCACTATGAACAACGTTAGTGGAGGTGATGGAATTCCAGTTGAGCTATTTCAAATCCTAAAAGATGATGCTGTGAAAGTGCTGCACTCAATATGCCAGTAAATTTGGAAAACTCAGCAGAGGCCACAGGACTGGAAAAGGTCAGTTTTCATTCCAATCCCAAACAAAGGCAATGCCAAAGAATGCTCAAACTACTGCACACTTGCACTCATCTCACACACTTGTAAAGTAAAGCTCAAAATTCTCCAAGCCAGGCTTCAACAATACATGAACCATGAACTTCCAGATGTTCAAGCTGGTTTTAGAAAAGACAGAGGAACCAGAGATCAAATTGCCAACATCTGCTGGATTATCAAAAAAGCAAAAGAGTTCCCAAAAAAACATCTATTTCTGCTTTACTGACTACGCCAAAGTCTTTGACTGTGTGAATCACAATAAACTGTGGAAAATTCTTCAAGAGATGGGAATACCAGACCATCTGACCTTACTCTTAAGAAATCTGTATGCAGGTCAGGAAGCAACAGTTAGAAATGGACACGGAACAACAGACTGGTTCCAAACTGGGAAAGGAGTACATCAAGGTTGTATTTTGTCACCCTGCTTACTTAACTTATATGCAGAGTACATCATGATAAATGCTGGGCTGGAGGAAGCAGAAGCTGGAATCAAGATTGCTGGAAGAAATATCAATAACCTCATATATGCAGATGATACCACCTTTATGGCAGCAAGTGAAGAGGAACTAAAGAGCTTTGTGATGAAAGTGAAAGAGGAGAGTGAAAAAGTTGGCTTAAAACTCAACATTCAGAAAACTGAGATCATGGCATCCAGTCCCATCACTTCATGGCAGATAGATGGGGAAACAGTGTCAGACTTTATTTTTGTGGGTTCCAAAATCACTGCAGATGGTGACTGCAGCCATGAAATTAAAAGACGCTTGCTCCTTGGAAGAAAAGTTATGACCAACCTAGACAGCATATTAAAAAGCAGAGACTTTACTTTGCCAACAAAGGTCCATCTCGTCTAGGCTATGGTTTTTCGAGTAGTCATGTATGGATGTGAGAGATGGACTATAAAGAAAGCTTAGCACCGAAGAATTGATGCTTTTGAACTGTGGTGTTGGAGAAGACTCTTGAGAGTCCCTTGGACTGCAAGGAGATCCAACCAGTCCATCCTAAAGGAAATCAGTCCTGAATATTCATTGGAAGGACTGATGTTGAAGCTGTCACTCCAATACTTTGGCCACCTGACGTGAAGAGCTGACTCATTGGAAAAGACCCTGATGCTGGGAAAGACTGAAGGCGGGAGAAGGGGACGACATAGGATGAAATGGTAGGATGGCATCACCAACTCAATGGGCGTGAGTTTCAGCAAACTCCAGAAGTTGGTAATGGACAGGGAGGCCTGGCATGCTGAAGTCCATGGGGTCGTAAAGATTCAGACACAACTAAGCGACTGAACTGAACTGAAGACACAGCAACATGTATAACCAAAAAAGAGGAGAATGGAGTAGAGCTATATAGGGGCAAAGCTTGAATATAATGGTGGAATTAAGTTAATGTAAATCTGAAGTAGTTTCTGATAAGACTATATAATAATGTAAACCTTAAAATCATTAAGAGAATAATAACAAGTTAAAAATCATGAAAGGAATTAAAACATCATCCTAGGAAATACTCAATGCAAAGAAAATAGTAATGCGGGTACAGAAAGACAAAGAAATGAGACAAGAGAGAAAACAAAATGCAAAATGGCAGACATAAATCCAACCATACCGAAAAAACATTACTGTAAATGCATTAAAAAATACAATCAAGAGGCAGGGATGGGCAGGGATGGCAGGAATCAATCAAAAAAAAAAAAAATCAAATTAAATGCTATCTACAGAAGACACACTTTAGATCCAAAGATACAAATAGGATAAAAATAAGTGGATGGAAAAAGACACCATGCAAAGAACCACCACAGGAAAACTGAAGCAGATACACTACTATCAGACAGCTTCTAAAATGGTTTTAGAAATGAAGAGGGATGTCTTATAACAATAAAAGGGTCAATTCATCAGTAAGATAAAAAATTATAAACACAGGGGTTTCCCTGGTGGCTCACTGGTTAAGAATCCACCTTGCAATGCAGGGGACGACCCCACAAGCCACGGGCAGCTAAGCCAGCCCATGCACCACGGTTGCTGGGCCTGTGCTCTGGAGCCCAAGAGCCACAATTACTGAAGCTGATAAGCCATGACTGCTGAGGTGCACACATCCGGAGCCTATGCTCTGCAACAAAGGAGGCCACTGCAGAAGAAGCTCGTGCACTGCAACTAGAGAGTGGGCCCAGCTCTCTGCAGCTGGAGGGCCCATGCACAGCAGGGAAGACCCAGTGCAACCAAAAGCAAATAGACTTTTGTAAAAATAAAAAAATAAATTAAAAAATGGCTTGTCCACAGACATTTTAAAAGAATTATAAACATATATATGTACCTTATAACAGGGCTTCAAAATACATGAAACAAAACTGACAGAAACAGAGGGAGAAAAACACTATTCAACACTAGTTGGAATATTTCAACACTCTTTAGTAACAAACAGAACTAAGCAGAAGAATAACAAAGAAACATAAAACAAACACAATATACCAACTAGACTTAACAAACATCTAGAGAATACTCCATTCAACAACAGAATACATGTTCTTCTAAAGTACACATGAAACACTCTCTAAGACAGATCATATGCTAGGCCATAAAACAAGCGTCAACAAATTTAAAACGACAGTAAGCACACAACGTACGTTCTCTGACCAAAATGAAACTAAATCAATAATCAATTACAGAAGGAAATTTAGGAAATTCACAAATTTGGAGATTAACTTACTCCTAAATCAATAATAGAGCAAAAGAACAAATCAAAAGGAAAATTAGAAAACACTTGAGATAAGTAAAATTAAAAACACAACATATCAAAACTTACAGGATCAATCAACTGCATGCTTGCAGGGAAATTTACACTTGTAAATGTCCATATTAAGATAAGAAAGGGAAAACATTTTGTATGAATTTGAGATACTTATTAAATACTATAAAGGGGGGCAGGAGGCCACAGAAACCTTTGGGGGAGGTAATAGAAAAAAGAGTACTTATCCAAAATACAAAAAGGATTCCTTCAATTAATTTTAGTTTTTGTGAAGAGAACACAAAGGAAAACTGATCAAAAGATCTGAGTAAGCACTTCACAAGTGATATCCAAAAGTCAGTAAACTTATGAAAAAACGGTAAACCTTTTAACTCACCAGGAAAATGAAAATGAAAACCAAAAATACCACCTCACATCAGAACAACCAAAAATAAATAACAATCCAATTTTCAGTGAGGATACAGAGCAATGGGAACTCTCATATACTGTTCATGGGAATGAGAATTGTTACAACCACTTTGGGAAACTGGCAGTATCTATTAATACTATATGAGGCCAACAATCCAGCAAATTTGCTATGAGGTCTAAACTCAATAAAAATTAATAGTACATGAACAGACAGGTACAAATATGTTCACACAGCATTATTAGTAATAATCAAGAAGTAGAAACAATCAACATCTATCAACAGATTGTATAAATAAACTATGGTAAATGAATACAAAGTAATATTATAGAGCAATGAAAGTGAACTACAGTTAAGGAATTAACATGGATGAAACTCAAAAACATGTGAAGCAAAAGCAGCTACAAACAAAATACATACTGTGTGGGTCCATTTATATTAAGTTCAAAAACAAGCACAATTAAGTCAGAATAGTGACTGGCGGGCTACAGTCCACGGGGTCGCAGAGAGTCAGACACGACCAAGTGACTATGCACAGCACAGCACAGTGATAGCTCTGGAGGGAAGGGAGAAGGTAGTAAACGACTGATGAGAGCAGGAAGAGAGCTCTAAAATACTGCCAGTGTTCTTTTTCTTGACTGAGTGGTAGTTACACACATCACAGTTTACAGTAGCTCACTGAGCATCAATTTGTCTGTGTGTGTTTTCTGTATTAATATTATGCTTCAATAATGAAAACTAAAGCACCACGTAACATTAAAAAATAAAATCAATTGAATCATAGTAAAATTAGAGTGCTTGAACCTTAGACGGTAATAATTTTTTAAAGACTGAGCTTTTGATATAAATATTAAGTTCAATCTCACAAGCAATCAAGACTTATCAACTGAAACAAGATGATACCATTTGAAAATAGTTAAAGTGGAGGAAACCTAGCTAATTTCCTTCTCTAGCGAATACTCTGTTCACACCTCATGACAGAAACACAATTACCTTCCTTCTCACTTTTCCTTTTTAAGAAATCTTCCTTCACATAGGAAGGGTTGTTCTGTGATCCACAGGAGAACAATGCGACCATGGTTCCTGAATTTCCAGTTCAGTCCCCTGAAGTCTAACTAGGTTCTAAGAGATATTCAGCCCTATATCCTTCTAATAATAAATTTGTGTTGCTAAAGTTTGTTTCTAGGAGCCAAATGACCAATAGATATAACACCGTGATATAGGAATATGTTACAACCATGTTATATAATAGTTCTGTTTATATAAGAAGTTGAAAATTGGCAACTCAAAGACTGTTTTATCTGATCCACAAAGTGTTAGCGTTTTTTTAAAGTATAAATTACATGTTATGAATTATAGTCTTCCTCACTAGACTTTGGCCGAACTCCTAGGAGGCAAGTACTGGGTTGCCATTCCCTTCTCCAGGGGATCTTCCTGACGCAGGGATCAAACCTGGGTCTCCCACATTGCAGGCAGATTCTTAACCATCTGAGCTACCAGGGAAGCCCCATCATACAAGAGTTCTGTTTATATCAGAAGTTGAAAATTGGCAACTCATGAACTGTTTCATCTGACCCACAAAGTGGTTTTTTTTTTTTTAAGTATAAATTACATGTTATAAATTACAGTCTTCCTCACTAGACTTTGGCCACACTCCTAGGAGGCAAGGACTATTATATTACACATCTTTGTTTTTTCCAGTGCTAGGCACTAGGTCCAAAAATACACACAGAATGATTAAACAAATTATAAAATTTTATAGAATTTTCTATAAAATTCTAGAGCTCTGACAACTGATTAATTTCTGAGAAACTAAATAAAAGACTTTAAAATCCTAGTTATCCAATAAGGAAATAATCATGACAATACACGTTAAATGATATTTCAAAAAATCATGCGCTTTTGTCCAGTAAAACAAATCTTTAAAATGTAAAATAAAGAAATCAAAGGAAGAAAAATTTTATGTAAAATAAGTGCCACAATATTATATAGTGAAAAGAAATGAGATTAACAATTATAATTATCACTTAAAATCTGCCTCCGTCATATACACAACCCTGCCAGAATTCTTCAACAAGTCATGGAGACAATCGATGTCAAGTGTGCTCTGACCAAAAGATCCTAATGCAGATAGTTCCTGTTCCCTATTCTTGACATTTTAAAAAAGGAGAAAAAATTTTAATTCTAAAGTATCCTTGTATCTAAATGTAATAGTAATAGTTAACATATACTGACTGCTTAACATGCCACAAATTTCACATTTAATTCTCACAACCTTATGAAACAGTTACTATTTCTTATTTCATCCTACAATCAAGAAAATCTAGGAATTCCCCGGCAGCCAGTGTTTAGGACTCACTTCCACTGCACAGGGCATGGAGTCGATCCTGGCTGGAGGAACCAGGATCCTGAAAGCCTCGGCAACCTCATGGACTGCAGCATGCCAGGCTTTCCTGTCCTTCACTGTCTCCTGGACCTTGTTCAAATTCATGTCCATTGAGTCAGTGATGCTATTTTACCATCTCATCCTCTGCCACCTCGTTCTCCTTTTGCCTTCAATCTTTCCCAGCAGCAGGGTCTTTTCCAATGAAACAGTTCTTCATATCAGGTGGCCAAAGTATTGGGGATTCACCATCAGTCCTTCCAATGAATATTCAGGGTTGATTTCCTTTAGGATTGACTGGTTTGATCTCCTTGCAGTCCAAGGGACTCTCAAAGAGTTTTCTCCAACACCACAATTCTAAAGCATCAGTTCTTCAGTGCTCAGCCTTCTTTATGGTCCAATTCTCACATCTGGACATGATTACTGGAAAAATCATAGCTTTGACTATATGGACCTTTACTGGCAAAGTGATGTCTCTGCTCTTTAATATGCTGTCTAGGTTGGTCATAGCTTTCAAGGAGCAACCGTCTTTCAATTTTAAAGATTTTTAAACAGTGAGAATGAAAAAATATAATAAAGCATTTGATAAATTGGATTAGACATATGTTCAGTGTGAGGATCTCAATCCTTTTGTTAACTAAAAAGTGTGTGTTAGTCAGTCGCTCAGTCGTGTCTGACTCTTGGTGACCCCATGGACTGTGGCTCACCAGGCTCCTCTGTCCATGGGATTCTCCAGCAAGAATACTGGAGTGGGTTGCCATTTCCTTCTCCAGGGGATCTTCCTGACCCAGTGATCAAACCTGGGTCTCCTGCATTGGAGGCAGACTCTGTACTCTCTGAGCCGTCAGGGAAATTTTTGTTAACTGAAAGGCACTGTGTTAACAATATTTAAGCCTAGCAATCCCCAGGATGAGCTGAACCTTCCCTGGTTCAAAAAGACATACCTAACTCATACATCACTGCTATACAAGCTAAATAATACAATTCTCTAAATAATAATTTGGTAATAATTACCAAAAGCCCTTAACTGTTTTACAATTTTTGCCCTGATACTCCATGACTGAGAATCATCTTAAGGGTTGGGGGAAACTTTTACTCAGAGATATTCACTATATTAATATCTATTATAGCCAAAAAGAAAAGTTAAAGAAAAAGAAAAGATATAATCTAAATAACTAAATACGGTAGTTAAGATGTTTTCGTTCACCATGATCTACTGCTCAGGAAAACTATCACTCACCTAATCTGTGATCTTCAGGGATCTGTTAATCATGGCTTTCTGTGGATTCCCCAACTCATCCTATCTACAGCCATAGTGGCCACTTTGCTATATACTTCATCTCCCAGCTACCAATGACTGGCTAAGGAATTGACAATCATAATACATCGGTATCAACCCAGAACTGGCATGTGGACATCAGGAAAAAGTTTGTCTTTCAAATGTAGTTGCTAAGCCAAAAGGCATGTGACTGAGGCTCCAGGAGGAAGATGCTAGAAAAACCCAGATATGCAGTCAAAGAGGCTCAGTGGCATCATTTGAGACTTTGGATCTAAGCTGCTTCCAAAGCTATTCCATCCTTCTCCATATTTACAATTCTCAATTATGTGAACCAGTAAATTCTAACACACTACCAAAAGAAGAATGGTTAAATAAAATACACTGAGTACATCTATTTGGTATCTTTGTGGATAAAATTCAATGGAATAATGCTGACAGAACAGCATAAACTGTTAAGAGATGCACTCAGGAGCCTAGTCTGAATCTTGACTCTACTACATATTCTCATGTGTCCTTGGTTAAGTTAGCTAACCTCTCTGTGCTTCCACTTCCCCATCTGTAAAACAGGGACTCAATAATACCTACTGCATGATAGTTAGAAGTAATGAGTTACAATTTACAAAGTTCCTAAAACAAGTCCTACCATTAAGTATATGTATCTTTTAAATAAATGAGTTTATATACATACATACACATAAATGGGCTTCCTTGATGGCTCAGATGGTAAAGAATCTGTATGCAATGCAGGAGACCTGGGTTAGGTCCCTGGATTGGGAAGATCCCCTGGAGAAGGGAATGGCTACTCACTCCAGTATTCTTGCCTGGAGAATTCCATGGACAGAGGAGCCTGTACAGTCTATGCGATCACAAAGAGTCAGACACAACTGAGTGACTAGCACTTTCACTTTCATATATATATATAAAAGATATAAAATATATATTATATATACAAAATAATTTCACTGATTTTTTTTAAATCTGCGCACAGAAAAAGGAAAAAGTTTTTTTTTTTTTTTTAAAGCAAAAATACCCTATTTGTCAAAAAAGAAGGAAAAAAAGAAAAGAAACATACCTCAGGTCTTATGAAAGACAGGATGACTCTGCTTGGCTTCATACAAATCCCCTGACATTCTCCAGAGACACCATAGCTGTATTTACCATCAGGAAGCACATACATAGTGTCAAGGGTGGAGTTAACACCATCACAATGTATGCCATTTAACAATAACACCTGGCTTAGAGGGTAAAGCGTCCACCTGCAATGCGGGAGACCACGGTTCAATCCCTGAGATGGGAAGATCCCCTGGAGAAGGAAATGGTAACCCACTCCAGTACTCTTGCCTGGAAAATCCCATGGATGGAGGAGCCCATGAGGTCACAAAGAGTCAGACATGACTGAGCGACTTCACTTCACTTCACCAGGTTAAAGTTTAATTTAAACCTAGAAGAATGTCATTTCTCCAACTAAACTAGTTTCCAAGGAAAGATACAAACGTATGAGCACAACCAACTCTTAATGCATGTGTGCGTGCTCAGCTGTGTCCAATTCTTTGGGACCCAATGGACTGTCGCCCGCTGGGCTCCTGTCCATGGGATTCTCCAAGCAAGAATACTGAAGTGAGTTGCTGTGCCCTCCTCGAGGGGATCTTCCCAACCCAGGGATCGAACCCAAGTCTCCTGCACTGCAGGCAGATTGTTTACTGACTGAGCCATCTGGGAAGCCCCATGTCATCCCCTAAAACTGCTCATATTTGGCTTTATACTGCATCTTGTAGAATACAAGCATTTTAACTTAAATAGAGGTATATAAACTGTCGCCTTGAAATTCACAAATTTCAAACCTAATGAAGCCACATTGAGAAGATTTGTTTCACAAGCTACCACCTGTTTCAGCTCTGCCTCTTTCTACATCATGCTTTGAATTCCTATCAAACCATTCAAATTTTGTCACCCATTAGATATACTAAGTAATACATGTTATCAAGATATCTGTTCTGTATGCAATAAAGTAATTAAAGCTTTAAGTGTTTTAAAAAAATACTTCTTGCAAGATGAAACAGGTTGAGAGTCAAACCTCCTTTCCCTTGCATAATGAACACTAAATCATCTGCTACTAAAGCGTCTCAATTTTGTTGAGGGCCTCATGCATCAGGTTAAAATCCTTCACAATAAGTGGACTTCGAAAATTGTCCATTCAAATTCTAATGTCTATTTGTTACAACTGTGGTGAGCTTATGAGGCCAAAATAGTGAGATAAATGGCATTCCAATTTAATTATTAAACATGAAAATAAGATTTTTCATTAGTATACTTCTAACATTTTCCCTAAAATTTAAGATTTGCACAAACTGATTTTGAATTTTTCATTTTTAATCCTATCTCCATACACATACAAAATTCATGCAAAAAACAACCCAAAGTTTATCAGTAAACTGAATGAGCCAAAATGACTGATTAGTAAATTAAAATTTGTTAAGGAAAAACTAAGAAATTACCCAAAATGAAATTTCTTTATCTTGGGTAATATATCCCAGTGGTTAAAATCTCAGCAGATGATTAAAATCTCAGCTCTAACATTTACTACTGTGTGTCCTACTGGGCAAGTTTTTTTACTTCTCTGGGCTTTGGTTCCTCATAGGCAAAATGAGAGTAACTGTAAATACCTCAAAGAGTTAATGAGAATTAAATGAATTAACATGTACAAACAATAAACTTTAACTATTACTCTTACCATTATCACTCTCGAAAACACAACTTGCCTATAAATTACTAAAATGAGTGTCTTCCTGGGTCTGAAATATGTATATATTAAGTATAAAATCATTCAGTTTAAAAAAAAAAAAAACTTTTAACAGTCATTCGACAAAACTTTCTGTTAGATGCCAACTCTATAGAGGACATCCTACTATGCAGTGAGAACATGGAAATGAACAAAACAGTCTCTGAATTCAAGACCTTTCTGCAGAGTAGGCAAAAAAAAAAAGTCTATAATAAAAGGTACAGTGGCAGAGGTGCTATGAAACAGACAAGAATTGTCTGTAGGACACCATAGAACACTGTGGCTTCACAGGTGGCGCTAGTTGTAAAGAACCTGCCTGCCAACACAGGAGACATAAGAGACACAGGTTCGATCCCTAGGTGGGCAAGATCCCTTGGAGGGAATGGTAACCCACTCCAATATTCCTGCCTGGAGAATCCCATGGACAGAGAAGCCTTGTTGGCTAGGGTCCACAGGCTTGCAAAGAGTCATACAGGACTGAAACGACTTAGCACACACGCAAAAATAGGACACCAAGAAATAGAGACATCTAATTAGGGGGAGCAGGGGAAACACCCTAGAATTTCTGAGCAACAATCATCTAGATCCTTCACTTCAGGACACCACATTGCTATTTACATAATTTACACAGCTTTTAACATATTTATAATACTGTTTTAGAATGTAGATCAATAAAAAGACAAGATCACCTAGCACACTACTACTTAACTATGATCATAAATAAACTTAAAAATCTTTTGGTAATAATGAAGATGACTATCTTCTCTTAACAAATTAAGACATAACCTTGAAAAAGTCACACTGCTTCCTCAAAAAAACATTTATTTTACCAATAAGTAAAAGCTATAAACTTTCCTCCACTAAATTATAATTAAACTGATGTCAAACAATATCTTTCAGCTGTTAAAGACCTCTGAAGGATTTGAATTCAACCCCCTAATTTTACAGATTTAGAAGAGCCACAAAGTATAATGGGAAAGCAGTAAGTTGAAAATCAGAAAACCGCATCTTGGTCCCAACTCTCCTAGAGTAAAAGTCTAGGCAAAGTTTCCTCATCGGTAAAATGAGAAGCTTGAATTCAATTGCTTCCAGGGTCCTTTTCAGCTCTATAATTCTCATGTTATGAAACTGAAGCAGATAAGCAACTTGCCCAAACATCACCCAGCTAGTTAAGGGCAAAGTAGGGATACTTGTTTTCCAATTATCAATGCACTTTCTCTCTTGCAGCATACTGCTTCTCCTACTTTATAATACGGTTCCTCTAAATTATTCTAAGATATGTGGAAATTATTAAAGAGAATGAAGGAGTTTACAAAACTAAATGACTTATTCCTATAGTTCTTCTTATAGAAAATGAGCTTTATAAATCTAAATGAAACAAATATATGAAGTCTCAAGCTGTGTGTCACTTACTTCGCTGAAGCTGACCTCAGGAAAATTAAAGGAGTTAATCCTTAAACTTCCGAGTACCTAAAACTTCTGAGTACCTAAAATCTAACCTTTCAATACATTTCACAGAAGAGACTATGTTCCATACTAAATTAAAATATGAATTGCTATAGATAATGATAACTATTACATGCACACTTCTCTGAATAAGATGAGAATTTAAATTCTTCTATGTTCTGGTTATGCACTTTTTTATTCAAGACAGATCAATTTAAACACTTACTTTTCCTTTATGTATCCTTTTTTCAGACTCTCTAGCTTTTAAACCATTAGATTAAGCATATTACTTCTGAAATCATATAAACAATTAAAAATAAAAGACTATACAGAATGCTGATAGTTTCTCTTATAACACTGAAAAATCAGCCCCCAGTAGTACAACTCTACTAAACCAAATCATAAGCAGCATCTGATTCCCTAAAATGTCTTCAAAGCTTATTATATTTTGCAGGGAATTTATCAAGATTTCAGGAAGACTGACAAGTGTTGATTCCAGAAAATACAGGAAAATCTGAAGAAGCACAATAAAAATGCAGAACAGCAATAAAGTCAACAGTAGTTTCATACTACTGAAATTTGACGATTTTCAAAAACATTCATGGATATATATGTAGTTTAACTACATTTACAAATTTTCAAAGAATCACAGAATGTTTGCATTTTTTAATTGGATGGGACCTTAAGTCACTTAATCCAATAGTACACAAAATAAGAATCTATTGGATTTATCTCCACCCCACCCCAAAAGTCCATGTACATGCACGTGCTCAGTCATGCCCAGCTCTTTGTAATCCTATACACTGTAGCCCGCCAGGATCCTCTGTCCATGGGATTCTCCAGGCAAGAATACTGGAGTAGGTTGCCATTTCCTTCTCCAGGGGATCTTCAGGGATCAAACCCACATCTCTTATGCCTTTCGCAACAGCAGTGTAGTTTGCTTTAAATTCTCCTAGTTAAATATTTCAAGAGACAGGTCTTTCCATTGCTAGTCAAATCTAGTTGTTACACAGTTCTTACATTCTTGTCAAAAAAATATACAATTCATTCTATGCCTTCGCAACTTTCACCTGCTAGTTTATCTTCTATAATAGCATAATAAACACATTCTCTTCTATTTGTTTTTTAAATACTCGAAAACAGCTATACTCTTCCCCACCCTTCAACTAGTCTCTTGCTGAGTCTAAATGTATGGTCCACAGATTTCTTGTGTGTCCTGAAGACACTTCTGGGATAAAATGTACTTTCACATTGCAAGTAACCTTTAAAAACAACAGTCAACTGTTGAATTTTGGTGTAATATCAAAGAATAACGTCCCAAAAGGCTAGTAAAATAGTTCTTATCTAACTACATATCTATGCGAAATTGGGTTCTCAACACACGCCTCAATCAAAATATATCTCAACAGACAGAAAGAAGAAAATCCAGCTACCTTCTAGTATGCCAGAAATTAAAATGGTTTGTAAAAATATAAAACAATTCCACTAGCCTCACTAAAGTTTGTTTTAAAATATTTATTCATCATTTTGAAATTCATTAACATGTAATCAAACTGTTATTTTTAGATAAATAAATGTTTCTGAAGTTATTTCATTACAAATATATTAAATACCAAGACATAACCCACATAAACAAAATCTCTTTAGAGACCTGAATAATTTTTAAGGGAGTAAAGGGGGTCCTGAGACCAAAAAGGCTAAAACATAACCTATTTCTCAGCAGATTCCTAGACTTCTATCTTGAATTTCCCTTTCTCCTCTAACATATAAAAATGCCTCTGTAAGGGAGGTGCCTACCACATATCTACGCATTCATGAACTAGAATCCTTAAACATACAAATCAGTCTTGCTGCAGCAGGTGACTTCAAAAAATTAAAGCGTCATCTGATAAATAACTTTTAACACCTTCCTACAGGTATTACGCAATCATCTGGAATCAAATACTTTTAATTCTTCTGTCTAAAGATGCAGTCTGTAAATACAGAAACAGATAGCAAGTTTATGACTATGATATAATCTTTCTGACCAAACTACTTTTGCTATTTATATAGAAGTAAAAAGCAAATTATTTATATCTGGAAAAATGGAATAAAAAAGACAAGTCTTTTGTATAACCATTTATTTGACTCACAGGAGTAACCCATTCAAAAGTACTTATGTACTTATATGAAAAAAAAAAAAAATCTATTCACCTAGCCAACACATACCTAGGCCTCAGCAAACAAAACTGACCTTATTTGAAAATTTCTTAACTTCTCACATCCTTATTCACAGAATTATTAGAAGATAAAGTGGGATAGAGAATTTAGCCACAGGTTTAAAAGATCCACTGTGAAACCTAGAGCTACATTGCTGAGCACCTCTCAGAGAATTTTAAGACTGATAAAGGAAAAGCTTTGGAACTCCAAGGAAAGAAATTACTAATAGTCTGTGTGTGTTAGTCACTCAGTCGTGTCTGACTCTTCGTGACCCCATGGACTGTAGCCCACCAGGTCTTTGGTCCATAGAATTCTCCAGACAAGAATATTGGAGAGGGTTGCCATTTCCTTCTTCAATTAATACTCTACACTCTACCATACAAATTCCTGAATTCCAATAAATTCCTAAATCTTATGATTTAGGCTTATGGATAAGATACTTGTGGTGTATCTATAAAAATAGCCCATTTTCAAAATTAAGTATGCTTAAAAGGAGTTCATCACATATATAACTTTATATATATGTACATATACATGTGTATCTCTTTTAAGTTTAAAATTTTCTATTCTATTATTACATTAAATTGGCTCAATTTTTCAAGAAACAAAGTTTGTTCTCTCCTTGATACATACAGTCAAGTTCCATTAATAGTAATGCTTTTTACTAGCCATCAGTCACCAGCAATCAAAGCTATCAAATTTGGATTTCCCTGGTGGCTCAGTGGTAAGGAATCCTCCTGCCAATGCAGGGGACATGGGTTCAATCCCTGGTCCAGGAAGATCCCACATCCTGCGGAGCAGCTAAACCCAAGCACCAGGACTACTGACCCCGTGCTCTGTAACAAGAGAAGCCACATTAACGAGAAGCCTGTGGACCCCAACCTAGAGTAGCACCAGCTCACTGAAACCAGAAGAAAGCCCACAAGCAACAAAGACCCCGCATAGCCAAAAATAATTAAAAAAAAAAAAAAAAAAGCTCTCAATTTACATCAATTTATACAACATACTAATATGTTACCTGGAAAAGAGGCCAAGCAGTTGTTAAAATAAAAACTGGGGTCCCACTCAATAGAAAATAGTAACACCTTGATTCCTAGGGCTTCATGTATGCAATCAATGTTCGCATTAGTGAAATCTGAAACAATAGTTTCAATATGAATACATAACTCTACAGAACATTAAAAGTTTTAACTTATTTCTTGGTTGGTCAAAAAAAAAGCAATATACCACTGTCACCATACAGGTACTTGGGTGTGAAGTATAACTTACACAACAGCATGTCTTATTTCATAAATTGAGACTCACTATTTAGGTTACATAAAAATCCAAACTGCTGGAAAAAATTCACCTTATTTGGAAGTTCAAGCTAAATTATTCCAATCTTTCAAAATTTTAAAACATCAGGAAAAGTGCAGAATAGTATAAAGGTTCCTTAGTGAGTTGAAGTAACCTCTGAGGTTCACAATCTAGATTCTACAGATCCAAAATTACTAACACTCATTACAGATGTTAACAGATGAACAATTCAACACTACTTCCTCAGTAACAAATACAGTGCTTGGCTCACAAAAAATGTCTCAATAAATATTTAAGAAATGAATAATAAAAAAAAAGGTACAGTCTTAAAAAAAAAAGTCTTTCCCAAGACATCATTTACTATCACTCATTATACTATCATTCCTAACACTACCATTTAGCATCTTAATGAAAGTACAGACAAAAGTAAAAGCATGCTAAAAGCACCAACTGCTGTTCACAAAATAGATTTTAAGACATTCATTTACAAATTTTCAAGTGCAGAAAGAAAAATCACCAGGTGTACTAAATTTGAGTTACTCAATAAATAAACTTTTATCCTCTAATAATCAGAACTCAGGGTTGGGGGTGAGATGGAAAGAGGAAATGTCTGTCAATGTATTCAGAACGCTTAATGGATGCCATAAATCAAATCTTCCCATGAATTTTCCAGAGCAAATTCATGCCAATCTTTGAGCCTATTGTCACTTTCACACATGCTCACAGGAACAAAATGACAAAGAACGCTATGCCTGAACCACTGGATTCAGGGCACAAACCACTTGACTAACAAATGTCAAGGCTCTGAGTCGTAAATACTGATAGATATTTTCAAAATAAATTAATCCCACCGACTCCTACATAAATCAAAGCTCTTGGTATCTTTAAAGGATTCACTAGACTATTGGACTTCCCGACGTTTTTTCGAAAATGTGGCTACAATCTTCCTGTGTGACACAACTGGCCGTGAACAACCCATTTACCAATTGCTCGTGAATACCGCTAAACGTTTCCCAGACAAAAGAACGTTAAACGCGATTCTACACACATTTATTCTTCCCCCATAAATATGTGTTCTCCTAGATTTAATTTTACGTCGTATACTTAAAGTTAAATACACCAAGTTAAAATGTTAGTCAGAAGCACTCCGGTGTCTTACTAGCTGTGTAACTGCTACATCTGGTGGCAGCACACTTGCATGCAGGAAGCCAGAAAACTTAGAAAACAATTGTTACCGATCTGCTGAGTGTTTGCAGTAACCTTTACACAGCGATTTCCCACAAAACCCACGACCCTGTCGGAGAAGAATAGTAGCCTACTTGCAACAGAGAGATAACACACAAATATGCAGGAGGTGATGGCGAAGCAAAGTTGCAACCATCTGGGTGGTTTTAAAAGCCTGCCCACGAATCGGTCCCTCATTTAAACTGCTCGGGGTTGGGGGCTGGGGGGGCAGGCCCGGGATCAAAGTCGGCTTTGATAATTTCAGCGGCCCTCCCCAAAAGGTAGAGAGATCTTGCCAGTGAGGGGCATCCTCCAAGTCCCGGGCAGCGAAGCTCGCAGAGCGGGGACCGCCTCTAGGGGAGGAGTGCGCGAGGGAAGGGGAGGGGGCTCGAGGATGAATGCTTCACGGAGAGGGAAAGCCCACCAGAGACCTGAGGCCGGGAGGTTAAGAGTACTGAGTGTACTAGCAAATGGAGCAGAAAGGGGCTCGCGTCCGGGGTCAGGCTTCCCACCCTAGCAGGACTGGCTCTTAGGAACCCCAAGCGAGTCTGTGCGCCGCGCCGCGCCGCGCCCCGTCCTCTCAGCGCGCACCCCTCCGTCCGTCTTCTCCGCCACCCGCGAACCACCACCCACAGCTGGAGCACTACCTCCCCGGGGCCGGGCGGCCTCGCGTCCACCTCGTCCCCCTCCCCCACCCCGGGGTCGGGGGAAGGAGACCCGGGGACGCGCGGGACGCGGCGCGGGGAAAGGAGGCCCGCGAGCGGGCGCGGGCGCGACGGCACTTACCTTCCCTGGGCCTCCCGGATGGCGGCGTGTGATTCAGCAGGGACCTGGCCGCCGCCGCCGAGCCCGGGGTTGGAGACGTGGAGAGCTGGGACCAAGATGGCGGCCCCTCCAAACTTCCACTGCTACTTTGGACACTCATCAAGCTACTTTCTGGGAACCCGACTCCCCCCCTGCGACGGCAGCGGCGGCAACGGCACCGGCACCCGCCTCCGTCATGGCGGGGGCCGCGCTGAGGGCGAGCAGGAGAGCGAGGGCAGGGAGGGGAGAGTCAAGGGGATGGGGGAGGAAACCAAGAAGGGGGGAGGTGGGGAGGGTAGAGGTGAGGGGAGGAGAAGGGACGGGGAGGAGGAAAAGCGGGAGAAGTGAGGGAGCCGGCGGGCGCGCCGGGGAAGAGGCGGAGGGAAGGAGCGCCGCGGCGGAGGCGTCGAGGGGGCGCCCACTGGGGCCGGGGTCGGAGCGCGGGCGGAGCGCGGGCTGCGCCAGCCGAGAAGACTTCCGCGGGCGGAACCTGCCGGCACCTCTGCAGTGCGTCGGCCCCCGGCGTCGCCCGGGTGGCGGCGGCGGCGGCGGGCGGTGGGTGGCGGCTGAGGCGGCGGGGTAACCTCTGCATCAGTTACGGGCGGCGGCGGCGTCACGCGCCGCCTGTGCAAACACTATCGCGAGGCTCCTGCGCCTCCGGTAGCGGCGGCGGCGGCGGCGGCCGCGGGACCAGGCTTGGGGGAGGGACCTGCCAGGGGTTGGGGGCGGGGGGGACTGGGGAGGGAACGAGCGCGCGAGGGAGGAGACGCGGGCGCCGGGCGCTCCTGGCGCACCCGCGGATCGCTGCGCGGCGCGGGAGCCCGGGGCCGGCGGACTGGCGTGCGCCGGGGGCGGCCTCCCGGAGCCGGCCGGAGGGAGGCGCGCCCCGCACGCGCCCCCGCCGCGCTGCACCGGCTCCCGCGCCCGCTCCGCTGCCACCTGACACCCCCTCTCTCCCGCGGAAGCGCGCCTGCCTTCCGACCCACACCCAGCCTGGGGAGAAATGCTTCTGCTCTCTCTGGGCTGTCGTTTCTCAGGAGTTCGATATGATCATTTCTCAAAATGGAACTGCGAAGTTGAGAGGTTTTTTTTTTCCCCTCTCTGTACTGTGTAAAAAAAAAAAAAAAAAAAAAACAGTGTGCGCCTCCCCGTCTACAGAACGGGAGTGGTTATCGAATAAAAGAGCTAACAATATAAGTTGGGGGGTGGAAATAAAACTTCACAAATGTTTTCCAACAAGAAAGACAGTCTTTACTGGTGTGTGCACTGTATGTGTGGTCTAACAGTTCTTTGTTTTAAAACAGTAGGTGGAAAGTCTGAATAGAAAAATTTGATCACCGACTTCACATTTTTAGGGTATGAAGAGGGTATGGTTTCTAGAAAGTTCCAGTGACTGCCACGGCTGAGTCGTGACTACAAAATCTTGAAGCGAACTACAGCATCTGTTAAAATTTATAGTTACAATGGTAACTTTCTACACACCCACACAGGGACAGACACATCAGGAATTGGGCATCTTGTACATAAAAGAGCTTTCTAATAGTTCAGGAAAAATACAATGAAGTTATTGCTCTCTTTAAAAAACCAAATTGAATAGAACACTAAAAAGATTATGATATAGAGTAACGGTACAGGCACGAGGAAATGGCATTACCAAGGGAACAAAAATGTCACTTCTATTTTTTATTTTTATGACTCTGCGCTTGTCATAGTAATGTTTTGTTCAGATAAACTATCATATTAAAATAGAACCTTGCTTGTCAGTTATCTCCAGAAGTAATTTTACTTTTCTTGTGCTTCAGATTCTTCAGTGAGTTTTTAGTTATGTTCTGCTTTTCAAACTTAAGAGGTAATCTCACAAATTAACTTCAGCGAGGTATGATTAACATGCAATAAACTGCACATATTTAAAGTATGCAATTTGATGTTTTCATATGTATAGAACCCTGAAACCATTTATATAATCAAGATAGTATATCCATCTGCCTCCAAAATTTCCTCTACCCCTTTCTGGTTCTTCTTTCCCTACACCCCCATCCCCAAGTAACCACAGAGCTGCTTTCTGTCAGTTTGCATTTCCCAGAACTTTAGATAAAAGGAATTGTACAGTTTGAACTCTTGTCTGACTTCTTTTACTCAACATCATTATTTTGAGATTGATCTACATTGTTGGATTTATCAATAGTTCATTTCTTTTTCTTTATGAGCATTCCATTGTGTGAATATACCACACTCTTTATTCATTCACCTGTTGATGAAATTTGGATTGTTTCCACTCTTTTACTATTATGAATAATGCTAGTATGAACATTTGTGTACAAGTCTTTGTGTGGACGTATGCTTTCCTTTCTCTTGGATACTTATCTAGAACCTTACATTAGATTTTTATACCAAAGTGCATACACCCTAAGGCAAAACAAGAGTTCCTGTAAGACAGGTAATAGGTAGTCGTATGCTCTCAGTATTTTAAAAGAAAAAGCTTAGTCAGCTGATTGTGGTGAAAAGGACAGAAAAGAAATCCAGAGACCTGGATACTAGTCTCAGCAAGTAACAATCCTTGATTTAATTTCCTCATCTGTGAAAAAGAGGTTAGAGTTGCTCGGTGATCTCTAAAGCTCCTACCAATTTCAAGATTTTATACAGAGCTCAACTCCTCTGGAAAGTAGTAAACAAAACGCAACCAAAGAGATTTGATAGCAGGTTATCTTCCTCCGAATCCTCCCAAGAGCCTCAGGATACCTGTATGCCAACACTAGTTACATTTTATGCAGACTGACTCCTTTTATTTTAAATGGTAACTAGAGGATCACAACAAATCCAAATACATAATACAATTACTTTCGATTTGTTTTTGTTATGAGTGCTGCCTTGGAAAGAATTAAATGACTGATTCCTACTTTCTTGCAGCTTATGATAAAGATAGTCAACATGACTGACTTACAGAGAGACTACTGCCAGCAACAAGGAACTACTTAAATAAACCGTGGCTTAGCCTGAAAATAGAATGTTGTGCCATCACTTAAAATCATGTCTTTGAAAAATACTTAAAAGGATGATCAAAATTTCCTTGTATATTGTAAGTGAAAATAGGGTTATGATCCCAATTCGTTTGTAAGTATGCAAAGCAAATGACTTCAAGGATGCACCCCCAAAAGTGTATAGCTAGCCTTGGGTTGTAAGATTGCATAATTATTTCTTTCTGCTTTTCCAAATTTTATACAATGAATCACGTATTAAGTAATTTAAGCACAAAAAGGATATGGACACAAATTGTGCAAAGACATAATTTTATTGAATTATTATAAAAACTTTTAAATAGTAGAGGCTCCTGCATACCTTGTACACTGGCCAGGACACAGGCATTTGAATAATATTTGATAGAGATAGATGGAATGGTTAGAGTGATAGCTTGCCCAATAGGACAAGGTATAGGAAAGTCAGGAGAGTCCAGGTTCGGCCACTCTGGGAAAGGAGAAATATCAATAAAAGCAAGAAAAGATCATTGGGAGGGGGTTACAGCCAGAGGGAAGCTCAGGGATGAACTAAGCAAGTAAGAGGACAATGCAGTGAGACTGCCTGCAAAGACCTGCGCAGAGTTCTTTCTGTGAATTGAGAGCACCATGAAGACAGAGACTCAAGTCCATTACACAACGCCTGACACAGAACCCAGGGCTCTGTCAACGTTTGCGGAATGGATGATGAGGAACGGAGCAGTGCAGAAGTCTTCAAGGGTCTTCTGATATAAGATCATATACAAAAATGGAGATCTTAGCCCTGATCTATAGGCTAGTCATAATTTACAACTACGTTTATGAGACTCTTCTATTTATATAACAGAGTAAAAAAATTTTTTCAAACCATCCAATATTATAAGTATGTAATAAATGCTTTCTAATACCTCTTAGCATTTGATTCCTTCTAAATTTGAGGAAATAATTAATCTCTAAGTCCCTTCCCCCAAGCCAAGCAGAAAAGAGCCCAGAAATTGGATGAAAGCTCCTTTCTAAGTACTCTCCCAGACAGTGCCTGCTGGAGCCAGTTCACACAGCCCAGAGAGCAGACTGTACAAGTCTCTCCCTCAACTCTGAGTTCAGTGCCCCCACACTGGTAGCTTGAAACTGGCCATGGTAAGAGTATTTACAACTCCAAAGTCAGCAAAATCTGCATATCAAGTCTTCTTTGCCAACACACCACTGCTACCACATTACATAGATCATTACCTTATTATCTTCCATTTCCCCACCCTGGCTAAAATCCTAGTGAGGGCAAGGACCTTGTCTGTCATGTCAACAGTTGTACTCCCAACATCTAGCACCTGCTTGGCATTCAGCTGGTGCTGATACATATTTGTTGAGCTGATCAATTATCCACAAAGCTGATTAGCAAGCACCTGAGCCCCCTGGGCTAATCTGCTGGTAAGCAACTGAGTTGGCCACGCTAGGTGAGGGAGAAAAGGCCAAATATTCCCCCACCCCCTCACACTTACACTTCATTGGCCAATGACTGTGATTTGGTAAAGTTCACTGACCTTGTTAGGGTTGCTGGATGAAATATAAATTTTGCATGGGCCATACTTAACACTTAAAAGGTTTTTGTTGTTTATATAACATTCAAATATAACAGAATCCTGTATTTTCAATTGCTACAGCTGGCAACCCTAGTCCTTTTTAACTAAGCCAGAAAAAGTTGATGAAGTATTACCTAGTAAAGTTGAAGATGCTACGACCCAGCAATTGCATTCCAAAAACTGTATCTTTAAGTAGTTCTTGTTTATGTGCACCAGGAGAAAGAACAAGCATGTCCATAACACTACTATTAACAGCAGCCAAACACTGGAAACCACCCAGATGTTTGTTAACAAGAAAATAGGTTAATAAATAGAGTTGTGTATATTCACACAATAGGATACTATACAACAATTAAAATTCTCACAGGCATGATGCTGATTTACATGACCCAATTAAAGAAAGATGAAGTCAGTTTGATTCATTTATAAAACATTCAAACCTAAATAACATAGTGTTCAGGGATATATCAGTATGTGTGGCAAAACTAGAAAGAAAAAAGAAAAAGGAATGAGAAGCCAAAATCAGAGTCACTAGTTCCATCCAGGAAAAGGCAGGATGTGACCATGGAGGACTCACAGGGGCTTCAAAAGCATCAGTAAATGCACTACTGTTAATTTGGGTGGAAGTGTAGATGTACGATTTTCTTACTCTTTTTATTTAAGCTATATATATATATATATATATCAGGATCTGCTCTCATATGTATGAAAGGTTCCATTACAAATGTTTAGGAAATGGAGCGTGCTGGGCCTTTTCATTAGAATGAACTGAAACACCCAGCCTGTCTCCTCTTGCCTGGACTCACCGCCAAATTTGATTTCCTTCTTTGTCTGAACGCATGCACACAGATGAGAGTTCTCAAGATAACTGCCCTACCTTCATGACTTGCCACCTTAGTAGTATTCTTTTTGGTAGAGGCTTAGACAAATGACTCCATTGCATTGGATTATGAGGAATTCTATGTTCACTGAGTTTGTTCTACCTGTCCTGTACAATTCATAAAGCCGCTCCTTGAAGATGATGGTTTCCAGATCCCTGTAGAGGTAGTATCAGGGTTTTGTGGGTAATAGGCTAGGTTACTCTTCCTCTGCTATCTTTAGCTGTGAAAGTGGTTTCCTTCAGGTTTGTCAACTCATTGGGGGAGGCTAGTCTTGATCCATACATCACCGAAACTGGAATTACTAGATTCTCAAAACTGATTCATTTAGCCTGAGGTTAAAAAATTACAATCAGCTTCAAACAATATTACCTCCCCAAAGTGCACTAGAGGCAATCTTCCAAGGGCATGAGTATTATGAAATGTTTACAAAAACAAAGTACAACAAGCAAACAGTGCTCATAGCAGATTTTAAATCAACAGTGTACCTCTTAATAAAGCAGTCTACTGAGAAGTGATTAAGAAAGCAAGTAAAACCAATTGTAATCAATCTAGTGTTCCACTTCACTCAGATCCTAAGTCTTACTAATTGAACTGAAATATAAATTCATCACTATAGAGGGAAGAACAAAGACTTCCAAAACCTTATTTACCCTGGACTTGGTTTCTGCAGTAGGAATTTTTTTTTGGTTGCACCACATGGCATATGGGATCCTAGTTCCTCCACCAGGGATCGAACTTGCATCCCCTGCATTGCAAGCAGGGACTCTTAACCACTGGACCACCAGAGAAGTCCTGCAAATTATTTTGTAGGCAAAGAAATTGATGTTCCTTTTCATAAACATTAATATCAAATATCCTTGATTTTTGACAATATCTTTCCAACTGTATGGTTTCAAGACTTTCAAAATCACTTAATGCAAACAAAAATTACTTAATGCTTTCCTAGCAAATAAGAAATACTAAATCTTCCTTAGATACATGACAAAAATAATGTGAGATGTCTATAACCTCATACATATTTAGAAACTTTGAAACAATATAAAAACATCAAATACTGATGAAAATTTCTCCCCTTTCCCTCCCAAAGTCAAAAAGTCACCATGAAAAAAAGTCATCATGAAATAAGAAGGGTTTCTGAGATGAAAGTAATATTCTGTTCCTTAATCCAGGTGCTGATTAGAAGCAAGTGTCTCATTTGTGAAAATTACAGTGCACAGTTATGATAAAAAAATTAGAAAAAAATTTTATAAAAAAAATAGCATTTGTGATTCTAAGTATTTACACACACACACACACACATTCTAATGGGATTTGTTGTTTAATGAGAAAATAAAAGAGAGTATTTTTTTTAATGTAATATATTGCTAATGTGAGGGGAAATGAAGAAAACAGTATCTTAAAATCAATAAATACACAATGAAATTTCTAAAACTGCCACTGTGAAAAAGTCCTCAGGTAAATATTTATCTACTTAACTATTGCTCACTTTGAGCACTTAATAAAGTTATTTGGGAATGGTTTATAATCTGTATATCCATTGGCTTTGAAAACAGTTACCAACCGATAAGCACTGGTTTCAGAAAATATTTGTTGAACACCTATCTAGGATAAAGCAATTTGCCAGGTGCTATGAAAGCGCAGAGGTGAGTCACACATGTAACGTGGAGGTAATGATCAGAGAGTAGTCTGGCAAATTACTACTATCCAAAGTAGAAAATGATGCATTTTCTAGAAAAATGGGAGAATTTGGAGGCAGGAGAGATCACATTTGAGGTGTCTAAATGAGGAGCAATTTTAGCTGGGCCTTGAAGTGCATAAAAGTGATCTAAATTATTTCCTTTTCAAGATTCAAAACTTATCCATCAGAGTATGAATCTATTCCATACACCAACTTAAGACTCTATTCTATTTTTTTATTGTATCTTCAATTTAGGATAGTCTTGAACACCTGGTTAAATCTTTGCTTATTTTCCCCTTTTTCCCTGTTTAGAGGCCTCGACACATTTTTCCAACCCATCCTAGAATTGCATCTTTCAACTTACCATAGGCTTGGGCTTCTCTGGTGGCTCAAATGGTAAAGAATCCGCCTGCAGTGCAGGAGACCTGGGTTTGATCCCTGGGTTGGGACGATCCCCTGGAGAAGGGAACACCCACCCTCTCTAGTATTCTGGCCTGGAGAATTCCATGGACTGTATACTTCATGAGGCCTCAAAGAGTCAGATACGACTGAGTGACTTTCACTTTCACTTCCTTCATTTTCCCCTTGCTCCATAGATTGGAATGTGTTGGAAAGGACACGGACACTAGTGTCAAAAAGTAATTTTTGGAATTTCCTGGTGTGCCAGTGGTTGGGAATCTGCCTGCCAATACAGGGGACACGGATCAGTCCCTGGTCTGGGAGAATCCCACCTGCTGTGGGGCAACTAGGCTTGTGTGCCACAATCAGTGAGCTCAAGCGCTTAGAGCCCACACTCCAAAACAAGAGAAGCCACTGCAATGAGAAACCATACACCACAGCTAGAGAGTAGCCCCCGCTGACTGCAACTAGAGGAAGCCCATGTGCAGCAATGAAGAGCCAGAAGAGGCAAAAATATATAAATTTTTTTAAACTTAAAAAAATTTTTTTTCCTCAGTGGAAATAAGTCACCTGCTATGTAATATGCAGAAAAGAAACCAAATTAAGTTACATAAAGCATTGACTTAATTGGTAATCAACAAAAAACCACATTCTTCCATGTATTTGATGCAATTTGATGAATCATAAAATGAGTCACTGAATCATAAAAAGAACTCATGATTTGGAAGATAGGGGTTGGAAAGAATTGGTGGAGATGCCCAAAACAGACTTTAGCTATAGGTATAAGTTAATATAAATACCAATAATGAGAAATGAATTGATGCTAAGTCTGAGATGCTAAAAGAACTATAGCAACAATATAGCTAAGTTGAGATATCATTTATAATGATGCGATTTCTTTGGGGAAGCAATTTAGCAATATGAACCAAAAATCCTTTAAAAAATATATTCATTTTGGGACTTCCCTGATGGTCCAGTGGTTAAGACTCCCTGCTCCCAAGACCCAGGGCATGGGTTCAACCCCTGGTAGGGGAGCTAAGATTCTGCATGCTATATAGCATGATCAAAAAAAAAAAAAAAAAGGGTCGTCCTTTGACCCACTAATTTTATTCTGGAAATCTGTCCTAATGAAATAATCATAAATTAGGAAAAAAATGTGCTTTTTCCCCTTTTGCAGAAAGATAATTCTATTCAACATTATTTGTGATAATTAGAAGTTGAAAATATCTAAATGTATAATAATGATATGGTGACAACTTACGGCTCATCTAATATAATAAGGTCTTTAAAATGATTGTGAAGACTTAATATAACCAAAAACTAGTTGCTAATAAGAACATTTCAGTGAATAAAGCAGCATATAAAATCATATATACAATATAATCTCAATCATATAAAATGTATATAGTAAAAAGTTTGAAGGGAAATATACTAAAATATTAACAGCGGTTGTCTTTGTGTGGTAAAATGATGGCAGATTTTGTTGCTGCCCTTTGTACTTAAGGTTATCGTCCTAATGTTTTATAGGAAGAGCAATTAGTTTATGAGGGAAAAAAACTGTAGTTTTTCAAATGACTGAGTTTACTACCCCAGATTAGATAG
The DNA here is from genome assembly GCF_963930625.1 of Muntiacus reevesi. Taxonomy (NCBI): domain Eukaryota; kingdom Metazoa; phylum Chordata; class Mammalia; order Artiodactyla; family Cervidae; genus Muntiacus; species Muntiacus reevesi. The sequence goes on from NC_089251.1 coordinate 244,910,594, forward strand.
TTAACACAAACAAAAGATAAGATTAACAGGGGATAGGGAAATAAAAAATGTTTGATGCCTCCTTTTCCATAGTTTCTAAAGGTTATTGTTTGACTTATTACTGTTACAATTACACAAACACAGATTTTTAAAAGTATTTGTGGAAAGCTCTCAGGAACCCACTAGCAAAATCAGAGGAATGTCTACTTTCAAAAAATCACAGTAGAGAGTAAGAGCAAACACCACCAAATCTTCAGAGCAAATGAAGAAACTGAAAAGAAACAGCACACACATATGATGAAAACAAGGCACAAAATCATGGCAACCCTGAGACTAAGCGTGATCAGTTTACTTATTAAATTTAGATCCCCTATTAATAGAAAAACCCTCTCAGATTGTGTTGAAAATCAGAATCTTTGCTGCTTATAAAAAGTACATCTAAATACAATAACATAAAAAGACTAGAGAAAAGGACGAGTGAAATGTGGTAAGCAAGCTTGTGATAAATTAGAGAAGCATTATTAAGTTAAAAGAGAATTCAAAGCAAGAAATCTTAAAGATTATTTCGATTTAATATACACATTAATGACTTAGTGAAGTCGCTCAGTCATGTCCGACTCTTTGTGACCCCATGGACTGTAGCTTACAAGGCTCCTCCATCCATGGGATTTTCCAGGCAAGAGTACTGGAGTGGGGTGCCATTTCCTTCTCCAGGGGATCTTCCCGACCCAGGGATTGAACCCTGGTCTCCTGCATTGCAGGCAGACGCTTTACAATCTGAGCCACCAGGGAAGTCCAATATACACATTAGATACCCCCCAAAAAAACAGTGTTAATAGACACAAAAGTGTTAACAGACACAAACCATTTGCACAGTGGAAAATATGATTAGTTAGTCAAGGGAATGTGGTGGGATCACCATCTCTCTGATGTCTGTTTTTGCTCTCCACCCTGGGCACATGGGAAAACTAGACTTCCCAGGTTCCCTCCAATGAGGTGAGGCCGTTAACAGATGCAGACAGCAGAACGTAAGCTGAAATTGGGTGTCTCCCACCCAGACCAAGAATTTAAGAGTCAAAGTGCCACCATCACACTCTCTTCTCTTCTAACAGAGGTTGTAGAGACCACATACTACTGTGAAGTCCCAAGATGGAACTGACCTGGATCTTTCAGTCATTGCAGGGAGACCAGCTGCCTTATAAATTGGCCCACTGGCAACTGGACTTGGCATGAGGAAAACTAAAGCCGTGTTATTTTAAGCCTCTGAAATTTGGTGCTTCATTTGCTACTGCAGCAGAATCTGTCCTGTCTTAATTAATACAATAGAGAAATGGCAAATTGCCCAAATAATCAATAAATGAGTTAAACAATGAGGCCCCACTTTCCATGTGTTAAACTGAAGAGAAAAAAACCCTTAAATATTAATATTCAGTACAGTGGGGGAAAAGGTAATCTTTTCAATAAATTAGACTGTGTCAAATAGATATCCATATAGAAAAATAAGCATTTTGACCCCTACCTTACACAAAATATAAAACTATGTTTCAAATCAGTTGCAGATCTAAATATGAAAATAAAAGATAAAGCATTTAAAATAAAACATAGAGAAATATCTTCATGCCTTACAGGTGGGCTAAGATTTCCTAAACAGAACATAAAATGCACTAACCATATGGAAGAAATTTGACAGGTTGAACTATATTAAGATTAAAAACTTCTAATCATGGGAAGACGTTCTTTAACTAGTGAAAGCAAACATGTAGTGGGAAAATAGTTGCAAGACACACACCTGCTGCTGCTGCTGCTGCTAAGTCGCTTCAGTTGTGTCTGGCTCTGTGTGACCCCATAGACGGTAGCCCACCAGGCTCCCCGTCCCTGGGTTTCTCCAGGCAAGAGCACTGGAGTGGGTTGCCATTTCCTTTCCCAGTGCATGAAAGTGAAAAGTGAAAGTGAAGCAACTCAGTCTTGTCTGCCTCTTAGCAACCCCATGGACTGCAGCCCACCAGGCTCCTCCGTCCATGGGATTTTCCAGACAAGGGTACTGGAGTGGGTCGCCATTGCCTCCTCCAAAACACCTGATCAAGGGCTCATATTCAGAGTATGTAAAATAGCAACATAGCAACAATAATGACCTCTTACAAATCAATAAGGAAAAGAGAATACAGCAGAAAAGTAAACAGCTTGAACAGTGACTTCACAAAACAGCATGTCCAAATGGCTAAAAAATTTATGAAAAGATGGTTAACACTTTTGGTTAACAAGGAAATGCAAATTGAAGCCAAATAAGACACCATTTATGAGAAGACTAATATGAAAAAGACAAAATGTTAGACAGCATGTAGAGCACCAGGAACTCTCATATACTGGAGGAAGTGAAAAGTGGTACCCTGGGAACACAGGGCAGTAACTACCAAAGCTGAAAACAAACACATGTTATGATCCATCAATTCATTCCTAAGTCATTCCCAATAGAAATGCATACATATATTCATCAAGGGACATAACAAGAATGTTCATAAACCAGCGCTGTTCATAATAGTCCCAAACCAGAAACTACCCAAATGCTTACCAGAACAAGTACATTGTAGAACATCCACATGGTAGAATACCATACAGAAATGAGAACAAACCACAGATAAACCCAGTGGCATGATGAACTGTACAAACATAATGCTGAACAAAAGAAGATGGACACAAAAGATTATACACTACGTGATTCTATTTATCAAAAGTTCAAAAACAGCTCAAACTATCCTATAATGTCAAAAATCAAGACAGTGGTTGTACCTTTGAGGGATATGTGAGAGAGAATTCTGAGATGCTAATAATGCTCTGTTTTTCGATTTAGGTTCAGATTATATAGTATGTTCACTCTGAAAATTCATCAGGCTATACAATTAGATATGTATACTTTGCTGTATGCTTATCTTACTTCAATAAGATGTTTAACGTATATAATAAAAATATCAGTTCAGTTCAGTCACTCAGTCATGTGCAACTCTTTGTGACCCCATGGACTGCAGCATGTCAGGCTTCCCTGTCCCTCACCAACTTTCGGAGCTTGCTCAAACTTATGCCTATCGACTCAGTGACACTATCCAACCATCTCATCCCCTGTCATCCCCTGCTCCTCTTGCCTTCAATCTTTCCCAGAATCAGGGTCTTTTCCAATGAGTCAGTTCTTTGCATCAGGTGGCCAAAGTATTGGAGTTTCAGCTTCAGCATCAGTCCTTCCAATGAATATTCAGGACTGATTTCTTTTAGGATTGACTGGTTGGATTTCCCTGCAGTCCAAGGGACTCTCAAGAGTCTTTTCCAACACCACAGTTCAAAAGCATCATTTCTTTGGCACTCAGCTTTCTTTATAGCCCAACTCGCACATCGATACATGACTACTGGAGAAACCATAGCTTTGAAGAGACTGACCTTTGTCAGCAAAGTAATGTCTCTGCTTTTTAATATGCTGTCTAGGTTGGTCGTAGCTTTTCTTCCAAGGAGCAAGCGTCTTTTAATTTCATGGCTACTGTCACCATCTGCAGTGATTTTGGAGCCCAAGAAAGTAATGTCTGTCACTGTTTCCATTGTTTCCCCATCTATTTGCCATGAAGTAATGGGACCATATGCCATGATCTTAGCTTTCTGAATGTTGAGTTTTAAGCCAGCGTTTAAATTCTCCTCTTTCACTGTCATCAAGAGGCTTGTCAGTTCTTCGCTTTATGCCATAAGAGTGGTGTCATCTGCATATCTGAGGTTATTGATATTTCTCCAGGCAATCTTGATTCCAGCATGTGCTTCATCCAGCGCGGCATTTCACATGATGTGCTCTCCATATAAGTTAAATAAGCAGGGTGACAATATACGGCCTTGACATACTCCTTTTCCTATTTGGAGCCAGTCTGTTGTTCTATGTTCAGTTCTAACTGTTGCTTCTTGACCTGCATATGAATTTCTCAGGAGGCAGGTAAGATGGTCTGGTATTCCCATCTCTTTCAGAATTTTCCACAGTTTATTGTGACCCACACAGTCAAAGGCTTTGGCATAGTCAGTAAAGCATAAGTAGATGTTTTTCTGGAACTCTCTTGCTTTTTCTGTGATCTAACGGATGTTGGCAATTTGATCTTTGGTTCCTCTGCCCTTTTATAAATCCACCTTGAACATCTGGAAGTTCATGGTTCACGTACTGTTGAAGCCTGTCTTGAAGAAGTTTGAGCATTACTTTGCTAGCGTGTGAGATGAATGCAATTGTGCAGTAGTTTGAACATTCTTTGGCATTGCCTTTCTTTGGAATTTAAATGAAAACTGATCTTTTCCAGTCCTGTGGCCACTGCTGAGTTTTCCAAATTTGCTGGCATATTGAGTGCAGCACTTTCACAGCATCATCTTTTAGGATTTGAAATAGCTTAGCTGGAATTCCATTGCCTCCACTAGCTTTGTTCGTAGTGTGCTTCCTAAGGCCCACCTGACTTCAGAATCCAGGATGTCTATGCACATTTCACAAAACCTGTATCCTGCATGTGTGCTCAGTTGTGTCCTACTCTGCAACCTGTGGACTGTAACCTGCCAGGTTCCATTTTCCATGGAGTTTTCCAGGCAAGAATACTGGAGTGGGTTGCCATTTCCCACAGATTGAACCCAAGTCTCCTGTGTCTCTTGCATCGATGAGTGATTCTTTACCACTGTGTCACCTGGGAAGCCTCATTTGATAAATACATAATGCCAAATTATGGCAAGTACCTAATTAAATTTGTATCTTCATACATTGTTAGTATTAAGGAGAAACTGTACATTTTGGAAAATAATTTCAATGTAAATGTGCAACAAACATTGAATATAGAACAACATACATATATTCTCATTTCTGAGAATCTTGCCTAAGGAAAAAATCCAAAACATGGGAGAAAAACTATGCACAGACATTTTTGTCACAGAGATAAGCTCAACTATAACTATAGCATATCCTCTTGGTATATTTTTATTCAGCCACAGTTTTGACTGTTTTGAAAACTCTAGTGCAACATAAGAAAAATTTTTGTTATAATGTGAGGTGAAAAAGGAAATTGAATAATCTAATTATTATAATTAAATGAGGATATAATTTAGAATAAAATGACTAGAAAGGAAAACACACAAATGGCACGTATACAACATCCTTGCTCAGCCTCAGTCACTCCACAAACCACATAGGTAATGATGTCTCTTAAATCGGTGTCTCCAGCCCACACATCTCTTTTGAGCTCCAGATATTCAAACTCATCATTCTTCCCTTGGCTGTTCCACGGGTCCCTCAATTTTACTCCTATATTTTTTTTTTTATCTTGGTTGAAACTCAGCTGAGAATAAGAACAGGGATAATTATCTAAACCAGAGGTCTGAGAATCTTTTTTCTTTTCCTTCACTCCACATTCCTGATGCTCCCATCCCTTACCATTCCCTAAGTCTACTCAATCTCCTAAAGAGTCCTTTCAATTCATCCCTATCCGTCCATCCATCCTTCTGCTATTGTCTTTATTAATTAATATTTCCCACCTAGATTATTGCAAGACCTCTCTAACTAGTCTTCCTGCTTTCAGCCTCTTTCAGTTGAGCTGCTATGGTCATAGTTGTAATATCAAATCTGAGTGTGTTTTTCACTTTAAAATTGTTTTGTGGCTACTCAAAATTGACTGAATAAAGTTCAAACTCTCTGGCATAGCGTGTGTGATTCTTTTTATCTTGTTATCACCTGCCTGTCTTTCCAGTTTTAAGTCTGGTTACTCCCTGACTGGCAGCCCACACTCCAACAACACCAAAGTTATTACAGTGGCCAAACAGGTTGTACACTCTGTCTCACTTCCCTTGTCTTCTTCCAGCTTAGAATTCTCTTCTTTCTTCCTGAAGAATTCTCTTCTTATTTACCTGGCCCACCATTCAAGACTCAGTTCAAGATTTTTCTTGACTGGGAAAATTTCAGGGATCATATTTTTATATGGTTGTAATCACGGGGTACACTCAATTTTCCATCTTGTTTCTATCACTAACATTAAAGCATGAGCAATTTTCTAATTTGTCAAGGTACTGTTCATAATCATCGTTCAACATGCAATAAGTTCTCTGTCTTCTTTGCTCCCACCATCTGCTCTATATAACCTTTATTACATCACTTATCACTTTGTTTTGTAGCCATTTTTCATGTGTTCACCTCCCCCACAAGGCCCTGAATTAGTTGAGGGCAGAGATTTTTGTTGTGTTGATTTCTACATCCCCAGCATAGAGTCTGCTGCAGAGTAGGAATTCACTAAATAAAATTGAATGCATGCTAAATAATGTTTAGCACAAGAGAATGTGGTAATATATTTTTGCCTCTTCTCAGTTGCCCGAATTTTCTGTGGCTACTTATTTATCTATATTTGCCATCTTTAAAAAAAGAAGGAATTCAGAATATAATTTTCAGTGGTATTATATTACCTTCATTACTTTAAATTATTTTTTATATATCAAATATACTACAACTCCCAGTTTTGCTTATTGTGTGTATATACAATGAAGAGGGGTTTCCCTGCTTGCTCAGACAGTAAAGAATCTCCCTGCAATGGAGGAGACCTGGGTTCAATCCCTGGGTTGGGGAGATCCCCTGAAGAAGGGAATGGCTACCCACTCTAGTATTCTTGCCTGGAGAATCCCACGGACAGAGGAGCCTGGTGGTCTATAGTCCATGGGTCACAAAGCGCCGGACACAACTGAGCAACTAAAACACACAAACACATACAATGAAGAAAGACTGGAGGAGCAGTTATTACTGCTTGCTTTATTTGTCACACACTTCTTTGTACCTAATTAATAGACAATACTCAGCACTTACCTTATTAATCCTTCTGGTAGTATTTGACTCATCTGATTACTCCATCCTCCTTGAACCCCTGTATTTCTTTGACCTCTGGGACATTCTCCTGGTTTCCCTCCTAACTTGACACCTTCTTTTGATCAGTCCTATTGCTGGACCCTCTGCTTTCTCTTCTGATCCACTAAATGCTGGAGCCCACCAAGGCTTCAATCTATGAGTCCCCTCTTTTCTCTCTTATAATCAACTACCTGATTCCCTTTGGCCCTGCTTCTCAAGCTTGGCTACATATTAGAATCATCGGAGACACTTCTAAAAAGAAACACCAAATCCCTTTTCTACCGTAACCTCTGGGGGCAGAGCTATGACTTTATAGGTTTTAAAGCACCCTAAGTGATTCTATTGTGGGACCAGTGTTGAGGATCACATTGAATGGATTTAAATAACACGTACACAGATTAGTTCAAAATATGTGTCTACAGCTTTGACTTCTCTTTGAGATCTGACCGCAACCATCCCATTAGTCCTCAACAGCTTCTCTTATGCTATCTAATAACTACTGTGTCCAAAACTAAATGCTTGATTTTTGCCCTCAAACCTGCTCTTTTCCCAGTCTTCCCATCTCAGCAAATGGTCCCATCATTTAGTAGTTGCTGCCACCAAAATCCTGGGAATCACCTTTTAATCCACATCCCTCTCACTTCTCACTTTCACATAAGTCAGTCCTGATCTGCTGTGCACCAAATATATTTTCCAAATTTTACCATTTCCCCTCTCCTCCAAGGCTACTGCCCTAGCCTAAGCCAGCATCATCTCTCATAGAGCTAAAGCAATACCTATAATTAGGTAGGCTTCCTGCTTCCACTCCTGCATTCCTCTCCTCCACCTTTTTTCCCCTTGTGATGGGAACTTTAAGGATTTACTATTAGTAGCTTTTATATATATCCATAGCATGTCCATGACTGAGTTGCTCAGTCATGTCCAACTCTATGCGACCCCATGGCCTGGAGCCTGCAGGCTCCTCTGTCCGTGGAATTCTCCAGGCAAGAATACTGGAGTGGGTTTCCATTCCCTTTTCCAGGTATATATATGCCAGACAGCAGTGTTAACTAAAGTCATCATGTTGTACATTATACCCTCAATACTTATTTATCTTATAATTTGAAGTTTGTACCTTTTAACCCCCTTATTCCAATTCCTCCATCCCCCACCAATAGTCAAAGTATTTCAGACTGAATGAAATATGGTAGTAAGTAGTCAGTAAATAGAGCTTCCCAGGTGGCACTAGTGGTAAAGAACCTGCCTATCAATGCAGGAGACGCAACAGGTCAGGAAGATCTGCTGGAGGAGAACATGGCAACCCATTCCAGTATTCTTGCCTGGAGAATCACATGGACAGAGGAGCCTGGTGGGCTACAGTCCATAGGATCACAAAGAGTCGGATATGACTGAAACGACTTAGCATGCTTGCACTCCATAAATAACATAATGGGCTGTGGGAACTGAATAAACATATAAATAATTAGAATAAATGTTATAGATCTGGGTCAAAAGAATTATATCCTGGTTAACATATATCATTGTGGAAGGTGACTGCAGCCATGAAATTAAAAGACACTTGCTCCACAGAAGGAAAGCTATGACAAACCTAGACAACAGCAGACTGAAAAACCACTTTGCCAACAAAGGTCCATATAGTCAAAGCTACGGTTTTTCTCGGAGTCAGGTATGGATGTGAGAGATGGACCATAAAAAAGGCTGAGTGCCAAAGAGTTGATGCTTTTGAACTGTGGTGTTGGAAAAGACTCTTGAGAGTCCCTTGTTCTGCAAGGAGATGAAACCAGTCAATCCTAAAGGTAATCAACCCTGAATAGTCATTGGAAGGACTTATGCTGAAGCCAAAGCTCCAATACTTTGGCCACCTGAGCCAAAGAGCTGACTCACTGGAAAAGACCCTGATGCTGGGAAAGATTGAAGGCAAAAGGAGAAGGGGGTGGCAGAGGATGAGATGGTTAGATGGCATCACCAACTCAATAAACATGAATTTGACTCCAGGAGATAGTGAAGGACAGGGGAGCCTGGCATGCTGCCATCCATGCGGTTGCAAAGTTTTGCAACTTAGCAACTGAACAACGAAAAAAATAATGTATATAGAGAGGAAATGAACCAAAGAAATAGAAAATTTTCATCATTGTGAGAGGGACAGAAAACCCTGGGTTGCACCTCAAACACGGCTGTGGGAGTCCTTGGCGTATAGAATTGTCAGTGTCTTGAGGGCAGAGGGAGAGTCACTGGAAAGAGAAATCAAACTTGAAACAGAACAGCTCATCAAAGAAAAAGAAGCAGCAGAGATATTGGAAAGAAGTTTGTTCAGAAACTGTCTCTTTTCAACTACCAAAGTGATGTGAGTATAAATTTTTTTTGGTTCAACATCATTGCTGAATAAGGCCCCCAAAGGATATGGAAGCATCCTCTAGCAAGGGTTTAGTGAATTTTTTTAGCAAATGTTTTTATATTAATAGCATCAATGTTTTATTAGCTAGCATTTTTAAATGCTTAGCATATGCCAAATACCACTTCGAGTGTTTATATGCATTGTCCAACTTGATTCTAACAATAAACTCTATGAGACAGGTATTACTGTTAGCCTCATTTTACAAATGAGAAAGCTGAGGCTTAGAGAGATTAGGGAGCTTGTCCAAAGTTACGCAGGTATTAAGGGAAGAAAACAGACTTGAAACCCAGGGCAGCTTGAGGCCAAAGTCTATGATCTAGACAGCTCTGGATAGTGCCTTTTATATATTTCCATCCCCAGATGCTTTTAAATTTCTGAATGTTACAGAGCCTTTCAATTACAGACTGGAGCTAAAAGGAAGTGTGCTTTTTAGCTTTTTACCCTTCCCCTCTTCCTGACCTTCTTGCTTAAAGAAGAAATATAAGATAAACAGGCTTGGATGTAGGCATACTTTGTGACAATAGGGGTAACAAAATCTATAGAATAGTTAAAACCACAGCAGAAAGATAACTCCAAGCTTGAGGATCAAAGCAACTAGACATAGTTAAGCAAAGTGTTAGCTGAAATCGATCGGGAATCAATCAGCTAATAAGGAAAACTACAGAGAAGCTTAATATCTTACTTCCTAAATAGATTCAAACAAAGCAGCTATAATGTATATTGCTTTTACTCTTTTCGTTAAACATTTATATGCTTATTAAACTGAAGGAATATAAGTGTGAGTTAGGCTTTGTACCACTTTTCTAGTTTGGGGTATCAATTTAACATTATCAAAATAGTCTTAATTTTCAAGTATTATAGCTTTTTACATTGACGACTATTAAATTTTATATATACTTTTATTGCATTGAACAGTTCAGAGTATTTTCAGTGCTGTAAGTTTGAATGACTCTTTCCATGGTTCTGAGGTAGCTTGCACCTGCTCTAGCTACATCTTTTTATAGCCTCATCTAATGATGGATTTGAAGACTATTCTAATATTTACTGTTACACCAGAATAGGTCTTATATTCCATATAAGAAGGTATAGAACAGCAATTACCAACTGTAAAGGGAAATTGGCAATGCTACTGTGATGACAAGCACAGTTGTAGTGGTATGACCGATTTATTCATTTCCTTAATAACCTTCATAGTTGTAATGAGTCATCCCTGTCTCTTCTAAATTATAGGGCACCCTTTTATTCCCAAATCAAATGAATATACATGATGACATTTTTTTCTTTCTTGTTCTCATTTGAAAGACCTAATTTTTCATAATCTGCCGTTAAGAGCATCAGACAGATGTGACTTGGAATCCTGGCTAGGAGGAATAAAAGGTTAGAGAAAGCGAGGGTTTCTCTGCTGCCCCCAACTTGTCCTCTAGACGTCTTTCAGAGGCTTTGAAATGTGGTCAGGCTCTTTGTTGCTGTGAGACTGACATTTAAGCAGGTAGTCCATTCCATTCCTTTTATGAAAAGGAAGAAGGAAGAAAGATGAGAGAAGGAAATCATTTTTGGTTTGACAATCAAGCAGACAGTATTTGCTCTATATATCAATTTCATCATTTACTAATAAGGAAGTTTTAAAGGAGCCATTAAAGGAAAGTCATCTGAGGGCATACAGAAAATGAAATCCTCCTACATTATTGGTGAGAATGTAAATTGGTACAGCCACTATGGAGAACAGTATGGAAGTTCCTTAAGAAACTAAAAATAGAACTAATATGTGATCCAGTAATCCCACTCCTGGGCACATATCCAAAGAAAAACATGGCTTGAAGGATATATGCACCCCAAATGTTCATTGCAGCACTGTTTACGATACCCAGGACATGGAAGCAACCTAACTGTCCATCGACAACAGATGAATGGATAAAGATGTGGTGTGGGCGTGCGTTCTCAGTCATATCTGACTCTTTGCGACCCCATGGACTGTAGCCCACCAGGCTCCTCTGTCTGTGGAATTTTCCAGGCAAGAATACTGGAGTAGGTCGCCATGCCCTCCTCCAGGGGATCTTCCTGACCGAGAGATCGAACCCACATCACCTGCATCTCCTGCATTGCAGGCAGGTTCTTTATCTGCTGAGCCACTGGGGAAACCACAAAGACGTGGTACATGTATACAATAGCATATTACTCAGCCATTGAAAGAATGAAATAATGCCATTTGCAGCAACACGGGTGGACCTAGAGATTATCATACTAAGTGAAGTAAATCAGACAGAGACAAATATCATATGATATCCCTTATATGTAGAAAGTTAAAGGAATGATACAAATGAACTTATTTACAAAACAGAAACAGACTCATAGACTTAAAGATCTTATGGGCGCGGGGAGGGAGGGATAGGTTGAGAGTTTGGGACTGACGCATACACACTACTATATTTAAAACAGATAACCAAAAAGGACCTAATATATAGCACAGGTAACTCTGCTTAACACTCTGTAATAACCTAAATGGAAAGATAATTTGAAAAAGGCATAGAGAGATGTATAACTGAATCACTTGTTGTACACCTGAAACTAACACATTGTTAATCAACCAATATAAAATAAAAATTGAAAGAAAGAAGAAAAAGAAAGACGAGTCATCTGAGAAGGCAGAGGAACACATCTGCCCTCCAGGTCCCAGCGTGTTAGTAGGTGGCGTTTGTCCTATCAACTCATGCTGAGTTGATGAGAAAGCAAGCCTTAGCATACTTCTAGTTGTTTTATCCATATTGTATTCTTTCTCCTGGAGTGTGGATGATTGAAATCATAGGTCGGCAACATAGTAGTGCTGCAAACTAAGGAGACCAGTTCTTTTCTCCTACCACTGGAAAGGGAGGAGGAATTGTCTGAGCAGAGAAGACTGCAACATGTTTTAACTTGTTGCTTCAGCAGTACACAAGGCTTTTCTACATTGGCTTAAAAATGAATGACTATTATTGAGACAAAGATTAGAAACCAAATTTTCAGACACGTAAATTCTGCAAATGAGTCACTCTACATGTTAGAAGGAGTGTAAGGGCATGAAAACAACAAGAGGAAGTATTTTTGACTATAACATAAAGTTCAAAGTTAGAGAAGATGCCACTCACAAGATATGAAACTAGGCCTAATGAAAATGTTTTGAAGTTCAGAGATGATTAACTGATATTGATGATTGAGGAGTTGTATTTAGATGAAGGGAACATATTAATTCTGTAAGAAACCTTGAACACAAGAAAGTTTCTGTTTGGATTATGAACAAGAACAATTAAGGTCTGCCATTTGTTCTCATCTTTCAACAGAAGCTGGAAGAATTAATGTCTCATTAAGGAAAATAGTCACTGAAACAAAATATGGTGTTTCTTTTAAGAAATGGAAAGAAAATACCCAAGTGTAAAACTCTAACATCACCAAGACCTCCAAACTGTCATACTCACAAGTGAAAGCAATGTTGATTTTTTTTTGACTCCCATAAGTATGGATGGTTCCATGTGCTTGAGCAGTGAGATATAAAGACTCTAAAGCATTACTGAACATTTGAGAAATCCAAAATAAAAAGCCATGCCAACACTTAAACCCAAGTGCTCGAATGTTTTATCTTGTCTCCAGAGCTGCCCTTCAACACATTAACATCACCAAGGTTCTGTGCTCTATTTCTTCCTAATCTGTCCGTTCCCTCCAGCTTCACTTTCTGCCTTAACCAGTCAGACCCCATAGTCCTCTTCAACCCCGCTCTTGCCAAGACAATTAATTTCCTTACTCCTTTAAACTTCATTTGTTGAACTCACTCTGCATCAGTCCAACCCCTGACTTCTCCCTCTTATACCTGAACATCTGGAAAAGAATCATTGAACTATCAGAAATTAATACTGGAGACCATTTTGTAATATATAGAACTATCAAATTACTATGCTGTATACCTGGAAGTAACCTGGTGTTGTAGGTCATTTATACTTCAATTACTAGAAAAAAAGAATGTTAGTAATGGCTATCTCTGAGAATATAGGGATATAGAAAAATTTCACTCTCTGTGCTGATACATGCAGAAGGAATGACAAAATTAGAAAATCACTCCTTGGCAATCCACATAGTAACAATTCAGGCAAAGGGACTAGCATCAATGGATGCTAATGCTAAAGTGTGAAAGAAAAATAAGGAACAGAGTTTTATACAGTCGCAAAGTATTTCCTTCAAATACTCGTTAATAACAAAAAGGTAAAGGAGTGATTTTTCAGTTGAGAAACCTGTCAGAAACCATCTTAAGCAACAAATCAAACTAATGCCACCAGAAATGGGACAAACTGACATCACAGGCTACACATTGGGATTCAATAAGAATCCAGTTTCAGTTCTATGATGTTCCTAGATGATCTTGGTCTAATCATAAGGAAACTTCAAGTAAACATAAACTGAGAGGCATTCTACAAAATTACTGGTCTATAGTCTTTAAAAATGTCAAGGTCATGGAAGTCAAGGAAAGTCTGACATCATCTACCTGGAGACAGCATCAGATCCCACAGGTTAAGGGCTCAGTCCAACAAGACTGCCTCCCCTACTTCAGGTACCAATCACAAATCCAGGCTGTTATTTGTGCTTCTGACCAACTGGCTATCAATCACAAGTTTTCACAACCTTCTCCTCAGGTTCAACTAATTTGCTAGAGTAGTTCTCAGAACTTGAAGAAACATTTGCTTATGTACACCAGTTTATTATAAAAGGATATAATGCAGTAGCAGCCAGGGGGAAAAGAGGTCTCGGGTAAGGGACATGGTAAGGAGCGAAGAGTTCTTCATGCTCTCTGGGTACGCCATTCTTCCCACATCTCCATGTTGTACACCAGCTGAACTCTGTCCTTGTGAGTTTTCTAGGAGGCTTCATTAAGTAGGAATGATTAATTAAATCATTGGTAAATGATTCAGTCTCCAGTCTCTCTCCCTCATGGAAGTCAAGGGGTAGGTTTGAAATTTCCAACCTTCTAGCACATGGTTCCTTCCCCTACAACCATCCTCTTTCTTTCTAGGCTTTCCAACTCACTTCATTAACATAATCTCAAATATAATCAAAAGGTGATTATTATAAATATCAAGATACCTTTACGGCTTAGAAAATTCCAAGGCTTTTAGGACCTTTGTGCCAAACAATGGGATGAAGACCAAATATATCTTTCTTATTATAAATTACAATATCACAAACACATGAAACTGGACTAAACCCTTTTGCTATAAAAAATATTATTGGGACAATTGCCAAACTTATGTGGCACTTCTGGACAAAGGATGTATGGGAGTTCTTTGCACATTCTTGCAATTAACTGTAAGTCTGAAATTATTTCAAATAAGTTGTTTCAAAATAAAAAGTGAAAAACAAATCTGCTTTTCCACTTTTTAAATCATGAATCATTGGATGTGTATCGTCTGCTCATTCTCTCAGTCGTATCTGACCCCATGACACATACACACAAACAATAAGCATAACTTACAAGTAAGTTATGACACTTAAAAATAAAAGTGAACTCCTATGAATGTAACATTCAATTTGAGAAATTAGATACTAATCAATAATGTTAGTTTCCAGTGTGTTCCTCTCCACCTTAACCTCCCCGCCCAAGAAATATTATCCTGAACATATTTTATCATTCCCTTGCTTTTCTTTGAAGATTTACCACATATATAGAAATTCCTAAATAATATTTTCTAATAACTAAAGACATTTAGCTTCCCACCTCCTTTGTTTATTGGTTACTTTGATTTCTTCTTTAAATCATCTTTTTTTATCCTTTGCCCATTTTTCTATCTGATTGAGTTTTTTCCTTATTGGTTTGTAAATACTCTTCATATACTATGGATGTTTTCTTTGTCTGTTATACACCTGGCCAAATTTTTTACTAATTTGATGCTTTTCTTTTAACTGTCATTTTTTGTGTGTGTTGCTTTTCACTTTATAGACTTTTTGAGTATTTATTGTGCCAAGTCTGTTGATAGCTTTATTTACAGCAACCTCCAGATTTCTTATCCTGTCCAGGAAAATCTTCTTTGTTTAAAGAAATCCTCCTGTGGTTTCTTCTATTACTTTGGTAGTTTTGTTTATTTTTGTGTTTAGATCTTCAATCCATAAGTAATTTATTTTTTGTTTATGATGTGAAGTAGAGATCTCAACTGACATTTTTCACCTGTGATAGATATAATAATGGTCCATAAGATGTCTATAGAACCTGTAAATGTCACCTGACATAGCAAATGAGATTTTGCAGATGTGATTAAGGTTATGGATTGAAATGAGGAGATTATCCTGGATTCATTGTATGAGTCCTTAAAATTGGAGAATCTTTCCTGGCTGTGGTCAGAGGGAAATTTGACTACATAGAGAGCAATGGTTAGAGAAATGCATTGTTGCTGGGTTTGGAGATGGAAGGAAGGCCCAGAACCTAGGAATGAAGGTAGTTTCTAGAAATGGAAAAGGCAAGGAAATAAATTCTCACCTATAGTCTCCAGGAAGGAATGCAGTCTTGCCGACACCTTGATTTTGGCCTAGTGAGCCCCATGTCAGACTTATGACCTACAGAACTGTAAGATAATGAATTTGTAGTGTTTAAGCCACTGGTAATTTGTTAATTGTAAACCAATACACACCTCTAACCAACACTTTTAAAAATATTTCATCCTGTTCCTACTAAATTAAAATGCCACCTTTGTATAATTCCCATGTACATGTTGGTTTCTGAACTCTATTGTGAACCATTAACAATGGATCTCTTTTCCTGATCTATAACCTTATTGTTTAATTTCTGTTACTTCATAATTTTTTAAAAAAATCTGAAATCCTTCCTCTCCTTTAAATCCCCACTCCTACCTCTCTATTTAGGATCTCTTCATTTCTCTCCTCTTTTCTGGCATCTTAACCACTCTCTATCTAGGGTTTCTTCTTCCTCCAGTTCATTTTCCAATCTAGTGCTAGAATGATTTGAAATGCAAATATCATCAGAATTTTTTCCTTTAAGTCCTTCAAGGCCATCGTTCTTCCTTAATTCAAATTCCAAGTTCCTAAGCATGGTACATAAAAGTGTTAGGACAAATGTTGTTGCCTATCTTACCAGTGTCATCTCCTGCTCCTTCCTAACAGACACCAGAGAACTGGAAGCTTCATAGCTTGTATGTGCTACTGCTTTTGCCTACACACAGTACCTTCTGTTCCTCGTCCAAGCCATGAACACTGTACATTCAGAACTCAGATAAAACATCAGCTTCCCTCAGCTAAATTTTCACATTCCTCAGCGTGAGACTGAGCTAGTGCCCTTCCTTTGCATTCCTATAACTGCATAATTATATCCTTTCTAGCATGCACTTCTATGTTTGTATTGCAATCATTGGTTCACTTGCCTCCCTTCCTCACTAGATAGTGAATTCCTTCAAAGCAGGAATTGCTTTTCACTTCTGTACCCACAGTACTTAAAATAGATTGCTAACAACCTTGTAATAATAAGAAGAATATGAAAAACAATGAAATAAGTGGTACCTGCTATTATAACTTGGACTAAGTGCTTTTACTAATTCAATAACTATGAAGTGTCAGCTCATAATTTTGTGTTTTGTGAAACTGTTTTAACTAAAAATATTGTCCAGCTTGTTCGCTCATCTTATTCACATGGCTTGGTTACAAGTGACTTTGGGATGTTTCCAAAGAAAGAAAGTTTCCTACGTTGAACAAATTCAAAAGAACGTGACTCAGGCTCTAAAAGTAATTCAGAAGAGAATTTCTAAAATATTTTGAGTAAGAATGGCATTATTGGATTGTTTTGATAGGAATAACCCTTAGATGCCTATGAGAACCAGCAGATTCAGTTAGGTGCCGCTCCTCTGTGCTCCCACAGATATGAACACAAACAGTGAGCCTAGCACATAGCATATGGAAGTGATGTACCGTCTCCTTTGGTATCCCTTGGTATTGGCTGCAAGAGACCTGTAGTTACCAAAATCTGCAGGTGCTCAAGTCCCATTTTAAAATTGTATAGCCCAGTAGGCCCTTGGTGTCCCCCGTTCCACATCCGGGGATTTCACCTTGAATCTTTTCCCGACTACTGGTGGTTTTCAATCAGGAAAACAATACAGCTCCCCTTCATTGTAGGCAAGTTTGGGGAAATTTTTGATTGTCCTAGTGATCCGGGTTGGTGGGGGTGGGGCGGTGCCCCTGTCATTTCGTGGCCAGGAGCCAGAGATGCTAATCATCCTACACTGTGCAGGTCAGTCCTGCACAAGAAAGAATTATCCTGCCAGTGTTCACTAAACTTACTGTGGAAATCCTTTCATGGTATATGTAAGTCAAATCAATATGCTCTACACCTAAAACTTATACAGTGCTATACATCAATTAAATCTCAGTAACACTGGAGGAAAAAAAATATCGGACCCAAACTGCCCACAGAGACTCCATTAAGAAGCTGACAATTTTTTTTTTTTTTTAATTTTTGACTTCCCATTGACTTGGAAAGCCTAGCAATAAACGTCACTCTGAACTGAAACCGCGAAGGGGTAGGGGTAGGAATACTTAGCCATAGTTTGTAGGTTATGTGGCCTTAAATAATCAGTCCATTACTCTGTAATCACCTTTCATAGTTATTTCTATATTTCTCTCATATAACTGATGAAAAGCGAATGATTAGAGAATAAAGTCCTTAAATTCAGGTATTTCTTTTTCTGTTTTTGGTTGGTTCAGTTAAGGTTAATTCTAATCAAAACAGCAGAAAAAAAATTAAAGTTCATCTTTGATACTTTCTTCCAGCAATCTGCTCATCTCTTGGAGTCTCCGTCATATTTTGGCATCCATCTCAAAGAACCTCCCCAATTTGGCATCGTTCTAGGAAATAGACATCTTGGCCTGGATAATGTATTCCTGATGGTGTATTCCTGATAATGCCATTCCTTCAGGGTTCAAGGTCCTCTATTGTTTGAGCTGATAATTCATATAGCTGATAATAGTTTCTACATTATACATAAACTCCGTTTCAATTTTAACATTCTGTGATTCAATACAATTGAGAGTCTACCGTATTTTCACAAGTTCTTTTCAAAGTTACTCATGACAAGAGTTATCAGCGTTAACAGTTTTTATGAGAACTGTTCCAGGGCCATGAGTTGAAGTGTAAGGAGAAGGGGGCATAAGACTATTTCAGCCAAATGGGACATATTTGTTGAACTGCTGGATTTTGGGTTCCTCTAATTACGATTTTTAGGTAAGCAGCTCACCATTCCCTAGGTTCATTCCTAGTTTTAAAACAACATTGTTTATTGTTTGCTTCTGCTAAAATGTCAACTTCATGGGAGCAAGAACCTTGTCAGCTTTATTTATACTGCATCCCCAGCACCTAAAACCATATCTACTCTATAGAGGTGCTCATTAAAAATTTGTTGAATGAAAAAGTAATTTACTATAAGTAGAGATTTAATAATTTACCAATATTCTACAACGGATATTCTACAACAAAAGGAAAATTCCCCTAAGAGGAGATTACATAACATATTGTGAACTCTGTACTGAATTGCAAAGTCACGGGGTAAGAAGCAGGAACCATCCATATGCATAACATGAAATATAAAAATGGATATCATTGAATTATAAGGAGAGCTTAAGCATGGTGGAAAGGTCAAGTGAAATTCATTTATCCCTGTGTCTGATTTAGGTGAAGAATATCTGGTAGGCTTGCAGCAAAAATGCAATTAATTTTAATGTATTTTTCTGACAAGTCTTAAGTCTGTTAACTTAAGCAATAATTTTGGACACACTTAAAATATTATTTTCAAGATTCTAATATGCACATTAAAGTCAAAGCAAAATACCTCATAGAAGTAATGTTTAATACTTTACTGAGAATATACAAAGAAATTACAACAAATGCATTTACCTCACTTATGTTTAGTGGGAACCAGCAATTATTTCCATTTTACAGAAAGACAAAATAAAGGTCAATGAAATACGAGTCAATCTTGAAAATCATCTTAAATCAATACCACATACTAAGTGAAATTACCATGTAACCAGATAACATTGAGGGAATTTAAATAAAGTTGAAAAATCAACTCAAACATTGATAGTATAATTTTAAAACTTCAAATGTTTCCTGACTTTAAATGTCAATGAAAAAATAAATAAATGAAATGTCAATAAGAAGCATGGGAAAGACTTGTGAAAACATGCATTTTTCATTGTATAGGCAACCAATTTTTAAAAAGTTTCAAGTCCCACAGAGATTTGCAAAAGAAATTCTGTCTCCTGGATCCTTAATTCAAATCAACATAAAGGGAAGCATTTTAATTCAAGATTGCACTCTACAGCAAATAACAGAAAACATGACAAAAATTTTTTTTTAATGTACCGGTGAGTTTGAAGGTAGAGAGTGACCTGAAGCTCAGCACCTTCTGTCTTTCTGCACCTCCATCTTAGCATATAGTTTTTGCCCTCATGTTTTTATTTTGTGGTCACAAGATGGCTGCTCAACATCCAGCATTGCACCTGAGTTCCAAGCAGGAAGGAAATGACAGGGCAAAAGGCATATGCCAGCAAAAACTTGGAAAGAGATTTATCAGAAGCCTCAATCCAGTGACTTTTCACTAAGTTCTCATTGACTAGAACTTGTCTCAGATTGCCACCCCAAGCTGCAAGGAAAGCTGTGAGATGTACTGTTTAGCTGGCATATTGCCACACTCTTCATTTCTATAGGATTTAGATTTATGCACAGTAAACTGTTCCAAGTTAAATTATTGACTATCTAACTGGAGGGTCCTGGGTAAGAAAGGGTGTGAAACTCAGAGGCAAATTTACCCTGATGCTAATGGAGCTTCAACTTCAGCTTCCTGCACTTATATGAACCCCTCTAAGACCCTGTAAGAACTTTTGGAAATAATGTTCATGAGGTCATACATTTTTGTAGAATTGCACAATGAAGTTTGCAGTTAATTAATACTACTGTTCTTTTCTGCTCTGACTTTCCCACTCCTAGGACACAAGGTGAGCTTTGTTGGAGTGGACATGGATATTTGGAGGATCAAGCTAAGAGGAGGCTAAATTGAGGATACAATCAGTTTGGATTTAGTGAGTTATTTTAAGGGGGTTCACGGGTGATTTTCTATATAGTGGAGTTACCACCAGCCATCAAAGTGTAAGAATCATTTTCAGGAATATGCTTACTGCCCACTGTGTTAATTCATCTGGCTCAACAAAAAGGTCATTATTAGTTTACTACAATAGGATGCTGGTGCCAAACTGTTCAACGAGCATCTTCAACTCAAAGAGTACTTACATTAGTCACTAACAGAAAACTTTGAAATGCTCTAAAGTCCAAACTTTGAAAATAATTCCTAAAATGCTACATGCTATTTCCAATAAGTTATGATGCTGAAAGAAACTTTTCTAATTGACCAGTAATGAAAAAATTTCAATCTTGCTAGAGGAAAGCTTGGATTAGCTTTTTGTTTTTGTTAAGGTTCAGTGAGGCAAGGACTGTTATTTATTTCTTTGGCTGCCTGCAGCATGCGGGATCTTAGTTCCCTGACCAGGGATCAGACTTGTGCCCCCTCCATAGAAAGCACAGAATCTTAACCACTGGACAACCAGGGAATTCCTCTGGATTAGCTTTTTATTCTACACAAAATGTTATTTCAGAATCTGAAATCTTCATATGAAGAGGCAAACAACAAGAATACAGCAAAAAATATTTTTTTAAAAAGAGATGTGTGTCAGGCAGTTAATAAAATCTGTGTTGTTTTTCTGGGTCTTGTAACATTCACAGTACTTGCCAGTTTTAAAATTTTAATTTGTTATCATTCCTTTCCTCATTTTACATAGTCACTTTTGCTCTTAATTTTATATTCTTTCTCTTATCAAGTTCCCCACTCTTCAAACTGGGTAATTTTCAAGCTCCATCAAACCTAGTTCTGCCCTTGGGACTCTCATGAATCCTCTAACAAGAAGCACTCCCTAAGGCCTTCCAAATTTACCTCCATGTCCATTGCGGGAAGAAATTGTAAGGACAGTGCCGTTCTGAGTCAGAACTGGAGCTGGCCAGAGATGCCCATTTGAAGTGCCCTGTCTCCTGAGCTGCACCCTGGGTTCACTTAGCCTGCTTAGATGAAGGTCATCATCAGCCATCTCACAGCAGCCAAGAGAGGGCCACAAGAAGAAACAAAAGGGAAATAAGTTTTAAATTATCTCAATTCTCTCACTGAAAACTAAACCCCAGGAATAGACCCAGGGACATAGAAAACAAACATGGTAACCAAAGGGGGAAGGCAATAGGAAGGATAAATCAGGAGCTTGGGATTAACATACACACACTACCATATCAACAAGGATTGACTGTATAGCACAAAGAACTCTGTTTATTAGTTTGTAATAACCTACAAGGGAAAAGAATCTGAAAAGGAAAATACACATAACTGACGGGCTTCCTGGGTGGCACAGCAGTAAAGAATCCACCTATCAATGCAGGAGACACGAGAGATGAGGGTTCGATCCCCGGGTCAGGATCTCCTGGAGTAGGAAATGGCAACCCACTCCAGTATTCTTGCCTGGAAAATTCCATGGACAGAAGAGCCTGACTGGCTACAGTGCATGGGGTCGCAGAGAGTAAGACATGACTGAGCACGCATGCAATGGTGCAATTATATAATTGAATCATTTTGCTGCACAGCTGAAACTAACACAGCACTGAAAATCAGCTATACTTCAATTTAAAAAAAAAAGAAAAATAAACTGGGAGAATCCTGCATGCCAGAATCTTCCCCAAACATTCCCAATGCACACTAGCATCTTCAAAATTTCAGAACGGAAGTCGGTTGACTTCAGTTCCACATTTTCTAATCTCATTTGTCCATAGAATCCTTTATAATCCAGAATATATCTTTAGAATTTTTGCTCTAAATACACATACAAACAGTATTACTATTATTATTATTAGTTTCACAACACAAGTGGCAAGCCTCCAAAAGACATTTGGATTTTGAACAGCTTTTGGTAACAAAAGAAACCAATCTGTAACCTTGAACTTTAAGGGGTTATGGCCACAATGCTAGAGATAGTTTAAGACGATATCAGGAAACATATTTTAAATTCCAAAATCTTTATGGCTGTTGTCCTAGTCATTCATAAGGCTGGTCTTGAACCTGTTCACAAAACAAAGAATTTATGATGCAGGATGTTATTTGTTACTTGATTATGTTTCCATGCTATTATATTCAGATATGGAATTAGTTGCCTAATGGATCAATAAGACTTTAACACATGAACTTATTAGTTTTTAGTTACAAAATCTATAGGATGATTAAGATGTAAAGCCTGCTAATTTTCCTTGCTTAATAATAAAGCCAATTTAAATCGTTATGAGAAATTTTGTTTAAAGTTGGTCTTTAATGCATTCTGCTCAGGTATAAACTTGTACAGTATTGGTAACCACACATTTAGCAAAAGAAGATCTGTGAGCTCAACCATATGCTAAGATAAATCAAGTACATGGAGCTAGTAGCCATGCTTAGAAATTAATACAGGCAGTGACACAAGGCCTAACTTAGGTGGAATGGACTCACTACCACTAGGACTTCATAATCCTAACCAAAACCCTTATGTCTTCAATAACATTAAATACATCTCCATGGTGACTTTAAATTTTTTTTTATTTTATTATTTATTTATTGTTTTAATAATGTAATTGCCCTGGTTGTGTAATTGCCCTGTGTCTGGATCTTTTTTCCCTCTTGTGCTAAAAGCAAATGGTTTACATGCCAGTTTGTGGTGGGCTTAGTTGGGGATCTCCATTGATGAAACGTATTTCTTTAGTTTCTGTTCATTCTAATCTGCAAACACAATGCTCAGGAAATGTAGGAAAATGAGCTTCTTCTCTTAGGGCTGCCATATATGATTGTGCAAGTTGTGTACTGTACAACCTACACAACTATACACAGCAACTCTGTGCTGCAGTCTTCAATAGAGCCCTGTGCTCCAGTCTTTCATACTTGCAAAAATGAGCTGACTGAAAGAGTGGAATGTAAAGGAATCTTATGAAATCCTGTGCTTTTTTCTTCCCACACGTGAGGCAAAGTTTATTATTCATTATGTAATTTTAGGTTCCAGTCTTTATTAGGGAATAAACAACATTTAGGGGGTTGAGAAAAAAAGTACAGTGAAATAAAATTTGAATAAAATTTTGAAGTGAAAGTCATTGTATTAATTTTCTATTAAAAGGAAAAAATCCATTTGTTTAATATTAGAAAAAAAGAGAGAGAGAGGATTGAAGTACAAGGCTCTTGGCAACCACTATATGAATCATCATTCTACTCATACTTGCTCCTTTTCTAACACACCCTTTTCCTCAATCAGTTCAAAATGCAGAACGTCTGTGACTGGCAAGTGGAGTCAGCAGCAAAATTTCTGAGATGCATTTTTATATATTTGCTGTCAGTAGACATGGAACTAGTGAAATTCTTCCAGCCATTACAGGGATGAAATACCCTTCACAACCCCAAAAGCCCTTTTCCCAACAAAATAATGTCAGACATTAAGAAGAGAACAGTACCTGAGCTAGCTCTATAGTTAAATATATATCATTTTCCAGAGGACAATAATTAAATATGTCTTCATGTTTTGCTCCCAAAATTACATGTATAGTCCCTGAATAATACACTTTTTTGGTGAGCTATTATCCTCTTAGATCTCTTTTTGGTTGAGCATATAGAGAAACAACAAACAGTGATTGATCTTGTAAGATTCTCTGTTGAGAACTAAATTGGCTCAAAGGCATTGTAGCTGCTTTAAGTGAGATGTGATGGGACTGTTCTGCTTTTTTAAAATGTAATGTGTACAGCTATATCCTCCTTATTGGAAAACGTCAAATCCAGGAAGACTTTTTTGATGGTCTCAAAAATTGACATGTATATACCAGTATTATACATATAACCACATATATAATATATGACAGCCAAGTAACTGTCAATATATATATATATATATGTATATATGTACAAGAGGACTTCCATGTATATGTAAATGTACATGTATATGAATATGTATATATTATCTCCTCAGATGAATGGACAGAGTTTGTGGAGAAGTAAAGTGGGGGGAATAGATCTCTTCTCTGTATAGGGAGCTAGGGCATCCCTTTTGTCAGTTTTAAAAGACTAAGCAGCTCGCAACTGAAATACAGAAAAGGTGTGCAAGGATGGAGGTCATTATAAGTTGGTTTTAAGAAAGATTGCACAAAGAAATCTTTGTGGATTTCAAAGAAATCTTGGGGAAAAAAGTATAAGACTGAAATTGGGGTACAAGGGTCAGGGGGACTCTGCCTAGTTGAACTTAAGCATTAGTGGAAAAAAAAACCAAATTGTGTATATGTGAATATGGCTCTAAAATTTCACTTGGTGAGACTATTTAATATTTTGCTTTGTTAAGACTTAGTTTCATAGTCTCTTTCAAAACAGTGGGCATATGGCTAGAATCTGCATCTCAAGTAAATCCTAATTTGGGTCTTTAGTTGGACTAGAAAAAACTAACTGTTCCTTTCCTCCTGGAAGCAGGAGATCCTACTTGCAGGGGAGGTATCTGTAGAAAAAAACTGGCTCAAAGTAGCAAACCTTGAAATCTGAACTTTTACAAAGTGATACTATAATAGTGTTATAAAGTTTTTAATTTTATGGTTTAATGGGAGGAAGGAAAAGAGAAGATATATGTTAAACGTCTAGATTTTTAGCAAAGTGGAGAAGGAAATGGCAACCCACTCCAGTGTTCTTGCCTGGAGATCCCAGGGACGGCGGAGCCTGGTGGGCTGCCGTCTGTGGGGTCGCACAGAGTCGGACACGACTGAAGCGACTTAGCAGCAGCAGCAACTCATACTTTAAATCTTCTCATACTTAACTGGTAATCTTGGAATATGAGAAGATTTCTTAGTTAAAAGTGACAGAGAAAAAGCATTAATGGAAAGGAAACTGGTTAAACATTTTCCCTTAAATAGCATCTTTAAAAAAACAAAAAACTTTGTGATAACAATCCAGAACTACAGGCGCAAATATTCAACATCCAGTAGGGTCTAATGTGGTATTTAAAAGTTTTATAAGTGGACCACCTGCATCAGAATCACTGTGAGGATTTACTAAAATGCAAATTCCTGGGGCCAACCCAAACTTAAAACCTGGGGAGGTGAGAACTCCAGAAACCACATTTCAGCTAATACTCTCAGACAGGTCCCCTAAGAACACCAAGCTATGAGGACCACAGCCCCAAAGTCTCTTGTGGGTAGAAAAGACCGATATATCCGTTTTTTGTGTCCTCAGTACCTAGCATCCTGTCTGGCCTAGGGCAGATGTTCAATAAATGTTTACTTAAGCAACTTGTAAAGAGGAGATGGTCTTTCTCCTCTTAATCATAGCTTCCATGCCTGCATGCTAAGTCACTTCAGTTGTGTTTGACTCTTTCGAAACTGTGGACTGTAGCCTACAAGGCTACTCTGTCCATGGGATTCTCCAGGCAAGAATACTAGAGTAGGTTGCCATCGCCTCATCCAGGGGAATCTTCCTGATTCAGGGACTGAACCTGTGGCTCTTATGTCTCTTGCATTGGCAGGTGGGTTCTTTACCACGAGCACCACTTATGAAGCCCTAATTGTAGCTTAAATCCAGGCATTTACCCAAGAAAAGTATTCATCTATGTCCTACAATTACCAGAGGAAAACAAGTAGAGAAGAAAAGAGTGAAATGCAAAGGACATGGGCTGGCCAACTGGAAGAAGATTATAAATGTATTTGATGTGCATATTTAATGTGTGATATAAATGTATAAGCTCAATTAATGTGCTATAAAGGTGTCAGCTCAATTAATTAAAGCATGAAATTTTTCTGCTCAGAGGCACCATTTAAGAAATAGCAATGGATCAACATAGTCCCAGCATTTCAATTGCAAAAAAAATACATAAAATATTTGCATCTTATGATGAGTAGGATAATTTTCAATATAAAAGTCAGCACATTTAAGACAGCAATGGAAAAGTCCTAGAATGAATGTGCCAAAGTAGAGGATTAGAGTGGGTTTGGATAGGATATATAAAAGGGCCATTAAAACTATTCAATTAGCAGGTTGTGAGACAGCTGGGCTGGATAGAGTTGGTGGTTGGGTTGGCGGTGATGAGAATGGAAAGTTAGACCAGTATCCAAAGATGTACCAGAAGTAGGTCTGATTGACTGAAGGATGGAAATGAGAAATGATTGCACATGGTCTCTAAAATCCTGCATGATCAGAAAAATCTGACCCTAGTAAATTTATCCTCCAATCTACAAAAGAAAATGTTTGTCTATTTTAGTTCTTTTCTGATTACAACTTAAAGCCTTTACTATTCATTTACCTATTAATTGATTTTAAAGTAAATTTACAGTATATTTCTTAGGTTAAGGAATTGAAGTGACAGATTAAAATGAACAAAGCATGCTCTGGTAGTGCCAGCATCTACCTTTTTTTGTAATTATATATTACAAATTATTTAAAAATAAGAATCAAGTCCTGTCCATTCAATAAGTTTCTAATGAAAGGGTCATATACCTAAATTAATTTTTAAAACAATATAAATTTTCTTTTTTTTAAGGGTGTCTATAACTAAGATGGGAGAAGGCAATGGCAACCCACCCCAGTACTCTTGCCTGGAAAATCCCATGGATGGAGGAGCCTGGTGGGGTGTGGTCCATGGGGTCGCACAGAGTTGGACATGACTGAAGTGACTTAGTAGCAGCATAACTAAGATGTTTGCCACTTGAAACTATTTCTCTTAAAAGTAGTGTTATGTTAGTCATGTGCACGTGTACCTTTTAGATTAATTTTCTAGGCTAGCCCACAAAATCATGCCAGGGTCACTCTGAACTCAAAAGTCCCTAGGGGTAGGGAGTCTTTCTGAGCGTTGGGACGTGAAACCCAAAGTCACTCTGAAGCTGGAAGGATCCCTCAGACAGTGGGCCTTCCTGTAGATGTGTGTTAGGGGTAGTGTACCCAGTCTACCAGAACAGTAGATCCAGAGGTACTCTTTGTTGTGGGAAAAGTTTTTGATCTGGGGAAAAGTCATCTTGTGAATTCAGAATCGGGAAGTTTCAGAGCCTAACCTCTTGAAAAGGTTCTACAGGGTAGAAATCATGGAATATGAGTGTTGGTGTTTTCATGTCTTCATCATACAAAATATCTATGAACAAAAAACCTGAGGTTTTGTTGATATTTCAAACAAAGCAAGTCTAAGATGGAGGGTGGGGGTGGGGAGAAGCTGTCACACAATGGGTTGTGTAAAATTTACTAAAAAAGCTGTTTGATATATTGTTAATATTGTTAACCTTTCAATTAACTCCACTAAAACTTAGAGAAATAAAGCTAGTGCTTTTTCCATTATAAAAGTAATTTTAGGAGACATGGTTACTCTCAAATGCTACTGTTGAAAGTATAAATTTTAAAAACATCTTAACTGGTAAGATATACTTAACATAAAATTTACTCTCTTAACTATTTTTAAGTGTAAGTTTTAGTAATGTTAAGTACATTTACACTGTTGCATAACCAACCTCAATAACACTTTATCTTGCAAAAATAAAATTCTACACCCATCAAGGGGCTTCCTGGGTAGCTCAAATGGTAAAGAATCTGCCTGCAATGCAGGAGACCTGGGTTCGATCCCTGGGTCAGGAAGATCCCCTGGAGAAGGGCATGGCAACCCACTCCAGTATTCTTGCCTGGAGAATTCCATGGATAGAGGAGCCTGGTGGGGTCACAGTCCATGGGGTCACAAAGAGCTGGACATGACTGAGCGACTAATACACACACTCATATCCATCAAATAACAACTTTTCATTACCCCCAGCCCCAGCCCCTGGCATCCACCATTCTACTGTCTAGCTCTATGAATTTGATTAATTTAAGTAACTCACATAGGACTTCCCAGGTGGTGCCAGTTGTAAAGAATCTGCCTGCCAATGCAGGACAAACAAGACACACAAATTCAATCCCTGGATTGGGAAGATCCTCTGGAGTAGGAGATGGCAACCTGTTCCAGTACTCTTGCGTGGAAAATTCTGTGGACAGAGGAGACTGGCCATGGAGTCTCAAAGAGTTTATTCTACCATCTAGCTCTATGAATTTGACTAATTTAAGTAACTCATATAAGTGGATTGATATAGTACTTATCCTTTTGAGACTAGCTTATTTCACTTAGCATAATGTCCTTAAGATTCACTTATCTGTTGTGACGTATCAAAATTTCCTTATTTTAGAGGCTGAAAAATATACCATTTTATGTATATACCGCATTTTGTTTATCCATTCATCTGTCAGTGGATACTGGGGTTGTTTCCTTCTTTTGCCTATTGTGAATGATGCTGCTATGAGCATGAGTGTGGAGAGTGAAAGTTCATACAAAATTTCTTGGAGGAAATTTAGTCATGTCAATAAAGTTACTACAAATTCGTGACTGATGAGCTAAATAAGGATTATAAAAGAGAAGATGATAAAATTATGGTTAAGTGAGGGGTTAAACTTTTAGGTTTGTTGTATAGAAAACAAATTAAAAATTTGTATGATAGGGCAGAATTTTGATGGGTTTAGAGTTAGATTGGAATAATACTGTTAAGGTGGGTAAATCCATATAAACTCAAGATTTTCTAGAGAAATATCTTTTCTAGCTCTGCACTAAGGTGGCCTAGCAGTGTTATCATCTTGGCTACACCAGGACAACATGAAATGATACAATTTGTAACTTGAGTGTGTGCCCAGATTTTGATGTTTACTTCTAGCACCCATTATAAGTAGCTAATTCTATGTCCTACAACAGGGAGGAAAACTAACATAGGCTTAATATATCTTAATGTTTTCAGAAAGTAAGGATGTTTTTAATCATCACTGCAATGTTGGAAGTACGATGGAGCCAACTTAAAGTTAGTCTTGGTTAACTTATTTCAATTTGAACTTTAAAAAAGAGAAAAAGATAATTATGGCTAATTGAAAAGAGTTGCATATATGAAAATCCATGAGCCTGTAATGGTAGTCAAAAAAGAAAAATCTATATATATTTTATAAAAGGAAATTGTGATCTAAATATTGCAAATTAAATGGAATATGCTTAATTTTTAAAATGTATTTAAATATATTTAGTTGACTGTATATAAATGTATCTAAATACAGTTTAATAAGTAGGAAAATGTTGACATTTGTGGATGTCCTATTTTCTATATTAAACATCATGATTAATAAATTATATATACATATTTGTGATTCTAAGATACCTTTTTTCTTTTCGATTTTAATATGTCTGAAATTGTGCTTCTAAAGTGGATGGCCTTTTCAGTTGCTGTTGGTGAAGAGCTGTATGTTCATACTTGGTCAGAGCTGTTTATAACATTTTCACTTCAGTTGAGTAATGTGCATTGCTGGTATTTTACAGGTTGAATTTAACCACCATTTGAAATGCCTTTTAAAAAGTTTCTACTGTAATTTTGGCACAGAAATGAGGTATTGTGTACACAGAGAGACAGTGAAACAGAGCAGTGGAATGTGCCTTTCACATTAGTGAAGGCTCATATTCGGAGGAATGTCAACATATTTTTCATATTTTCTTTCAATGCAACAACCAAATACTTTATGGCAACTGAGAAACAGAGATACCCACAAGCAGATCAAGTTATATTACACCAACTGAGGGATCCAACCTGCATCTCTTATGTCTCCTGCATTGGCAGATGTGTTCTTTATCACTAGCGCCACCCGGGAAACCCAAGATACATACAAAAAGATTCTTAGATTCTTATTACTCAACAAGAAATACAATTGAGGACAGGAAAACTTGCCAAATCACTTGTAATAGTTTTGGAGCAATGAGAGGATAGTTTAACTGATTCCTAAGTCATGCAAGAATTTAGGATTTTTTAAGGCATGTGTCATAGTTTAATTAGTTTTTTCCTTCTTATATAAAGGAAAATATACAGAGGTATATAAAACAATGGACCAGCTGACTGTAGCATCTCATGCTTAAAAAAAGCATGGTATGCATTTTTTCTCTATTTGATTAAGAAGGGAAAGAAAATGTCATAGAACTATGAGATGGCCATATAGTTACGGGGAAAAAGGAGTAACTCTACAAGGATAGGAAGAATGAGGAAAAAGAGTCCAAGAGAGGGTTGAAAGATGCTGGATTAGCCGTATAATCCAAAGAGGCAAGGGGCGGTACAATCTCCATTTTTGTCTCCATAAAAATGAACCTTTAAAGGACTTATTACTTCAAAGACCTAATAAGGCTTATCTAGTTCCCCAATAGTGCTAAAGACCAGGACTTAATACTTAATAGGGGCCATGATACTTGCTTATGTGATGCCGATCAAGCTAACTAAAAAGATAGTTGACACTTGAATGACACGAATTTGACCTCATGGGTCCACTTATATGCAGATGTTTTTCAATAGTAAATACTATAGCACTACACCATCCACAATTAGTTGAATCTAAGGATGTGGAATCAAAGATACAAAGGAACCTCGGATACAGGGGGCCATCTGTAAGTTACACACAGCTTTTCAAGTACACAGAGGGTCAGTGTCCCTAACCCCACATTATTCAAGGGTCAGTTGTACACCGTTTCAGAAAAAGAGACCATCTTGCAGGAAGCTAAAATCCATGTGAAAGTGTAGACATGAAAATTCCCCTTGATAACGAGTAAAACCTAACTACACAAGGTACTTATCTTGCCCAAGAAGACATACAGATGACAAGTAATCATATGAAAAGATGCTCAAGATCCATGTCATTAGGGACATGCATATTAAAACATCAGTGAGGTATACCATATACCTGTTAGAATGGCTAAAAATCCAAAACACTGATAACTCCAAATTCTGGCAAAGACACAGAACAGGAATTCTCATTCATTGGTAGTGGGAATGCAAGTGGTACAGTCACTTTGGAAGAAAATTGTAGGTTTCTTACAAATTAAACATGCTCCTATCATATGATCCAGCAATTATGCCCCTTGGTATTTATCCAAATGGAAAATGTGTGTTCATACAAAAATCTGAACAGGTGTTATAGGAGCTTTATTTATAATTGCCAAAACTTGGAAGCAACGAAAATGTCCTTCAGTAGGTGAATAAATAAACTGTGGTACATCTAGGCAGTGGAACATTAATCAGTGTTAAAAAGAAATGAGCTATCAAGCTATAAAAGAAGGAACCTTAAATGCATATTATTAAGTGAAAGAAGCCAGTCTGAAAATGCTATATCTTTATGATTTCTACTACATTACTTTGTGGAAAAGGTAAATCTATGGAGACAAAAAAAGAATCAGTAGTTCCTAGAGATTAGGTGAGAGGGAGAGGGAGAAATGAATAAGCAGATCATAGAGGACATGAGGGGAAGTAAAACTACTCTGTACATTATAATGGTGGATACGTGTCATTATAAATTTGTCCAAACCCACAGAATGTCTATCTCTAAGAGTAAACCCTAAAGTAAACTATGGACTTTTGGGTGATAAAGATGTATCAATATAGATTCAACAGTTGTAACAAATTTACCACCCTTGGGGGGAATGTTGATAGTGCAGGAGGGTGTGTTGGGGGGGTCAGGGAATATATGGAAATTATTTGTACTTTCCACTCAGTTTTGCTGTGCACTTAAAACTGCTCTAAGAAAAGAAATGACCTCCCTGATGGTCCAGTGGCTAAGACTCTGTGCTCTCAATACAGGAGACCTGGATTTGATCCCTGGTCAAGGGATTAGATTCCACAAGCTGTAACTAAGAGTCTGCATGCTGCAACTAAAGACCCTAATGCTGCAATGAAGATCTAAGGTCCCAAGTGCCACAACAAAGACCTGGTGCAGCCAAATAAATAACTAAAAATAAATATTTTAAATAAATAAATAAAAGGCAATCTATTTTTAAAAGGGTGGGAAGGTATTCTGATGACATGATTTAGGTTTGAATCATCTCAGAAGATACAAGTTAACTAAACTGACAACTCAGGCCTGGTCTGAAGCCATCTTTTTTTCTTTAGTTTTATTTTTTTCTTTACTTTTGACTCTCATAAATTACCAGAAAAGTACAAAATATGGGAAAGTATAGAAATTTGTATTATTTCAACCTTAGGAAGGTACAGAAACAAATATGGAGATTGATTTTTTTCAATGAATTAAATTAATTGTGCTATTTTAAAACATTAAGTATAACTTTTAAATATTATCTGTTTAAGGCATGTGAAATAGTCTAAATAATCCTTCATATTATATTACATTTGTGATTAAAATGTAAGTTGTTGGAGACAGTTTAGTTGTTTAGAATCAATTTTAAATGCTTAAAAAAACTGATTTTCTAAGTTTTATTTATTAGGTATATAAGTTTAGAGCATTAATTATATTACAGGAGTGGAGAAAGTTCCTGTCCATGCTTAAACATTCATGAGACTTTAAGAATCCCCAAAATAGTTTGTTCACATCAAAAGCCCTAAAAATGCAGATACTCCTGGAAAAAAAAAAATCAACTTTGAGAAATTTATTTTAAGGAAATAATTAAAATATGGACAAAGGTATAGCTATAAAAAGGACTTCCCTATAGTTCAAAGGGTGAAAAATCTGCCTACAATGCAGAAAACTCAGGTTCTGTCTCTGGTTTGGGAAAATCCTCTGGAGAAGGGAATGGCAATCCACTCCAGTACTCTTGCCTGGAGAATCCCATGGACAGAGGAGACAGTCCATGTGGTCACAAAGAGTTGGACACAACTGAGCATTAGGTGCTAGATAGCTATAAGGATATTAATTTTAGTATTGTCAAGTGTAGCAAAAGTGGAAACAACTTAAATGGTCAAAAATGAGGCATTTGATATTGATAAACATTCAAAAGTTTGCAACTCATCCTATGGGAGGCTATGTAGAATTAGTCACTGCCCACAGTTGATGGGACTGCAAAATGGTGTAGCACCTATGCAGGGCAACTTGGTAGTGCCTGTCAAAATTACAAATGCAGTTTAACTCAGAAATCCCACTCCTAGGAATTTATCTTAGCAATACACCTTTACTTGTTGGAAGTAACATATGTTTAAGTTTATTCTTTGCCCTTCTCTTGGTATTTATAAAAGATGAGAAACAGCCTTCCATAGAGGACACTGGTTAAATAAACTATGGTTCATCTACACAACTGTATATTTTGTGGCTGTAGGAGAAAATGAGGATGTTTTTGTGGTACTGATAATGGAGAAGCTCTAGAAATATATTAAGTTAAAAAAAAAAGTAAGATGCAGAGCAGGGTAAATAGTGTGTTCCCTTTCAAATAAAAAGGCAGGGGAAATAAGAATGTATATTTGCATTTTTGCATTCGCATAAGAAAATACTGGAAGGCTACACAAGGACCTAATGAAAAGAGTTAGCTATGAAGAAAGGTGGGTAGATGAGAATAAGACTTCTTGGTGTTTACTTTTAATATTGTTTTGAATTTTCAATGATATGAATATATTTCTTCTTCAAAAATTAGGTTAAAAATAGGAGAACTGTAAAATAAATTATGATGCGTCTATATGACAGAATATTATATAGTGATTAAAAGTGATGTTATATGTGTATTTATACTTAGAGAAATGTTCAAAATAAATAATGGGTAAGAAAAGCATGTTGTAAAAAGGTAACATTTGATCCTATAATTTGAAGAAGTATATTTACTTCTTTAGTATAAATTCTTAAAAGTAGAACTCAGTAAAGTGTTCTTTTTAAAAGTTTACTTGTTTAAGTCCTAAGCCCTAGTAATCTTAGAATATTACTGTACTTGAAGGGTTTTAAAGATGTAAATTTAAATTTAAACAAGGTCCTTAAAATAGTCCCTAACCCAATATGACCTGTGTCCTTATAAGAAGAGGAAATCTGGACACAGATATGTACAAAAGGAAGACATGAAGACACAGAAAAAAAAATGATCATCTACAAGCCAAGAAGAGAGGCCTCAGAAGAAACCACTCCTGCCTACACCTTGAACTTGGACTGCTATAGCCTCCAGCACTGTGAGAAAATAAATTTCTGTTGTTTAAGCTATCCAGTCTGTGGTAGCTTGTTATGACAGCCCTAGCAAATGAATACATGATGGATCCACCTTGTCAAAATTTTCAGGAGCTTGTACCACCAGTGCTATATGAGAATGCCTGTTTCATACCTTCTACTAGTTAATTAGTCAGCCAAAATATAGCATCCTGTTCTAATTAGTGTTTTCCTCATGTTCAAAAGTTGTAGGACTCTTCTGAATTTGGATGTCATTATACTGCCATGATCAGTGAACCAACTGATTACTCTTAAATGAATAAGGCTGAGCTGGTGAACAAGGTGAACAAGGTGTATCGCGCCCCGGTGAAGGAATCAGTTATCATGCCACCCACACCTTCACAGTCACCATCGCCCCACCATGTGTGACAGTCTTAGCTGGGGCTACTCCCCACCATTTCTCCTCTTTCCACCCCCTCAAGTCTCACTGTGACTACTGTTTTCCCACTTTTAACACCAATTCTCCCCAAAACCAGTGCTTCTCTAGTGGCGCAGTTGGTAAAGAATCCGCCTGCTCAGTGTAGGAGACACAAGGGCTGTGGGTTCGATTCCTGGGTCAGGAAGATTCCCTTGAGGAGGAAATGGCAACCCAGTCCAGTATTCTTGCCTAGAAAATCCCATGGACAGAGGAGCCTAGTGGGCTATAGTCCATGGGGTCACAAAGAGTTGGTTATGACTGACCATGCTCACACACACGCTTCCGGAAACCACATCTAAGCAAGTATGTGGAAGAGGCAAGTATTTCAATCCCAGAAATAATCAGGAAAATCTCTATAATGAGCACATCTAATGGGCTGAGCACCACAAACAAACAAACGAAAAACCCAAAATCCAGGCTTAAAACTCAGGGATACTTTGGACTCAGAAGTGATTTGCGTTGTATTGCAACACTCATATCTGAAGCACCTAGGGACTAAACCAGGATGCTTTACAAGGGAGAACCTCCTGGCTAATTAAATCAGGACAAGGTTAATTCATGGAGAATGCCATGAAATGTGAAGAAGGAAGCTAGGAACCAACAGGAAACAGGCTTCTCTGACTGTTGGCAGCAGGAGAATGGAAGTGCATTTGAACCTGAATACATCCCAAAGGCTGAGAGTAACTTCACCCAGCAGGTGTGTACAGCTGGGCAGACCAAGGAGGGTAGTTATGAGCAGGCAGCCCAGAAGGTAGTTCTAAAGATGCATCTACTTATCTCATAAGATCTCTGCGGCGACCTCCTTGGGCACTTGAAAACCTTACTTCTGGTTTATTTCTCTACTTCCTGCCCCATGTTACATTCTTAGAAACGGAAAAGCGCTCTGAAGACAAATGCTCAACTCAGAGAACTCAAATCTTACACAATTGTCAGTGCCCATAACACAGTACCTATTGCTGCAGAAATTTTCATACAATAACATGTAAAAAATCATTGTGTTACTTACCTGGTTCACTTTGTATAACAGATTTTGGTGGTAGGAAGTCTTTTGACTTTCACCAGGAGTTATTTCAGACCGTTTGTCATGGTAAATTCACTTCCTCTTCCTTTTCTTGTATAAACTCATCTAAGGTGCTACAGTATAGTTACTCCACATTCTAATATTTCAGAAATATAACTATAATACTTCATTGATGTGCACACCAAAGCTTAATTTTCAATGCTATTTTCTACAGAACACTCTCAGCCTAATATTCTACAGCATAAATATGTTTGGTGATACCTAAGTTAAATGGAGGCTCCTTCCCCCTTTTCTCTCAGTCTAAAGCCTGTCTAACAAAGCCTGCCAGTTTGGAACTCCAGATATTGATAAGCATCTGCGTAAGTGCAGTCTGGCCACTCCAACAGTTGTGTTTTATCATAGGAAAACACTCCTCATTCCCTCCCCCCAGTCTCTACTCCTCCTTATGCTGACTTCATGCCTCTTGAACCTAACATCTCCAAATTTCCTGAAGTCTCTGGGGTTGATATTATCTTTATATCTTATAATAAGTCCTGATGTTTGATTCCATCATATCTTTCTTGCCTGGGTAAGTTAATATGTTCCCTCAAGCAAATAAGAGACATCCTATTACACTTTCTTTATCAACGTCAGTGTGGTCTAAGTGAAAAAGGATTCTGAACCAGGAGATAGAAGACTTCAATTCCAGCACCAACTCTTTTTATAACTGGTTATGTGACCTTGGAAAAGCAATTTAAGTCCTCTGTACTTCTAGCATGTAGTTTCCCAACTGTAATAAATATTATAAATCCATTCTGTCCTCATCATTTTTATCATCAAAGAACATTTATCAAATGCCTACTTGGTGACGGCACCTTGCAGGGTGAGGCAGGCAGTCAGAGCCCCTGTTAGTTCGGGGTATAAAGCAGAGACTTTGAGCCTCATATGAGCATTTGATCACAAATTTTATGGCTCTCTGGGGAAATAAGAGGAAAACACATAGTAAAAAAAATGTTTTAAAAAGCTAAATGTATTTAATATTTTAAAAAATCTGTCCTTTAAAGATTAAATCTAATATATTTTTGGTGTAAAAATGTCATCTCATTATGAAAAACGTCATTTCTTCTATGAAATTATGGTCATACTAAATGTTACTTTCTAAAACTGCCCTCACCAAAATAAATTTTTACTTTAAAAAATTTTTTATCTGTGAAAGATTTTCCTAATGGGGGAATTTCAAGTCCGAGGTCTGGTTGGGCCATATCTCCCTTGAGAAAGTGTTTTCATCCCACCTCTAGAAGTCATCTTCCACTTCAAGACTCTGTGGTGTGTAGTTTTAGCACATTCTGAGTTGGTAGTCTCTGGGCAAGCGAGGGCTTACCGTCTGTGCCACCTTTTAGTGTCTGTTCAGTGTGGATAAGTCCTTTAGCCCCTCTTCCCCTCAGGTTCCTCATCTATAAAATGGGCTTGAGAGAGGTCGGCTTTTATTTGAATGGGTGACAAAGACTCTCTTCTTAACCTAATTCTAGTCTGGCTCCTCTAAACTCTCAAGGCCCTGACCCCAGGCTCTGTCCTTGAGACACTGGTCTAGTTTTAGCAAGAATCCTGCTGGGTCAGTTTAGTGGGAAATCTGGCACCCTTGATATCTGATCAAATTCCTCATACCCCACCCTCAATATCTTATCATCCTGGCTTGCCTTCAGCAAGAATCCTGTTGAGTCAGTCTAGCAACAATCCCATTCAGTTCAATTCAGTTCAATCACTCAGTTGTGTCCAACTCTTTGCAACCCTACAGACTGCAGCACGCAGACTTCCCAGTCCATCACCACCTCCTGGAGCTTGCTCAAACTCATGTCCATGGAGTCGGTGATACCATCCAACCACCAACATCCTCTGTCATCCCCTGCTTCTCCTGCCTTCAATCTTTCCCAGTATCAGGGTCTTTTCCAATGAGTCAGCTCTTTGCATCAGGTGGCCAAAGTATTGGAGTTTCAGCTTCAACATCAGTCCTTCCAATGAACACCTAGGACTAATCTCCTTTAGGATGGACTGGTTGGATCTCCTTGCAGTCCAAGGGACTCTCAAGAGCCTTCTCCAACACCACAGTTCAAAAGCATCAATTCTTCAGTGCTCAGCTTTCTTTATGGTCCAACTCTCACACCCATACATGACTACTGGGAAAACCATAGGTTTGACTAGACAGAACTTTTTGGCAAAGTAATGTCTCTGCTTCTTAATATGCTGCCTAGGTTGGTCATAACTTTTCTTCGAAGGAGGAAGCATCTTTTAATTTCATGGCTGCAGTCACTATCTGCACTGATTTTTGAGCCCCCCAAAGTAAAGTCTGTCACTGTTTCCATTGTTTCCCCATCTATTTTCTATGAAGTGATGGGACCAGATGCCACGATCTTAGTTTTCTGAATGTTTAGTTTTAAGCCAACTTTTAAACTCTCCTCTTTCACATTCATCAAGAGGCTCGTCAGTTCTTCTTCGCTTTCTGCCATAAGGGTGTCGTCATCTGCATATCTGAGGTTATTGATATTTCTCCCGGCAATCTTGATTCCAGCATGTGGTTCATCCAGCCCGGCATTTCACATGATGTACTCTCCACATAAGTTAAATAAGCAGGGTGACAATATACAACCTTGATATACTCCTTTCCCAATTTGATACCTGTCTGTTGTTCCATGTCCCATTCTAACTGTTGCTTCTTTACCTGCATACAGATTTCTCAGGAGGCAGGTAAGATGATTTGGTATTTCCATCTCTTCAAGAATTTTCTACAGTTTGTTGTGATCCACACAGTCAAAGGCTTTGGCGTAGTCAATAAAGCAGAAGTAGATGTTTTTCTGGAACTCCCTTGCTCTTTCAATGATTCAATGGATGTTGGCAATTTATTCTCTGGTTCCTCTGCCTTTTGTAAATCCAGCTTGGACATCTGTAAGTTCATAGTTCACGTACTGTTGAAGCCTGGCTTGGAGAATTTTGAGCATTACTTTGCAGGCATGTGAGATGAGTGCAATTGTGCAGTAGTTTGAACATTCTTTGGCATTGCCTTTCTTTGGGATTGGAATGAAAACTGACTTTTTCCAGTCCTGTGGCCACTGCTGAGTTTTCCAAATTTGCTGACATATTGAGTAGAGCGCTTTCACAGCATCATCTTTTAGGATTTGAGATAGCTCACCTGGAATTCCATCTTAATAATTCTCCATACACGGATCCCCATCTTGCTCTTTGACTATAAATCACCACTTGTCCTTGCCGCGTTAAGGGGTGAACCAGATCTCCCCTCCAACACACCCTATTGTGGTAGTCCCTTTAACAGTCTTTCTTTTAACAAGTATCATGATTAACTTTTTCTTTAACATGGGATTTCTGAAAATGGCATGTGTATTTGCATAGCTCTTGGGGCTCCATTCCCTGGGCA
This sequence comes from Muntiacus reevesi, assembly GCF_963930625.1. NCBI lineage: Eukaryota > Metazoa > Chordata > Mammalia > Artiodactyla > Cervidae > Muntiacus > Muntiacus reevesi. The sequence goes on from NC_089251.1 coordinate 244,949,763, forward strand.
CTAGCTGTACACAACTTCATCCCTTTCACTCTCCCTTGATAAAGCACACCTGGATGCCAACTGAATTAAATTAATTCCACTTTAACAGTGGTTCTCAGACAGGAGTGGGCATCAGAGTAATCTTTGCGACCTCATGGACTACAGCCCACCAGGCTCCTTTGTCCATGGAATTCTCCAGGCAAAAATACTGGACTGAGTTGCTATTTCCTTCTCCAGGAAATCTTCCTGACCAAGGGATCAAACCCAGGTCTCCTGCATTGCAAGCAGATTCTTCACCATCTGAGCTACAGAAAAGTCCAGAGTAACCTCTATGCTGGTTTATCATAGGTTGCCAGGACCCACACTAGAGTTTCTGATTCAGTAGGTCTGAGAAAGGACTTGAAAATTTGTATTTCTATTAAAGTCCCAAGTGATGCTGCTTCTCTTGCTGGTAGTCCTGAAACCTCACTGTGAAAACCATTGTAAGCTAAGAACTTTGAATTTAGTAATCAAATTAGAATTTAGTGATCAATCCAACAGTCAATCATTCACAAATTGTACTCTTACTATTTGTAACAAATTATTTACTATACTTTGGCTCATCTGCTGAATTAGTGACCCCTCAAGTGTCTTCCAGCTAAACAATTCTTTGATGTTTAAGTGAGGTGAGACGAGACAGTGGGTCTTAATTTTGCTGAAGCCTGACTCCCTCTGCAATCTTTCAATTCTTTCCATTACCCCGTCCACCCCACCTGCCTAAAGACTCTAACACTCAGTGTCATGGGGACCAAGGATGGTGCACGGTGTCTTGGCTTCCTGAATAAAAATGGAGTGTCTTGTCAGCTGTAAGAGGGGTCTTCTGTTTTCCTCAGGGATCTTTCCAAGAGGATCATGTCTACATTCTGGCTCTCCTGAGGCTGGAGGGAGGGCATTCCAGGCTGAGTAAATGCTGCAATTTGTTTTCAACAATGTCCAACATAGGCACCAGGTTTCCCAGGTGATGCTAGAGGTAGAGAATCTGCCTGCAATGCAGGAACCAATGTGGGTTCAATCCTTGGCTTGGAAAGATCCCCTGGAGGAGGAAATGGCAACCCACTCTAGTATTCTTGCCTGGAGAATCCCATGGACAGAGGAGCCTGGTGGGCTACAGTCGACAGGGTTGCAAAGAGTTGGACACGACTGAAATGACTTAGCATGCAGGCAAGATGGGCACTGTGGTGATATATTGCTCTTTCTCTGATAAAGCCTACAGGGCATCTTAAGTTGACATCCAAAAGGAACTGAAGAAAATTTCATTTATATATACAAACACACACATACACACACAAACACCTAACAGTGACATATTGCCTGTGAAATATTTTAATCAGTTGTTCTTCAGAGGGTGATGGTCTAAAAGAAAGAAGAAACATTTCTCTGGGAACTTTGGAAGTCTACTGGCTTTATGGTCTGCCAGAAGCCAAGAAAGACAGCTTAGCAGAACAGGCAGTGAGAAGTATACTGGGCAGCTGCTCCTTCACTCTAGGTCCAGTTTTTCTTAGAAGGAGGCTCTTGTAGGTACATTCACACAGTGGAGTGCTTTATTCCCTCAGGCTTTTTCACAAGCCACCACCACCAGGCCTTTCTTATGAAAATTGATTCTAAAAACAGTCAACTCATGGTAAGTCACTTTTAATTGGAAAAAAAAAACAAAACAAACCCACTAACATGTATAAGGGCTCTTTGTGTGGCAGAAATTATTATAAGGACTTTCCTGGTATTATTTCATTTTACAACAGTCCCATACATACTATTATCATCATGCTATAGACAAGGAAACTGAGGTACCAAGAATTAATTAATTTGGACAAGATCACACTACTTAATACAAGGTAAAGGTGGGATTCAAACCAACTCTGGCCCTTGGGTCGAATTTTGTGTTGCCTTTTTTTTTTAAACAGAGAACAACAATCTTCCAGATTAATTAAACCCATGATTCAAAATTTTATTGAAACACTTAACAGTCAGAAACTGTCCTGGGCTGAATTGTGCCCAACCTTCCCGCTCTCCACTGCCAATACCTCTAAGTCCTAATCCACAGTACTCCAAAATGTCAGCTTTAGAAAGAGAGTCATTTCAGGGTCTTTTCTGGCAGTCCAGAGGTTTAGACTCCAAGCTCCCAATGCAGGGGGTCCAGATTCAACCCCTAAATAGGGAACTAGATCCCACATGCTGCAACTAAAACCCAGCACACAGCCAAATAAATAAATAAATAAAAATAGTGTTGTTGAAGATGTAATTAGTTAAGATGAGGTGATATTGCAATAGGGTGGGACCCTAACTCAATATGACTGGTGTTCTTATAAGAAGATAGCCATTTACAGACCTTAATAGACATTTCTCCAAAGAAGACAAGCAGATGGCTAGTAGGCACATGAAAAGATGCTCAACATCACTAATTATTAGAGAAATGCAAATCAAACTACAGTGAGGAACCACCTCACACTCGTCAGAATGGCCATCTTCAAAAAGTCAACAAATAACAAATGTTGGAGACAGTGTGGAGAAAAGAGGAACCCTCTGATACTGCTGGTAGGAATGTAAGTTGGTACAGCCACTATGGAAAATAGTATGGAGGATCCTCAGAAAACTAAAAATAGAATTACCACATGATCCAGCAATCCACTCCTGGCAGTATACCCAGACTAAACTGTAATTCAAAGATACACACATCCCTAGGTTCGTAGCAGCATTGTTCACTACAGCCAAATCATGGAAATGACCTAAAAGCCCATTGATAGATGAATGGATAAAGAAGATGTGGTACATGTACATAATGGAATACTCAGTTCAGTTCAGTCGCTCAGTTGTGTCTGACTTTTTGCAACCGCATGAACCGCAGCACGCTGGGACTCCCTGTCCAACACCAACCCCCTGGAGCCCACCCAAACTCATGTCTATTGAGTCAGTGATGCCATCCAACCATCTCGTCCTCTGTTGTCCCCTTCTCCTGCTCTCAATCCCTCCCAGCATCAGGGTCTTTTCAAATGAGTCAGCTCTTCGCATCAGGTGGTCAAAGTATTGGAGTTTCAGCTTCAACATCAGTCCTTCCAATGAACACCTAGGACTAATCTCCTTTAGGATGGACTGGTTGGATCTCCTTGCAGTCCAAGGGACTCTCAAGAGTCTTCTCCAACACCACAGTTCAAAAGCATCAATTCTTCGGCGCTCAGCTTTCTTTATAGTCTAACTCTCACATCCATACACAACCACCAGAAAAACCATAGCCTTGACTAGATGGACCTTTGTTGGCAAAGTAATGTCTCTGCTTTTTAATATGCTATCTAGGTTGGTCATAACTTTCCTTTCAAGGAGTAAGTGTCTTTTAATTTCATGGCTGCAATCACCATCTGCAGTGATTTTGGAGCCCCCCAAAATAAAGTCTCTCACTGTTTCCACTGTTTCCCCATCTATTTGCCATGAAGTGATGAGACCAGATGCCATGATCTTAGTTTTCGGAATGTTGAGCTTTAAGCCAACTTTTTCACTGTCCTCTTTCACTTTCATCAAGAGGCCCTTTAGTTCTTCTTTGCTTTCTGCCATAAGGGTGATGTCATCTGCATATCTGAGGTTATTGATATTTCTCCCCCCCCCCACCCGCCCCGACAATCTTGATTCTAGCTTGTGCTTCATCCAGTCCAGCCTTTCTCATAATGTACTCTCCATATAAATTAAATAAGCAGGGTGACAATATACAGCCTTTTCCTATTTGGAACCAGTCTGTTGGTCCATGTCCAGTTCTAACTGTTGCTTCCTGACCTGCATACAGATTTCTCAAGAGGCAGGTCAAGTGGTCTGGTATTCCCATCTCTTTCAGAATTTTCCACAGTTTACTGTGATCCACACAGTCAAAGGCTTCGGCATAGTCAATAAAGCAGAAATAGATGCTTTTTTTGAACTCCTGCTTTTTTGATGATCCAGTGGATGTTGGCAATTTGATCTCTTGTTCCTCTGCCTTTTCTAAAACCAGCTTGAACATCTGGAAGTTCACGGTTCACGTACTGCTGCAACCTAGCTTGGAGAATTTTGAGCATTACTTTACTAGCGTGTTCAGCCATATAAAAGAACAAGATAATTCCATTTGCAGCAACGTGGATGCAACTAGAGATTATCACACTAAGTAGAGTAAGTTGTAAAGAGAAAGACAAATACCACGTGGTATGACTTACATATGGAAGCTAAAATATGGCACAAATGAATTTATCTACAAAACAGAAACAGATTCAGACAGAGAACAGACTCATTGTTGCCAAGGCGGGAGGGATGAAATATTGGCATTTCAGGGTCAGTAAAGCAAGCTATTGCATTTAGAATGGATAAGCAACAAGGTCCTACTGTATAGTACAGAGAACTACATTCAGTATTCTCTGATAAACCGTAATGGAAAAGAATATTAAAAAACAATGTTTGTATGTGTATAATGAGTCACTTTGCTGGGCAGCAGAGCTTGGCACAACATTGTAAATCAACTATACTTCAATTTAAACAATAAAAAATAAAGCAAAAGATGACTATTTGAAGACAGATACACACAGAGATAACACCATGCAACTACAAAGGTAGGTGTTGGAGTTAGGCAGCTACAAGCCAGGAAACACCAAAGATTGCCAACCAAACATCAGAAGCTAGGAAGAAAGGGGTCCCCCCAGGTTTCAGAAGGAATATGGTTCTGCCAACCAATACCTTGATTTCAGGCATCTAACCTCCAGAACTGTGGAGATGATACACCTTCGTTATTATAAGCTCCCACTTTGTGGCATTTTGCTATGGCAGCCCAAGGAAACTAACATAGGACTGATGCCTTCATTCTGCCTTTCCCTCCCTTCTCCCTCCTAACTACCGATGACAGCAGTGTCACAGAACAGCACTGGTAGGACAAGGAGGAAAACCTGGGTTGTTCATTCATTCAGATCTTGGCTGGATTCCTGGCACATTGTAGGTGATTAATAAATCTTTGTGGATTGAATTAACTTTTCCAGCATTTTCTAAGGGACTACTCTTTGCCAGGATTATCTAAAAATATGACAATAAGTCTTAAAAATCGAGTAGACAGTGAATAACATTCCACCTTTCAAATTGACAGACAGCTTGGTAAATATTAGTCACCAAAATGTCTTTCAGAATCCCCATCACACATGTAAACATGACTGTGTTGATTTGCTTTCTGGGCTTTCCTATTCCATTAATCTATTTTCAAGTAATGTTCCACCTCTTTTCCAATTCCTTGCCCCTCTCTGGTGGAAGAGCTAAAGAATGGAGGACGGTATGAAAAGCAGATGGCAGGAGGGAGAAGTACACCCCCAAGCTGATCAAGAGAGATTGTGCACCACTGTCCAACTGTAGAACAAGCACTCTGAGCACATTTCAGACGTTCGCATCTAGTGAAGGCTTATCAAGGTACGTTAAAAAGGTTTGCCCAAAGACAAAGAATGAAACGAGTATTCTGAGAGTAAATTTGTTGAACATATGGAGTGAAAAGAGCAAAGAAAAGTATGTCACACAGTCTCTATAAAACAATGACAAAAAATTCCTGTATATGTATGTGTGTGCAGGATCTGTTTATGGATATTTATGTATATTTGAGATTGTGTGAGCATAAAGGAAAAGGTAAAACTATGCTGTTTTAGTTTCCTATGGTTTCTGTAACAAACTGACACAAACTTGGTGTCCAAAAAACAACAGAAAGTAGTTAAATTCACACAAATGGAAAGTAGAATGGTGGTTTCCAGTCGGGGAGAGAGGGGGAGTTGTTACTGAATGGGTATAGACCTTCAGTTTTGCAGGATGAAAAGACTTCTGGGGATTAGCTGCACAATAATGTGAATGTACTTAAGAACTAAATGTATACTTTAAAATAGTTAAAATGATAAATTTTATGTTCTGTATGTCTTACCACAATTTTTTAAAAAGCTTGACACATTTCAGGTAAGTATTATTTTTTTTTATTTTTTTTTCCATTTATTTTTATTAGTTGGAGGCTAATTACTTTACAATATTGTAGTGGCTTTTGTCATACATTGACATGAATCAGCCATGGATTTACATGTATTCCCCATCCCGATCCCCCCTCCCACCTCCCTCTCCACCCGATTTCTCTGGGTCTTCCCAGTGCACCAGGCCCGAGCACTTGTCTCGTGCATCCAGCCTGGGCTGGTGATCTGTTTCACCCTAGATAATATACATGTTTTGATGTTGTTCTCTCAAAACATCCCACCCTTGCCTTCTCCCACAGAGTACAAAATTCTGTTCTGTACATCTGTGTCTTTTTCTGTTTTGCATATAGGGTTATCGTTACCATCTTTCTAAATTCCATATATATGCGTTAGTATACTGTATTGGTCTTTATATTTCTGGCTTACTTCACTCTGTATGATGGGCTCCAGTTTCATCCATCTCATTAGAACTGATTCAAATGAATTCTTTTTAATGGCTGAGGAATATTCCATGGTGTATATGTACCACAGCTTCCTTATCCATTCGTCTGCTGGTGGGCATCTAGGTTGCTTCCATGTCCTGACTATTATAAACAGTGCTGCGATGAACTCAGGTAAGTATTATTTTTGACCCTATTTTGGAGGAAACAAGGCACTGAAACTCGACCAAGATTACAATCATAGCAAGTGGCAAAGTGAAAGTGAAGTGAAAGGGTTAGTCACTTAGTCATGTCTGACTCTTTGAGACCACATGGACTGTAGCCTGCCAGGCTTCTCTGTTCATGGAATTTTCCAGGCAAGAATACTGGAATGGATAGCCATTCCCTTCTCCAGGGGATCTTCCTGACCCTGACATCGAACCTGGTTTCCTGCATTGCAGGCGGATTCTTTACTGTCTGAGCCACCAGGAAAACCCAGTAAATGGCAAAGCTGGGATTCAAATCCAGGACAATAGATTCTAAAGATCTTCCTCATAATCACTATGGTATATAAAAGATAAAATAGTTTCTAATTGTTGAAAAAAAAAGACAAAAAGAAAAAACAACACCCACAAAGTGATTCTCTTATAGTTCTGAAGGCCAAAAGTCTGCCATCAGCTGTTCTGGGCCAGAATTAAGGTACTGGGAGGACTGCACTCCTTCTGGAATCTCTAGGAGAGACTCTACTCCTTGCCTCTTCCAGATCCTGGTGGTTACTGGTGTTCCCCAACGTGTGGCTACATTGCTCCAATCTCTGCTTCCGTGGTCATACTGCCTTCTCCTCTTCTGGTATGTGCCAAATCCCCCTCTGCTTCTCGTTTATAAAATCATTGTGATTTTATTTAGTGCACTCTTGGATAATCCAGGATAATCTTCTATTTCAATATTCTTAACTTCATCACATCTGCAAAGATCCTTTTTCCATGTAAGATGACACTGGTTTCAGAATGAGAATCTGCTATCTTTTGGGGGCCATTCTTTAGCCCACCACAGATACAGGGGAAGGAGCAGCATGGCCTCCAGCCTCCAAGGTGAGCCCCAATAATCCTTTCCTCTTGGTATGATCCTATCCTCGTGATATGTGTGCCTTTCTGTAATCTCTTCCCACACTGAACGAGGGCGGTCTCTGTGTTCAACATCTGGTGGAGAAGTGGCAGTGTGTGACTCCCAGGCTGAGTCATAAAGGGTGTTGTGTAGTTTCTGCTTTGCTCTTTTGGATAGATTTTTCTGAAGAAGATCAACTGTCATGTGAGGATACCCAGGCAGTGCTGTGGAAAGGCCCATCTGCAGAGGGACTGAGGTCTCCCATCAACAACAGGCACCGTGCGGCCAACCATGGGAGTGCGCCACCTTGGAAGTAGATCTTGGAGCCCCGGACAAGTCCCAGATAATGAGAGTATTCTCAGAACTGCCCAACTACCTAGCCAAGATTTTCTGACCCACAAAAACATATGAGACATAATAATATTTATTGTTTTGATCATTAAATTGTGGGATAATTTGCAGCATAGATAGTAGTATGGGAGAAGGAGAATCCAAGCCAAACAAGCAAACAACCAAAACTATCCTGAAAAAGTCCCCTTTCTACCCCTAGCATTATATATTTTAAAAATTCCACAGAGAATATTTTGGGCTCATGTGGTATTAATCTCTGAGAAAAGAGACAGATTTGAGTGGCACAGAGCAGTCTACATTCTCAGGAGCAGAGAGGAAAGAGCCCCTAGTTTTGTTGTAGTTCCTCTGCATCTTCTCATACTGAGCAGTATAATTAGTATTGGTTGTTACTGCTGATCAGTATACATTCTCTTTCCTTCCAGTAATAGTGCTCCACTTTTCCTCTAGGGAGCTACTCTGGAAGAACATAAAGGAGCAAGAGAATGAAAAAAGAGCCTATTTGAAGGCAGAATTGATTGAAAAATAAATAAACAAGGGAAGCCTCTGGATGCCCGGCTTATAACTTCAGTAATCTGTGTGAGTCATATATTTAAAGGAGAGTCTAGGTATGTGTGTGTGATGCTAGTGCCCTCCTCTTCTAACCCTCATAAACTCCCTGGATAAAAAAAGATGACGTATTGCTGTACAAGCTGTTAAAAATCCAAAGCTTTCCACTGCTTCACAATTAAGTATAGATTAGTTTAAAGCATGCTACAGTATGATTCAATCCATTATCTAGTATTCCCTCCCTCTCTGTGGTTAAAACATTGTATTTGTCAGCTCAGGGCTGCTGGAGCAAGGTGCCATAGACTGGGTGGCTGAAATAATAGGTATTTATTTATAACAGACAGTCTGGAAGATGGAAATGCAAGATCTGGGTGCCAGCAGAGTTGGTGTCTGGTGAGACCTCTCTTCCTGGCTTGCAGACAATCACCTGTGTGATTGTCTCACTGTGTCCTCATATAGCCTCTTCTCTGTATGAATGTAGTAGAGAGAGAAAGAGAGAGGTATCTAGTGTCTCTTCCTCTTCTTATAAAGATCTCAGTCCTATTGGGTTAGGGCCTCAATCTTCTGACTCATTTAATCTTAATTTCCTCCTTAAAAGCTCTATCTCCAAATATAGTCACCTTGCAGTTAGGGCTTCAACATATGAATATTAAGAGGAGGACATAATTTAGTCCATAACAGATATTCACTGCTCACTAAATATCCATGTGTTTCCTACCATTTCTCAGGCTCCTTATGGTCAGTCAGGGTCATGTGACTAGTGGTGGCCAATCAGCTGCAGCAAAAGACACTTCTGATTAAAGATTTTAAAAACTTGGTACATGACTTTTAGTTCTCTCTACTTTTCCCTTAATGACTCAGAAGCCATATATTCCAGTTGGTGAGGTACAAGATGACACGGCCTCCATTAGCATGGGTCTTGAAATGACTATGCTACAGCAATCCCCCGGTCAGCTTGCACTGGACATATATCTTGAATGAGAAATAAGTCTTTGTGATGTTAAGCCTTTGTGATATCAGGGTAAATTTTTAGTTAAACAAAACCTTGTGTTTCCTAATTCTTAATCCTTATCCTTAGAATTACTAAATAAATGGAAAGATAGTTCATTTTCATGGATCTGAAGTCTTTATCATTGTTAAAATGGCAATACTCCCCAAATCTATATATTCAACACAATTCCTATTTAAAATCTCACTTTTTAAAAACAGATTTGACAAGCTAATCCTAAAATTCATAGGGAAATACAACGGACTCAGAAGAGCCAAAACAATATTGAAAAAAGAACAAAATTAGAGGATTCACATTTCTCAATTTTAAAACTTACTACAAAGCTACAGTAATCAGGACAGTATGATACTGACATAAGGCTAGATATATATGTATATGGAATAGGATTGAGAATCCAGGACTTCCCTGGTGGACCAGTAGTTAAGAATCTGCCTGCTAATGCAGGGCACATGGATTCCATCCCCAGTCTGGGAAGAGACCATGTGCTGCAGAACAACTAAGCCCATGTGGTACAATTACTGAAGCCCATGCACCCTAGAGCCCTGCTCTGCAACAAGAGAAGCCACTGCAATGAGAAGCATTGCAACAAAGAGTAGCCCCCACTCACTGAAACTAGAGAAATCCCACATTTAGCAACAAAGACTCAGTGTAGCCAAAAATTAAAAAAAGAAAAAAGAAAGTGAGAAGCAACTCACAGATTGGGAGAAAATATTTACAAATCATATATATAATAAGGGTCTTATATGCAGAATAGAAAAAAAAAACTTTTACAACTCAACAATGAAAAGAAAAAAATCAATTTAAAAGTGGGCAAAGGATCTGAACAGACATTTCTCTAAAGAAAAAATTAAAATGGCCAGTTAGCACATTAAAGATGCTTAACATCATTAGTCATCAGGGAATGCAAATCAAAACCATGGTGAGATAACCACTTCACACCCACTAGGATGGCTGCAAGAAAAAAGGAAAAAAAAAACTGGAGAGGATGTAGAGAAATTATAAGCTTCGTACCTTACCAGTGCAAATGTAAAATGGTGCAGCTACTTTGGGAAATGGTTTGGCATTTCCTTAAATAGTTAAACATAGAGTTACCATGACCCAATTTTCCACTCTTTAGTTTGTACCCAAGAAAATTGAAAACATATATCAACAAAAAAAACCTGTACATGGATGTTCATACCTTATTATTTATAAAAGCCCCAAAGTGGAAACAATCCAAATGTCCGTCAGTTGTTGAGTGGATACACATGTGTTCTTTTTTTTTAAAGATCTGTTGTTTATTTGTTTATTTTATTTTTGGCCGGGTGAATCTTCATTGCTGTACCTGGGATTTATCTAGTTGCAGCAAATGGGGGCTACCCTTTGTTGCACTGCACAGGCTTCTCATTGCAGTGGCCTCTTTGTTGCACAGACTTTAGGGTGCACAGGATTCAGTAGTTGTGGCTTCCAGGCTCTTGAGCACGGGCTTAACATTTGGGCGCCTGGGCTTAGTTGCATGTGGGATCTTCCAGGATCAGGGATCGAACTGGTGTCCCCTGTATTGCAAGGCAGAGTCTCAACCACCAGACCACCAGAGAGGCCCCTACACATGTGTTCTCAAGGCCTCCTTAATTTCTGGAATAATCTTTACCTGACCCAAACCTAGAGTCAGCCATTTTTCCAAGCTCTGGTGCTTTTCATTAGTGAATTTAGAACCTAAGGTCTGGGCACTAAGTGAACTCATTGCTATTGGGCTATTGCTTCTAGGTACTGTCAATGGATAGAGCTGGATTTTCTCATTTTAGTTCTAAAAGGAATGCATCCTAATTTATAAATTTATACAATATATACCCACCCCTTACAGTCTTCTGTGAGTATTTATGGATTTCCGTTGATGGAGTCCTATATACCAGAGCCCCAAGGGAGCAGACTGCATAGTAATCCATGGAAAATGGTGGAACATGCAGTAAGAATGAGAAATAAGCTTTTGTTAATATAAGCCTTTGAAATTTGGGATCATTTGTTACAATCAGCCTAATCTAGCCTAATCTGACTGATAACAATAATTATGCACAAAGTGCTGCACTAGATCCAAATAGCCATTTTAATATAAGTAGCAAGAAGTATTAGGAAGTTAAAATCTTGTTTGCTTTCACATAAATCAGTAAGACATCAGCAGAGTAGAAGTCCTATCAGAAATTTCAAACTGGCCAGATTTTGTAAAAAGCATCTGGTACTCAATTCTAAAATAAGAAGGGCCAGTTTCTATATAACAGAGGTTAAAACTCTAGGAGAAACAGGGTAACAAGGGCCATGTTTTCCGTATAAAAATCTCTTCACTAGAATATGAGGACTTCATGTCACTGTACAGATTTATGAAGAAAACAGAATTCTTAATAGAGCCTCGGGCATCTGCTCATATCATGGAGGGAAAGCACTCCCAGAAGCAAGTAGACAACATTTGCCTAGAACCAGCTATTATTACATTCTGTGCATATGGTAGCTAAAAACTCATTAGTTCTATAATTCTGGCTGAAGTTGGCAAGCCACCTCCAGAAATATTTCATACAAGCAAAGTGACAGAAGGCAATTTCCTTTGTTACAGGATGAGCTGGTTAGGGTAGTGGTCATGCACACACACAAAAATCAACCAGATAAGAGTGAAACTGCTCTTATGAAATTTATTCACAGCTTCTGGTAAGTCAGTTTTCATGTCACTGGCCTCATGTTGGTCACCTAAGAATATAGTATTGGTCTGACTTACATAATTTCTTTCAAATAGGATTAGAAAATATATTTCAGTAGCCACCATGAGACAGATATATATTTATTTTGTAGAAACAAAAAAACCAGAGTGTAGTCACTTTGTTTTAACTTTCCTCCCACAGCCTCAGTTCCTTCTGCAGGGAGCTGTTTGTTTCCCTCCCCAGAGTACCATCCGCATCCTCTTTAAGTAAAAATGTCCCAATAATACGTTGAGGCTCCCTATGACCCTTCAACACAAAGAGCTGACCCCCACCCTTATCCTCAGGCTCTAGTGATGAATACGGTACCCAAACTTGACCAATCAGAATATCAATATATCATGTCCTTGTAACTGGTTCAGAGATGTGTACGTGACCCAACTTGGGGCAATGAGGGGCTCCCTCGGGTTTTGTGCTGAAGTATTTACAAAGATACCCTCTTTCCAATGGATAGAATGCAAGCCTGGAGTTGTTTTTGGAATCTTTGCTACCACTTCAGCAGAGCCTGTAGAGGAAAGCAGAACTAAGAGATTCCTGACTTTATCTTTTGTGTACCTGGATCCAAATAATCTCAAAGCCACAACCCTGGGCTTTTTTTCATTTAGATGAGTCAGTAAATATCCTTTTTACATTTAAACCAGTTGAATTTCTTTCATCTGCAACCATAAGAATTCTGACTAACACACTCACAGTTACAGGACAAACAGCCAGAAAAATATAGTCCTCCCTGGCCTTACTTATCTCAAAGACAAGTCATTGAGCCAGAAACACAACACAAATAAAATTTCTTCCCAATATAGTACATTTTCCCAAAGAATCTCAAAGAATTTACAACCTCAGAAAACAATACCCTGGAACAGAAGAGACACTTTGAAAGGAAGACTTAACTCTTGTTCATCGAGTTGAAAATAACATCAATCTTTTCCTGAGAACAGGCTAAGTACCAAGAACTGTACAAGGTATTTTATAGCTTTATCTTATTTAACATTCACTATTTTATTAGGTTGGTGTTATTATGCCCACTTTATAGATAGGGATGTTGAGGCACAGATAGATTTATTTTCCTGAAGTGATTCAGCTCAGAAATGACCTCTCCGGCATTTAAATTCATGTCTTTCTGTGCTCTTTTAAGCAACATTGCTCATCTCTTTACTTATGCTAGTATTATGTCAATATTAGCTTTTCTATCAGTACTTGCCCACTCACCACTGACAACTGGCCTTCTGCCTCCTAAAGTCCTCATTGTATTGTGTGAATCAGAAAGGAACACCTTATCTGGGCAAGGTAACTAGATCCATTCATTTGGACATTTGAATGCGGGACCCAGAAGGATATTCACTCACTGGTAGATTCTTGAGCTGAAAAGGCATATATGTTACTGGCAAGATGTACTTTTTTAATGTAAGGAACAATGTGGTCCTGTTAGGGGAAGCACACTGATTGAAACCGCCCACCCCGCCAGTCACTATAGTAACCATTCCCATGTTGTTTTATGACAGGAGATCCTGATAAGGAATAAGGAACTAATAAGCCACCACCAACCGGAAGAGTTCGGGAAAGGTCGAAAGGACACACCGCGTGTCCGTTCACTTCCCAGAATCCCTCTCGCTAGCATCCATCTTGGCTGGGCAATGCATGCGCCACCAGGAAAGACTCTGAGTTAGAATGACTGGCCAAAGACCACCTGGAAACGAATCCCATCACCATAAAACCAGCCACGCGGCAGAGCAGTTCTCCTGGGTTCCCTTACCCTCCTGCTCTCCGCCCGGGCACCCTTTCCCAATAAAATCTCTTGCTTTGTCAGCAGATGTGTCTCCTCAGACAATTCATTTCCAAGTGTTAGACAAGAACCCAGTTTTGGGCCCTGGAAGGGGTCCCCCTTCCTGCAACAGTCCTATACCTTTAATTTTTTCAGTTATTTACTCATGTTCTCATGTATACTTTTCCAGGATCTCCCCTGTGAGGCTTTCCCCTTGAATCATCCGAGACTCTCAGGGGCTTTCTTGGTACAAAATGATCCACTTAGTCAAACCTCAAAAAGAAAGAACTGGAAATGTGATTGGCTCTCTAGCAGTATCAGTCTTGTCCCTGCTACGTTGCATTATGTTTCAGTGCTGATCTCATGCTGGCTGGTGGATGCCTGTCCATCTCAGCCTGGACTCTCATACTTGGCATCCAAGATCAAACCTTGGTTGATTTGCATTTACTTATTCAATAATGCCAGGAGAGCTGGGTCTCACAGAGAATCCAGCTGTCAGAAGTTTGTGTTTAATCCAGGTCACCAGTTTAAACTTGCCCTTTCCTCTTGGTGCCACATTTTTTGGAAGCTGTTGTGTCCTGTTCTACCTGAGGACAGGCCCATGTTGGTTGGCCTTGATAGGCTATTGAACTTTAATTCGGAAAAACAGAAGATCTTTGCTCTTCTGTCTCAAGAAGTCTTTTCATTAAGGGAAAGGTGCTTAATGGCCTTTACTTTTGCATGATTAAGGAGGGTGCATTCAAAGGATTCCTTCATTAATAATGAAACTCCTGGTTTAGTTATTGTCTCCACCCAAGAACACAGACATCGCTAAAAGAATTTCTACAATGGTACCTCACCAGGCACCCTATGCCCTCTTGAGTCAGAGGCTCGACAAGATAACTAGTAAAGTAGGCTGACTGACAGAGAAAGAGATTGACTTTCTGACTGCCTAAAGCTCCATTTCTGATGCCTAAGACCTTGTTATTCTTCTGGCCCTTCCTTAAGTTCTACCCATGTTATTAAGGGGCTACCTCTGTTTAGGAGTTCATATTGCAGATCAAGTTTATATTCCAGGGGAAGGCAACTTCATAGTATAAAGGGCTAATAAAAGGTAATTATTTCCATAATGATTAATATGAAAAATTAACATACATTTCCAGAAGCTCACCCTCCCTTCACCCATTAACTGCCACAAACACATTAAATAACACTCCATTGTCTTGAATAAACAATAACAGAATAAAGAAAACTTTGTGTAACCATTCTTGAAAATGTTAATGCTGGACATGATGCAAGAATTACTGAATGCTCTATGGAGAACACGAAAAGCCAGAACTATAAACACTATTTGGTGAAATGGCCAGTTATATAAAGGAGAAATGGGGCAGAGGTCTGTCAGTATCCCCCACTGTCCAGTCTGCGTGTATTTTGAGAGCCAAAAGCAGTTGGGAGACAAGAAGAAGAATTTTTTCATAGGCTTGATGATATATTATATATTTATGATATATATCTGTATTCTCTATGTATTTCAAATAACTCATGATTTTAAAGCATATATATGTTATTTGAAATACATAGAAAATACAGATAATAGTACTCATAAGCCTCCCAGATCTAATATATTTTCACTTTTTGCTCCATTGTATTAGTTTCCTAGGGCTGCTATAACAAGTTATCACAAATTTCATGGCTTAACGCAACAAAAATGTATTCTCTTACAGTTATTCCAGAAGTCCAAAATCAAGATGTCAGCAAAGTTGGTTCCTTCTGGGGAGGCGCAGAGAGAGAATCTTTGCCATCCCACTGTGGCGGCTGCCAGCAATCACTGGTGTCCTGCCTTCTCTCTTCTTCTAAGGATACAGTCAGTCCTTGGTATCCATGGGTCCTGCATCCACAGAGTCAACTAACTGCAGATAGAAAAAATATTGAGAAAAAAAAATTTTTAGAAAGTTTCAGAAATCAATACTTTAGTTTGCCACACAGCCCACAACTATATACATAACATTTAGATTGTATTTACAACGATTTACATAGTGTTAGATATTATAAGTAATCTAGAGATGATTAAAAGTATACTGGCAGAGGATGTGTATAGGTTATATGCAAATGCTACATCATTTTATGTGAGGGATTTGACCATCCCTGAATTTGGGTAGATACCCAGGAGGCCCTGGAACCAAACATCTGTGGACACTGAAGGATGACTACACTTGTCCTTGGATTTAGGGCCTACCCGAAATCAGGATCTCAAGATCCTTATATTAATTTCATCTACAAAGACCCTTTTTCCAAATAGGGACATATTCTTAGGCTTTTGGTGGAACACATCTTTCGGGGGGTAGGGGCACTGTTCAACCCACTACACCTATTTACCTTAACCCTTACAAATAAAATGGCACAGATATCATTAAAATTCCTTCCTCAACCTTCTTCTGTTTCATTTCATCCTCATTTGTAACAATAATCCTAAGTGTTGCTTCTATGTATGTTTCAATACTTTTACTACCTTTATATCTGCAAAGAATTTGCAATTGTTTATATACAGACACTACCTTTACAAGACTAAAAGATTTCTCTACATGGCAACACCGTGTACATTTTTTTGCAACTTTTTTTTTTTTTACTGAATATCAATACTTTAAGATTTACCTGTGCAATACATGTAGCTATGATTTACTTATTTTGACTATGGCATGAATGTCCACAGTTTATTTATCCATTCCTCTGTTGAAAGACATTTGGATATTATTATGATTTGGATATTGTAAACTTAGTGGTCACGATCATTCCAGGATGTATCTCCTATCCTTCTATATACACACATGTGAGAATTTCTCTAGGGTTGATACCTTGAAGTGGAATGGATAGATTTTTTTTTCCCTCCATTTTTCTATTTTCTCGAAGGGACTATGTAGACGTTAACTGTTGTTCCTTGAAAGTTTGCAAACACTAGGGTATAAACTTGGGTTTTTTTAAAAACTATAATTTAATTCTGTAATGACTGGAAGTATATTATAGCTTTAAAATTTCTTTTTTAAATTTTGGTCTTTTATATTTGTCTGGAAAATTATTCACTTTATGTTTTCAAATGTTTTAGTTATTGCTGTTCATAATAACATGGAATTGGGGTTTTATAAGGACAAAAGTTTGAATATTGGCAATTTCACGTGATGACATAAAAATTTCCTGTGGCTTTAAATGTTCTTTCTTCATTTATAATTATGAACCCCTTTCATTACTAATATCATTATTTATACCTCCTGTATATTTTTGGTTTATTACCAAATATCTCTCTATTTTATTAGTCTTTCAAAATGTAAGATTATTTCAGCAGTTTCTTCATTTTTTATTTCATGAATTTCTAGTCTTGTTTTTATTTTTCCTTCTTGCTACCATCTTGTGACCTTTGAATTTACTCTTTTGCTCGTTTTCTAGATTTTTGAACATTGATCTCATGGCTTTTTAACATTTCTATTATCTGATATATGTACATTTAAGGCTATTCTCTCCTAGATGTATCCAAATTTTAATAAAAGGTATTTTCATTGTCATTTGGTTCTACATATTTTTTATTTCTATCTTAAATGTTTCTTTGAAAAGTAAATTATTTAAAAGTATACTTTTTAGTATCTATAATACAGGAGGGTTCTGTTTATTTACCATCTTTTTAACAATTGATTTAAAATTTTATTCAGAGAAAATACTTTAGTTTTATAGTATTTCTCTTTATGGCCTAATGTATGATTTGTTTTTGAAGAAGTTTATGTGAGCATGAAAAGAATGGGTATATTATGATTTTCATGGTTAAGTGCTGTATTTATATGAAGCTGATAATTGTGTAGGTCAAACCTTCTAGAAGCTTAATTGATTTTCTTGTTACTCTTTGATCTGTCAATTTTAGATACATGTATCAAAATCTATTATGATTCTGGATTTGTAAACTGACCCTGTTCATTTTTGCATTTCATATTTTAAAACTTAGCTATCAGGCATATACAAAGATGACAGTTATTTTCTCTTTGCACCCTGTGACATATGGAATCTTAGTTCCCCAACCAGAGACTGAATCCACACTCCCTGCATTGGAAGCATTAAGTCTTAACCACTGGACCGCCAGGAAAGTCCCTCTCTTAGTACTTTTAAGACATTAACTCCATTTGCCTCTGACCTCTATTTTATTGTCTATCCAATTGTTGATTCAATGTAGGCAATCTGTCTCTCCTTATTGTTGATTTTTCCCTTTGTCTTTAATGTTCTACCATTTCATTATGATGTTTCTAGGTAGATTACCCTACATGAAAATCTTACAGAGTCCTCAGACTATGGCTGCTGCCACTCAGCACCCATTCTCTAGGCCAATATCCTGGCTTGTCCTGACCTTGAGCTATGGTCTTCCCTGGTGGCTCATAAGGTAAAGAATCTGCCTGCAATGCAGGAGACCCAGATTTGATCCTTGGGTTGGGAAGATCCCCTGGAGAAGGGAATGGCAACCCCACTCCAGTATTCTTGCCTGGAGAATCCCATGGACAGAGGAGCCTGGTGGGTTACAGTCCATGGGGTCGCAAAGAGTTGGACACAACTGAGTGACCGCCACTGTCACTGAGCTGTTGGCAATTTGCGGCTCTTATTACTCTGGGTTTGAGTTTTTGCCTTATCTCCAGAATTCATCGTTCTATTTCTCTTACTTTTTTCTTTATTCATTTTTTCACATTAAAATGATTTAGTAATATTTTATCCAGAATTTTAATGTGATTATAGTGAGAAGAGGTTCTATGTCAGCTCTGTCATCAATACCTGATGAATCAGGAGGCTCTGAAACCCCCTTTACTCTTCTATGAGATCAGGAGAAAAAATATGAACTCAACTGCTTTCCACTGAAAGCCCAGCACTGAGAATCAGGGGATAATATTCTCTTCCATCCAAAATACCTGTCTGACTTAAGATCAGTATACTTAAAAAAATGTGATGACTTACAGAGTAAAATGTTATATAAAATTAAGTGATGCCACTGTGAAAGAATATGTTATTATTTACATTTTATAGGGGAGGAACTGGCTCTCAGAAGCTAAGTAACTTGATCAAAGTTAGAAAGATAGTAAGTGGAAAAACTAAGATTTTAAGCTATGATCCTGAGAACAAAGCCCATATTTCCCCTATTATGTTGCCTCCTAGGAAATTGTAATCTCCATAACAAGAAGACATTTTAAAAAGGTAAAAATTAAAGAATCAGGATACTTTTAAGGGCTAAGCTGTGTAGCATAGAAAAAAATATAAAAGGAAGATGTCAATGTGGGGTATATATTATATATAGATATATATCACTCCTGTTGAGAGAAATCAAATAGCTGCATGTCAGTTGAATGCATTTCTCAAAGATAAGATTACCTGTCGAGAACAGTTTTGGAAGAGCTCAGCAGATGGCATTCCAAATGAGAGATGCCCACATGGTCTGTGAAGGCTATAATGGATTTCAAACATCTCTGTCTGTCTCTCTGGCAAATGACATTGCCTTGAAAAGGTGGATTTTTTTTTTTTCTTTGTCGTTTGAAAGCTGTATCTACTTGTAAAGAGAGGCACATTTGCCTTATATGGATTGGATCTAAATCTGTGTGGACACATCAGATGGTGTGTGTGAGTTGACCCAATTGTATTGGGTGATTCTCAGGTTAGAGGTACTCTAGCTGATTTTTTAAAATTAATAAATTAATTAAGGTGGCTTTTAAATTATTTTTGGCTATGCTGGGTCTTTGTTGCTGTGCATGGGCTTTCTTTAGTTGTGGTGAGTGTAGGCTACTCTTAATTGCAGTGCATGGGCTTCTCATTGCGGTGGCTTCTCTTGTTGCAGAACAAGGGCTCTAGGTGCATGGGCTTCCGTAGTTAAGACCTATGAGCTTAACTGCTCCATGGCATGTGGAATCTTCCTGGACCAGGGATTGAACCTTTGTCCCCTGCATTGGCAGGTAGTTCTTAACCACTGGACCACCAGGGAAGTCCACTCCAATTGATTTTTTTTTTTACCCCTAATATTTGCCTTATTTCTTCATAAGATAAAAGGATCTGATTTCCCAAGCAAGCATGCTATTTCCTGATGTAAAGCTGATGTTAAGTGATGTCTCAGGTTTTAATTCTAATGCTTTAAGTTGCATATAATAGAAAAACCTAAGTGAAAGTGGCTAAACAGTAAGGAATTAATTTTTCCACATAGGAATTTTGAAAGTAGAGTGATTTGGGGTTGGTCAATTTAAGAGATCAAATATGTCATCAAAGACTAGCTCTTTCCATGTGTTCTTGCTCCATCCCCAGTGTGCTGGTTTTTGTTACCTTGCTCTTCTCATTATGGTTCTAAGACAGCTGCCTCATCTTCAGGAATCTTTCCCTCAGAGAGCAAAGTAGAGGTATCAAAAAGGTCAATTTTTCCTCACATGTATAAGAGAAACTCCCAGAAGCTACCACTCACTCAAGTTGTTTTCACAAATCATTTGCTAGAAGTGCCTCATACACCTATTCCTAAATAATCAATGGCAAGAAAAATGGAGTTACACAATGGGTTTTGCTAACAGAGGCTCATTCTTTAGGGCTAGAGAGGGCTTATTTGGCCATGATAAGGATGAAGCTAATCAGGGTTCTACTGGTAAGCAACATGGGAGTGATCAGCTTTCAATAGGTAACCAACAACACTTGCCACATATATGTCTTGTTGGGCTGGGAAAATGTGCTAACAATTATTATCTTGGTCAATTGGTTGAAGAAGGTGATTGTCATTATTTATCCACCAAAGAGCTGTGAATAATATTTTGTTTTTAACCAGAAATACTTTCTCTTTTTCAGTTCATGAAGCTTGGGTCTGTAATACTAAAAACAAACAAGCAAGCAAACAAACAAAAAACTATAGTTTCATCAACTTAAAATACCATTTTATTTTCTTTAAAAAAAAATTATTGTATGTACTTCTCTGGCCATAAAGCTGGGCTTATGACCCAGGATGGCTGTAGTGATTGGTCTGTGATGGGCACGTGGCTCGGGCTAGGTCAAGTGTCTTTCTCAAGATTTTTCTAACGGGAGATGATAGAAAAAAATAATTTTTTTTGAGGGTTAGGGTGGGAGTCACATAAAGAATTATAAAGCCTGGACACAAATGTAGCCATGATTCTAGATGATAGTTATAGGTGTCCTGAAATAATAAGAATACATGTGGGGACAAAAAAAACAGAAGCAAGGTATGGGGTAGAAAGGAGGACAGAAAAAGGAACATTCCTACATTGTTTCTAAAAATGTAAATTGGTGCAGCCACTATGGAGGATAGTATGGAGGTTCCTTAGAAAACTAAAAGTAGAATTACCATACGATCCTGCAATCCTACTCCTGGGCATGTATCTTGAGGAAACTAACTTGAATATACACATGCCCCCCAGTGTTCATAGCAACACTATGTGCAATAGCCGAGACATGGAAGCACCTTTAATGTCCATTGACAGATGAATGGATAAAGAAGTCGTAGTACATATATACAATGGAATACTACTCAGACATAATAAGAATAAAATACCATTTGCAGCAACACTGATGGACCTAGAGATTACCATATCAAGTGAAGCATGTCAGAGAAAGACAAGTATCACATGATATCACACATGAGGAATCTAAAAAGTGAAACAAATGAACTTATGTACAGAAAGAAGCAGACTTATAGACATAGAAAACAAATTAATGGTTACTGAAGGGAATAGCTGGGGATTGGGAGAGGTAAATTAGGAGTTTGGGATTAACATATACAAACTACTCTGTGTAAAATGGACAAACAAGAAGGACCTACTCTATAGCACAGGGAACTATACTCAATATCTTGTAATAAGCTATAATGGAAAAGAATCTGAAAAAGAATATATATATATGTGTGTGTGTGTGTGTGTGTGTGTGTGTGTGTGTGTGTATGTCTATATAACTGAATCACTTGACTATACACTTAAAACTAATACAACATTATAAATTAACTATACTTCAATTAAAAAGAAAGAAAGAAAAGACAGAGGCATGGTAGTATTTGTCTCCTGAACCTTTCCTTCCTGTCTTTTTTGAGGTTTGGTGTTCTGAACCAATACATTCTTTCTTATTTAAGCTAATTTGAATTAGATTACTCTCTATTGCAACATGAAGAGTCCTGACTAAACAGAGTCTTTTAGTTATCTAAACTATATAGTTGAGGGAGATCAACATTCAAATTGTACAATAGGGATGTTGGGTCAAGGTCCAATCAGGAGGCAGAGACCACAAAATAATTTCAACAGAAGAAGTTTAATATAAAGAATTATTGACCATAATAGAGGGTCAGTGTAACGAGGGAATGGGTAGCAAAAGATAAGGAGATTTCTAAATAATACAGGAATAGCAGATGTAATGGAGCAGCCACTACCCAAGGGCTGAGTTAGAGTAATCAAGGAGGAGTCTGCCAGTCCCTCTATACTGATAGTCAGAACATGTTGGAGTGGGCAGGGTGTATGACTTACTGAATGGCAGAAATTCCATGGATAGAGGGGTCTGGTGGGCTACAGTCCATGGGGTCGCAAAGAGTTGGACACAACTGAGTGACTAACACTTTCAATTCACTTTCAAAGGTATCTTACTGGAATTCCTTGAGAACCTCATAATGTACTGAGTCTGGGGTCCAAGAATAACGATTGCCTTACTTGAACCCGGAGAAATATGCATCTTTAAGAGTGTTTCAGGATAACTGTTCCTTATTCAGTTTCTTTCAAAAAATGAGACTCAGGGCCATTCAGCTCAGTTTAGGTTGTTTCATAAACAAACAACTCCAATAGAAGATTGTCATAGCAAAAATTTTGTTGGATAGCCTATCCTCTTCCATGAAGGACAGTACAGCTTCTCACAATCATTTGGTCATTTTGTTAGTCTAGGGCTTAGAAAAAAATATTCTCCCTTACAGAGAAGAGGCTACTGTGTAAGGGACATGACACAGGTTGTAGAGCTGGACGGCCTGAGTTTGAAGCTTCGTTGGCCCTTTCCTATGTATGCGATCTTGGATACTTAAGGATACTTAACCATTCCCTTTCCGATTTCTTTCATCTATAAACTGATTATAATGATAGTCTCTCTCCCAATGGTTGCTTTGAGGATTGAATGAGTTAATACGCTCAGTTGTTTAGAACAATTCTGTGCCTCCTGGTAAGTGGTTGATAAATGGTAGCTATTATTATTAAAATCAGACCCTGGAAAATACAACCACCAGAGGGCTATAAAAGAAGACAAGGTTAAGTTATTTGCAAACCCAGACTCTCTTGAACTCTAATTCTTGATGTTTTTGTCTACCAAAAGACCTCTTCTGAGTGGGTAAAACAGAGAAGAGGGGAGAGGAAAGTGAGGGGAGACACACAGAGACACACAGCACAGTCCGTCACCCACCGTTTTCTCATCCCTTAGTGACCGAGTGACCTGTTTCTGGTCTGTTTCCCCATGCTCCTGATTAGGCTCCATTTGGCCAAAGAACCCAACATTCTTTAATTTCTGCAGTGAGGTCTAGGTCAGTGTCAAGCAGTGTCTCTGTTCTCTTCAGTTGACACTTTGTCTGAGAAGAGAGCAGTTCTGTTCTGATTTTATTATGTAGCAGACGATTGATAAAGTGAACAACCCTTGTGTCAGTTTAAATTTTGCCCTCTGTCCTGTTCCTAAACAAAAATTTGCTGAAAATCCTCTCTTCAAATTCTATGCTCAAAAGTACTCCCCCATGAATCCTTTCCTTCTATTCATAGACCCCAAAATGTGACAGTGTGACTAGTGGTGGAGGGTAGTAGAGTCTGGGAAAGGGAAGGCTACTGCAACAGGGAGCAGGGTCATTTGCTGACTTGAAATAAGGAAGTGGCTATGTGAATTTCAGGGGACAGAACAAAGCCCCAGGAGCAGAAGTGCGGGGCAGATTTTGGCTGACTGTAGAGTGACTCTAAAACAAGAAGGGCCACTGTACTAAGTAGAGACTTCTCGGAAATAGAACGTTCAGGTGCAAGTAATGGATGCTGCAGAGCAGATTCCTGTCTTGCTGGGGAGAATGGATGAGGCGACCTTTAAACTATGATTCCATGACACTTGATGAGCAAAGGAAGAGCTGTGCTTTGACAATCAATCTTAAAGAGAGCTACTGGATCATGGTGACTTGTTCAGTCTCGGGCATAAACCAATTCTCATTTGGGTATCCTGACTCATCAGACATTGTCAAGGCTTTCATTACTTAATCCTCTCAGTAAGCCAGTTATTAAAAAAAAAATTATTTATTCGGCTGCCCTGGGTCTTAGTTGTGGCATGTGGGATCTTTTGTTTGTTTCAGTTGTGGCATGCAAACTCTTAGTTGCGGCTTACAGGATCTATTGGTTTCCTGACCAGGGATCGAATCTGGCCCCTGCACTGGGAGCACAGTCTTAGCCACTGGACCACCAGCGGGATCACTTGTTGACCACCAGTATCAGTTATTATTTCACTTTTACAAAGGAAGAAACTGAGGCTCAGAGAATTTAGGTTGCCAATCTTAATTAAAATTCAGTCTCATCTGTCTTTGATGTCAAAGGATGTCTTTGACATTCTTAAATACGTTACTAAACTGAAATACTGCTTAAAAGATGCTATACAAAATTAAACAAACTTTAAAGGTAGTCAAATAAGTTCACATACAAAATTTTGTTACTATGCCATAAACAATAAAATCTTGATTTTTCTCATTTGCTTTTCAGGAAAAGAAGAAAAAACCCTTTTTCCTCTCTCAGCTTTAAAACTTTCAGGCCCATGGTAGGCTATGAATAAATTGTTCTTTAAAAATCATAGTGGACATCACAGTGTTTCTTTCTCCTTTTGTATGTGCTAATTCAGAATTGTGAGTAGTATGACTTCCATGTCTTTATTATATCAATTTTTCTCCACTATCTTCTTTCTTTGTTCTTTCTTCTTTCTGCTCAGAAAAATATATCATGTTCTTATAGGGGAGGAAAAATTTTCCTTTCCACCCTTCTAGGTTCTGTGGTTGGTCTAAGAATTCGATTGACATAAGGCAGATTAACAGGAGGAAAACATTTTTTTTTTTAAATTATGGGCACAGGAGCCTCACAAAAGTATGAGACTCAAAAGGCAACTTCCTTCAAAAGAATCTGGAGAATGTATATATTCATCAGATTCTTTTTATATATATATAAAACTGAATCTTACATATATCTTTGAAAAGTATATATACATATATATATATATATATATATAACTGAATCACTTCGCTATATACCCCAAACTAGAATATATTATATATCTGAATATATATATATAAATGAATCTTATATATATATATATCTGAATATATATATAAATGAATCTTATATATATATATCTGAAGACTATATATAACTGAATCACTTTGCTATACACCCAGAACTAACAGAACAATGTAAATTAACATATATGAATTAAAAAAACAGCAGCCAGACAACTAAGACACATACTATCCTGAGGTGAAGAAAGAGACAGGGGTTTGGAGTTTCTAGGTGGTGGTGGTGAGGAGGTAATTTCTGGAAAGGTGAAAGGAGGAAATACATGGTAAATAATGAATGCCTTGTTACACAATTAAGCCTCTCAGGTGCAAAAAAGTTATTTCTGGTAGTGACTCTTTTCCTGGTCCAGTTACCCTTTCTAATGAAAATTTCCTTTATAAATGTAGATTTCCCCCTCCACAAATGGGAAAATTTATATTTACTTCTAGGAGACCCAGGTTGGATCCCTAAGTCAGGAAGACCCCCTGGAGAAGGAAATGGCAACCCACTCCAGTATTCTTGCTCGGAGAATCCCATGGACAGAGGAGCCTGGAGGGCTACAGTCCATGGGGTCGCAAAGCGTTGGACGCGACTAAACGACTAACACTTTCACTTTCTTTAGGTAGTTTTCGGGGAGGAGAGTGTTGAATAGTTTTTCTTTTCCTGAGATTTCTGGGCCTTCAGCTAAAAACAATCTACTTGTCAAAGTGGCTTACTTTGAGGTTACATGTTTCAACACCTTCACTCTCTTGGGCTGTCCAAAGTCTGTCTAACCACTTTCTTTTCAACCAGGAAACATTTACCCTAGTAACCAAGTTACTAATTCACTCACTTAACTTCCTCCTTCATCATTTTGGTTTAAGTGACTTCTTTGCTAAATCCTATAGTTTTACAATCTGTTCTGGCTAAACTGCATCTTCAAAAATACTTTTTAGCTTAATCAAAACACTTTAAATATTACACTTCTTAACAGAATAGAACCATTCAAAATTATATATGATGAAGGTATGGACTTTCCAGGTAGCACGGTGGTAAAGAAATCGCCTGCCAACGCAGGAGATGCAAGAGAAGGGTGTTTGGTCCCTGGGTTGGGAAGATCCCCTGGAGTAGAAAATGGCAACCCACTCCAGTATTCTTGCCTGGAGAATCCCAGGGACAGAGGAACCTGTCAGGCTACAGTCCATGGGGTTACAAAGAGTGACATAGGCATATATAGTCCATATAACTGAGTGGCATAGGCATATTTAGTCCATACACCTCACTTGATTCATATTCTCAAAAATGGTGCTATTTATAGAATTGCAAGTTGACTCTTGATTTTCCCCTTGAAAGTCATAGGAAGGAGATGAAGCTTCTAAGGACTGAAGCCCAAGATTTAATGAATGCTACTGGGCTTCCCAGGTGATGCTAGTGGTAAAGGACCTGCCTGCAAATGTAGGAGATGTAAGAGATGTGGGTTTGATCGCTGGGTCAGGAAGATCCCCTGGAGGAGGGCATGGCAACCTACTCCAGTATTCTCGCCTGGAGAATCTCATGGACACAGGAGCCTGGTGGGCTACGGTCCATAGGGTCACACAGTCAGACATGACTGAGCATGCACTCATGCACACATACAGTGAAACTGCACAACTCAGATTGGGACTTGGACCTACTGTCTTTTCATTGAAATCACACACCTGGTCTCAGAATTTAATGATGCTCAGGCTCTTTATGTCTTGTCACAGGAAGAATTCAGTGAGATACAAAGTAATAGGCAAGAAGTGGATTTATTTAGAGAGATACATATTCCATAGAGAGAATGCAGTCTGTCTCAAAAGGTGAGTACAGCCCTGGGAAAAACATACTCTACAGGTAGAGTGTGGGCTATCTCAGAAGATGAGAGACCCCAGAATATGGGGATGGTTAGTTTTTATGGGGCTGCCCTGATACCTCAGTTGGTAAAGAATCCACATGTAATGCAGGGAACCCCGGTTCGAATCCTGGGTCAGGAAGATCCGCTGGAGAAGGGATAGGCTATCAACTCCAGTATTGTTGGGCTTCCCTTGTGGCTCAGCTGGTAAAGAATCCACCTGCAATGTGGGAGACCTGGGTTCAATCCCTGGATTGGGAAGATCTCCTGGAGAAGGGAAAGGCCTACCCACTCCAGTATTCTGGCCTGGAATTTTTATGAGCTTGGTAATTTCACAGGTTAACAAGTGGGAGGTATGTTCCAACTATTTCAAGGCAGGGGCAGGGATTCCCAGGAATTGACCCACCGTCCATTTTGGATCTTTCATGGTCAGCTTTGGAAGTCTCATGGCGCCTCTGGGTATGTCATTTAACATGCTAATGCATTATAATGAACATACAATGAGGCTCAAGGTCCACTGGAAGTGAAATCTTCTGCCACCTTGGGCCTAATGCGTTCTAACCAGTTATGTCCTAACCTCAATGTCTGTGTCATTCTTTCAAAGGTTGTGTCCTGCTTCCTTCCCTCCTATTTCATTAGGAATTCACTAAAAAGAAATAGGTGTGAAACTAAAAGAAAGCTTAAAAATCAGAGACTCCATTTCCTCCATCTTACAAATATGGAATAGCAAGCTCACACTTCACAATCAGTAAATTATATACTAAATGCTTAATAGTGTATAGTTTTCAAAAATACATATAATCCAAATATCAACAGTAATTCATGACATCCAACTTCAATTTTCATGATAACAACATATAAACACACTATAAAAAGTCTTTTTTAATGTATCTCATAATTTGTTCCCTATTTTTACTGTAGCAAAGCAAAAATTGAAGGATCGTTACACCTGGAGCCAAATAAATAATTTCTAAAAGAGATTTTGAGAAAGCTTCTTGGGAAAGCAACTTCAAGGAATATCTTGGGGAGAGTTTTGGGTACCTAGCTCAGGAAATTTGTTTCATTGTCCAACTTCCTACCTTTATAAATCAAATTAAAGGTGTTGGATTGTGGTATAATAAAAATATATGTTTGGACTTTGTCTCCAGTTTCTGGCACAGAGTTCCTAAAATGCTGGGAAATTTCCTGAATGATAGGAGTGTTGTTTGTTATTCATAAGGTGCCCCTTTCACACATATCAGAGTTTATACTAATGAGATGATTCAGGGTGGGGTATTAGAGGGTTGGAACTTTCAGCAAACCCTCCCCTCCAGGGAGGGGGTAGGGGCTGGAGATTGAGTTCAATCACCAGTGGCCAACGATTTAATTAATCTCGCCTATTTAATGAAACGTCAATAAAAACTCTTAAACACTGAAATTCAGAAGTTCTGGGTTGGTGCCTTTGATGTGTTAGGGAGGAAGGCATGAAAACTCTGCACCCTCACCTCCAATACCTTCTGCTTTGGATCACTTACATTTGGCTGTTCCTGACATGTATCCTTTACAATAAAGCAGCAAACAAAAGTAAAGCTTTTTCCTAAGTTCTCTGAAATGCTCTAGCAAATTATCATACCTGAGACAGGGTAATGGGCTTCCCTGGTGGCTCAGATGGCAAAGAATCAGTCTGCAATGAGGGAGACCTGGGTTTGATCCCCGGCTTGGGAAGATCCCTTGGAGGAGGATATGGCAACCCACTCCAGTGTTCTTGCCTGGAGAATCCCCATGGACAGAGGAGCCTGGTGGGCTGCGGTCCATGTGGTCACAAAGAATCAGACACGACTGAGCGACTAAGCACAGCACAGAGAGAGGGTAACGCGAACCGCTGAGTTTGTAGCCAAGTGCAGGTAGTCTGGGGACCAAGGACTTGTGACTGGCATCTGAAGTGGGGATGGTCTTTTGGAACTGAGCCCTTTACATGGGTCTGCACTAACTCTGGATAGTTAGTGTCAGAATAGAGTGGAATTGCAGGACACCGGGTTCATGTGGGAGAATTAGATAATGGTATTGGAATGACAACAATTTGTTGTTGGAAAGAAACCATACATTTGTTATCAGATAAAAACACACATGGATATATGCAAAGTTTGTGTCCCCTCAGAGTTCAAATGTTGAAATTCAAACGCCCCAATGCGATGGCATTTGGAGACAAGGCCTTTGGGAAGTCATTAGCTGATGAGGGTGTTGCTTTCATCAATGGGATTATAGTAACCTTATAAGAAGATGAAAGGACCAGAGCTTTCTCTTTCCACCATGTGAGACTACAATGGCAAGCTGCCACTCTGCAACCCAGGAAAGTGTTCTTACTAGAACCTGACGGTGCTGACGCCCTAATATTAGACTTCCAGCCACCTGAACTGTGAGAAATAAATTTCTGTTGTTTATAAACTACCCAGTTTACAGTACTTTGTTACAGAACTAAGACAGGAATAATTTCCTCCCAATTGATCAGATGATGCCACTTTGTAGCACTTGTATCACTATAATGAACTGTTTGTTTTCCTGTTCATCTGACCCACTGTGAGTACTTGGAAGACCAAATTGGGTTTTAATGCATCTGCATTCCCAAAGCCACATATCATGGACAATTCTAAGTTCTGTGGGCCTACAGCATATACAATTTGGGGGAGAGAGGATTTTTCAAAGGAATATAAAATTCAGTGAGAAAAAATCACAACAAATTACAAATATAAAAAGCTGATTAATATCATCAAATTTATAAAATGAAACGTTTTTATTTACTAACTGCTTGACATATCTCTTTAATACATTTTTTCCTACTTTTTTGACTCTTATTCTTTGATCACCTCCTGTGACAATGGTTTATAAGTGCATTTTCTACATTGATTAGAAGTATAGTTTATGCTTTTACTTAGTGTGGTTGATCAACATATTGTCTATTCTTGATCATTTTAAAAGGCTTCTTTTGTGACTTCCCTGGTAGTCTAGTGGCTAAGACTCCATGCTCCCAATGTAGGGGACCCAGGTTTGATCCCTGGCCAGGGAACCAGATCCTACATGCTCTAACTAAGAGTCTACATGCTGCAACTAAAGATCCTGAATGATGATGAGTGAGTGATAGTTGCTCAGTCATGTCTAACTCTTTGTGACTCCATGTGAAACTACAAATACACAACAGTGGGCTCCTCTGTCCATGGAATTCTCCAGGCAAGAACACTGGAGTGGGCTGCCATCTCCTTCTCCAGGGAATCTTCCCAACCAAGGGATTGAACACGAGTCTCCTTCATTGCAGGCAGACTCTTTACCATCTGAGCCACCAGGGAAGCTTCAAAGATCCTGAATACACAACTAAAGATCCCATGTGCCTCAACTAAGACCTGGTGCAGTCAAATAAATACATATTCTTAAAAAAAAAAAAGCTTCTTTCAGTTTCTCAACTCATTATTGATAAGTTATATATATGTGCCTACGTGCTTTTATAGGAATGTGGTCGAATTTGGGAAAACCTCTACAAACTTTCTTTCATATGAGGGTTGTAAAGTCTCAGGGCATTTCAAGTTATGCTGTGCAGTGAATAATCTTAAATATTCTTCAAATTGACCATATTTGTATTAACCAGTGTATTATCAATGCCTCTGCACCTTCAGGACACAACAGAAGGTGAGCTGGCACAAAGAAGGGTAAAGTATTCCTACCAACCATTCCTAAGAGGAGATAGCCAGCTATAACTTAACTGTTCATTGAAACGACTACCAACTACACATACTTACCCCACTAAATTAAAACAAGATATGTTCCTATCTTCCCTTAGTTGAATCTCTGTAATGACCACAGGCTCTCCAGGGTCATCAGACGCAAGAAAAACTTATGCCAATAGGGATGTCAAATTGGAAAGAGATAATAGTCTTAACTAATTGTGGCTAAAATGTTTTACTTCTGCAAATTTTGTAAAATTTTATGATCAATGAATATATTGCTAGATGTAGCCCTGGAAGAGGTCCTTGAAATTTTAAGTCCCTGAAGATCAAGCTTTTTTCGCTTCATATCAAATTCTCTATTCTCTAACATGGTGCCAAGTACAAAACAGGTGCCTAACAAGTACCTTAAGAGTGCATGAGTCAATGAGAGGGTTCAACTCTGTGCAACCTGTGGAAGGGCAGTAATGATAGCATAGGAAGGAAAGGAGTGCTTCACTTAAGTACTTTGAGTTAATTATTCTAAGTCAGGGATTGTCTTATCTTTCCTTTTAAACATCTATTCCAACATAGTAAGAGAAATGAAAGGTTCCTCTGGTTAAAAACAGTGAAGTGATTAAATCCTAACAGCTCTGAAAATAACTTTTACAGCACATACCTCATAGTTTCTTCTTGTTGCACAAAAGCAGAGTGGACTGGCAAATCCACGGGGAGATAAGGAGGCCTTCCAATTCCTTGCTGAACTGATTCTGAATATCCCACTAGTCACTTAGCCTTATCACCTTGGTGAGTATCTCTATAATTTGGGGCATTCTTTAAAAATTTAGATATGATAAGGCCTTTCTCTTCTTGAGGTTAAGGTTTAAGTTTTATGTTCATCAAATTCAAATTTAATTGGCACTCCTAGGCACCATCAAGAAAATGCTTTCACAAATTGA
This sequence comes from Muntiacus reevesi, assembly GCF_963930625.1. Classification (NCBI taxonomy): domain Eukaryota; kingdom Metazoa; phylum Chordata; class Mammalia; order Artiodactyla; family Cervidae; genus Muntiacus; species Muntiacus reevesi. Next base: position 244,981,380 of record NC_089251.1, read on the forward strand.
TTAAGGAACATTTTTGATTATGAAAATGACCAACATTTCCAAAGCCTGAAAGAATAACTTTAAGAATTCATAAAAAAGCATACCCCATCCTAATAATTTAAGCCACTACATCTTAGCTGAAAAATGAGCTATTTGTTAATGTTATAGAGTATGGGGTATGTGTGTGTGTGTGTGTATATATATATATATATATATGTATATATACATGCTTTATATATGTATATAGTTGTGTGGTTTACTTTTTCTCTTACAGGCTCAGTTCTGGGTTATGCCCCAAGTTGTGACTTAGGGAGCAAGTGGTTATTACCTCGTTGGAAGTCAGAAGTGGGTTTTGGAGTTGACTAGCAAGAACAGGTCCAAAATTTGAGAAAACTAGAGCTAATAAAAGTAGGCTATTTACATGGCCAATAAGCACATGAAAATATGCTCAACTTCACTAATTATTAGAGAAAGCAAAACAAAACTACAGTGAGGTATCACCTCACACCAGTTAGAATGGCCATCATTAAAAGGTCCACAAATAATAAATGCTGGAGAGGGTGTGGAGAAAAGGGAATCCTCCTACACTGTTGGTGAGAATGTAAATTGGTGTAGCCACTGTGGAAACAGTATGGAGGTTCCTCAAAACCTAGAGTTGTTATATAATCCAGCAATCACACTCCTGGGCATATAGCCAGAGAAAACTCAAAAGCAAAAATATACATGCACCCCAATGTTCATAGCAGCACTGTTTTCAGTAGCTAAGACATGAAGCAACCTAAATATTCAACCTAAATGTCCACTGACAGATGAATTGATAAAGAAGATGTATAGCTATTTTTATCCATCCTCTCTCTCTCTATACACACACGCGCACGCACACACACACACACACACACACACACACACACACACATACTGAATATTACTCAGCCATAAAAAAGGATGAAATAATGCAATTTGCAGCAACATGGATGGATCTAGAAATTATCATACTAAGTGATATGATATCACTCATATGTGGAATCTAAAATGATACAAGTCAACTTATTTACAAATAGAAACAGACTCACAGATAAAGAAAACAAACATATGGTTACCACAAGAGAATGTTGGGGGTAGGAAGGGATAAAATAGGATTTGAGGATTGGCAAATGCAAGCTACCATGATTAAAACAAACAACAAGGTCCTACTGTATAGCACAGAAACTATATTCAATATCTTATAATAAGCTATAGTGACTATGAAAAAGAATATATATATATATGTATAACTGAATCTTTTAGCTTGCTGTACCCCAGAAACTAACACAACATTGTAAATTAACTACACTTCAATGAAAAAAAATAGAATAGGCTATTTAAAAAATAAGAAGTCATAAATAGGAGCCGTGGGAACATACCCAGGTTAGAGGCCAGTTCTGCTGGATGGGTATTTGTAGTTTCTCCAATATCAGGTAGTCAGTCACCCCTCCTTAAAAATCTCACGTGGGCGATGTTTATTGTCATTGATGTTTATACTCAACATCTGAAACTCTCTCCTATTTTGGGGAACAAATGTTATGTTATGAGTCTCAATAGGAAACAGTGCCTATTGCTCACTTTAGAGGCAGAAAATGCCAGATGCTTATTCCCCAGCTTCCTTATTGGAACGTTATGCCACAACATGGGTAAAACCAATGAGAAATACCTGCCTCAGGGACCCAAAGATATATATATTGCAGAGAGTCGCCTTGATAGTGGCATCAGCAGCATCAAGTGGTGACGTGGTTTTGGCCATGGTCCCAGCTGCTTCCTGCCCTCCCCATTCTTATCCGTTTTTCATTTGTGGGAATTACCCAATATTGTTTCAAAAAATTTCTTTCTCACACACTCCCTTACATTTTTTTTTTCCTGAAATCAGCCAGAATTAGTTTTTGTTGTGTGAAACTTGTGATCAAATTGTAGCTCTGACATCTAAGTCACATGTAATCTGCTATTTTAGGGGGCCTGAAGGGCACTTTGAAATTTTGAGTAGTTTTCTTAAGCATTAAATATGACTCTATCCTGCATTTAAACCTTAGAAAGGATGCTGACATCTATTTTGATCATTGATCCTCATTGTAACACTTAAATAATTGGTGTACATATTATAAATCCAGTTTTACATCTTAGAAAACAGAGGCACAGTGAACCAGAGTGCTCTGCCCAAGTAGCAAGTCCACTTGATGGCAAAGTTGAGAATGTTGAAACCCAGCCCCAGATCTTCCTCTTCTTTCTTTGCTAAATCTTTATTGTGAAAGCCAAAGAAAAGCGGAGAGAAAGGTCCAGGATCAGAAGTCGATTCATATAAAGAGCAGAAAGGGAAAACTAGCATCAAAATGACTTGAGGCAGCTGCTTTTGTAAAAGCAGCCCCTCAACTCAAAACGGGACCTGAATGCAGCAAAAAGGGTTTTCAGTTTCCTCACTTTTTTGCTGCAAGAAAGACAAATCAAGAGATTTCGCCTTTTTCTATGGCCAACTTAGACTGTGACCAATTGTGAAGGGCAGTGACGAAATAGTCAATCATCAATTCTCTGTGTTTAAGAATAACCTCTGTCAGATTATCTTAAGGGGAGCAATTACTGCTAAAAACAGTCATGGAGTAGTAATCAGAAAGGCTTTCTCTAATACAATTCCCAAAGGACATATTTGTACTGAATAACATCCTTAAAGCAAACCTACTTTGCAGAATACATTGCAGTTTCCTTTTAATGCTTCTGCTTTTATAAAACCCAACTCTGTAAAAAGTAACTTGAGCAATCATGGCTCCCAGGATATCAACCCCCAAACAGTCATATGCATTTAATGAGAACTTCAAGGAACATTCCTTAATTTGGAAGAGGTACTGTCTATAGGCAATGACTGTAGTTATTGCAGGCAACCACTGAGAATTCAGCTGTTGTGTTAAAAACAAAAGGTCGGATTCCATCTTGGAGTTTCTCACAGATTATGTTCTATTCACACAGACAAATAACAAAATGCTTTGGGAAGTTATTTTTTCCTGTGTGTACTGCTTTAATTCCAGTTTTTCTCTATTTAATTCCAGTTTTTCTCTAAATTAGTTTACAGATGTGTGGCTGATACTTTATATCCTCCATCACCTCACCGCAGATAATAAACTGCAGAATGAGTGCAATGCAGAGAGCAATCGCTGCCTCTGGTTGTCTGTGGAAGACTAGGGAATAAGTCTAGCAAAAGGGAAAATCTATTTTTTTTTTTCTTTTTAATAAAGCTTTTATTTTAAAAGTTTTGGATTCACAGAATTATTGTGAAGATAGTGTTATCAAAAGTGTGGGGGTCTGGCTGCTTGCCTCCCAAAAGCCAATAAACAGGCTGGTTGGTGGAAAGGAAAGCTTGCTTTATTTCAGATGCCGGCACCTAGGTGGAGGAGGGCTGACGTCTGTCCAAAGGTTGACTCCCCATTTACTGACAACCAGTGGGGCAAGAGCTTTATATACAGAAGGAGGAGGCTATATGCAGAAATAGCACAGTTAGCTCTGACTGTCATCTTGAAATTGGTCATTGGTGGTCTGATATGGGGTGAGGGGCAAGGACTGTAGGGTCTTACTTCAATAGTACAGAGTTCCCATATCCCCAGCACTCAATTTCCCCTATTTTTAGCATCCTACATTTGTTACAATTAATAAATTAATATTCATATATTATTAGAAACCAAAGGCCACAGTTTATTCTGCTTTCCTCAGTTTTTCTCATGTCCTTTTTCTGTCCCAGGATCCCATCCAGGATACCACATTATATTCAGTTCTTATGTCTCCTTAGGTTCTTCTTGGCTCTGACAGTTTCTCAGACTTTCCTCATTTTTAAGTGTTTCTGAGGAGGACTGGTCAGGCATTTTACAGAATGTTCCTCAAATGAGATTTGCCCACTGTTTTTCTCATGATTAGACTGGGGTTGTGGGTTTTGAGGGGGCTTCCCAGGTGGTGCTAGTGGTAAAGGTCACACCTGCCAATACAGGAGATGTAAGAGACACGGATTTGATCCCTGGGTTGGGAAGTTCCCCTGGAGGAGGGTATGGCAACCCATTCCAGTATTCCTACCTGGAGAATCCCAAGGACAGAGGAGCCTGTTGGGTTACCATCCATAGGGTCATAAAGAGTCGGACATGACTGAAGAGACTTAACACGCATGCAAGAGTGGGTTTGGAGGAGGAAAACCACAGAGGTAAGGTCTCATTCTCATTGCATCATCTGATCAACATGACCTGTCACTGCTGAAGTTTGGAGAGTCCATTTATTCTCTCACTTTCAGGTACCTTTTTCCAGGCCCCCAAATACACTGACTTCCTTTCTTTTCCAATTACTGAATTATTGTAATTTCAAAAGTAAACTTGAAGATCTAATATTCAAAGGGAGAGAGAGTCCCTAAGGCAGGCAGGAATTCTATAAATTCCAAACCTGTAACAGAAGAGAAGGCAGCAAGAGAGAAGCCTTCCTGTCTAAGCCTCTGCCTTTTCATTGTTCCCCTGACAAATCAAATCACCGCAGATTGAGGAGGTTCTTCCACATCAGCGTATAAGCCAGGTGATACTGTCAGTAAAGGACAAGAGGAATTGCCAATTGTGTCAATCACACTGCCCAGTGTATATTTTTATACAGATTTCATTCGGCTAAATATAGTTGTAATCCATTTCTGTTGCTAAGCATCATATTTTTATTAGGCGAGGTACTCTGTTTGAAAATCCAAACAGTCTGAGTCTTGTAGCAAAGGGCCTGGAAAAAAAAAGAGACAGACTCTAAATGTCAGTGACTTTGGTCAGTTTGAGCTTCCAGACGAGTGTGGTACCGTTTCCTAAATCCACCTTACAGATGAGTCTGGGGAATGACCTGTTTTCATCTCGCAGCCTCCCTGATTTTATTGCCATCTCTGTGTGTCTTATTTCATAGATCTTCCCTGTCAGCTACCGAGAGGCTGAGCTACGGCTACGGCTGCCGAGCTGTCTCCACAGTCAGGCGGTTCAGGTGACGACAAAACAAATAGCTCATCAGATGAGAGAGGGCTCTCCAGGGCAGGGTGATCTGTAGGAGAGGGGAAACTGAAAACTGTTTAAAATCCTTCCTTGTGAGGAGACTCTGGGAATATATTATCAGTGCAAGGAGTCTATGGGTTGCTAAAATTGTAGCAGGTGACCCATGGACGTTTATGTAGAAAATTCTTCTCTGGCAGTTGAAGAAAAGCAGAATGGATGTTTGTCTATCTTGGTGGCTTAAGAATAAACTTTTCTTGAAACAGGCATTGGTTAAATGTATTAGTCAGGGTTCCTAGCTGAACATCAGACACCTACAGTAGGGCCTTTGAACACAAAAGGAATGTTTTTGCAGAGGTCAGTAATTGTGACCAGCCACTTATTTTTACATGGCCTGAAAGCCAAGGATAATTGTATACTTTAAAATAGCTGGATAAAAAAATTTTTTAAAGAATATTTCCTGACACACAAACATTATATGAAATTCAAACTTTTTCAGTGTCCATAAATAAAATGCCATTGGAACCCAACCATGCTCATTTGTTTATATACTGTCTTCTAGCTGCTTTCATTGCCATAACAGAAGAATTCGGTAGTTGTGACAAACTCTGTGGCCCACAAAGCCTAAAATATTTACTAATATCTTTTAGTTCAGGCAATAAAATACCATAGACTTGAGTATCTTAAACAACAACAGAAATTCATTTTCTCGGAGCCTTGGAGACTAGAAGTTCTAGACCAAGTTGCCAGTGGTGGTTGACTTCTGGCAAGACCTCTCCCCTTGGGCTGCAGACGGCTGCCTTCCTGCTGTGTCCTCGCATGGAGGAAAGAGATAGCAAGCTCTCTGGTGTCTCTTTCTATAGGACACTACGCCCATCACGAGGGCCCTATTGTCATAACCTCATCTGAGCCTAATCACTTCCCAAAGCCCTATCTTCAAATAGCATCACATTGTGGGTTAGGACTTCAACATATGGGTTTTGAAAGAACACAATTCCATCTATAGTAACTAGTAAATCTTTTACAGAAAATGTTTGCTATTCTCTGTACTAAAGGATATTAGGACACACACAAACTCTCCCAAGAATGCCAGAGAACCAGGCTATACAGTGTGATGGAGGCAACACAGCCAGGAAATTCATAAAACACCCTGCAAATCGGTTCAGGGAGATTCCACCTCTACCACCCCAAGGTGCTGCCAATACACCCAGCACCCAGCACTGGACAGGACTGCTGGAACCTTGGCACTGCTGCCTCTGTAAACTGGAGTGCTGCTCTTTGTATCTCACCAGAATGCATTCAGCCACTGACTGCTACTTGTATATAAGGTTCTTTTTTAAAATTACTTAATTTTATTTTTGGGTGGGCTGGGTCTTTCTTGCTGCATACAGACTTTCTCTCTTGGTGGAGAACAAGGGCTACTTTCTAGTTGTGGTGCACGGGCACCTCACTGCGGTGGCTTCTCTTGTTGAGGAGCACAGGCTCTAGGGTGCACCAATTCAGTAGTGGTACAAGGGCTTAGTTGCCCCGCATCACGTGGGTCTTCCTGGACCATGGGTGGAAACTGTGTCCCCTGCATTGGCAGGTGGATTCTTAAACACTGGCACCCAGGGAAGTCTGCATATAAGCTTTTGATTTGAAGTTCTCTGTGGGTGAATCTGATTGGTGGATCCAAGAACACATATCTGTGTTACCTACAGCTGCAAGAGATGCTGAGACAATGAATTCTGCAGGAATAGGGATGGGAAACCCATAAAATGGCAAATTCCCTAAAAGGACTGTTGTTGTTCAGTTGTTCAGTGATGTCTGAGTCTTTGTGATCCCATGGACTGTAGCACACTAGACTCCTCTGTTCTTTACTATCTCCTAGAATTTGCTCATATTCATATCTATTGATTTGGTGATGTTATCTAATCATCTCATCCTCTGCTGCCCCCTTCTCTTCTTGCCTTCAAAAGGGACTATATGCATGCTCAGTCGCTTCAGTCATGTCTGACTCTTTGCAACCCCATGGACTGTAGCCTGCCAGGCTCCTCTGTCCATGGGGTTCTCCAGGCAAGATTACTGGAGTGGGTTGCCATATCCTTTTCCAGAGGATCTTCCTGATCCAGAGATCAAACCCACGTCCCTTGTGTCTCCTGCACTGCAGGAGAATTCTTTACTGCTGAGCCACCAGAGAAGCCCTCATAAGGGACTATCTAATAGCAAATCACAATGTTAAAATGCCTCTTCCAACAGTGCTTATCCTCTACCACTTTCCCTGAGGACTGTTACCTCTTGAATAAACCCCTCTTCTGCTTGGGAACTATCCCCATGTTGCATCCCCATATTTGACTATTTATTTGACCCAGTTTCTTGGATCCAGAGATTGTTTCTAACAAAATTCCCATTTTGGGGAAAAGTGGGTCTCAGAGATGAGAAACTACTCTGCAGTGACATGACTCGCTTGTGTCTTTTCCTCCTTTCCTTGTTACATTATCTGTACCAGAGATGAGTTGCTATCAGTGTTCCCTACTTTGGAATTAGGATGTGTCTCCTCTATCTGGGTCAGAATTTAATTCTTTCTGATTACAGCACCATGAGAACTTTGGGAGAACTAGAACGAAAAAACTCAGTCTCACATTCCCCTTATTCTCTTTAATGTACCATGTCAGGAGAACCTCTACTTTTAGCTAAGATAGGGTAACAGGGACCACATTTGCCTTCTATTCGAGAACAACCAGATTTTCCCCTTTGCACCACCTCCATCCCCACCTCAAATAAAAAATAAACACAAAATATATATTAAAATGGGTTTCTAAAAGCACTGGATATCAGGCACTGAAAGATAAAAGATGTGGGACTTCCCTGGTGGTTCAGTGGCTAAGACTCAGTGCTCCCAAAACAGGGGGCCTGGGTTCGACTCTGATCAGGGAATTAGATCCCACATGCCCCAACTATATGCCCCAACTCAACTATATGCCCCAACTCAGGTCACAACTAAGACCTGCCACAGCCAAATAAAGACTACTAATAAAAGAAAGATACAACATGAGCCCTATGATTGACCTTGAGAGAAGTTCTAGATAATAGCACATGGAGGAGGAACCCAGAAAGTATATGTATGTGTTCGCTGGTAAGATCTTGAATACTGACTGTTCCCATCAGCTTGATTGGTAAACTTCAAAATTTACAGGGCATTTAGGAAAGTACTAAGTATTAATAAGATCTTAGTGGGGAATTGGTCTCACATAACAAATCTTAAAAGCAAGGTGCAAAATATTCAATCTGTTTTCAAATATTGCAAATAATTTTATTGCACCCCAGAACAAAATCCAAGAATATTTATAAGAAAACAAAAATATCCATTACCCAATAGAGTAAAATTCACAATATTTGCATCCAGCAAAAGCTTACCAGCATGCAAAGACACAGGAAATGAGGAGAAAAACTAACCACTTGAAACTGATAGGAAACGGACACAGATATAGGAATTAGTGGCAAGGACATTAAAACAGTTATTATTATTGTATCTTAGATGTTCAAACATGACTGAGTAACTTCACTTTCACTTTCATGCATTGGAGAAGGAAATGGCAACCCACTCCAGTATTCTTGCCTGGAGAATCCCAGGGACGGGGGAGCCTGGTGGGCTGCCGTCTATGAGGTCACACAGAGTCGGACATGACTGAAGTGACTTAGCAGCAGCAGCAGATGTTCAAAACAATTAGCAGAAACATGGGGGAAAGTCAAACTTCTAAAGATAAATACTGTAGTATCTGAGAGGAAAATTACATTGATGAGACCGATGGCAGAAGAAAAGATTAATGAATTTGAACACACAGCAACAGAAATGATCCAAAAATGAGACAGGGAGAAAAAAAGGACTTAAAGAAGGAAAAGGCCATCAGTGAAACTTAAGACAACTTCAAGCATCCTAAAATACATGTAATTGTGTATTCAAGCTGGAGGAGGGACAGAAAAACTATTTGAAGAAATGATAGCTGAAAATATTCCATTTTTGATGAAAACTATAAACTCACAGATCCAAGAAGCTCAATGAATTCCAAGCACAAGAAAAATGAAGAAAACTACACTAAAGCACATCAGAACAAAATTGCTCACAATCAACGATGAATAAAAATTCTTAAAAGCAGCCACAGAAAAAAGATGCATTATATACAGAAAATCTAAGATAAGGACAACAGAAAATTCCTCATAGAAAACAATGCAAGGATAAGATGGTGGAGCAACATTTTTAAATAACTGAAAGAAAACAAAGTGTCACACAGAAATTTATATCCAGCGCAATATCTTTCAAATAAGATGTTAGAACAAAGCCTATTTCAGACATACAAAAACTGAAAGAACTCGTCACTAACAGACCTGCAGTATAAGAAATGTTAAAGAAAATCTTTCAGGCAGAAGGAAAATATCACCAGACGAAAATGCTTAACATCTTGGAGATATTGTGGGCCCAGTTCCCGAATATTGCACTAAACTGAATATCACAATAAAGTGAGTCACACACGTTTTTTGATTTCCTGGTGCACATCAAAGTTACGTTTACACTATAATGTAGTCTATTAAGTGTGTGATAGCATGTCTAAAAAAACATTGTGGATACCTTATTTAAAAAATACTTTTTGCTAAAAATTAATAACTGACATCTGAGCCTTCAGTGAGTTACAGTAGTAATATCAAAGATCACTGATCACAGATCACTGTAATATAATAATACAAAAATGTGTGAAATATTGTGAAATTTACCAAAATATGACACAGAGACATGACATGAGATATACATTTGGAAAAGTGATGCCAATAGGCTTGAGAGGTGCAGGGTAGTCACAAACCTTAAGTTTGTAAGGAAACCAGAAATATCTGTAAAGCCCAATAAAGGAGAATATAACTTTATGGATATATATAAGAACAGAGAGCAACAAAGATGGTAACTATGTGACCAACATGTAAAACTTATTTTTTTTATAATTTGAATAACTTTTAAAAGATAATTGATGGCTTAAAAAAATAGTAATATATTGCGGGGATTATAACATATGCATAACTAAAACACAAGAAAACAATAGCATAATTGTTGGCTACAGTAGCTAAGACATCCTGCAAACAATCTAAATGTCCGTCAACAAATGAATGATAAAGAAGATGTGGTACATATATACAATGGAATATTATTCAGCCATTAAAACGAATGAAATAATGCCATTTGCAGCAACTTGGTTGAACCTAGAGATTCTTATACTAGGTAAAGCAAGTCAGAAAGACAAATACCACATGATAGCACTTATATGTAGAGTCTAAAATATGACACAAATGAATTTACCTACAAAACAGAAAGTGACTCACATAGAGAACAGACTTGTGGTTGTCAAAGTGGAGGAGGGTCAGCCATCTTTTTAGTTTTCCGCATACTGGGAGTGTGTGAGGGGAATCCTCACAGGGGAGTTACTCATGTGAAAATAAAAAAGGGAACCTCCTTTAAATTGGAGTCAAGAAGGCCAGAAGGGGGAACTCTCATGCCCTAGCACCCACTGGTAGCTGCAGACCCCAAATATTAATAGGTACAGACTACCCTGCATCTCCAACAGGAAGAACATTAGTACTTTACTACCCAAGCAGTAGGAAAGAAGATTTTCTCCCGGCCTGGCAACAACCCAGTCAATGAGAGACTGACGTAACTCAACCAATGAAAAGCCACTACACTTTGAGCTTCCAGTTTCTTCCAATGGACTCTTCGTTTATAACAGTACAGCTTCCTCTTTTTCTCTAATAGAAAAATTTCCACTCCTTTGTTTTACAAGACTTGTCTATAGTTTTTGCTGCAGCATGCTTACCTCATCTGCAATTTTCTGCTATTCCTGAATAAACCATTTTGTGGTAAAATAACTGGTTACTTTAGTTTTAAGATCAACACTTCCCTGCTCCTGGTAAGTTTCCCTGCCAAGGAATGGGGCTTTGGCCTCAATCAGCTGGTTGGGGCTGGAATGTATTTTGTATATCCAGGTTCACAGGATATTCGTTCCTGCTTCATGAGAGTATGAAACTGAAGATCAGTCATATAGCTTGGGAGGTGTGTGAAAAATAGTGTGAGCATTTCATGTTATGCCTGAAAATTGCTATAGAACTCTAGGGAGAGCTTCAAAAGAGCATAAAAGTAAAAATTATCCTCTGATAATGTAGTCTCTCCTCATAGGACCTCAGAGAATATTTTCTAACAGAGCTAAGATCTGAATAAAATGAAAAGTGTTACTTTTATCCCCATTACTTGATGGGCAATGTTAGGCTACCCTCCTCTTTAGGGACTGGTCACTAGTCCCAGAAATCTCAGTATAGGAAAATTTTGTGTGGACATTAAAATAAACCATATTGACGAATCTTGAGTTGAAACCCAACTCTATGCTCTGCCCCCCTCAAAAAGTGCCTAGTGAATTAGTTTGAAAAAAAGGAAACCAAAATGTAACTTGAAAAATAAATATATAAAACATGAAAAACATTCAACAATAAAAAAGGGGAATAGTAATTCCTCATCTAATCTCTGCCCCTTGTTCTCCTTCAGAAAGTGTTGTTAAGAATTACCTAATCTATACATGGTATTGACATTTATGTGTATATTATATATATCCAGACACATACAGAGAGAACAGATGGATTGATAAGTATATAGATATAGATATCTCATGTATTCTTTTTTAGATTGTAAATTTCTTCATATACACAAAAGATTATAATGTATAAATGATGGATAAAGATTATGACTAACATGAACACTATTGTATCAGTCTTGGTCCTAGAAACAGATGGCATGCTTAAACTGGGAAATCAAGGTAAGCTGAATAAAATAACTACTTTCAAAGTTGCAAGCAGGTTTAGGGGAACCAATAAGGGTAATGGAAGACTCGATGGTTTATCCAGGTTTTGTGGGGTTCTAAAGTTCTATTCAGTTTTTAAAACCTTCTTTAAGGAAAAGGTCAAATGTTTGATATAAAAGAAGGTATAAAAATGAATTTAGAATGAGAAAGAAAGCATCAAATCACTAACAGATAAAGCTATAAATACCACAAAATCACAAATATCATCATCATATTACTAGTAAATTTATTATACTTCTTTGATACTTTTCCCTACTATTTTTTGGTTTTTTGTTACATGGTCTTTGATCTTCACATTACATTGACTTCATCCTCCAGAGAAAGAATAGAAGCTAGCTCAGACTTTCCCCAAGCATAGTCTCTTCCGGGTTCCCTATTCTGTTCAGTTGACCCATGAGTTCCTCCCTACAAGAGAATGAAAATAGTCCAGTATCACGGTTAGAAGGACAAATGGTAGCGCTTGTCCTGCTGAGCACAGGTCAGAGGTACCATTTTTTTTTTCAATTATTTTTATTGGTTGGAGGCTAATTACTTCGCAACATTGCAGTGGGTTTTGTCATACATTGACATGAATCAGCCATGGAGTTACATGTATTCCCCATCCCGATCCCCCCTCCCACCTCCCCCCAGAGGTACCATTTTTTAAGAGTAAAGGCCAGAGCATTTCACAAAGCTGAGGAAACTCTCAGTACACCTTCTATGCTTAAGAATGCTTTTGTCACTGCCTATGCCCAGCACTTCTGTGGCTCCTTAACCCTTCAAGACAAAGCCTCAACTTCTGCACATGATAAATGAGGTTCCTCATCCTCCTATTCCTTCTCACTGGCCTGAGCTCGTAGTAGAACCTTCCTTCAAGTACCTCTGCCTGTTCCGTACAGTTTGTACTCCAGGAACACTCAATTGAACTGGGGTTTCCTGCATTGCAGGTGGATTCTTTACTAGCTAAGTTACCAGGGAAGCCCTCATGAAAACTCAGCCACTTACAGTTCCAGAACATCCTAGTTCAGTCCCATTCCTGAGCCTTTCCACATGATGTTCTCTGCTTGGAATACTCTCCCCAGTTTGTCCAGCAAACCCACCCTGTGCCTTCAAGTTGCAAATGAAACGCTAGCCCTCCTACAAAGCTTTCTTTCACTCCCTTAGACACACTTCAGGTTTTCTTAAGAACTCCTTTGTGACTTACTGACACAATAATCTTACACTAATGTAATTGCTTCCTTATCTCCTCACTGTGAGTGCGTGCTAAATTGCTTCAGTCAAGACCCTTTGGACCCTATGCTGCCAGGTTCCTCTGTTCATGGGATTCTCCAGGCAAGAATGCTGGAGTGGGTTGCCATTTCCTCCTTCAAGGGATCTTCCCAACCCAGGGATTGAATCCATGTCTCCTTCATTGGCAGGTGGGTTCTTTATACTAGCCCCACCTGAGAAGTCCTTATCTCCTCACTAGCCTGTAACTTTCTGGAGATCACAGACTGAGCCTTCCCATCCTTGGATCATAGGCACCTGCACAGGGCCTGGAACACAGTAGGCATTCAATACATGTGTTTTCAATGAATGAGCATTGAATAGACTTCTATAGGCCTAGTACTGTACTAAAATATTGTCTCATTTTGTGCTTATAATAATCCTATGAAGAAGTATTCTCATCCTTATTTTATAGATGAAGGACTGAAATTCAGTGAGTTTAACTTGCCCATAGCTCTTTCAACCCAGTTTTGATGCCAAATATTTATGCTATTTACTAAATACATTATCCTGTTTTTTGAAGCCCTGGTGACTCAGACGGTAAAGAATCTGCCTTCATGTGGGAGAACTGGGTTCTATCCGGGGGTTAGGAGGATCCCCTGGAGAAGGGAATGGCTAGCTAATCTAGACTTCTTGTCTGGTGAATCCCATGGACAGAGGAGCCTGGTGGGCTACAGTCCATAGGGTTGCAAAGAGTCAGACACAACTGAGCGACTTAACACTTTGCCTGTCTGTCTGTTCTTCAAAGCAGGTAAATTGGGCTGTTTTGATAGTACTTAAGCTTGCTGCATACGGCATGCCTGATCCAACTTTCTCTGAAATAATATACTGTTTTTCATTCTCTCAGAGATGAAAATCCCCATTATGTTTCTGCCCCATCCACTCCCACTGAAACTGCTCTTTTTAAATGTCACAAGTGATCTTTCTGCTGCTGAATCTAACAACAATTTTTCTCTTATCTTTTTTGACTCTGGATAGCTTTCTACAAAGTTGACCACTCCCTTTGTTCTGGGAATAATTTTCTCTCTCAGCTATTGTGACAAACCATTCTCTCAGTTTTTTCTTTGCCTGTCTGTCTCACCTTTCTGGCTCTTCCTTCTCTTCCCTACCTCTGAACATTGGACTTGCTCAGAGTAAAGTCTTTAACTAGCTCCTCTTTTCTACCCTAGATGAACTCACCTGGTCCCATGAAATTAAATAGGATTCACATGCTGTTGCCCAAGGGCATCTCTCCAGCCCAATTGTCTGCTTACAGTCATACATTCATCTAACTACCTGTATCACTCCTTGATTGTTTTACTGGAATGCCCTCAATTTTCATTGGTATCTCTTAATTTCTCCCCTCTCCCAGTTCCTCAGTTATTATAGCTATGTAATAAACCACCTCAATATTTTTGAATTGATGTATAGTTGATTTACAATGTTGTGTTAGTCAGTTTCAGGTGTACAGTAAAGTGACCCATATATATATTTTTCAGATTCTTTTCCATTTTAGCTTATTACAAGATTTTGAATATTGTTCCCTGTTTATACAGCAGGTCTTTGTTGTTTATTTTACATATTCAGTTCAGTTCAGTTCAGTCGCTCAGTTGTGTCCGACTCTTTGTGACCCCATGAATCGCAGCACGCCAGGCCTCTCTGTCCATCACAAACTCCTGGAGTTTACTCAAACTCAAACTCATGTCCATCAAGTCCGTGATGCCATCCAGCCATCTCATCCTCTATTGTCCCCTTCTCCTCCTGCCCCCAATCCCTCCCACCATCAGGGTCTTTTCCAATGAGTCAACTCTTCACATGAGGTGGCCAAAGTACTGAAGTTTCAGCTTTAGCACCAGTCCTTCCAATGAACACCCAGGACTGATCTCCTTTACGATGGACTGGTTGGATCTCCTCGCAGTCCAAGGGACTCTCAAGAGTCTTCAACACCACAGTTCAAAAGCATCAATTCTTTGGCACTCAGCTTTCTTCACAGTCCAACTCTCACATCCATACATGACCACTGGAAAAACCATAGCCTTGACTAGATGGACCTTTGTTGGCAAAGTAATGTCTCTATTTTTTAATATGATATCTAAGTTGGTCATAACTTTCCTTCCAAGGAGTAAGCGTCTTTTAATTTCATGGCTGCAATCACCACCTGCAGTGTTTTTGGAGCCTCCCTAAATAAAGTCTGACACTGCTTCCACTGTTTCCCCATCTGTTTGCCATGAAGTGATGGGACCAGATGCCATGATCAGAGTTTTCTGAATGTTGAGCTTTAAGCCAACTTTTTCACTCTCCTCTTTCACTTTCATCAAGAGGCTTTTTAGTTCCTCTTCACTTTCTACCATAAGGGTAGTGTCATCTGCATATCTGAGGTTATTGATATTTCTCCCGGCAAACTTGATTCCAGCTTGTGCTTCATCCAGCCCAGCATTTCTCATGATGTACTCTGCATGTAAGTTAAATAAGCAGGGTGACAATATACAGCCTTGACATACTCCTTTTCCTATTTGGAATCAGTCTGTTGGTCCATGTCCAGTTCTAACTGTTGCTTCCTAACTGTTGCATACAGGTTTCTCAAGAGGCAGGTCAGGTGCTCTGGTATTCCCATCTCTTTCAGAATTTTCCATAGTTTATTGTGATCCACACAGTCAAAGGCTTTGGCATAGTCAATAAAGCAGAAATATATGTTTTTCTGGAACTCTCTTGCTTTTTCGATGATCCAGTGGATGTTGGCAATTTGATCTCTTGTTCCTCTGCCTTTTCTAAAACAAGCTTGAACATCTGGAAGTTCACAGTTCACATATCGCTGAAGCCTGGCTTGGAGAATTTTGAGCATTACTTTACTAGCGTGTGAGATGAGTGCAATTGTGTGGTAGTTTGAGCATTCTTTGGGATTGCCTTTCTTTGGGATTGGAATGAAAACTGACCTTTTCCAGTCCCATGGCCACTGCCGAGTATTCCAATTTTCTGGCATATTGAGTGCAGTACTTTCACAGCATCATCTTTCAGGATTTGAAATAGCTCAACTGGAATTCCATCACCTCCACTAGCTTTGTTCGTAGTGATGCTTTCTAAGGCCCACCTGACTTCACATTCCAGGATGTCTTGCTCTAGGTGAGTGTGAGTGATCACACCATCATGATTATCTGGGTCATGAAGATCTTTTTGTACAGTTCTTCTGTGTATTCTTGCCACCTCTTCTTACTATTTTCTGCTTCTGTTAGGTCCGTACCATTTCTCTCCTTTATTGAGCCCATCTTTACATGAAATGTTCCCTTGGTATCTCTAATTTTCTTGAAGAGATCTCTAGTCTTTCCCATTCAGTTCTTTTCCTCTATTTCTTTGCATTGATCGCTGAGGAAGGCCTTCTTTTTTTTTTTTTTTTTTTTAATTTTTTTATTTTTCAGTGGGTTTTGTTATACATTGATGTGAATCAGCCATAGAGTTACACGAATTCCCCATCCCGGTCTCCCATTCCACCTCCCTCTCCACCCGATTCCTCTGGATCTTCCCAGCCCAACAGGCCCGAGCACTTGACTCATGCCTCCCACCTGGGCTGGTGGTCTGTTTCACCACAGAAAATATACATGCTGTTCTTTCGAAACATCTCACCCTCCCCTTCTCCCACAGAGTTCAAAAGTCTGTTCTGTACTTCTGCGTCTCTTCTTCTGCCCTGTATATAGGGCCATTGTTACCATCTTTCTAAATTCCGTATATATGTGTTAGTATACTGTAATGTTCTTTATCTTTCTGGCTCACCTCACTCTGTATAATGGGCTCCAGTTTCATCCATCTCATTAGAACTGATTCAAATGAATTCTTTTTAACGGCTGAGTAATATTCCATGGTGTATATGTACCATAGCTTCCTTATCCATTCATCTGCTGATGGGCATCTAGGTTGTTTCCATGTCCTGGCTATTATAAACAGTGCTGCGATGAACATTGGGGTGCACGTGTCTCTTTCAGATCTAGATTCCTCAGTGTGTATGCCCAGAAGTGGTATTGCTGGGTCATATGGCAGTTCTATTTCCAGTTTTTTAAGAAATCTCCACACTGTTTTCCATAGTGGCTGTACTAGTTTGCATTCCCACCAACAGTGTAAGAGGGTTCCCTTTTCTCCACACCCTCTCCAGCATTTATTGCTTGTAGACTTTTGAATAGCAGCCATCCTGACTGGCGTGTAATGGTACCTCATTGTGGTTTTGATTTGCATTTCTCTGATGATGAGTGATGTGGAGCATCTTTTCATGTGTTTGTTAGCCATCTGTATGTCTTCTTTGGAGAAATGTCTGTTTAGTTCTTTGGCCCATTTTTTGATTGGGTCATTTATTTTTCTGGAATTGAGCTTCAGGAGTTGCTTGTATATTTTTGAGATTAATCCTTTGTCTGTTTCTGAGGAAGGCCTTCTTATCTCTCCTTGCTATTCTTTGGAACTCTGCATTCAAATGGGTGTATCTTTCCTTTTCTCCTTTGCTTTTCCCTTGTCTTCTTTTCACAGCTATTTGTAAGGCCTCCTCAGACAACCATCTTGCCTTCTTGCATTTCTTTTCCATGGGGATGGTCTTGATCCCTGTCTCCTGTATAATGTCACAAACCTCCATCCATAGTTCATCAGGCCCTTTGTCTATCAGATCTAGCCCCTTAAATCTATTTCTCACTTCCACTGTATAGTCATAACGGATTTGATTTAAGTCATACCTGAATGGTCTAGTGGTTTTCCCCACTTTCTTCAATTTCAGTCTGACTTTGGCAATAAGGAGTTCATGATCTGAGCCACAGTCAGCTCCCGGTCTTGTTTTTGTTGACTGTAGAGTTTCTCCATCTTTGGCTGCAAAGGATATAATCAATCTGATTTCAGTGTTGACCATCTGGTGATTTTCATGTGTAGAGTCTTCTCCTGTGGTGTTGGAAGAGGGTGTGTTTGCTATGACCAGTGTGTTCTCTTGGCAAAACTCTATTAGCCTTTGTCCTGCTTCATTCTGTACTCCAAGGCCAAATTTGCCTGTTACTCCAGGTGTTTCTTGACTTCCTACTTTTGCATTCCAATCCCCTATAATGAAAAGGACATCTTTTTGGGGTGTTAGTTCAAAAAAGTCTTGTAGATCTTCATAGAACCATTCAACTTCAGCTTCTTCAGTGTTACTGGTCAGGGCATAGGCTTGGATTACTGTGATATTGAATGGTTTGCCTTGGAAACGAACAGAGATCATTCTGTTGTTTTTGAGATTGCACCCAAGTACTGCATTTCAGACTCTTTTGTTGACCATGATGGCTACTCCATTTCTTCTAAGGGATTCCTGCCCACAGTAGTAGATGTAATGGTCATCTGAGTTAAATTCACCCATTCCAGTTCATTTTAGTTTGCTGATTCCTAGAATGTCAACATTCACTCTTGCCATCTCCCGTTTGACCACTTTCAATTTGCCTTGATTCATGGACCTAGCATTCCAGATTCCTATGCAATATTGCTCTTACAGCATCGGACCTTGCTTCTATCACCAGTCATATCCACAACCTGGTATTGTTTTTGTTTTGGCTCCATCTCTTCATTCTTTCTGGAGTTATTTCTCCACTGATCTCAAGTAGCATATTGGGCACCTACTGACCTGGGGAGTTCCTCTTTCAGTGTCCTCTCATTTTGCCTTCTCATGGGGATCTCAAGGCAAGCATACTGAAGTGGTTTGCCATTCCCTTCTCCAGTGGACCACATTCTGTCAGACCTCTGCACCATGACCTGTCCGTCTTGGGTGGCCCCACAAGGCATGGCTTAGTTTCATTGAGTTAGACAAAACTGTGGTCCATATGATCAGATTGGCTAGTTTTCTGTGATTATGGTTTCCGTGTGTCTGCCCTTTGATGCCCTCTCGCAACACCTACTGTCTTACTTGGGTTTCTCTTACCTTGGACGGGGGATATCTCTTCACAGCTGCTCCAGCAAAGGTAATGTCTATTTGCTAATCTTATCAGTTCAGTTCAGTTAGTCGCTCAGTCATTTCCAACTCTTTGCTAACCCCATGGACTGCAGATGCCAGGCTTCTCTGTCCATCACCAATGCTGGAGCTTGCTCAAACTTATGTCCACTGAGTCAGTGATGCTATCCAACTATCTCATCTCTGTTGTCCCCTTCTCCTCCTGCCTTCAATCTTGCCCACTATCAGGGTCTTTTTCAATGAGTCAGTTCTTCACATAAGGTGGCCAAAGTACTGGAGTTTCAACTTCAGCATCAGTCCTTGCAAAGAATATTCAGGACTTATTTCCTTTAGGATGGACTGGTTTGATCTTCTTGCTGTCCAAGAGCCTTTCAAGAGTCTTCTCCAGCATCACAGTTCAAAAGCATCAATTCTTTGGCGCTCAGCTTTCTTTATGGTCGAACTCTCACATTCATACATGACTCCTGGAAAAACCATAGCCTTGACTAGATGGACCATTGTCAGCAAACTAATTCTGCTTTTTAATATGCTGTCTAGGTTTGGTCAGAGCTTTTCTTCAAGGAGCAAGCATCTTTTAGTTTTATGGCATCAGTCACCATCTGCAGTGATTTTGGAGCCCAAGAAAATAGTCTATCACTGTTTCCATTATTTCCCCATCATTTTGCCATGAAGTGATGGGATTGGATGCCATGATCCTAGTTTTTTGAATGTTGAGTTTTAAGTCAGCTTTTTCACTTTCCTCTTTCACTTTCATCAAGAGACTCTTCAGTTAATCCCATAGTCCTAATTTATCCTCCCTACTTCCTATTTGGTAACCATAAGTTTGTTTTCAATGACCTTGAATCTATTTCTGTTTTGTAAATAAGTTCACTTGTATCCCCCCCCCTTTTTTTTTTGATGCCACATATAAGTGAATATTTGTCTTTCTCTGACTTGGTATGATAATCTCTAGGTCCATTATGTTGCTACAACTGCCGATATTTCATTCTTTTCTGTGGCTCACTCCCAATCTTAGTAGGCCAGGAATTTGATACATGATAGTGAGAGAGTCAATTCCTAGGCAGGTTGATAAGAACTCCAGGGTCCCCAAGGAGGAGAGAGGGGTCTGGGGTTCTCAAGGAGGAGAAAAGCACAAGATTTTCTTGTTTTAAGCCCAGAGCTGATGATTGCACAACAAACAACTCAGTTTAAATGCTGTACTAAGGGTTATAGAACAACAGTGTATCCTGCTTGAGGACAGCTTCTCCTTGAAAACCTTCTGACTAATCCTGTTATCTTACATGTACATTATGGGAGTGGGTCTAGGAAGATCTTTCAATTGTTAGTTCTAATCCAGTCATCTTAAAATGTAAATTGTGGGGGTGGGTCTGGTAAAATGTTTACAAACTTGAGACATTCTTTTGATTCCTTGTAATCAGTTCAGTTCAGTTCAGTCACTCAGTGGTGTCCAACTTTGTGACCCCATGAACTGCAGCACGCCAGCCCTCCCTGTCCATCACCAACTCCCAGAACTTACTCAAACTCATGTCCATTGAGTCGGTGATGCCATCCAACCATCTCATCCTCTGCCGTCCTCTTCTACTCTCCCCTTCAATCATTCCCAGCATCAGGATCTTCTCAAATGAGTCAGTTCTTCACATCAGGTGGAGTTTCAGCTTCAACATCAGTCCTTCCAATGAATATTCAGGACTGATTTCCTTTAGGATGGACTGTTGCATCTCCTTGCAGTCCAAAGGACTCTCAAGAGTCTTCTCCAACACCACAGTTCAAAAGCATCAATTCGGAGGAGGAGCCAAGATGGCGGAGGAGTAGGACGGGGAGACCACTTTCTCTCCTAGAAATTCATCAAAAGAATAACTGTACGCAGAGCAAACTTCACAAAACAACTTCTGATCGCTAGCAGAGGTCACCAGGCGCCCAGAAAAGCAGCCCATTGTCTTCGAAAGGAGGTAGGACAAAATATAAACGATAAAAAGTGAGACAAAAGAGCTAAGGACGGAGATCCGTCCCGGGAAGGGTCTTAATAGAGGACGTTCCCAGACACCGGGGAACCCTCGACCTGGCGGGCCTGGGGGAAGTGTTTGAATCTCAGAGGGCAACCTGACTGGGAGAGAAACAATAATAAAACCCACAGATTACGAGCCTAAAAGCAACTCCCAGCAGGAAAGTACCCCAGACACCCGCATCCGCCACCAGCAAGTGGGAGCGGAACGGAGAGGAGCGAGCGGCATTATTTGGGGCAGGGTCCGGGCCTGAGAGCCCTGTGGACAATCGGAGGGAGCTTTTGTGAGTTCCCAGCTTGAACTGTGGGAGAGCAAGAGAGAGAAAATTAACCGGCCAGAACACGCTGCCTGCGGTTCGCAGAGCAAAGGGACCGAGATTCTGGATGGTCGACATCCGCCGGGAGGGTCGCGGCGAGACAAAGGGCACAGGCACCCGACCGGCGCAGGCGGGGACTGGGGCTAGGGACGCGGCGGGCAGAAGGCGCACGCACCGGACTGGCGCCGGCGGAATCTGAGACTGGGACCGCGGAAGGGAGTGGGCGCGCGCACCCGGGGAGAGTGCGCCCGTCAAGCGTCAAGCCCCTTGCTGCCTGGACTGCTCTTACGGGGAGGGCACAGGGAGCAGGCGCAGATCTCAGTTCGGACCCTTGGCGGAACACCCGAGGGCTGGAACTGCGCGCAGCGCCGCTCCATATAGAACAGCTGGGAGCCTGAGCAGCTCCGGAGCCCGAGCAACTCTAGCCCCTCCCTGCAGCGCGACGGAACTAGCTACCTGAATAAGAGTCCACCTCCGCCCGCTTGGGTCAGGGCGGAAATGAGACCCTGAAGAGCCTGGAAAACAGAAGCCAAACCGCTTCAGAAGGAACTGGTGCAACAGATTAAAATCCCTGTAGGAAACACTGACCACACCACAAGGGTCCTGTAGATATCAAGAAGTGTAAGCTGGAACGAGGAGCTATCTGAAACTGAGCCGAACCCACACTGACCGCAACAGCTCCAGAGAACTTCCTACATATATTTTTACTTTTTTTTTTTTTTTTAAGCAGGGAAAAAAAAAAAGAAAATTTTTTTTTTAGTTTTATTTTTTCTTTTTAATTTTTTCTCTTTTATTTTCCTTTAAAATTCCCTATTACTCCCCCATTACTCCTTAACATTCATTTTCATAAATTCTTACGATTTTTGTAGTTAGGGAAAATTTTTTTTTCCTCTTTTTTTTTTTTTTCCCTTCTCCTCCTCTATTTTTTATTTTTTTTTTTCTTCTTCTCTTATTTCTTTTAAAGTCCTCTAGTACTCCTCTACTACTCCTTAATTATTCATTTTCAATACACTATAACCTTACAAATAGGAGAGGAAAAAAGGAAAAAAAAGAAGAGAAGCCTTATTTTTAAACCGAACCTCATATATATTTCTAAAATTTTTGGGGGGGTGTTTTTGTTTTTTTTTTTAATATAGTATTTTTATGAGTCTAACCTATACTCTAGATTTTTAATTTTTGTTCTTCAGTATATGATATAAACTGTAAACATTTAAGAATCCAATATTCAGTTTCCATTTTTATTCAGGAGTGTGGTGATTATTCTCTCCCAATCTTGACTCTCTGTTTTCTACCTCAGAACACCTCTATTTCCTCCTTTCCCCTTCTCTTCCCAATTCAATTCTGTGAATCTTTGCTGGTGTCTGGGCTACGGAGAACACTCTAGGAACAGACGACTGCATAGATCTGTCTCTCTCCTCTTGAGTCCCCCTTTTTCTCCTCCTGCTTATCTCTATTTCCCTCTTCCCTGTCCTCTTCTTCATGTAACTCTGTGAACCTCTCTGGGAGCCCCTAACAGGGGAGAATCTTTTCGCCATTAACCTAGAAGTTTTATTATCAGTGCTGTATAGTTGGAGAAGTCCTGAGACTACAGGAAGAATAAAACTGAAATCCAGAGGCAGGAGATTTAAGCCCAAAACCTGAGAACACCAGAAAACTCCTGACTACATGGAACTTTAAGTAATAAGAGACCGTCCAAAAGCCTTCATACCTACACTGAAACCAACCAACACTCAGGAGCCAACAAGTTTTAGAGCAAGACATATCACACAAATTCCCCAACAACACAGGAACATAGCCCTGAAAGTCAACATACAGACTGCCCAAAGTCACACCTAACACATAGACCCATCTCAAAACTCATTACTGGGCACACCATTGCTCTTCAAAGAGAAGAAATCAAGTTCCATGCTCCAGAATACTGAAACAAGCTTCCCTAACCAGGAAACCTTGACAAGTCAACCGTCCAACCCCACCCACTGGGTAAAAACTCCACAATAAAAAGAAATCACAGACCTCCAGAATACAGAAAACCCACTCCAGACACAGCAATCTAAACAAGATGAAAAGGCAGAGAAATACCCAACAGGTAAAGGAACATGACAAGTGCCCACCAAGTCAAACAAAAGAGGAGGAGATAGGGAATCTATCTGAAAAAGAATTTGATAGATAGAATAATGATAATAAAAATGATCCAAAATCTTGAAAACAAAATGGAGTTACAGATAAATAGCCTGGAGACAAAGATTGAAAAGATGCAAGAAATGTTTAATAAAGACCTAGAAGAAATAAAAGAGAGTCAATTAAAAATGAATAATGCAATGAATGAGATCAAAAACACTTTGGAGGGAACCAAGAGTAGAATAACGGAGACAGAAGATAGGATAAGTGAGGTAGAAGATAGAATGGTGGAAATAAATGAAGCAGAGAGGAAAAAAGAAAAAAGGATCAAAAGAAATGAGGACAACCTCAGGTACCTCTGGGACAATGTGAAACGCCCCAACATTCGAATCATAGGAGTCCCAGAAGAAGAAGACAAAAAGAAAGGCCACGAGAAAATACTCGAGGAGATAATAGCTGAAAACTTCCCTAAAATGGGGAAGGAAATAGCCACCCAAGTCCAAGAAACCCAGAGAGTCCCAAACAGGATAAACCCAAGGCGAAACACTCCAAGACACATAGTAATCAAATTAACAAAGATCAAACACAAAGAACAAATACTAAAAGCAGCAAGGGAGAAACAACAAATAACACACAAAGGGATTCCCATAAGGATAACAGCTGATCTATCAATAGAAACCCTCCAGGCCAGAAGGGAATGGCAGGACTTAATGAAAGTAATGAAAGAGAATAATCTACAACCTAGATTACTGTACCCAGCAAGGATCTCATTCAGATATGAAGGAGAATTCAAAAGCTTTACAGACAAGCAAAAGCTGAGAGAATTCAGCACCACCAAACCAGCTCTTCAACAAATGCTAAAGGATCTTCTCTAGACAGGAAATGCAGAAAGGTTGTATAAACGTGAACCCAAAACAACAAAGTAAATGGCAACGGGACCACACCTATCAATAATTACCTTAAATGTAAATGGGTTGAATGCCCCAACCAAAAGACAAAGAATGGCTGAATGGATACAAAAACAAGACCCCTATATATGCTGCCTACAAGAGACCCACCTCAAAACCAGAGACACATACAGACTAAAAGTGAAGGGCTGGAAAAAATATTTCATGCAAATGGAGACCAAAAGAAAGCAGGAGTCGCAATACTCATATCAGATAAAATAGACTTTCAAATAAAGGATGTGAAGAGAGACAAAGAAGGACACTACATAATGATCAAAGGATCAATCCAAGAAGAAGATATAACAGTTATAAACATATATGCACCCAACATAGGAGCACCGCAATATGTACGGCAAACGCTAATGAGTATGAAAGAGGAAATTAATAGCAACACAATAATAGTGGGAGACATTAATACCCCACTCACAACTATGGATAGATCAACTAAACAGAAAATCAACAAGGAAACACAAACCTTAAATGATACAATGGACCAGCTAGACCTAATTGATATCTATAGGACATTTCACCCCAAAACAATCAATTTCACCTTTTTCTCAAGTGCACACGGAACCTTCTCCAGAATAGATCACATCCTGGGCCATAAATCTGGTCTTGGAAAATTCAGAAAAATTGAAATCATTCCAGTCATCTTTTCTGATCACAGTGCAGTAAGATTAGATCTCAATTCCAGGAAAAAAATTGTTAAAAACTCAAACATATGGAGGCTAAATAACACGCTTCTGAATAACCAACAAATCATAGAAGAAATCAAAAAAGAAATCAAAATATGTATAGAAATGAATGAAAATGAAAACACAACAACTCAAAACCTATGGGACACTGTAAAAGCAGTGCTAAGGGGAAGGTTCATAGCATTACAGGCTTACATCAAGAAACAAGAAAAAAGCCAAATAAATAACCTAACTCTACACCTAAAGCAGTTAGAGAAGGAAGAAATGAAGAACCCCAGGGTCAGCAGAAGGAAAGAAATCTTAAAAATTAGGGCAGAAATAAATGCAAAAGAAACTAAAGAGACCATAGCAAAAATCAACAAAGCTAAAAGCTGGTTTTTTGAAAAAATAAACAAAATTGACAAACCATTAGCAAGACTCATTAAGAAACAAAGAGAGAAGAACCAAATTAACAAAATAAGAAATGAAAAGGGTGAGATCACAAAAGACAACACTGAAATACAAAGGATCATAAGAGACTACTACCAGCAGCTCTATGCCAATAAAATGGACAACTTGGATGAAATGGACAAATTCTTAGAAAAGTATAACTTTCCAAAACTGAACCAGGAAGAAATAGAAGATCTTAACAGAACCATCACAAGCAAGGAAATCGAAACTGTAATCAAAAATCTTCCAGGAAACAAAAGCCCAGGACCAGATGGCTTCACAGCTGAATTCTACCAAAAATTTAGAGAAGAGCTAACACCTATCTTACTCAAACTCTTCCAGAAAATTGCAGAAGAAGGTAAGCTTCCAAACTCATTCTATGAGGCCACCATCACCCTAATTCCAAAACCAGACAAAGATGCCACAAAAAAAGAAAACTACAGGCCAATATCACTGATGAACATAGATGCAAAAATCCTTAACAAAATTCTAGCAAACAGAATCCAACAACATATTAAAAAAATCATACACCATGACCAAGTGGGCTTTATCCCAGGAATGCAAGGATTCTTTAATATCCGCAAGTCAATCAATGTAATACACCACATTAACAAATTGAAAGATAAAAACCATATGATTATCTCAATAGATGCAGAGAAAGCCTTTGACAAAATTCAACACCCATTTATGATTAAAACTCTCCAGAAAGCAGGAATAGAAGGAACATACCTCAACATAATAAAAGCTATATATGACAAACCCACAGCAAGCATCACCCTCAATGGTGAAAAATTGAAAGCATTTCCCCTGAAATCAGGAACAAGACAGGGGTGCCCACTCTCACCACTACTATTCAACATAGTCTTGGAAGTTTTGGCCACAGCAATCAGAGCAGAAAAAGAAGTAAAAGGAATCCAGATAGGAAAAGAAGAAGTGAAACTCTCGCTGTTTGCAGATGACATGATCCTCTACATAGCAAACCCTAAAGACTCTACCAGAAAATTACTAGAGCGAATCAACGAATATAGTAAAGTTGCAGGATATAAAATTAATACACAGAAATCCCTTGCATTTCTATACACTAACATGAGAAAACAGAAAGAGAAATTAAGGAAACAATACCATTCACCATTGCAACAAAAAGAATAAAATACTTAGGAGTATATCTACCTAAAGAAACAAAAGACCTGTACATAGAAAACTATAAAACACTGATGAAAGAAATCAAAGAGGACACAAACAGATGGAGAAACATACCGTGTTCATGGATTGGAAGAATCAATATTGTCAAAATGGCTATTCTACCCAAAGCAATCTATAGATTCAATGCAATCCCTATCAAGCTACCAACGGTATTTTTCACAGAACTAGAACAAATAATTTCACAATTTGTATGGAAATACAGAAAACCACGAATAGCCAAAGTAATCTTGAGAAAGAAGAATGGAACTGGAGGAATCACCCTCCCTGACTTCAGACTCTACTACAAAGCCACAGTCATCAAGACAGTATGGTACTGGCACAAAGACAGAAATATAGATCAATGGAACAGAATAGAAAGCCCAGAGATAAATCCACGAACCTATGGACACCTTATCTTTGACAAAGGAGGCAAGGATATACAATGGAAAAAAGACAACCTCTTTAACAAGTGGTGCTGGGAAAACTGGTCAACCACTTGTAAAAGAATGAAACTAGAACACTTTCTAACACCATACACAAAAATAAACTCAAAATGGATTAAAGATCTAAATGTAAGACCAGAAACTATAAGACTCCTAGAGGAGAACATAGGCAAAACACTCTCTGACATAAATCTCAGCAGGATCCTCTATGACCCACCTCCCAGAATATTGGAAATAAAAGCAAAACTAAACAAATGGGACCTAATGAAACTTAAAAGCTTTTGCACTACAAAGGAAACTATAAGTAAGGTGAAAAGACAGCCCTCAGATTGGGAGAAAATAATAGCAAATGAAGAAACAGACAAAGGATTAATCTCAAAAATATACAAGCAACTCCTGAAGCTCAATTCCAGAAAAATAAATGACCCAATCAAAAAATGGGCCAAAGAACTAAACAGACATTTCTCCAAAGAAGACATACAGATGGCTAACAAACACACGAAAAGATGCTCAACATCACTCATTATTAGAGAAATGCAAATCAAAACCACAATGAGATACCATTACACGCCAGTCAGGATGGCTGCTATCCAAAAGTCTACAAGCAATAAATGCTGGAGAGGGTGTGGAGAAAAGGGAACCCTCTTACACTGTTGGTGGGAATGCAAACTAGTACAGCCACTATGGAAAACAGTGTGGAGATTTCTTAAAAAACTGGAAATAGAACTGCCATATGACCCAGCAATACCACTTCTGGGCATACACACCGAGGAAACCAGATCTGAAAGAGACACGTGCACCCCAATGTTCATCGCAGCACTGTTTATAATAGCCAGGACATGGAAGCAGCCTAGATGCCCATCCGCAGATGAATGGATAAGGAAGCTGTGGTACATATACACCATGGAATATTACTCAGCCGTTAAAAAGAATTCATTTGAATCAGTTCTAATGAGATGGACGAAACTGGAGCCCATTATACAGAGTGAAGTAAGCCAGAAAGATAAAGAACATTACAGCATACTAACACATATATACGGAATTTAGAAAGATGGTAACGATAACCCTATATGCAAAACAGAAAAAGAAACACAGAAGTACAGAACAGACTTTTGAACTCCGTGGGAGAAGGTGAGGGTGGGATGTTTCAAAAGAACAGCATGTATATTATCTATGGTGAATCAGATCACTAGCCCAGGTGGGATGCATGAGACGAGTGCTCGGGCCTGGTGCACTGGGAGGACCCAGAGGAGTCGGGGGGAGAGGGAGGTGGGAGGGGGGATCGGGATGGGGAATACGTGTAACTCAATGGCTGATTCGTGTCAATGTATGACAAAACCCACTGAAATGTTGTGAAGTAACTGGCCTCCAACTAATAAAATAAAATTAAAAAAAAAAAAAAAGCATCAATTCTTCAGCCCTCAGCTTTGTTTAGAGTCCAACTCTCATATCCATACATGACTGCCGGAGAAACCATAGCCTTGACTAGTTGGACCTTTGTTGGCAAGGTAATGTCTCTGCTTTTTAATATGCTGTCTAGGTTGGTCATAACTTTTCTTTCAAGGAGCAAGCATCTTTTAATTCCATGGCTGCAGTCACCATCTGCTGTGATTTTGGAGCCCCAAAAATAAAGTCAGCCACTGTTTCCACTGTTTCCCCACCTATTTGCCATGAAGTGATGGGACCAGATGCCATGATCTTAGTTTTCTGAATGTTGAGTTTTAAGTCAATTTTTTCACTCTCCTCTTTCAATTTCGTAAAGAGGCTTTTTAGTTCTTTGCTTTCTGCCATATGGATGGTGTCATCTGCATATCTGAGGTTATTGATATTTCTCCTGGCAATCTTGATTCTAGCTTGTGCTTCATCCAGCCCAGCATTTCTCATGATGTACTCTGCATATAAGTTAAATAAGCAGGGTGACAATATACAGCCTTGATGTACTCCTTTTCCTATTTGGAACCATTCTGTTGTTCCATGTCCAGTTCTAACTGTTGCTTCCTGACCTGCATACATATTTCTCAAGAGGTGGGTTAGGTGGTCTGGTATTCCCATCTCTTTCAGAATTTTCCACAGTTTATTGTGATCCACACAGTCAAAGGTTTTGGCAAAGTCCATAAAGCAGAAATAGATGTTTTTCTGGAACTCTCTTGCTTTTTCGATGATCCAGTGGATGTTGGCAATTTGATCTCTTGTTCCTCTGCCTTTTCTAAAACCACCTTGAACATCTGGAAGTTCATGGTTCATGTAACCAATTAAAAAAGTATAGAACACCCTTGTTTAGACTAGTGAGGGGAGTACTCTCTGTCCCCCTTCTGATGTCTATGGCAGAAGATTTCTCTGTCCCCTTTTCACTTTAACAAAACTCTGCTACACAAAAGCTCTCCAAAAGTCTGTTTCCCCAATCCTGTGTAAATTTTGGCAGCTGTGTGGTGGGGTTAATGACAACCTCCTCTAAGAGGGCTTATGCCATACCCAGGTCTACTGCATTAGCCCCACCATAGAGTCACCAGAACTTACACAGGACTGGGGAAACAGACTCTTAGAGGGTACAAACAAAAGCTTGTGTGCACCAGGACCCAGGAGAAAGGAGCAGTGACTCTACAAGAGACTGACTCAGACTTGCCTGTGAGTGTGCAGGAGTCCCCAGCAGAAGCCAGTGGGTCAGTGGTGGACTGCTCCAGGGTTAGGGGCACTGAGTGCAGCAGTGTGTGCATGAGACATTTTGAACCTTTTGAAGGAGGTCACCATTATCTTCATTACCTCCACCATAATTTGACCTCAGGTCAAACAACAGGGAGGGAACACAGCCCCAACCATCAACAGAAAATTGCATTAAAGATTTAGTGGGATGGCCCCACCCATCAGAACAAGACCCAGTTTTCTCCGCAGTCAGTCTTTCCCACCAAGAAGCTTCAATAAGCCTCCTACTTTTTTCCATCAGAGGGCAGACAGAATGAAAACCACAATCACAGAAAACTAACCAATCTGATCACATGGACCACAGCCTTGTCTAACTCAATGAAACTATGAGCTATGCCGTGTATGACCACCCAAGACAGACAGGACATGGTAGAGAGTTCTGACGAAACATGGTCCACTGGAGAAGGGAATGGCAAACCACTTCAGTATTCTTGCCTTGAGAACCCCATGAACAGTATGAAAAGGCAAAAAGATAGGACACTGAAAGATGAACTCCCCAGGTTGGTAGGTGTCCAATATGCTCCTGGAGATCAGTGGAGAAATGACTCCAGAAAGAATGAAGAGAGGGAACCAGAGCAAAAACAGCATCCAGTTGTGGATATGACAGGTGATAGAAGTAAAGTCTGATGCTGTAAAGAACAATATTGCATAGGAACCTGGAATGTTAGGTCCATGAATCAAGGCAAATTGGAAGTCGTCAAACAGGAGATGGCAAGAGTGAACATCGATATTTTAGGAATCGGTGAACTAAAATGGACTTGAATAGGTGAATTTAACTCAGATGACCATTAAATCTACTACCATGGGCAAGAATCTGTTAGAAGAAATGGTGTAGTCCTCATAGTCAACAAAAAAGTCCAAAATGCAGTACTTGGATGCAATCTCAAAAATGACAGAATGATCTCTGTTCGTTTCCAAGGCAAACCATTCAATATCACAGTAATCCAAGCTTATGCCCTGACCACTAGTGCTGAAGAAGCTAAAGTTGAACGGTTCTATGAAGACCTACAGGACCATCTAGACTAACACCCCAAAAAGATGTCCTTTTCAACATGGGGACTGGAATGCAAAAGTACAAAGTCAAGAGATACTGGGAGTAACAGGCAAATTTGACTTTGGAGTACAAAATGAAGCAGGTCAAAGGCTAACAGAGTTCTGCCAAGAGAATGCACTGGTTATAGCAAACACCCTCTTCCAACAACACAAGAGAAGACACACATGGACATCACCAGATGGTCAATAGTGAAATCAGTCAATGGTGAAATCAGTGAAATAATATAAAAGATTATATTCTTTGCAGCCAAAGATGGAGAATCTCTATACAGTCAGCAAAAACAAGACCAGGAGTTGACTGTGGCTCAGATCATGAACTCCTTATTGCCAAATTCAGACTTAAATTGAAGAAAGTGGGGAAAACCACTAGACCATTCAGGTATGACCTAAGTCAAATCCCTAACAATTATATAGTGAAAGTGACAAATAGTTTCAAGGGATTAGATCTAATAGACAGAGTGCCTGTAGAGCTATGGACAGAGGTTCGTGACATTGTACAGGAGGCAGGGATCAAGAACATCCCCAAGAAAAGGAAAGGCAAAAAGGCAAAATGATTGTCTGAGGAGGCCGTACAAATAGCTGAAAAAAGAAAAGATGCAAAAGGCAAAGAAGAAAAGGAAAGATACACCCATTTGAACACAGAGTTCCCAAGAATAACAAGGAGAGATAAGAAAGCCTTCCTCAGTGATCAATGCAAAGAAATAGAGGAAAAGAATAGAATGGGAAAGACTAGAGATCTCTTCAAGAAAATTAGAGATACTAAGGGAACATTTCATGCAAAGATGGGCACAATTAAGGAAAGAAATAGTATGAACCTAACAGAAGCAGAAGATATTAAGAAGTGGTGGTAAGAATACACAGAAGAACTATACAGAAAAGATCTTCATGACCCAGATAACCATGATGGTGTGGTCACTCACCTAGAGCCAGACATCCTGGGATGCGAAGTCAAGTGGGCCTTAGGAAGCATCACTACAAACAAAGCTAGTGAAGGTGGTGGAATTCCAGTTGAGTTATTTCAAATCATAAAACATGATGCTGTGAAAATGCTACACTCAAAGTGCCAGCAAATTTGGAAAATTCAGCAGTGGCCACAGGATTGGAAAAGGTCAGTTTTCATTCTAATCCCAAAGAAAAACAATGCCAAAGAATGCTAAAACTACTGCACAATTGAACTCATCTCACATGCTAGCAAAGTAATGCTCAAAATTCTGCAGGCCAGGTTTCAACTGAATGTGAACCGTTAACTTCCGTATGTTCAAGTTAGATGTAGAAAAGGCAGAAGAACCAGAGTTCAAATTGCCAACATCTGCTGAATCATCAAAAAAGAAAGAGCGTTCCAGAAAAACATCTACTTCTGCTTTGTTGACTATGCCAAAGCCTTTGACTGTGTAGATCACAACAACTGAAAAATTCTTCAAGAGATGGGAATACCAGATCACCTGACCTGCCTCCTGAGAAACCTGTACACAGGTCAAGAAGCAACAGTTAGAACTAGACATGAAACAACAGATAGGTTCCAAATAGGGAATGGAGTACATCAAGGCTGTATACTGTCACCCTGCTTATTTATCTTATATGCAGAGTACATCATGGGAAATGCTGGCCTGGAAGAAACACAATCTGAAATCAAGATTTCTGGGAGAAATATCAATTACCTCAGATATGCAGATGACATCACCCTTATGGCAGAAAGCAATGAGGAACTAAAGAGCCTCTTGATGAATGTGAAAGAGGAGAGTGAAAAAGTTGGCTTAAAACTCAACATTCAGAAAATAAAGTTCACGGCGTCCGGTCCCATCACTTCATGGCAAATAGATGGAGAAACAATGGAAACAGTGACAGCTTTATTTTTTGGGCTCCAAAATCATGGCAGATGGTGACCACAGCCATGAAAGTAGAAGATGCTTTCTCCTTGGAAAAAAGTTATGACCAACCTAGACAGCATATTAAAAAGCAGAGACATTACTTTGCCAACAAAGGTCCATCTAGTCAAGGTTATGGTTTTTCCAGTAGTCATGTCTGGATGTGTTAGTTGGACTATAAAGAAAGCTGAGGGCAGAAGAATTGATGCTTTTGAACTGTGGTGTTGGAGAAGACTCTTGAGAGTTTCTTGGCCTGCAAGGAGATGCAACTAGTCCATCCTAAAGGAAATCAGTCCTGAATATTCATTGGAAGGACTGATGCTGAAGCTGAAACTCCAATACACTGGCCACCTGATATGAAGAAATGGCTCACTGGTAAAGACCCTGATGCTGGGAAAGATTGAAGGCAGGAAGAGAAGGGGAGGATAGAGTATGAGATGGTTGGATGGCATTACTGACTCTATGGAATTGAATTTGAGTAAGCTCCGGGAGTTGGTGATTGACAGGGAAGCCTGGCATGCTGCAGTCCATGGGGTTGCAGAGAGTCAAACACGACTGAGTGACTGAACTGAACTGAACTGAACAGACACAAAATCTCTTGAGTGATCAAGCCTGGTTCCTGGTCCCAAGGCTAAATCTTTTTCGGAGATCACAAATCCAACATCATTCACCATAAGCTTTCAGTAGGTAAATAAATAGATAGATATATTCTTCCAATGGCAGCAGAATAAAAGCTATTTCTTCTTCAATGCCTCTTTAGCCAGGAAGAGAAAGTAATTCTTAAAAAAAGTCTTCTTCCATGATAGCCAAAGTCCAATTTCCAGACTTCTTGAGATTCCAGCATTTAGATCCAGGTCCCAGAACAGACCCGGCTTCTTGATCACACACTGTCCCTGGAGAAGTCATGCTTGTCAAATGATCAAAGCTATATATCACCTGTATGTCTTAGAGGAGGTGACCTCATTAAACCATACCTGTTTCTGACGTGCAGAGAAGACTGTGTTGGGTTTCTTAGGATCCCCATTTTTATCCAGGCAGCCATCTGTAGCCCAATCTAACCATCCACTTTTAGATCATCTCTGCAAACATTGTGCAACTCCAAACATTCAAAGACACAGACACAATGGTTTCTAAACATTTTGGATTTGTCACAACACTACATTTATCCTTTTCACTCCCCACTCACCTAAGAGCCATAGGCATAAATTTGATTTTCCTGAACTAAAAAGAATCACAATGAAGTGATTTTGAAAGCATTTTTGAGACTTTTGCCAATTTCTTTAAGCTTTGTCAACAGCCTCAGGTGTCAAAAGACCAGCACTCCTTATCACCCATCTAAAGGCCTCTTGGCAATCTCATTAGTACTGAAGGTTAGTTTACCATTTCATTTGGCCTTTTCAAGATGTAATTTTTTTCCCTTTTATTCACACTAGATCTTCAGCCAAGAAAATGTACTCCCAGCTTCCCTTGGAGGAAGATTTTGCTTTTATTGTTTTTACTGCACTTATTTTTCTTTCTTTTTTTCTTATGATAGCTTGCCATGTTCCCTCTCAATTTTGTTCTTATGATGATATTTAACCGTTTGATACCTGCTACCTTTATTGATAGCAAAATGGTAGCTTATTTGTCTCTTCCCTTTGAAACTCAGGAAGGATTTGTCAAGCGTGATGTTTAAAAAAAAACAAACCAACTGTTATCTGTTTGGCAGAGAGTCACTGCTGTGTTTGTGACGCTTCCCTCCTGTACCTTTCCCTGGGACTGACAGTTTTCTGGTCTGTTTCACTGGCATTGTATTCCCCTACACAGTCCCATCCCAGCAGTTTGGTAGCGAGTCTATGTGATGAATGAGTCTTGGTGAACTGGAAATCACAGTTAACATTTGGAGTCCTCCACACTCTCCCTCAACCATGTATAGGCCACCTCACATCTTTTTTCTGCTGCAAAGAACCATGTAACTTACTCTAATACCTATTCATCTGTCTACAAGATGAGATTGTAGAAACCTTAGTGAAAGACTATGAAATCTTAGTGAATACAAAACATGGCTGCCATATCTAGGATTTTCTCAGCTATCCCTTTCCCCATGTGGAGCTTGCACTGTTTAAAATTTAAGTTTTCTGATATCTAAAGGCTAGTTTTCTGGTTAGGCCAAAGAAAGCATGAATGTTAATGAGCACCATTTTAATCAACTCTCTCAAGCTTTACCAAACCATTCAACTATCTCATTGCTAAGAAAGATTCTATAAACTCTTTTCAGATGAAAATCCTTTGGACTGGTGCCTTACAGACCAACCTTGAGAACAGTTTAATGTGATTGGGCTTTTATTGTTTTCAGTGCTTTCAAAGAAAGGAAAATATTTACTACATCTGATACTTTGTCTCTAGTCAACTGATGTTTTAAAAAGACAAGGTCTCTTTGAGCACTTTATTTTCTTCTAAGTACTCAGAAAAGTATTCTGTTCTGCAATGCTCTCATAATGTTCCATCTGTTCTGATTTTTCAGAGGCTTTTTTTTTTCTTTTTTATAAAAATCTCCTCAGAAAATTCAATGAAAAAAGGTAAAGGCTTTACTGCCAGTAAATTTTTGTTTCTCTTCTTTCTGGGAAAGAGCCAGTTTGAGTTTAAAAATAGACCTGAGAAATGTCTAGCTTGAGATTCATTCAACCCACTAATATTTGCTCTAGAATAATAAAGGAGATTTGATACATCTGAACTAAAATGATCCCCATATTTGTCACCTTTCCATTTCAGATCAAATAAAACACCAAAGCAGCCTTCTGTCGAAGCATAATTCATTATGTCAACCGCCCCCTCTATCTTATTTTTAATTTATCCTGAGAAAAGTGAAGTTGGCAACTTAGGTCATTCAAAACACCCCATGTTAAATGTTTATCAATTGAAGCTATTTGTTATTAACTTCCAATAGCAGTTACTTTGGTTCTAATATCAGACACCCACTGGGAGAAAAATATTGGGGCAATAAAAAAATGACTTAATTTTAAAGTTTTTTAAAAATGATATTATTGAGGTATAATTGATATCAATAAATGTCACAAAATCTAAGTATACAATCAATGAATTCTTTTAAGTGCATATAATTGTTTAACTGCCCTTGCAGTTATGGCAAAGAGAATTTCCATCAACCCAAAAGCTTACCTTTGCTCCTTTGTGATTTTTTTCCTATCTTTGGCAACCACTCATCGCCTTTCAGTAACTCTAGTTTCTACTTTTCTAGTATATTACATAAATGGAATCACACAGTGTATGGTTTTTCATGTCTGCCTTCTTTTGCTTACCATAATGATTTTGGGACTCATTCATGTTGTTGTGTGATTCAGTAGTATGTTGGTTTTTATTGCTGAGTAGTATTCCATCATTTGGATATAGCACACAGTCTACCCATTCACAAGCTGATGAACATTTGTGTGTTTCAGGGACTTCCCTTGTGGTCCAGTGGTTAAGAATCTGCCTCCCATTGCAGGGGATGTGGGCTCAATCCCTCGTCAGGGAACTAAGACCCCGCAAGGCTTGGGGCAACTAAGCCCGAGTGCCACAACTAGAGAAAGCCTGCATGCAGCAAGGAAGACCCAGCACAACCAGAAAAAAAGCAAAAAAAGAAACTGGATGTCTCCAGTTTTTGATTATTCATAAAGTTGGAATATTCAAGTACAAGTCTTTCAGTGAAATATATATTCATTTCTCTTGCTTGAATATCTAGGAGTGGATTACTGGGCCTGATGGTAAGTGTTTGCTTGATTTCATAGCATGGCCAGTTTTCCAGAGTAAAATTACCATTTTGGCTTCCCACCAGCAGTGTACAAACACTGTGGTTGCTCCATATCCTTATCAACAATTGTTATTGTTGGTCCTTTTTATTTAAGCCATTTTTGTGCTGATGTAGTGGTATTTCATTGCTATTTTAATTTGCACTTCCCTAATGACTAAAGGTAGTAAACATTTGTTCATGCACTTATTTTCTGTACTCTTTTGGTAAGATGTCCATTCAAATCTTTTATCTATTTTAAAAAATCAGGTTATAGGATATGGAAATAATTCAGATGGGATGCTCAGAGAGGTATTGTTCTGGTATGGCCAAACCCATAACCATAGTCTAATCATGAAAAAAAAAGTCAGATAAAATCCATAGAGGGCATCCCACAATATACCTAATCAATACTTCTGAAAACTATCAAGATCAACAAAAACAAGGAAAATCTGAGACTGTCATGGCCAAGAAGAGGGAGACATGACAACTAAATGTAATTTAATGTACTAGATGGGATCATGAAAAAGAAAAATGATACTAGGGAAGAACTAAAGAAATCTGAATAAATGATAAACTGTAGCTACAAACATATCAATATTGGCTCATTAGTTGTAATAAATAAAAGAAAAATGATACTAGGGAAGAACTAAAGAAATCTGAATAAATGATAAACTGTAGCTACAAACATATCAATATTGGCTCATTAGTTGTAATAAATATACCATATTAATGTAAGATGTTTATAATAGGGAAACTGGATGTGGAGTAGGGGGGTGAATGTGGTGGGTAATAAGGGAAATTTCTGCACGACTATATTGTTCTTCTAAAACTGTCCTAACAAAGTACCACAACTTTGGTGGCTTAAACCACAGAAATTAATTTTCTCACAGTTCTGGAGGTAAGACATCCAAGATCAAAGTGCTCTTGGGGCTGGTTTCTCATGAGATCTGTCTTTGTGGCTTGTACACAGCTTCCTTCTCACTGTGTCCTCACTTGGTCTTTCCTCTCTGCACGTGGGTGGAAAGAAACTCATCTCTGGTGTCTCTTGTTCTTTGTATAAAGACACCATGAGTTGGATTAGAGCCGCACTCATATAACCTCATTTAACCTTAATTACCATGCCAAAATTACCATCAAATCGCCAACATCCGTTGGATCATAGAAAAAGCAAGAAAATCCCAGAAAAACATTGACTTCTACTTCACTGACTACACCAAAGTCTTTGACAGTGTGGATCACAACAAACTGTGCAAAATTCTTCAAGACACGGGAATACCAGACCATCTTACCTGTCTCCTGAGAAACCTGTGTGCATGTCAAGAAGCAATAGTTAGAACTGGACATGGAAAAATGTACTGGTTCAAATTGGGAAAGGAGTATGTCAGGGCTGTATATTGTCACCCTGCTTATTTAACTCATATGCAGAGTACATCATGTGAAATGCTAGGTTGGATGAAGTCCAAGCTGGAATCAAGATTGCTGGGAGAAATATCAATAACCTCAGATACACAGCTGACACCACCCTTATGGCAGAAAGTGAAGAGGAACTAAAGATCCTCTTGATGAAGGTGAAAGAGAAGAATGAAAAACCTGGCTTAAAACTCAACATTTAAAAAACGAAGATCATGGCATCTGGTTCCATCACTTCATGGCAAACAGATGGGGAAACAAGGAAAACAGTGACAGGCTTTATTTTCTTGGGCTCCAGAATCACTGCAGACAGTGACTGCAGCTATGAAATTAAAAGATGCTTGCTCCTTGGAAGAAAAGCTATGAGAAACCTAGACATCATATTAAAAAGCAGAGACATTACTTTGCTGACAAAGGTCCATCTAGTCAAAGCTATGGTTTTTCCAGTAGTCATGTATGGATGTGAGAGTTGCACCATAAAGAAAGTTGAAAGCCGAAGAATTGATGCTTTTGAACTGTGGCATTGGACAGGACTGCTGAGAGTCCCTTGGACTGCAAGGAGATCCAACCGTTCAATCCTAAAGGAAATCAGTCCTGAATATTCATTGTAAGGACTGATGCTGAAGGTGAAGCTTCAATACTTTGGCCACCTTATGTGAAAAGCTGACTCATTAGAAAAGACCCTGATGCTGGGAAAGATTGAAGGCAAAAGGACAAGGGGATGACAGAGGATGAGATGGTTGGTGACATCACCGACTCGATGAACATGAGCTTGAGCAAGCTCCAGAAGATAATAAAGGACAGGGAAGCCTGGCGTGATGCAGTCCATGGGGTTGCAGAGTCAGACATGGCTGAGCAACTGAACAACAACCATCCTAAAGACGCTATCTCAAAATACAGTCATTTAGAGGGTTAGAGCTTCAACGTATGAATTTTGTGGGAGGAGGGAGACAAATTCAGCCTGTTACAGAGAAGAAAGTGAAGGGAGGACCATAAAAAATTTTTGTAGAAATAATGGTTAAAAAATTTCCAATCTTGATGAAAATTCTAAACCTACAGATCCAAGAAGCTTAAGAAACCCAACAAAGCACAAGAAACTAGAAGAGAAGTATACCAAAACACATCATCATAATCAAATTTTTCAAAATTAGTGAAAAGAGAAAAACCGTAGAAGTCTGAGAAAAAAAAGATACAGCGTAAACAAAAATAAGAAGGACAGTAAACCAGCAAACTCCTGTCAGAAAAAAGGCAAGCCAGATGCCAGTGAAGAAACATCTTTAATGTCCTGACACAAAACCAAAAACTCTGTCATCCTAGAATTTTATACCATGCAAAAGCATCTTTCAGAGTTAAAGGCCAAATAGAAACTTCTTCAGGTGCAGAAACATTCAAAAGCTTTTCACCAAGAAATCTACACTACGAGAAATGTTTAAAAAAAATCCTCCAGGTACAAGAAAAATAACAGCAGATGGAAACCTGGATTATACAAAGGAAAGAAAAACACCAGAAATGGTAACTGTGAGGGTAGATGTAAAAGATCTTTTATTTTTGGTTTTTAATTTTAAACATCTCTTTAAAATATAATTGAATGTGGGGATTAAGAGATACAAACTACTATGCTAAAAATACATAAGCAAGAGGCATACATTGTACAGCACAGGGAAATACAGTGATTGTTTTACAATAACTTTAAATGGAGTATAACCTATAAAAATATCAAATCACTATGCTGTACACATGATATTGTAAATCAACTATACTTTGATAAATAAAATGTAACTGATTTTTTTAAAGAAAAAATATATTGTGGGGTTATAGTAAACACTTATAATAAGACTGAGTTCAGAGCAATGCTATGGGAATAACCTGCAGCTATAAAATAAGGAGACCTGCAGAAATTTTAACAAATTGCTTTTTTCCTCAGAGAGCTTACAAAATAAACCATTTTTGTTTCATTCCTTCAGTGTTGATTTGATCACTAAGCAAGATGATTATGCTTCACTTGATCTTTTTACCACTTGCTTTTACTGATTTCAAATATAGTCATTTAAAATAAACTTGGTTTAGTTTCTGCTCCAACTTGATGGTGAGGTAGAAACATCTGCTTCAAAGTTAGCAGCAGACATTTGAGGAAGGAGATCCTACAAGGGCATAGCTAACTCTATGTCCTGTCTGAACCAAATAGAGGAGGAGAGACAGAGAAAAAAAGTTGACTCAATATGCTGGGCTAAAGATGGTATAGAGGATTTGGGTTAGTACAATGGTCTGGATATTTCCTTATTCTCACACATGCCATTATTGGAAAGACCACATTGGGTCACTTTTCTTTTTTTCTTTTTACTTAATTTTCTAATTGAAGGATAGTTGCTTTACAGAATTTTGTTGTTTTCTGTCAAACCTCAACATGAATCAGCTGTAAGTATACATGCATCCCCTCCCTTCTGAACCTCCCTCCCATCTCCCTCCCCATCCCATCCCTCTAGGTTGATACAGAGCCCCTGTTTGAGTTTCCTGAGCCATACAGCAAATTCCTGTTGGCTATCTATTTTACATATGGTGATGTAAGTTTCCATGTTACTCTTTCCATACATCTCACCCTCTCCTCCCCTCTCCCCATGTCCACAAGTCTATTCTTTATGTCTGTTTCTCCATTGCTGTTGTGTAAATAAATTCTTCAGTACCATTTTTCTAGATTTTGTACATGTACATTAGAATATGATATTTATCTTTCTCTTTCTGACTTACTTCACTCCGTATAATAGGTTCTAGGTTCATTCACTTCATCAGAATTGACTCAAATGTGTTCCTTTCTACGGCTGAGTAATATTCCATTGTGTGTATATACCACAACTTCTTTATCCATTCATCTGTCGATAGGCATCTAGGTTGCTTCCATGCTCTAGTTTTTGTAAATAATGCTGCAATGAACAATGGGATACATGTATTTTTCTCAATTTTGGTTTCCTCAGGGTATATGCCTAGGAGTGGGATTGCTGGGTCATATGGAAGTTTTATTCCTAGTTTTTTAAGGAATCTCCATAACGTCTTCCATAGCGGCTGTATCAATTTACATTCCCACCAACAGTGCAAGAGTGTTCCCTTTTCTCCACACCCTCTCCAGCATTTATTGTTTGTAGACTTTGATGATGGTCATCCTGACCAGTGTGAGGTGATATCTTATTGTGGTTTTGGTTTGTATTTCTCTAATAATGAGTGATGTTAAGCACTTTTTCATGTGTTTGTTAGCCATCAGTATGTCTTCTTTGGAGAAATGTCTGTTTAGATCTTTTTCCTATTTTTTGACTGGGTTGTTTGTTTTTCTGGCATTGAGTTGTAAGAGCTGCTTGTATATTTTGGAAATTAATCCTTTGTCAGTTGTTTCATTTGCTATTATTTTCTCCCATTCTGAGGGTTGTCCTTTCACCTTGCGTATAGTTTCCTTTGCTGTGCAAAAGCTTTTAAGTTTAATCAGGTCCCACTTGTTTACTTTTGTTTTTATTTCCATTACTCTAGGAGCTGGGTCATAGAGGATCTTACTTTGATTTATGTCACTAAGTGTTCAGCCTATGTTTTCCTCTAAGAGTTTTATGGTTTCTGGTCTTACATTTAGGTCTTTAATCAATTTTTAGTTTATCTTTGTGTATGGTGTTAGAAAGTGTTCTAATTTCACTCTTTTACACATAGCTGTCCAGTTTTCCCAGCACCATTTAGTCAAGTGAGCCTTAGGAGCCTCATTACAAACAAAGCTAGTGGAAATGATGGAATTCCAGTTGAGCTATTTCAAATCCTAGAAGATGATGCTGTGAAAGTGCTGCACTCAATATGCCAGCAAATTTGGAAAACTCAGCAGTGGCCACAGGACTAGGTCAGTTTTCTTTCCAAATCCAAAGAAAGGCAATGCCAAAGAATGTTCAAACTACTGCACAATTGCACTCATCTCACATGCTAGTAAAGTAATGGTCAAAATTCTCCAAGCCAGGCTTCAACAAAGTATGTGAACCATGAACTTCCAGATGTTCAAGCTAGATTTAGAAAAGGTAGAGGAACCAGAGATCAAATTGCCAACATCTGTTGGATCATCAAAAAAGCAAGAGTTCCAGAAAAACATCTACTTCTCCTTTGTTGACTATACCAAAGCCTTTGACTGTGTGGATTACAAAAATCTGTGGAAAATTCTGAAAGAGATGGGAATACCAGACCACCTGACCTGCCTCTTGAGACATCTGTATGCAGGTCAGAAAGCAACAGTTAGAACTGGATATGGAACAATGGACTGGTTCCAAATTGGGAAAGGGGTACATCAAGGTTGTATATTGTCACCCTGCTTACTTAACTTGTATGCAGAGTACATCATGAGAAATCCTGGGCTGGAAGAAGCACAAGCTGGAATCAAGATTGCTAGGAGAAATATCAATAACCTCAGATGTGCAGATGACACCACTCTTATGGCTGAAAACAAAGAAGAACTAAAGAGCTTCTTGAGGAAACTGAAAGAGGAGAGTGAAAAAGTTGGCTTAAAACTCAACATTCAGAAAACTAAGATCATGGCACCTGGTCCCATCACTTCATGGCAAATAGATGGGGAAACAGTGGAAACAGTGACAGCTTTATTTTTGGGGGCTCCAAAATCACTGCAGATGGTGATTGCAGCCATGAAATTAAAAGACGCTTGCTCCTTGGAAGAAAAGTTATGACCAACCTAGACAGCATATTAAAAATCAGAGACATTACTTTGCCAACAAATGTCGATCTAGTCAAGGCTATGGTTTTTCATTGGTCATATATGGATGTGAGAGTTGGACTATAAGGAAAGCTGAGGGCAGAAGAATTGATGCTTTTGAACTGTGGTGTTGGAGAAGACTCTCGAGAGTCCCTTGGACTGCAAGGAGATCAAACCAGTCCATCCTAAAGGAAACCAGTCCTGAATATTCATTGGAAGGACTGATGCTGAAGCTGAAACTCCAATACTTTTGCCAGCTGATGTGAAGAACGAACTCACTGGAAAAGACTCTGATGCTGGGAAAAATTGAAGGTAGGAGGAGAAAGTGATGACAGAGGATGAGGTGGTTGGATGGCTTCACCGACTCAATGGACATGGGTTTGGGTGGACTCCAGGAGTTGGTGACAGACAGGGAGGCCTGGCATGCTGCAGCCCATGGGATCACAAAAAGTCAGACACGACTGAGCAACTGCACTGCACTGAACTGAACTGTCTCTGCCCATTGTATATTCTTGCCTCCTTTGTCAAAAATAAGGTACCAATAGATGCCTGGGTTTATTTGGGGGCTTGCTATCTTGTTCCATTGGTCTATTATTTCTGTTTTTGTGCCACTACCATACTGTCTTGATGATTGTAGCTTTGTAGTATAATCTGAAGTCAGGAAGGTTTATTCCTTCAGCTCCATTCTTCTTTCTTGAGACTGCTTTGGCTATTCGGGGTCTTTTGTGTTTACATATGAATTGTGAAATTTTTTGTTATAGTTCTGTGAAAAATGCCATTGGTAATTTGATAGGGATTGCATTTCATCTGTAGATTGTGTTTGGTGTATAGTCATTTTCACAATATTGATTCTTCCTACCCAGGAACATGGATATCTCTCCATCTGTTTATGTCATCTTTGATTTCTTTCATCAGTGTCTTATAATTTTCTGCGTACAGTTCTTTTGTCTCCTTAGGTAAGTTTATTCCTAGATATTTAATTATTTTTGTCACAATAGTGATTGGGATTTATTTCTTAATTTCTCTTTCTGACTTTTCATTGTTAGCATATAGATATCAAGTGATATCTGTGTGTTGATTTTGTATCCTGCAATTTTGCTAAATTCACTGATTAGCTCTAGTAATTTTCTGATACTATCTTTAGTGTTTTCTATGTACAGTATCATGTCATCTGCACACAGTGAGAGCTTTACTTCTTTTCCCATCTGGATTCCTTTTATTTCTTTTTCTTCTCTGATTGCTCAAGCTAGGACTTCCAGAACTATGTTGAATAATAG
Organism: Muntiacus reevesi; assembly: GCF_963930625.1. Classification (NCBI taxonomy): domain Eukaryota; kingdom Metazoa; phylum Chordata; class Mammalia; order Artiodactyla; family Cervidae; genus Muntiacus; species Muntiacus reevesi. Next base: position 245,025,320 of record NC_089251.1, read on the forward strand.
TGGTGAAGGTGGACACCCTTGTCTTGTTCCCTGATCTTAGGGGGAATGTTTTCAGTTTTTCACAATTGAGAATAATGTTTGTTGTAGGCTTATCATATATGGCCTTTACTTTATTGGAGAAGGAAATGGCAACCCACTCCATTATTCTTGCCTGGAGAATCCCAGGGATGGAGGAGCCTGGTGGGCTGCTGTTTATGGGGTTGCACAGAGTTGGACACGACTGAAGCGACTTAGCATCAACAGCAGCATGTTGAGGTAGTTTCCTTTTATGCCTATTTTTTGAAGAGTTTTAATCATAAATAGGTGCTGAATTTTGTCAAAGGCATTTTCTGCATCTATTGAGATGATCATATGGGTTTTATCTTTCAATTTGTTGATATGGTGTATCACATTAATTGATTTGTGTATATTGAAGGATCCTTGCATTCCTAGCATAAACCCAACTTGATCATAGTGTATAGCTTTTTGATGTATTGCTGAATTCTGTTTGCTAAAATTTTGTTGAGAATTTTTGCATCTATGTTTATCAGTGATATTGATCTGTAGTTTTCTTTTTGTGTGTTGTCTTTGTCTGGTTTTGGTATCAGGATGATGGTGGTCTTGTAGAATGAGTTTGGAAGTGTCCTTCCTCTGCAATTTTTTGAAAGTTTTAGAAGGATAGGCATTAGCTCTTCTCTAAATGATAGAATTCTCCTGTGAAGCCATCTAGTCCTGGGCTTTTGTTTTTTGGGAGAGTTTTGATCACAGTTTCAATTTCAGTACTTGTAATTGTATTGTTCATAATTTCTATTTCTTCCTGGTTCAGTCTTGGGAGATTGAACTTTTCCAAGAATTTGTCCATTTCTTCCAGGTTATCCATTTTATCACTGTATAACTGTTCATAATAGTCTCTTATAATCCTTTGTATTTCTGCACTGTCTGTTGTAACCTCTTCTTTTTCATTTCTAATTTTGTTAATTTGATTCTTCTCTCTTTTTTTCTTGATGAGTCTGGCTAAGGGTTTGTCAGTTTTGTTTATCTTCTCAAAGAACCAGCTTTTAGTTTTATTAATCTGCATTATTGTTTCTGTCATTTCTTTTTCACTTATTTCTGCTCAGATCTTTATGATTTCTTTCCTTCTACTAATTTTGGGAGTTTTTTGTTCTTTTTCCAGTTATTTTAGGTGTAAAGTTAGGTTGTCTATTCAATGTTTTTTTTTGGTTTCTTGAGGTAGGATTGTATTGCTATAAACTTCCCTCTTAGAACTGCTTTTGCTGCATTCCATAGGTTTTGAGTTGTCATGTTTTCATTGTCATTTGTTTCTAGAAATTTTTTTATTTCCCGTTGAATTCCTTCAGTAACCTGTTGGTTATTTAGAAACGTGTTGCTTAATCTTCATGTATTTGTGTTTCTTACAGTTTTTCTTTTTTTCTTGTAATTGATATCTAGTCTCATAGCATTGTGGTCAGAGAAGATGCTTGATACGATTTCAACTTTCTTAAATTTACTGAGGCTTGATTTGTGACCCAAGATGTGGTCTATCGTGGAGAATGTTCCATGAGCACTTGAGAAGAAGGTGTATTCTTCTGCATTTGGATGGGAATGTCCTGAAGATAGCAATGAGGTCCATCTCATCTAATGTATCATTTAAGACTTGTGTTTCCTTATTAATTTTCTGTTTTGATGACCTGTCCATTGGTGTGAGTGGGGTGTTAAAGTCTTCTACTATTATTGTGTTACTGTCAATTTCTTCTTTTATGTCTGTTAGTGTTTGTCTTATGTATTGAGGTGCTCCTATATTGGGTGCATAGATATTTACAAATGTTATGTCTTCCTCTTGGATTGATCCTAAGATCAATATGTAGTATCCTTACTTATCCCTTATAATCTTATTTTAAGGTCTATTTTTTCTGATATGAGGATTGCTACTCCAGTTTTCTTTTGCTTCCCATTTGTGTGGAATATATTTTTCCATCCTCTCACTTTCAGTCTTTATGTGCCTTTAGGTCTGAAGTGGGTTTCTTGTAGACAGCATATACATGGGTCTTCTTTTTGTATCTATTCAGCCAGTCTGTGTCTTTTGGTTGGAGCATTTAAATCATTTACATTTAAAGTAATTATTGATATATATGTTCCTATTGCCATTTTCTTAATTGTCTGGGGTTGATCTTTGTTCTTCTCTTGTATTTCTTGACTATATAAGTCCCTTTAACATTTGTTGTAAAGCTGGTTTGGTGGTAATGAATTCTCTTAACTTTTGCTTGTCTGAAAAGCTTTTTATTTCTCCATCAATTTTGAATGAAATCCTTGAGGATTTCACAGTAATCTTGGTTGTAGATTTTTCCCTTTCAGTATTTTAAATATATCCTGCCATTCTCTTCTGGCCTGCAAAATGTCTGCTGAAAGATCAGCTGTTAAGTGTATGGGGTTTCCCTTGTATGTTACTCGTTGCTTTTCCCTTGCTGCTTTTAATATTCTTTCTTTGTGTTTAGTCTTTGTTAGTTTGATTAGTATGTGTCTTGGCATGTTTCTCATTGAGTTTATCCTGTATGGGACTCTTTGTGCTTCCTGGACTTGAATGACTATTTCCTTTTCCATGTTGGGGAAATTTTCAACTATAATCTCTTTAAAAAATTTCTCTCATACACATTCTTTTTCTCTTCTTCTTCTGGGACCCCTATAATTTGAGTGTTGATGTGTCTGATATTGTCCCAGAGGTATCTGAGACTATCCTCAGTTCTTTTCCTTCTTTTTACTTTATTCTGCTCTTCAGAAGTTATTTCCACCATTTTATCTTCCAGCTCACTGGTTCATTCTTCTGCTTCAGATATTCTGTTACTGATTCCTTCTAGAGTATTTTTAATTTCAGTAGCTGTGTTGTTTGTCTCTGTACGTTTATTCTTTAATTCTTCTAGGTCTTTGTTAATTGATGCTTGCATTTTCTCAATTTTGTTTTCAAGGTTTTTGATCATCTTTACTATCATTGTTCTGAATTCTCTTTCAGGGAGTTTGCCTATTTCCTCTTCTTTTATTTGGACTTCTGTGTTTCTAGCTTGTTCCTTCATTTATGTAGTATTTCTCTGCCTTTTCATTATTTTTTAAAACTTATTATATTTGAGGTCTCCTTTTTCCAGGCTTCAGGGTTAAATTCTTTCTTCCTTTTGGCTTCTGCCCTCCTAAGGTTGGCCCAGTGGTTTGTGTAAGCTTCATATAGGGTGAGATTTGTGCTGAGCTTTTGTTTGCTTGCTTGTTTGTTTTCCTCTGATGAGGGAGGTTGAGTGAGGTGGTAATCCTGTCTGCTGATGATTGGGTTTGTGTTTTTTTTTTGTTGTTGTTGTTGTTTAGATGAGGTGTCCTGCACAGGATGCCATTGGTGGTTGGGTGATGCCAGGTCTTGTTTTCAAGTGGTTTCCTCTGTGTGAGTTCTCACTATTTGATACTCCCTAGGGTTAGTTCTCTGGTAGTCTAGGGTTTTGGAGTACTCCCACTCCAAAGGCTCAGGGCTTGATCTCTGATCAGAAATGAAGATTCCACAAGTGGTTTCTTATGGCACTAAGTGATATTAAAACAAATATCCCCAAACGAGAAACCAAAGATGAACCCCAGACAAATGGCAGTTACAAAATCAGGCAAGTAATAATTAAAATAATGGAATTTACACATATACATATACACCCATGAGGAAAGTCAAAACAGTACAACAATAATAAAGTACAATAGATTGACCCGGTGAACTAAGGAAATCAAAAATTATGTTTATCAGTTAAGAACAAAACTAACTAAAGCACAAAGTGGAAAACAAAACTAAAGCAAGGTGTCATGTGGGGAATAAAACAATGAAAACAAAACTAACAAATATGTTGAGAAGAAAGAAAAGAAAAAAAGAATAGGATGCAAAGTTAAATAGAGGTAGATGAAGATTTATATACATTAAAGATTAACTACAAGGGGGAAAGAACAGTAGGAAAGGCCAAAAAAAAAGGAATAAATGTAGAAAAAATATAATAGGTTTAAAAAATTAAAAATTAAAATTAAAAAAAAAAAAAAAAGGAAAACTCCCCAGAACTGCAAAAACCCAAGATACAGCAGAGGTTTATAACAACAATAAAAAATGTGACTGAGAAAAAAAGGAAGAAAAAAAAGCTCAAAAGCTTAATTAGATTTCATAGTGCCAATAAAATTGACAGTTACTACAGAGAGGGTACAAAGCAGGGGAAAAGACAAAAATTCAAAATAATCTAGAGAACAAGTCAAAACATAATAATAATAAATGTTTTTCTTGAGTCACTGCTGTCAGAGTCCTTTCCCTCACGGGGAGTCACAGTCCACCTCACCTCCCTAGGAGGCCCTCCAACACTGTGCTGATCTCTGGACCTGTTGTGGGGGCAGCTCAGACTCTAATCTGGTCCTACTCCTCTGTATTCTTGCCTCCAATGTCCGTAGTTATCAGAACTAGTGTGTTTTATTTTGTGGGAGATCTCGGTGTCCTTTTATATATTCCATAAACACAGAGTCTGCCTAGTTGAGCATGTGGATTTAATCTGCAGCTTGTACAACTGGTGGGAAGGTATTGGGTCTTCTTCCTTAGTCACACCACACCTGGGTTTCAATTGTTTTATTTCCACCTCTGCATGTGGGGTGTCCACTGGGGTCTGCTCCTGGGGCTGCCCTGGAGGATGTGGGTTTGCCCTGGTGAGGGCCAGGTGTGGAGGCGGTGGTGCAGCTGCTTTGGTTGCAGAGGTTCTGGCAGCACCAGGTACTCAGGGGCGTTGGTGGCTAGGGCAGCAGGAAATATAGTGCTCTAGAAGGATATGCCAACCAGTATTGGCCAATACACCTCAGTGTTCCTGCCTAGAGAACCCCGCTCCCTGAAAAGAAGCCAGGCAGGTCACAGTCCACAGGGTCACCAAGAGTTGGACACTACCAAAGTGACCCTGCATGGAGAGATGCAAGACCTTTTTTTGCCTGTGGCAGCTCCGCCCCAGTGAGAGTTGAGCATGAAGGTGGCGCAGCTGCTTGACTTGTGGGGACCCTGGTAGTGCCAAGTGTACAAGGACACGGACTGCCTCAGCCACAGGAGTTATGCTCCATCGGAGTCTTTTTCCAAGGTTCTTGTAGCTGGCAATCAGAAGGCCCCTTTGGCCAGTCTTTCTCTGTAGCTCTGCCTGTTCAGGCACTTAGAGGGCTCCCTTGCCTGGGGTCCTTCTCTGTTGTTCTGCACGTCAGGCACATAGAGGGGCCCCCCTGGCTGGGGTCCTACTCTGCAGATTGGTGCGTCAGGCACTTAAAGGGGCACCCTGGGTGGGGTTCTACTCTGTAGTTCAGTGAGTCAGGAGTTTGATGGGCCAGTCTCTCCTTCAGCTGCCTATACTGGCATGTGGGGGGAGAGAGGCTATGGTGATGGCTCCAGCACCTATGCGTGGCTTAGTAGTATTACCTTGCTTCCATGGCTGCCTGACTTTCCTCCACCAGCATTTCCCACCACTATCTCCTCCCTCCCATCTCCTTCATCTGTCTCTCAGCAGTCAACAGCAGCCCTCATGCCACAATCCCTAAACTCCAGCTCCCAGCTGCTGCACCTTCCAGAGGATCAACATCCCTGTCCAGGTATGTATGGCTGCAACAAGGACTGTCTGATTCTCATTCCATTTAGGCTGCCACAGATCAGCTGTTTTACTCTCAGCCTTAAATGTTTCTCCTCTGACTCAGACACTTGCCCTGATGTGGGGCTCAGAGCCCTGCTTCAGTTCCCCAACCTGTGGAGGGCAGGTGCAGTCCTACTAATGCTCCTGTTTTTCCCCCAGTCCCTTTGTCCTACCGAGTTTTGCATGAGTCTATATATTCTTTTTTTCTGGTCAGGTACTCCTGTCCGCTCTCAGCTGGTGTTCTGCATGCACTCCTGTGTCTGAAGGTGTATTCCTGATGTATCTATGGAAAGAGATGTACCCCACGTCCGCCTTCTCCTCTGCCATCTTATTCTCTTCCCTGGGTCATTTTTTACAGCCTTATGTTATTTGTGTTTTTTCCAAGAATACGGGTTTTGCTTCCTTACATAGAGAGCAGACTCCTTGATGGTAGGGATCCCACTTTGACATCTCTGAAAGTACAGGAACTGGTTCACAGTAGGTGTAGCAAAATTAATAAGGAGGAAAAATGCTTTATATTTTGTAAACACAAATGAGTTAAAAAGTGATTGTAGGGAATTCCCTGGAAATCTGGTGGTTAGAACTTGGTGCTTTCACTGCTAGGACCCAGGTTACATCCCTAATTGAGGAACCAAGATCCTGCAGGTTATGCAGTGTGGCCAAAAACCAAAAAAATCATTGTAGGGATCAAGCCTGCAGGATAGAGAGGGGCTGGGAAGAAATATGTTACCACTTGGTATCTGTTTTTCTCAGCTTTGTTGAAGTATTGAGTTCAGTTCAGTTCAGTCGCTCAGTCGTGTCCAACTTTTTGTGACCCCATGAATCGCAGCACACCAGGCCTCCCTGTCCATCACCAACTCCCAGAGTTTACTCAAACTCATGTCCATCGAGTTGGTGATGCCATCTAGCCATCTCATCTTCTGTTGTCCCCTTCTCCTCCTGCCCCCAATCCCTCCCAGCATCAGGGTCTTTTCCAATGAGTTAACTCTTCCCATGAGGTGGCCAAAGTACTGGAGTTTCAGCTTCAGCATCAATCCAATTGACAAATAAAATGGTAAGATATTTAAAATGTACACTGTAATGACTTGATATATGTATGCATTATGAAAGAATATTGAGTAAAACAAGTAGGTAATAAGATAGTGTATGGTGTGTGGCAAGAAAAATATCAAGGTGAGTGGTGTGACTTAGATTTTTTTTTCCTATTTGCTCATTTGTATGTTCTACTTTCTTTACAAGAGGCATTTTTTGTTTTTACAAAAGTAGGAAAAAATTATACAAGTATTTTTTAAATTGAATGAAATTCTGCATTCTCATGAAGAATTTGGACACTCAGAAGACTTCAAAATTTTCACCCATCTTCAACGACTCAGAGGTGTTCTTACCTGGGGAGTGGGATGTGGGTACATTCCCTTCAGTGGAGGATAAGCTGCCACTCTTCAAACAGCTCAGGAAGGTCTTAAATGAACAGGGCTCAAGAAGCCAACATAGAAGCCTCTGGGATCCTGGAAACAACCTAAGGGCCCAACATTATGGGATTTTAAAAGTAAATTATGGTCCCTCCAGGTAATCGGAATATTTGCAGCCATTAAAACCTGTTGTTTATAAGAATAGTTAATAACATGGGAAATGCTCAAATTTAACATTAAATCTAAAAAGTTACATGCAGTGTTATGCTATTTCAAAAGAGAATTATATGTGTAATTTAATTTTCAAAAGGAAATAGACCCAAATATTAATAAACATTATCCCTGGGTGATAAAAATATGAATAATTTTGGCTTCTTTACCCTTCTGCTATTTTCAAAAATTCTACCAAGACTTACTTTTATAATTAGAACACACACAATATTATTATTATAATTATTTTTAAAGGAGTTGTCTTACAGAACTGGAGAGTGGTTTGTGGCACTGAAGCAGACAACTTGGATGTAAATTCTGGTTCAGCCAGGCTGGCAAGCCACTGTCCCTTTTTGCGTCTCAATTTCCTTATCTTAGAACAGACATAATGATAGCATCTAATAGGGTGACTATAAGATTAAATAAGTTAGTTCATGATAAAGTACTTTGCATAATGCCTGGTAGAAAGCACCTACCAATTAGATACCAATTAATCTATCATTAGTACTATTATACATGAAACAGTGGAATGGTTCAAAACTGGGAAAGCAGTATATCAAGGCTATATATTGTCCTGCTTATTTAACTTCTATGCAGAGTACATCATGTGAAATGCTGGGCTGGATTAAGTGCAAGCTGGAATCAAGATTGCCGGGAAAAAGATCAATAACCTCAGATATGCAGATGACACCATCCTAATGGCAGAAAGTGAAAAGGAACTAAAGAACCTCTTGATGAAAGTGAAAGAGGAGAGTGAAAAAGTTGGCTTAAAACTCAACATTCAAAAAACGAAGATCATGGCATCTGGTCCCATCATTTCATGGCAAATAGATGGGGAAACAATGGGAACAGTGACTGAGTTTCTTTTCTTGGGCTCCAAAATCACTGCAGATGGTGACTGCAACCATGAAATTAAAAGAGATTTGCTCCTTGGAAGAAACGCTATGATCAAACTAGACAGCATACTAAAAAGTAGAGACATTACTTTGCCAACAAAAATCTAGTCAAAGCTATGGTTTTTCCAGTAGTCAGTATGGATGTAAGAGTTGGACCATAAAGAATGCTGAGTGCTGAAGAATTGATGCTTTCAAATTGTGGTGCTGGAGAAGACTCTTGAGAGTCTCTTGGATTGCAAGGAAATCAAAGCAGTCAGTCCTAAAGGAAGTCAACCCTGAATATTCATTGGAAGGGCTGATGCTGAAGCTTCAATACTTTGGCCACTTGATGTGAAGAGTTGACTCATTGGAAAAGACCCTGATGCTGGGCAAGATTGAGGGCAAGAGTAGAAGGGGGCAGCACAGGATGAGATGGTTGGATGTCATCATTAAGTTTGAGGAAACTCTCAGAGATAGTGAAGGACAGGAAAGCCTGGCATGCTGCAGTCCATGGGGTTACAAAGAGTTGGACATGACTGAGTGACTAAACAGCAACAACTACTATTATTATTGTAGATTGAACGTTTCATCCTCTTACCTATATATGAATTTAGCTCTTTCAATCAAGGCTATTTTCTGAATATAATCATAGACCTCCAAGACCAAGCAGACTGCATACAATATTTATTGCAAAGAATTATAACAATTTCCTTGAGGATAGGGTATTCAGGTGTTCAATTAGGCAACAGAGAGCAAACTGTGGCTAGAGAGCAGCTCCAGGTGCTTTTTCTCTTTCTCTGCGACTTTAAAGCTCCAGGTGGGATCACTGAGTTAAACCTGTTTATTCAAAGAGTAGAAGGCTAAAGGAGCTCTGTCTGAATTTTCCTTTGGTAGGCTCTAAATTTAGAGCTGTATCTCTACCTCTCAGAATTCAGTTCAATCTCACAATCCAAATTTGGGTGAAGAGATTTCCTGCTCTATTACCCTGCTAATAAGAGGCAGATCTGGGATTTAAACTTATGTCTATCTGGCTCCACATGTCAGTATTTAATTTATATGTTATACGGGCTACCAACTGAAACATGAGACATTTCATTTATCCAAGACCCAACAGTGAGACATAGAGAGGATCAGTTTGTTTCCCACTTCTCATTCCTAAATGTCATCAGCATAAAACAAATCAAGATCTAGCATGGCATTTGTACAAAAATCAGCTCCTGACTCTAAAATAGAGCATAGGGCAGAAGGAACCTACTTTATTCATAAAACAGAGAATGGGTTATAAAAGAGGCCCCATGTATACCATGAATTGGGCTAGAAACCTGTATCCCAGTGTCATTATCTCAGGGAAGACAACAGTTCAGGTGACAGCTTAGGAAGGGAGGGGTTGCTTGGTGGTCTGACAGCCTGGAGTTTCCCTGGCTCCTGCAGGGCTTACAGTCTGTGTGATCAATCCCCATCTGTTGTCTGTATCTCTGCCTACCGAGTGGTGATCTCTTTCACATGTCTTGTTACTGCTTAAAAACTAGAATATCACCACATCTGTGAACCCACCCCTACTCTCTGAGGACAGCTAGTCATGTGCTCCCTACTGAGCTCACTAGTTCTGGGCCTGTTCCTTCACATCTTTGCTTCTCACACTGTGTATTGTTCTCTGTCCTGTCACAATCCCAGTTAACCCTCTGAGGTCAAAGACTACAATATTCTTTTTTAAGGTTGAAGGGAGAATAAATTGAGATGATGTAAGTAAAGTGATAGTGTCTGGTGCATAATAGGTGTTCAATAAATGTTCCCTCACTTTGTTCTCTCACCTGTTGCAGTACTCAGAGAAATTCCTTCAAGGTCATGGTTTCTAAGCATATTTTTCTTGAATAAATGAACGAGTAAATTAACAAGTGCATTCCACCTCTTGCTCCAGAGTAGGCATCACATCTTATACTGACCTATATCCCCTTCCCTATATTTGTATCCTCTAGAACATCTGTAACAATAATGATCACTTGACTGGGCAGAGTATATAACTTGACTGGCTTTCTCTTCTTGCAAAGGATATTGATAGATTGAACAATTACTTCTGGGGCCGTTGCAGGAAAAATATTTTCTATCGTCTGTTTCATCTTGAATAAGTGAGATTGCCAGGGGTCTTATAGACAAAAACTTTCAATCTTGCTAGTAAAACTCAGCCCACTTGCCAAAGAGAGGGCTGATTTCCTTTCTTTCTTTCTTTCTTTCTTTCTTTCTTTCTAAACAGTTAACAACCAGTGTAAACTACAGAAGGATAGGGCCTCCAAAAGTGAGAACCCTGATGAAATCCAAGTGTTGACTGTTATGATCCTAAGTAAGGTCTGGAAAATCTCATTTATTTCCATGTCCCCATGCCAACTTCACAGGTACTCAAAAAGTCTTTCTTTAATAAATAAAGTTCCTTTTAAGGAGATAAAGAGAAGGAAAGTGATGATTTCTGCAGTGTGATTTTGTGATGGTCTGTGGCTTTAAAGGCAAATAGTCCATACGAAAGATGGAAAAACTAAGAATTCACATATCTGGATAGTATTACACAATTGTAAAAGCATTTTCACCATATGGTATATAGTATTAGTTGCATAGCATTAATTGAACCCTTACTCTACAATAGGTGAGTTAAATACCATTGTGTTTAATCCTGACAACAAATCTTGAAATGCTATGGCAGTGCTCATCTTATAGTTGGAAAAAAACAAGCTTGGACAGACTAAATGATTTGCCCAGGGCCACAGACGAGTACTGATTACCGTTCCCCCCATTAAAATATGGGCTTCATGAGAGCAGCATCTATAGCTCCTAGAATAGTACCTGGTATATAGTAGATGCTAAACAAATATCTGGTGAAGAATTAACCTGGTTGACTGACTCCAAAACCTTAGGTCTCTGTAACGTCATCTGTTACTTTGTAAAAAAAAATTTTTTTTTTGAAGAATCCAGAGGTAACACCCTCTTTACACCCATGAGAAACTGAGGTTCCGGGAGATAAAGTTAATCTGCCTACAGCTAACAAGAATAGCTGTGCTGGGACTGGGCCTTAAGGTTCCAGAGTCCTGGCAGTATTTTCTGCTGGCTAGTCTGCCTGAAGACCATGGGACAGACACAACCTGTAGCCCGCTTTCTCCCTCCAGGAATATCCAAGGAGCCTGGACTGAAGAGAAACAGTTAAGAAAGAGTTAGGGCAGGGAAAGGATAAATTAGGAATATGGAATTAACAGATACACACTAACATATATAAAATATATAAACAAGGATTTACTGTGTAGCACAGGGAACTATATTCAATGTCTTGTAATGATCTATAATGGAAAAGAATTAGAAAAGGAATATATATATGTGTGTGCATGTGTGTGTGTGTTGAATCATTTTTCTATACACTCAAAACTAACACAATCTTGTAAATCAACTGTACTTCAATTTAAAAAAAGTGATATTCAAGACTTTCTGTCTAGAAACTGAAAGACAGCCTGAAGCTAGAAGAAAATTTTGTCATCCAATAGATAAATGGACATTTGAGAGTTACTTTCTTATTATACCAGAATTTGATGTTTTGAGATAGGGCTAGTCTCATGGTAATGTCTAGCCTGGTTAGACCTGCCTAGTTAGACAACAAATACAGTAGCTACTTTATCACACAATTGTTTTTTTTCTCTTAATCATATTATTTAAGGCTTCAAATGGTCTACGGGTCTTAAGTTTTTCAAAGAAGAGATATGTGTTCAATTAAACATTTCAAGGTTATGCAAACATCATATAAATATTTTGCCAAATACTTTTTTCTTTTCTTTTTTATTTTGAATGCCAAAGAAAATGTCTATATGTATAGCCCAATGTTATTATAAGTTAGTAGCTATGCCAACTCCTATATTCATTTGTTAAGCACCCAGTTGGGTATGTCCCTATGCTAGGTATAGTGTAAAACAAGTAAGTAAATATATACATAAGTAAATAAAAGTTTACAATATTCTATATAGCAATAAAGAGGTCATGAAAAAGGAGATGAACTTATATCAAACCCACAGACAATAAAATAAACCTTTTATTATCTGATATAATAGACAATGAAATATTTATAGCTCTAAAGGTCAAGGAACTAGCCCATCTCACCTGCCATTCCTTTTCTGCTTTCAGGCTATCCTTTCTTTTTCTTTTCCATTAAAAAAAAAAAAAAAAAAACTTTTCAAAGCATCAGTATCAGTGGAGACAAAGCAATGCCTATTCTGGTTACATCCACCTCAGGAGTCCCCAAACCTAAGTATCTGGCAACAGCTTGCAGAACAGCCATACAAAGTACTCCTGGTGGGGAGCGAAGTCATCGACCTGCTAGCAGCTCATGCGCTGACAAAGCCCCCACAAAGGAGATTATACGTGGGCATATAGCCACATGGATATGCAGTTGGTAGCTGACACATCAGTCCCTGGATTCTCACACTGTGTCTGCTGTATGCCCTGGCAAAGCTCACTCTGAGGAGACTGTGGAGCACGGCAGCCATGTTTTCCTTGGCTATTGTCCCTTCTCTCATCTCCACATTTAATAACTCCACGTTGCACAGTGAAATCCTTGGCAAGGTAAGAAAGAAATCAAGCCCGGAAGTCACAGGAAGGGATCTGTGACTGTCTCTTGCCCTTCTCTCTTCTCCTGAGTGCACTTTTGCTCTCCCCTAATTTTTCCACCTTAAACATCGTTTACTCTTTTCTAAATATAGACTAGCTAAAAACCACAGTGGAAAGATCATCTATTGAAACCAGAGTGATAGCAAGTAATGCACCCAGCAGGCAAATCGCAAAACAAATAGAGGGTGCACTCAGCACTTTTGCTTCTGCTGCACAAAGAACCCAAATAAGGCTCCTGGAAACACGGGTTGAGTAATCAAGTCCTTTTCCTGGATGTACAACAGCACAGCTTTGGGAGATAACCAATTCAGCTCATGTAATTGTACACTCGTCTGGAAGAGCAAAAGAAAGCACAAAAAGAGAGAAAAAGGGAGTGGGCCAAACTTCAACTGCTCACCCCCCTTCTGCACCTGCCATGACTTGCAAGCATAATATCATGTCCCAGCTGGCCACTTGTCCTGAATTCTGAGACCCCAAGACACCCATTGCCCTTGGAATTAAAGAATTACAAATGGAATTTTTGCACCTGCAAATTAAAAAAAAAAAGATAGCAGTGAGAGAGCTTAGGAAAGTTCCTTTGAAACATTTCTATCACCCTTGTCAGGCTGTGTTTTCTGCCCCTGGTGAATGCTAGCCAGACATATGAGCAAAGGACCCTTGAGGACCATTTGGCTGTTTCACTGAAATTAATTTTGGTTCCTACAGATTAACCAAAAAGACATGCACTGGATGCAGGTGTGCCAAAGCTTGTGTTACGAGCAAACCCAGCAAATTTTGTGGAGATGGTTAATGACTCCTGCAAAATTAATTTAAATTGAAATAGGATAAGAACATATGGAAAGAATCAATCATTCCCCATTTTGAGTGAATATTATTTTAGTGTGCATAGATTTCTGGTATAATTTTCTTTCTTTCCCTTAAAGGACTGGGATGTACTCACACATGAAGTCTTTTTGCAAAAGAAAAGATTTTTTTCCCCAGGAAAGAGGAGATATGTGTTTCATAAATCTTTTTCCTTGTCTGATGCTGAAACATATATCTGGGGCTTCACAGGCACTGATAAAAGCCCTTGCAGAAAACGCAACTCTGTTCTCGGGGTAATTGTGCTTTCCTAGTGTCTGGACACTGGCTCTGGCTTCCATTTAGAATAAGATCTGGACCCACTTATTATGCATGTCCACATTAATTGGACAGTTTATAGCATTTAAATGTGAAATGAGGAGAAAGCACAGAGGCAATGGCAATAGAATGGAAGATATAAAAGAAAAATATTTTTCAAGTGTTTGGAAAGAAATGACTACATTAACAAAAATCCCACAGCCACATGTTCACACTCTTGTACTCCCATTTCATGTGCAAAGCCATTTCCAAAGTTTGGCTCCAGTTCTTCTCAAGGGGAATAAGACAGAAGTAGACACACCCATTTTAAGGGATAGATTCCCAGAGTAGGACTTAACACCAGTGTAGTCTCTTCTTCTCCACAGATATTCTTCTAATACTATTTATATTTTATTTACCTAAATAATTTATGCCTTGTTCCAGAAAATATTTAAGGAAATATTATTTATACAAATCCTCATCCACATCAACCAGATATCTAATGATATTTACTTAATGATATTTATTCATTCTTTGTTCAACAAACACAGATTAACTTTCTGTTCTGCACCAGGTATTGTGTTGGGCACAGGGTAGGGCAGGATTGGGGCTTCCCTGGTGGCTCAGAGGTAAAGAATCTGCCTGCAGTGCTGGAGACCCAGGTTCGATTCCTGGGTCAGGAAGATCCCCCGGAGGGGGGCACCGCAACCCACTCCAGTATTCTTGCCTGGAGAGCTCAAGGACAGAGGAGCCTGGCAGGCTACAGTCCATAGGGTTGCAAATAGTTGAACACAACTGAAGCAAATGAGCAGGCACACACACAGGGAAGGATACAAAGAAGATGGAAGATAAGTCCCTGGCCGTAAGACCACATAATTCAGGGATGAAACGAACACTTATCCTCCTAAATTTAAATATAGAAACACTGTTCATGCAAAAATGATCTGATTTTTTTCTCTGTTTTCACTTTGGATTTATTTTCACATGTATTTATTGGAGGTCAATTATGTGGCAGGAAGTATGCTAGGAACTGGGACTATAAATTTGGATCCAAAAATCCAAAGAACTATAAATCCAATCTACGGCTGATTCATGTTGATGTATGGCAGAAACAACAACAAAAAAAATCTTGATTATAAACCTACTTTTTCAATTAAAAAAAAATCCAAAGAAGAATTTCAAAACAACATTCCACAATTCTAGGGACAGTAGAAAAGAAGTCAGAAGACATCTATTTGAAATATTGTACCAATGGAGGTAGAGCAGAGAATTCAGAAAATTAAAAAAAAAATCATTCCTATGTGACTTTGGAAGAGATCCTACATTTTGTGGAAAACAGGGGAATAGGGAGTGGTGAAGGATTAATGTTCATCTAATTCAACTTTCCTTAGGCTAATGTTACAACTAATCCCTGTTCCCTGAACAGTCATCAGCTGGGGGTGGGGGAGGGGGATGGTGGCAAAGATGAATCCAGATTCCAAATCAGGTTTCAAATATCAATTGTAAAAAACCCACAAAAGAGATCATCTGTAATCAACTCTAGTATAAATAGTTAAAAGTAGGGAAAGAAAGCGGATGTGAGGCAGGAAGAAAAGGAAGTTCTCAAGAGAAAAAGCAAGCTGGAGAAGAGTGAAAGAAAAGACAAAATCAGATAGTAACAGACTGAAAGAATATCACCCTTCTTCCAGCCTTGCTGACTAGAATCCTGGTGTAAGCACTTAACCAATTGGTGTAACCAGTTTATGTGCTTCATCTGCCTAACTGATCCCTTCATCTGGGGGCTGTGACCACTTTCTGGTCCTCTGTATTGCCAACCTTAGCACGGCACCTGGCCCATGGATTGGCCAGTAAGTGCTGGTTAAACACGAAAATGAATCAAGTGAAGGAGAGGTCAGAAGTAAGTTCTACAAGCCTATGTATTCTGTACACAGTGTGCTGTATCTTCATTTCCATCCATCTCAAAGTAGTTTCTAACTTCTTGTTTGACCCACCTTGGTTATGTAAGTGCATTTTGTTTAATTTCCACATATGTGTGACTTTCCCAGATTTTCCATAGGAAAATGGTAATGTAAACTGCTTTAGTCTGGGAGGCGGAGAGGATGTAAGTGTACAGATTAGAAAAAGCACGAGGTTTCCTGGTAACCTCTGCTCAAAATGAACACATCTATATAAAACTGTGCTCCAGCTCTCCACCCAGAGAACCCAGATGTGTTCAGCAGGTGCATATTCTTCCAAAATATAGATCAATTACATGTTCAATCACACATGATCCTAGACACAGAAAGACGTGGCACATGGCAGAATCAGGATTCTGGGAAGGCCATAGATCATCATGGTTAAGAGCTTAAGTTCAAATCCTTATTCTGCCATGTTCTTGGATGCATGATCTTAGGAAAGGTGCTAACTTCTTTAGGTTTCAATTTCCTCCTTTGTAAAATGGGAAAGATTATAGTACCGTAAGATTATTGCAATAATGATAATAACCACATAAAACACAGCACCATAGGAAGCTTTCAATAAATGTTAGCCAGTGTTACAGTTAGTACTTAGGGGTCTGGAGTCTGAAGCTTTTAATATCAAATATGCTGCTGTAGAGGTTTCCCAGGTGGCACTAGTGGTAAAGAATCTGCCTGCCAATGCAGGAGACATAAGAGATGTGATTTTGATTTCTGGGTAGGGAAGATCCCCTGGAGGAGGAAATGGCAACCCACTCCACTATTATTGTTTGGAAAATCTCATGGACAGAGGAGCCTGGTGGGCTATAGTCCATAGAGTTACAAAAAGTTGGAAATGACTGAAGCAACTTAGCAGTCTGCATGCTCCTGTACTCTGGGCTCCCACTGAATAAAAGAACTGGAGCCAGATTTCCTGGGTTTGAATCCCTGCTTTCCCACATAATAGCTCTGTGACTTTTATCAGATTACTTAAACTCTCTGTGCCTCAGTGTCTTCATTTCTAAAATTGGGATCAGAAAGACCCTCACAAGGTTTATTGTGAGTAGATGAATTAATGTAAGCAAAGCTCTTATAATAGTGCCTTTCCCATACTAAGTAGCCAGTCCCCGCAATGATAAGACTTAAATTTTTGTTAAGAAAACAGACAACAGCAACAAAGAGACAATTAAACAAAATTACAAATTGTGATAAGTGCTATGAAGGCAATAAAATAAGGCTGAACTAGAGAATGGGACGGGACACCTAATTAAGGTATCAGATGGTCAGGGAAGACTTTCCTGAGGAATAAATGCCTGAACTGACAGTTAAAGGAGGAATATCCCAATCTTAACCTTGTCAAGACCTGAAGGAAAAGCCTCTTAGGTATAGGGAACAGAAGATACAATGGCCAGAAGAATATTTCAAATTGACTTCCTAAAGATATCCGTAATCATAACATTCCTTAACATAAGCGTAACATGATATAAAATGATGTATGATGAGATGTGAGAACATGTGCCAAGTACACATGACTGAACCTTGCTGGGCACTTGCTTGAGTTATGTGCGCTACAGCGTGTACTTGAATTAAGTGTGCCACAGTGGCTTACTAACGTGCACCACTTTATATAAGAGAACATGTGTGATCTGAATTTTTAGAAAAGACTGATGCAGACCTAAGCCTGCCTGATTAGTAATCACTTAAGACATTCAAAGAAAAGTACAGAAGAGGCGGGAGGATTCTTACTCTGAGGTTTGCACAAAACCAGATTTACCTGGCAGCACAAGCTGATGATGACTTGTTTCCAGTGTGTTCACAATTTTGATAGGCAACATGTGTGCCTGTGTGCATGTTGTATGTTAGCAGAGTCTTTTAAATAGTTAGGAAATATATACATATTTAAATGAAGAAATGTCTGTGGAACCCCTAAATTCACTAAACCCTTCAGTGCCACAGAACAGTTTCAACAGTACTATTGCAAAAATATTCCACGTGGGAAAAAATTAATGTATCACTGTTCTCCATTGTCTACTTTTATTCATTCATTCATTCGCACATTTATTAAGCTCTGTGCTGGTTATTCTTCTACCTCTGCCCTCTTCCTGCTCTAACCTGTGTAGCTTCCACTTTTCTCTGTGCTACTCAGGGCTCTGGAAGGTGCATCACTCAGCGTCCCTTGCCCTTAGGCTTTAGGTTCCTTGCAGTTGGTGGGAGCAGAGCTGGAGATCAAAGGTGAGTTCTCTCTCTGCTTGGCTCCTGGTTCTGGTGGCAACTGGGTCCCTCTGTAACTAGCGATGGTGTTAGTCACTGAGTTGTGTCCAACTCTGTGTGACCCCATGAACTGTAGCCCACCAGGCCCCTCTGTCCATGGAATTCTCCAGTCAAGAATACCAGAGTGGGTAACCATTCCTTTCTCCAGGGTATCTTCCCGACCAAGGGATAGAACCCGGGTCTCCAGCACTACAGGTGGATTCTTTACTGTCTAAGCCGCCAGGGATGCTAAGTGAGCCTGAGAGCACTTCTAGTGATCTAGTAACATCATTTCCTCCCCTTCTTTTGTAGGCTGAGTTTTAACTGCTCCCCTCTGTTGCCAGGCTCTTAGTGCTTCAGCCTCTTTTGTGTTTCTTTAACCTGCCCACACTTTTGTAAATTGTCCCTTCATTAACATCCGTTCAAAATCCAAACTGAGTGTATCTTCTTTTTCTTGCTAAAACTCTGACTTGAACAAACTGCTGCTATGTTCCAGACCAATGTTCCTGTCCAACTGAAATATAATTTTAAACTTTTTAAAAGTAAAAACAAACATAAAATTTTAATAATATATTTAACTCATATCCAAAATATTATCATTTTAATGGGTAACCAATACAAAAACTTATGAACTATTTTACATTCTTTTATTCATATGTCAAAGCTTGAAGTGTATTTCACATGTCTCAATTTTAGATAGCCACATTTCCCATGCTCAACAGCCACATTTGGCTAGTGGCCCCTGTACTGGATAATACAATTCTAGATATTGGGTTGGGACTGGAGATACAGATATGAAAAAGTTTTATCCTTCCCATCATGGAGTGGATGGCCAAGCAAGAAAGGTAGACAAACAAACTGTTACAAAACAATGTAGAAAATCCATAATCTGTGTTATGCACAAAATGCTATGGAAACAGAGCTCTCTCCACCAGTGGGGTTTAGAGAGAGAAGATAATAGGAGACATGTGAGGGAATCCTGAACACTGATGAGGATTCCACCAAGAAAATGAGGGTGGAGAGAGCAATGCAAGCAGATAGTCCTCACCTTTTCATCTGCCCTGGCTGTGTCTGGTGTTTTTGGACTGACATAGACAGTCCCCAAAAAAATGGACCTGAAATGGACATGCTGACCACTCAGGGCACACTTGAATCTCCATAGTTATTCGGGTACAGATTTGGGTAGACCACTGTAGTCTTAGGCTCTGGGATGAAAAGTTTTCAGAGGAAACTCAACTAGGCAATAATGGGGAGGGTACTGGTGAGATACGTGTGTGGGGAGAATGTCTATACACATTGAGAGAACCTGGATCCATTTTCAGAGGTAACAAAGCTGACCACTGATTAGCTTAGTTGGTTCAGGTTCCTGGGCACAGAACCCAGATTTACTTTCCTTAACTGTTTCCTTTGCTTTAAGAGTTGTCACCGGACAGATATTAAAACTCATTGTTTCTATCTTTTGGAGATGCTTTTTTGCTATTATTGTTGTTCATTATGAACCTCACTTCTTCTTCAGTGGTTCTCAGGACTTAAGGCCCAAAATCAACATGCCTAAGTCTGTGTCTCATATGAAAATCATACTGCCTTTTGCTAAACATATCTTTCTTTTTCCATTTCAAAATGCAGACTCCCTCTGAAGTGAAACTGAAAGTCCCTCAGTCCTGTCTGATTCTTTGCAACCCCGTGGACTGGAGTCCGCCAGTCTCCTCCGTCCACGGGAGTTCCCGGGCAAGAATACTGGAATGGGTAGCCATTCCCTTCTCCAGGGGATCTTCCCCACCCAGGGATCGAACTTCTGAGTCACCAGGGAAGCCCAGACTCCCTCTAGGAAAGCTCAAAAAGTTCATACTTCTATCTGAGAGACCCTGCTGGTTCTTTGCCCTTTGAATACAGGATACAACTTAAGGGACAGTAAGGAATGGCCACATCTTTCCTGCCTCAGCATACTTTATCAGATATTTTTGTAAAAGGATAAAGATTTACACGATCTGAATAGAAATCAGAGTGTGATCATCAGGTATTTTTGGAAGACTCACCTGACTCTCCTGAATTCACCAACTTGTTTTCCAGCATAAAAATACCTCAGGGACTTTCTTGGTGGTCCAATGGCTAAGGCTCCATGCTCCCAATACAGGGGGCCTGGGTTTGAGCCCTGGTCAGGGAACTAGATCCCACATGCCACAAGTAAGACCTAGTGCAACCAAATAAATAAAAAACAAAGTATTTTACACATGTAACAATAACAAAATAGAGCTGCTCACCTTTCAAGCCTAGGGCCTTGTGCAATGTTCCTCTGATCCTGTTTGGGATGTAATAAGCACCCCACAGATCTGTGGATGATTCCACAATACTTAATAGCTGGTGAGGATTCTTAAGGATACCCAAACAGTAATGAGAAAGGAAAGGAGGATAACTATTCTTAGATACTAAAAAAGAAGTATCCACTTAACTCAGACAAACATTCTGGCGCCTTTCTGTGTGAGCAGAGCTCTGATTTCCAAGAGGTTGGAGAGCTATGGCTGTTTATACATCCTTTGTCTGCAGCAGTCAGAAGGTATATATACTGTAGCCTTATTTTCCTTGTCTCCTCCTTAAGTCAACCATAAATCATTTTCAATACCGAGCTTTCCACAAAAATTCCCTGTGGTTTCTTTCGGTCTCACACTCCAACTATCACGTTGCGATTTCCATTGGCAATAATGTCAGCATCTGTTCTCCATACTGGCGCTATTTGCAAATACTTTGAGACCAAGTCCTTGATTACTACTCAAAAGTTCAACTTCTGTCTTCTCAGAGCCAAAATACATACTGTATTATCCAGTTTAAATAGTTTCCAATCCTCATTTGCGCAGTGGGCTTCTTCAGTTCCTCCCACTACTCATATAACTGTTTTAATATTTCTCTTTATCCTTTTCTTTCAGTTCATTCACTGTGTAGATGATTAACCTGGGTCTTGAACATGGCTAACTTTGCTCTTCTGAGCTCCCTATATCCCTTCTGAGTTCCTTCCCTAGGGATTTCTTCCATCCATGCTGTTGTGGGCTGAGCTCTCATGCTCCCAAAGGCGATTTATTAATGCTGCCTTTTTGTTTTTCCTCGGAGTGGTGTATTTCAGATCTCTGTGTGCCAGGAATCAGGCAATGATTGCACACGGAGAATCAATTACTCTTAAAGAGAAATTTCCATGGCTTACATCTGGCTGTTTTCTCTGACTTAAAACCTTCACAGTTTTATTTGTAATGTGCATGTATTTACATGGCTTGTTTTTGATTTTGGTTTTATAAGTGAGTGTATGTATGCAGTTTGATTTCACTTCTGGTTTTGTTTATTTGTTATTTTTCTAAATGACTTGGTTGAACAGTTCTTCAGCTGAGCTGGGTGTGCCATTCTAAGCACTGTCTGCAATCAACATTTCTATGAGCTGTCCCATTTGCACAGACACTGTGTCTGGATTTGTGAAAAAGTACATACTCATCTGCCTGTGTGTGTACACATACACATGCAAAACTAATACAGAAATTAAAACAAGAAAATACCAAACCCAGCAGGCCAAAAAAAGTTACATCTATATTACATAAATAGGTTGCCCATTAATTTATCAAAGATAAGTATGCATCTATACAAGGACTAGAAGAAATATTTTAATTTTTGATATAAATTATAAAGAAAATCACTAATATCTATTAGATAACTAATACCAGTGCTACTACTAGCTCTAATTCTAACTTTTTTTTTAAGGTCCTCCATGTATCAGGTACTATTCTATATGCTTTACATTTAGAAACCCATTTAATCCAACATCAACTCTATAGAAAGGTACTATTAATTATCAGTCTGTTTACAAATAAGAAAACGGACCACAGAGAGGTTAAGTGACTCATCCACAGTTGCACAGCCAGATAAATGGAAAAAAGTACAATTAGACACTTCACAATACAACCAGTAACGCTGAAGAAGCTGAAGCTGAACAGTTCTATGAAGACCTACAAGACCTTCTAGAACTAACAACAAAAAAAGATATCCTTTTCAACATAGGGGACTGGAATGCAAAAGTAGGAAGTCAAGAAACACCTGGAGTAACAGGCAAATTTGGCCTTGGAGTACAGAATGAAGCAGGGTAAAGTCTAATAGAGTTCTGCCAAGAGAACCCACTGGTCATAACAAACACCCTCTTCCAACAACACAAGAGAAGACTCTACACATGGACATCACCAGATGATCAACACCGAAACTGGATTGATTATATTCTTTGCAGCCAAAGATAGAGAAGCTCTATACAGTCAGCAGAAACAAGACCAGGGGCTGACTGTGGCTCAGATCATGAACTCCTTATTGCCAAATTCAGACTTAAATTGAAGAAAGTGGGGAAAACCACTAGACCATTAGGTATGACCTAAATCAAATCCCTTATGACTATACAGTGGAAGTGAGAAATAGATTTAAGGGGCTAGATCTGATAGACAGAGGGCCTGATGAACTATGGATGGAGGTTCATGACATTGTACAGGAGACAGGAATCAAGATCATCCCCAAGAAAAAGAAAGCAAAAAAAGCAAAATGACTATCTGAGGAGGCCTTACAAATAGCTGTGAAAAGAAGACAAGGGAAAAGCAAAGGAGAAAAGGAAAGATACACCCATTTGAATGCAGAGTTCCAAAGAATGGCAAGGAGAGATAAGAAGGCCTTCCTCAGCGATCAATGCAAAGAAATAGAGGAAAAGAACTGAATGGGAAAGACTAGAGATCTCTTCAAGAAAATTAGAGATACCAAGGGAACATTTCATGTAAAGATGGGCTCAATAAAGGAGAGAAATGGTACGGACCTAACAGAAGCAGAAAATATTAAGAAGAGGTGGCAAAAATATACAGAAGAACTGTATAAAAAGATCTTCATGACCCAGATAATCATGATGGTGTGACTCACACTCACCTAGAGCCAGACATCCTGGAATGTGAAGTCAAGTGGACCTTAGGAAGCATCACTACGAACAAAGCTAGTGGAGGTGATGGAATTCCAGTTGAGCTATTTCAAATCCTGAAAGATGATGCTGTGAAAGTGCTGCACTCAATATGCTAGCAAATTTGGAAAACTCAGTAGTGGCCACAGGACTGGAAAAGGTGTTTTTATTCCAATTCCAAAGAAAGGCAATGCCAAAGTATGCTCAAACTACTGCACAATGCACTCATCTCACACGCTAGTAAAGTAAAGCTCAAAATTCTCCAGCCCAGGCTTCAGCAATACCTGAACCATGAACTTCCAGATGTTCAAGCTGGTTTTAGAAAAGGCAGAGGAACCAGAGATCAATTGCCAAAATCTGCTGGATCATTGAAAAAGTAAGAGAGTTCCAGAAAAACATCTATTTCTGCCTTATTGACTATGCCAAAGCCTTTGACTGTGTGGATCACAAAAACTGTGGAAAATTCTGAAAGAGATGGGAATACCAGACCACCTGACTGCCTCTTGAGAAACCTGTATGCAGGTCAGGACTGGACATGGAACAACAGACTGGTTCCAAATAGGGAAAGGAGTACGTCAAGGCTGTATACTGTCACCCTACTTATTTAACTTAAATGCATAGTACATCATGAGGAACACTGGACTGGTAGAAGCACAAGCTGGAATCAAGACTGCCAGGAGAAATAACAATAACCTCAGCTATGCAGATGACACCACCCTTTTGACAGAAAGTGAAGAAGAACTAAAGAGACTCTTGATGAAAGTGAAGGAGGAGAGTGAAAAAGTTGGCTTAAAGCTCAACATTCAGAAAACTAAGATCATGGCATCTGGACCCATCACTTCAAGGCAAATAGATGGGGAAACAGTGGAAACAGTGGCTGACTTTATTTTTCTGGGCTCCAAAATCACTGCAGATGGTGACTGCAGCCATGAAATTAAAAGGCGCTTACTTCTTGGAAGGAAAGTTATGACCAACCTAGATAGCATATTAAAAAGCAGAGACATTACTTTGCCAACAAAGGTCCATCTAGTCAAGGTTATGGTTTTTCCAGTGGTCATGTATGGATGTGAGAGTTGGACTATAAAGAAAGCTGAGTGCCAAAGAATTGATGCTTTTTAACTGTGGTGTTGGAGAAGACTCTTGAGAGTCCCTTGGACTGCAAGGAGATCAAACCAGTCCATCGTAAAGGAGATCAGTCCTGGGTGTTCATTGGAAGGACTGATGCTGAAACTGAAACTCTAATACTTTGGCCACCTGCTGTGAAGAGCTGACTAATTTGAAAAGACCCTGATGCTGGGAAAGATTGAGGGCAGGAGGAGAAGGGGACGACAGAGGATGAGATAGTTGGATGGCATCATCCACTCAATGGACATGGGTTTGGGTGTCTGGGAGTTGGTGATCGACAGGGAGGCCTGGCATCATGCAGTTCATGGGGTCGCAAAGAGCTGGACACAGCTGACTGACTGAACTGAACTGAACTGAGACACTTCACAGAAGCTAAAATGCAATCACAAATGGAAAAATGTTCAAGATTGCCTGTAATTAAAGAAATGTACATTGACATTAAGTGTCATTTCATACCACACCTTTGGTGAGACTTTGGTTAAACTGTCACTCTCAGATTTGGTGGAAATAATGTAAATCATTGTAAGGTTTTAGGAAAGCCACTTGTCATTGCTTATAAGCAACTGTAAAGAGGCTCTCTTGAACTCACTAATCATATCTCTAGAATTTATTCTTAGAAAATTATTCAAAAGAAGACTCATATGAATACAAAGTTTGCTGCAGCATTTATCAAACATTAAAAGCAATCTAAATTTACAGATATAGAAATACTTACACTATGGTGCATTAATGAAATGGAATATTATGTGGCCACTTAAACTATAATTGTGAGTGATAATGATAATATAAAAATGTTAGATCAAGTTGAGTAAGGTAAGTCAGATATAAAATTTTACCTACTTGGAATTATATAAAATTATGTATCTATTTATTCAAGGC
This sequence comes from Muntiacus reevesi, assembly GCF_963930625.1. Taxonomy (NCBI): domain Eukaryota; kingdom Metazoa; phylum Chordata; class Mammalia; order Artiodactyla; family Cervidae; genus Muntiacus; species Muntiacus reevesi. The sequence continues at coordinate 245,050,316 of NC_089251.1, forward strand.
CCAGAATGGAACATAAAATGAAAACACTTTTAAATGTTGGGATAACAGAATTTTTTTTCTGATTTTTGTTTTTATTTCTGTTATTTTCTACATGATGGCAAAACCAGGAGCTGGGAAGATAGAAGATGTTGTCTTTGCCTTTTGATAATATATACTTTAACTGAGAATTTATAGAATCACTGACATGTAGAGCTGAAAAGGACCTCATTGGACTCTTGGTTCAATTTCCTGATTTTACAAATAAATACTTTAAGGCAGAAAAAGATTGACTTGCTCAATTGCTCATATTTAATTAGGAGCTAGAAATTACAACCTCAAAATGACTCACTTTCATTTAGGGTACATTTGTTGCAGAGAAATTAAGATGTTAGGACCCTATCTTGAAATATATCATATCCATAAAAAATGACTATTTTACTGATTCTACTTTCTTATCTGCATTATCAACTGCCTCTTTCCCCACCTGAAATAAGCTTTATGCCAAAGCAAGAGCTCTAATTCTCGACTGTATGATAAACATCATGCATATTTTTGGCATTTCAAAGCATGTCAAAATATTTATCAAGTAGATGAGTATTTCAATAACAATGGAGAAGCTGCTAGTCATTTTCCCCTGATGGTAACAGCAGGGATTCAATTAAGATTTGATAAATCAATTAAATTGAATTTCACTTTAAAGCACTTAAAATATGTTTTCTAACACTGACTTTAAAAAATCTATTTAAATATCTTAAAACTAATTCCTCGGATAGGAATGAAGTGTATAGGTGAATATATGTTTACACAGGCCTTACAAAGAGGCCCCCATCTACTTACCCATGACCACAGAAGAAAAGCATATCTTCAGGAAAAGTAGACGCACCTGGCTGGTGAAGTTCTCTGCTCTTAAACCCATTCAGATGATGATCAATCCTGACTGGGCTCTCTGAAAGGACAAATAAAAATCAAAACACATGGGAAGAGGCTAAAGAAATTTTGGAAGCTGCAGGTTGGTGTGGTGATGCTAAAGTTGTTTGTGTATGTGCTGGATGGTTATGTTGAGCGCCCACAGCTGATTTGCAAGAAGTGTATATGAGGACGTTTGAGATCACAAGGTCCTCACTGCTGGGATTCTAGCATGCCTGAGCCATGTGCATTAGTACAGTGAGTTTCTGGAGTATTCAAACAAATAGTACCAGCAGCCAAACTGATAGTGCCGGTTGCTCCCCCCAGTAATTTGTACCTGAGCCCTTGACAGCAGCACCAGCTTTGGTCCCTGGGACAGGAGCATGGGCTTGGTGGAAAGCCCTTGAAACACTCTAATGAGAAGACAATAAGACACAAATAAGGAATAAGAGTGTGTGTGTGCTTAATTGTTCAGTCGTGTCCAACTCTCTGCAGCCCGGTGGACTGTGATCTGCCAGTCTCCTCTGTCCATGGAATTTTCCAGGCAAGAATACTGGAGTGAGTTGCCATTTCCTACTCCAGGGGATCTTCCCGACCCAGGGATCGAGCCCATGTCTCTTGTGTCTCCTGCACTGGCAAGTGGATTCTTTACTAGTGCCACTTGGAAAGCTCAGGAATAAGAGAGGAAGACTTTAAAAGTCCCTTATACATACAATCTCTAGTTTCAAGTTAATATACATATATTTAGATTCAAAACCTATTTATACTTTACAGTCTGACTCTACTGTTTTGCAGCTCCAAATCAGTTCAAAAGTCATGGAATTCTCTGTGATATTTTAAGTCATACTCTCAATGGTTTTCCACCTTGGCTAGGCATCAAAATCTCTGAGAATCGAAAATAAACACCAATGCTCATGGTCCCCATGGATGGATAAAATCAGAATAAAGTTGTAGGACCAAACGATCAATATGTTTTAAGAGCCTCCCAGGTGTTTCTAAGGCACAGCCAATGTGGAGATCCATTGCTCCAACAGGAGTAGCTAGAGGCTTTCTAAAACAGTTGTTGTTCTAATATCCATATGAATTACCTGGAGATCTTATTAAAATACAGATCCTGATTCAAAGCATCTGGGTTGGGGACAGATTCTGTATTTCCAACAGACTCCTCTGGTGGGCAGAGATAGTAACAAAATAGTATACATTTTTAATAAAAAAGGGCAAAACAGAAAGTGTATATGGCTTCATTTTATACGACCAAAACTTTTAACTTGGTCACCTAAACATTCTTTAAAGTCAAAAAGATACTGAATTTGATAGCATGTACATTTCTATATTGCATCCTACCTCACAGGGGTGCCATGTATGTCATGTGTGACACTCATCAGGACCAAGCCTTAGGGAGCACAGTTGAAAGGGATCTTTGGATTGAAATAGCAGGGAAGCCAAGGTAATAGGTAAGAAGATGAACATGAACTCTGAAGGGGGATGTAAGATCAGGAAAAGGGAAATGAACATTTTTGTCTGAAGGCAGGCGATGGAGAGCTGGAGTAGAGGCAGTGCCTAAAATTCTCATTAAGACCCTCAACAAATGCCAGGGCGGCTTCTTCCTTTTGTGCCAGCACACTGTGTGGAGAAAGTCAATGTAACACCTTTGCTTTAAACACTCTGTTTACCTATCACTTCCAGCCACAAGGGTTGGTGGAAGGTCTGAGATTTTTCCAGGTCTGCTTGGTGAAGGGTTTGATGATTCTAGAGTATTCTTAGTGGTGGGCATTATGAGAAAGTACTGTGGTGATAGGCGCCCAGGATCTCTTGTACTTAACTCCTCTCTCCATGGAGTGGGTAATGAGAGTGTGTGCAAAGTGCCAGGCTGAGTCCAAAGTGGGCTGGGAATAGTAAACAACAGTGGTAGACAGGGTGATGTATATGGAAAGTGGGTGGGAAGAACAGAGTTAGCGATAGAAGACCGAAAATTCATGATTTGGGAAGACCAGGCTCAAACAAGGGCTGGCTTTTAACTGTGGTAAGAATACACATAAAATTTACCATCAACCATTTTTAGTGTACAGCTCAGTAGCATTATGTACATTCACATTGTATTACCATCACCACCATCCATCTACACAACACTTTGCATCTTGCAAAACTAAAACCCTGGCAACCCCAGCCTACTTACTCTGTAAACTTGAACATGGTGTCATACTCTAAGAAATCATTGCTATATCCAGTCATGAAGCTTTTCTGTCTCTATGAATTACATGTATCCGTAAGTGGAATCATACCTTGTCCTTTTGTGACTGGCTTATTTCAGCTAGCATAATGTCCTCAAGGTTTATCTATATTGTAGCATGTGTCAGAATTTTCTTCCATTTGAAGACTGAATAACATCCCTTTGTATGTATATACCAGGTTTTGTTTACCCACTCATTGCTGATGAATGCTTGGGTTACTTCCACCTTTCGGTTATTATGAATAATGCTTCTATGAATATATACCACTTTGGGTCCCCACTTCTAATTCTTTTGGATATATGTCCAGAAGTGGGGTTGCTGGCTTACATGGTAATTATACCTTCAACTTTTTGAGGAACCACCATACTGTTTTCCATAGGTGGCTGCACTGTTTTTCATTCCTACTAACAGGGCACAAGTGTTCCAATTTCTTCACATTCTTGCCAACACTTGTTTGTTATCTTCTGTTTTTTAATAGTGCCATCCTAATGGGTGTCAGGTGCTGTGCCACTGTGGTTTTGATTCGTAATGTTGAACATCTTTTCATTTGCTAACTGGACACTTTTCATACCTTCTTTAGAGAAATGTCTATTTAATTCCTTTGTTCATTCTTTTAATTGATTTGGTGGTGTTGAGTTGTAGGAGTTCTTTCTATATTCTGGATATTAACCCCTTGTCAAATATAAGGTTTGCAGATACTTTCTCCTGTTCTGTGGGTTGCCTTTCCACTCTGTTTTGTCTTTTGATGTACAAAAGTTTTAAATTTTGATGTGTTCCAGTTGATCATTCTTCTGTTATTATTGCCTGTGCTTCTGGTGTCATATTCCAAGAAATCATTACTAAATCCAACATCTTGAAGCTTTTCCCATATGTTTTCTTCTAAGAGTTTCATAGTTTTAGGTTTAACATTTGGGTTTTTTTAAAAAAATTCATCTTGAATTAACTTTTCTATGTGATATAAAGTTAGGGTCTAACTTAATTCTTTTGCATGTGGAAATCCAGTCTTCCCAACATAATTTATTGGAAAGACTGTCTTTTCCCTGTTGAATGGTCACAGCACCCTTTGGAAAAATCACTTAAGCATGTATGCAAGGGTTTATTTCTGGCCTCCACAGAGGCTAGTTTTTTTAATTTATGTGATCAGGTGATGATTATAGCAAGAGATGAGCCAAATCAAGTTCTTTGGTTGGATGACCAGCTCAGATGAATCATGTATAGGGTGGGGTTTTGTAGCACTAACAGAGGAATACAGTTCTCTTGAAGGCAGCCCAGACCTCATCCAATCGTGACAGGTTGGATGGATTGAGGTAATGCAGGAATGATACTGAGAGGTATTTAAGTGGAAGCCCTAAATGCTGTGGCAGGAGGAGATCTGTGTAGAGGTATAGGTAGCATTATTAAAAGTGACTTGGGACTTCTCTAGAGATCCAGTTGCTAAGACTCCACTCTCCCAATGCAGGGGGCCTGGGTTCAATCCCTTGTCAGGGAACTAGATCCCACATGCTGCAGTTAAAGATCCTGTATGCTGCCATGAAGATCAGAGATCCCACGAGCTGCAATGGGAGACCTGACTCAATGGGAGACCTGACTCAGCTAAATAAATAAATATTTTAAAAAAATTTTGTTTTAAAGGACTTGGACACCAGAGGGTATGTGACACAGGGGATACATCTTGAGGACTTGTTTTCCATGCTGTTTGGTTTTTGCTGGGTAGCACATGACTAGATTTATTCATGGAGGGCTTTGAAAAGTGTCTGAAAAATTAGGATGCCAATTGATATTGTTTGGGTTGGGTAGACTATGGTGGTCAAATGGTAGTGGCCAGCTAAAGCCAAGAGACTTTAAGTAGGAGATACCACATCTCAAACAGATGGGCATCCATCCTAAGTTGTGGGCATCTAAAGAGCAAAGGCCAAGTCTTAGTCATCCCAGTATGCCGTGTCCAGCAGTTTCTGGCACATGGTGGACAGATGCTTAATACATACTTGAAATGAACTGAATGTAAGCCAAGGAGACAGCAATAACTTGAATAAGAAAACTCAACTCTTTATAGTTAGGAAAAGTTTCTTATGCCTAATTTACAATATTTATATTACAGGAAGAGTACATTTCTCCTCCTTTCAAAAAGACAAAGACTTGATCACCATCCTTTGTTTTAAAAAAAAAAATCTATTAATTACCACTTATTAAGGACCAATTATCTCCAGGCATCATGCCTTTGACTTGAGGTGCATTGTATTTAGTCCTTGCAACAAGCTTCAGGTAAGCAATATGATCTCCAATTACTGAGGCTCAGGGTTGTTAAGTATCTTGTTTAACGTTATACAACGAGCAGGAGCAGAGCTAGGATTTATATCTAAACAGGTCCTGTGTTTCTCCTCTGAGAACTCTCTGTTTCTACCTGGAAGCTATCATTCTCATCTTCTAATGTGATGTTCTTCCAGGGTTAATAAACACATTTTCTTCATGGCTCCTATTAAAAAATCTATTAATAATATTTTATCTGTCTCTGGCCTTCCCCCAAGTTCTCCATGTTCTTTGAGTTTGGCATCAACCCAGCATTTAAATACTATTGAGTGGGGGGGAAATATCACAGGTTTGACTTCAACAAAAGAACTGAATCATCTCTCTTTCCATTTTACATCAGCATAGAAACTACTTTGCACCAATTCACATATTCACAAAAAAGTCAAAAATTTAAAAAGTGAACCAATAAAAACCGTATGTAAAATAGATAGCCAACAGGAATTTGCTGTCTGGCTCAGGAAACTCTAACAGGGGCTCTGTATCAATCTAGAGGGGTGGGATGGGGAGGGAGATGGGAGGGAGGTTCAAAAGGGAGGAGATATATGTGTACCTATGGCTGATTCATGTTGAGGTTTGACAGAAAACAGCAAAATTCTGTAAAGCAGTTATCCTTCAATAAAGAATAAATTAAAAAAAAAAAAAGAACCCTGGTGACAGCAGGGTGGTGAGGTGTGGTTTGCTTACTTCACACAGACAACTTGATGAGAAGGATGGCAGCAAAAATCGCTGATCATTGGACCAAACATTTCTAGGTGCAGGAGCCTAGGTCTTGGCACGGTACACTCTGAGGTAGAGAGAGACAATGGGGTTCAGGAGGCAAAGTCAGACAAATACTCCGACTTAGGTTTTTAGTCTCCCTGTGGCTTATTATTTTTCTGGCCGTGCCACACGGCACGTGGGATCTTAGTTCCCTGACTAGGGATGGAACCTGCAGTGAAAACGTGGAGTCTTAACCACTGGACCTCCAGGGAAGTCCCCTCCCTACGGGAGGGGCAGGTCAAGGGACGGGTTGTGACTCGGTGCTGGTGCTTCCTTCCCGGTTCCTGATGGGGTGGGCAGAGAGACTGAGTAAATTTGTGTCCATGGAATCTAATGAAAATCTTGGGCTGTCCTAACTTTATCTTTCCCTGTTCACCCCTTCATTCCCCACACCAAGAGGGATGCCTGACACGTAACTGGTACACACTGGTTGTAGTTGTTCTTGGTTGTTCAGTCGCCAAGACACATCCAACTCTTTGAGACCCTGTGGAGTGCAGCCCGCCAGGCTCCTCTGTCCATGGGACTTCCCAGGCAAGAATGCTGGAGTGGCTTGCTCCTTCCTTCTCCAGGAGATCTTCCTGACCCAGAGATTGAACCCGTATCTCCTACACTGGCAGGAGGGTTCTTCACCACTAAGTAGGGAAGCCCCACACACTGACTGAACGGGCAGTAACAAGGAGATCATGGGGAGAGGGCAGGAACCAGGAAACTGGAGTAAATGGAACTGGAGTAATTTTTTTTTCCTATTAATTTACCATTATTGTGTCTTAATGAAACTATGGATCTGGGACATGTGGAAATTGGTAAAATAAAACAAAAAGCAACCAGTGGTTCTTCACCTCGAATAGTTTAAGAAGTGTTGGTGTATAGTGAGTCAGTGTAGAAGTGCTGCTTGGCAAAGTTGTGAGACCTCCTGGCCATTTATTTAGCAATGTCTAGTAAAGGTTTAAGTGTAGTGGGGTTCCCAGAATAAGTGGGGTTCCCAGATAAGTGGGGTTCCCAGAATAAGTGGGGTTCCCAGAATAAGTCACTGGTTGTAACTTTGGAAATTCATTTTGTTTGCAGTTCCCAGTATTCTAATCATGTACAAGTGTCAGAGCATACTGTGTAGATTCTACCCATCACTAAGGCAGATGCTTACAGACTAGGTAAGCTGCCACAGCCTTACAGGTAAATGCTGAGCAGATGGCTCAGCAATTGACAAAACAACAAAATCGAGTCCACTCCACACTGTTCTAGTCTCAGTAGATGTGGGGTATGTTTTAACTCAGCACTTACAAGACGTTGAGGTAATTTCCACTCCTGTTGTTTCTTGCCATGTGGAGGGACAGCAAACGGTCTCTTGAGTCCTCTTACTCATTCCTGGGAGAGGTGAAGTGACTTAGATGAAAAGTGAATCTGGGAAGTGAATTAGGCATATTTAACCTAGTCCTTTTTCACTGTCTCTTGGAAGCCAGGTACTCTGTACAAGGTTGGGGGCATTCACTCATGGGTAGATTCTTGCGGCCTGGCTGTCCAGCTGTGGGTTTTGATTCTGGGGTTCAGTACTAGGGGGACAACTGTTTCCATGCACCCTGAGCCATTCTCTCCAGTATCAGCTTCACGTTTTAATTTTCATCTTTTGGCACTTTGGTCTTTCTCAGTTGGTTTAAAATGTGGGCAAGCAACATGGGGATACTCTGGGGGCCTCTTGAACTTCACCAGATGGGGGTGACTACATATTGTGGTATTGTATCACAGGCTATTTTGTCCTGTATTCACTTGCCCTCCATTTATTTCCTTGAAGAAGGCCAGCACATCTTAATCATTTGGTGACTCTATTATACTGATACCTAATCTGTTCTCTTCTGCAAAGTAGGAGCTAGACTTTCCTCTGTCACACTGGGAAATGAGGACAATCTTCTGGCTTGGCCAACGTCCCCTTCTGCCTGCACCTTTCTGGGTGTGTTTATTCTAAAGCTGCACCCCATCTTTGCAGATTTATGGATATCAATAAACTCATACTTTATGAAAACACACACAAGCCTCTGAAATCAAAAGAATCAGATAAAAGCAAATCTTTGTTCTTCTAAAACGCATTAAGAACAAAATGTCTTAATGGCCATTTCTGTGATATAATTCAGGTAAACAGAAAAACAGTTTGTGGCCTCTGAAGCCTTTGGTTCTTCCTGGGCCAGGCTAGGAGGCATTTAAGCTTGCAGTCTAGTTCTCTGAAGTTCAATTACAAGTCAATCTTGCCACAATCTTCCCTGGCCTTGCATTTTTCTTTGGGTCACTGGAACAGTATTTGGCTACTCTGCCTGTGAACACTGCCTACTTTCTCTAGGCCAGAGTGCCAGCTGCTTCTACTGATAGCCTTTCACAGTGGTGACTGTCTGTATGTGCCTGACCCTAGATTACTTGTCATCATACTGACACGGTATGCTTCCTTAACTGGACCTTGTCTATGCCAATAACTTTGTCTGTAACTCCCTTCCCATATGGTATTTCATTTGCCATATTATTTTATATTATAAATTAAGTCCTTAAAGACAACACCCACCCAATGTAGTGAAGACCTTTATCAGTCAAGGTTTTCTATTTTTATCATTCCACTATCCTAGTTTAAACATCTTTTAATTTAAAAATGCATCAGTATATTTAAAGTATAGGCTCCAGGTTTGGAAAGTTACTGACACCTCATAACAAACTATGGATAAATTCCCCATGGTAGAATGAATGAAGAGTAACTTATACTCATATATAACCATAACTCTAGTATAGATAAAGATACACAACTAGAATCAAACTTAATGTAAATGTGCCCAAGAGAAGAAAGCACAAGATTTACAAAGCTTACATGAAATAAGAAAATGTAACTGGGTGATAACCAAAGTTTTGTTGACTCGGCAGTCTTGTGGACTTAGAAAGGGAGGTGGCTCAAGCCAAATTCTTTGGGTGTCACAGCTTCTTCTTTCCGAGGTCAGGCAGTTGGGTACGGAACTGCATGCAGTAGGGGTAAACACTGCATGTGTTGTACATCATTTTCATTGTAGGTAAAAAACAGCAAACAGGGAATTCTTCATTCTTCAGAGTTTCCTTGTACCCATGATCAGCTTCTGAATGCACTTGGAGAAGAAACAATCCTATTAAAATGCCTCTCAAAAGCCAAAGCTAAATGACTAAACATCAAAACTTTGAGGAATGGGAAAAAAATCTATGAGGAAAGCATCAGCTTGCTTATCCAGGGAATGAGTAGAATTTTAATTCTCATTCCAGCATGGGGCCAACTGGGCACCAAGCTCCTTTCACTCTGGGTAGAAAACAAATCCCCAGGTTGCTACTGAGCCAAACTTTAAAGGCCAGTCAGGAAATGAGCAGCACTCCCCCAAATGGGAAAGCCTGGATCAGTGTTTTTTTCTAAAGTAAACAAAAGATCTGCAGAAGTATTTCCTTGCGCTATTTGGCAAGAGAAAGAAGCACCTGGAGAGTGAGTTAGGAAGAGAAAGCCTGTAAGACATGGGAATAGAACAAGGATGGTTATAATGAAGCTTTGTGTCACTAATCTCCAGAGCCCGAGTGTTCTATTACGAAACAAAGCAGCAAATGAAGAGACGCTTAGAAAGACTGGTTGATTAAGAATACATTCATGACAGGATAAATAGATGCCTTTCTGGATCCTGAATTTCATCTTTCATTTGGATTTTTAAAAACCTTTAAAAAATATCTTCCAGAGAGTCAAAATGGAATATATACATTAAAATAAATGAGGGCTGTGAAGGAAGATGTATGAGCAAGGAGAAAAGCTATTATCCTCGGAGGCAGAAATTTCCTTGCTTCAATGCGGCATGTGACGCTGGCAATTTCAGCCATTCTCTTTCAGGCAATTTTCAGTTCAAGTTCCAATGCTGCTTAAGGGGACGCTGTCTCAGCTCACCTGAAGGAGGAGGGCATAACTAAAGATGTATGGAGAGCTATTACGTTCTGTTCAGCAGGACAGACTCAGGAGAAAGACAAGTTTCTCTCAAGAGGCTGGAGGTGAGAGAAATGAGGCAGCAACCATAGTTGCTTTTGTTAAGTACACAGGATTAAAAAAAAAACAAACACAACTGAGCGACTGAACAACAAACTAATGCAAGAGACTCAACAACATCTCATTAATGCCTGGAAGTTACACAGTTTTAGAGCTTTTCACCAGTAAAGTCTAAAAAGACTTGAAGGGTGATTGTCCTTCCCTAAAGTGTTCTGAAACAACCAACAATTGATATCTAAAGATTACATAAGAAAAAAAAATTAACTTCTGCTTTTCCTGCAAAGAATTAGAAGTCTCATGTAAAGGAGCAATGGGTTGAAAACACTGCCAAAGAATCTGTGTTAAGGATAATAAAACTCATAGTTTTCTTGAGTAGGCCCAAGTAGGAGAGATGTTTGGGCCTTTTTTAGGAGGCAATCAATAGCTCACCTAATTTGGCAGGTAACAGCTAACAGAAAAGCACATATTTTCTGGAGTCCAGGCTCTACTTGGTGCCTATCTGCTGAAAAAAATCAAAGGTAAGGACACAAATCACAGGGGTGCCAAGGATACTGCTAACCAAACACTGTGTGTGACTACTTGACATCTATGTGCTCTTAAATATCCTTTTTTGCTCCTTATGTAATGTTAACATTATTTATCTCTTCACCTGCCTCTAGCTCTTCCTGACTGAAGGTTGAGTGGTTGTGAAACCACATGCACCGCAGAATCCAAAGCACCTGTTTTAAACCCTGGGCTAGTGGTGCTGCCTCGGAGTGTGCTTTCGACGAGCTCTGGGAGCAGCTGAGGGTGGGCTGCTTTGAGCCATCTGGAGGTTTTAATGTGCCCCATGCAGCCCATGCCAACCTGGCTTGCCAGAGTCCGGGTCACTGTGCCGAGACACTTCAGAATGGTGCTCAAGGGAGCCGTGCTCTGCCACCACCTGGGCCCTCTCGCAGATGAACGTGCACTTTCAATTTGATGCTGTTTTTCTTACCCTCTGCAGGCACTTACACGCAGAACTATTATTACTTGCTTGTTACTGCATGTTGCTGATTCATACGCAGAGGAAAATGTAATTTTGTCTTAACACCTCTTCCCTGTCATTTAAGGCATATGTTAATGAAAGACAGATTTTGGCACCCAGTCTCCTCTGCAGCTTTGAGGCCACAGTATATATTCATTATAAATGAAGATGCAACTGTTATTTTATTTCTATTTGTATTTATAACTACACCAAAGTCATCTTGCAGGTATCTTTGTGCCTCTCAAATCCCAAACCATATTCCAAGAAATGCTCAATATTTCATGGTTGAATTGGCATTAATGTGGCATTCATGTAAATACAATGTTTTAAATAAAGATGTTTTCACTCATATTTTATTATTGACACTCTCTGATCACATATTTTAGATTATGCTGGAGCTGAGCCCTTGAGGACACTTTACGAGATTTTCTTTCCACTTGCAGTACAGACTGATTTTTTTTTTTAAGTGAGGAGTATGCAACTGATGGGTGATCTGCTTGTTTGGAGGGGAGCCAAATAGAAGTCTGAAGCCCCGAAGGGGTGGGGCCAGAGCAGAAGTAAACATATGCTGAATGCGAAAAGAGCTGACTGCAAGCTTCTGCTTTGTCATTCCTCTCCCTTCCTTTCCTCCTCTTTCCTTCCCAGTGTGGAATGTGCATAAGTGCTACCTACTTATTTCATAGACTCACTGGATCTAGAAGGAGCTATCTCCTTGAAGATCGTCTGATCCACACTCCCCCCTACTGCAGTAACTCTCTGCTTGATTCAGGAGCTCTTTCTCTTCTCCAGCGGCATTGTAGCCTATCAATTAAAAGTGGACTGGTGAGAGGCACAGTTTTTTGGAATCAAGACAGTTCTGGGTCCAAACTGTGTTTCTGCCACTGACTCGTAGTGATATCCTAGGCAAATTACCCAATACCTCAGTGTTCTAGTCTTATCTGTTAAATGGTCACAATAAAACTAATTTGTAGGAGTTTGAGGATTAAATGAAGAAATAATGTGGTATATAAAAGTGTAGTATATAAAAGACTTAGCACTCAGAACTAAATTAAGAGCAGCAAAATGGTTCAATAGGAACCAGGACCCATGTTTCCTGACAGGCAATACTTTTCCACACATTTTACGGTCTTTCTCGCAAGGTCTCATAAAACCATGGAAAACGTTTCTGTTGCTGGAGTACTCTGTATGCAGCCTTGTAGACTGCAGATGCTGTTATCAGCAACAACATCGCACACATATTCAGCACTTTAGATTTTACAGTGCACTTTCACAAGCGGGGGGTGAATAACCACGCCAACATGTCTACTGATGACTAATAGAGGCAGGAAGCAGAAGGAGCAGAGGCTCTGAAAGAAGTCTATTAATGATGCAAATGTGAAGTTATCTGCACTTGTGAGAAGCATAATAAACATTAACACCAATTGGAAGTAACAGTGCATGATATATTCTGGCTTCAGAACTTGGCTTTGATGAGTTAGAAAAGAGGAATACAGCATAGGAGTTTGGGGACAAGAATTTAAGTTACCTGAAATTTAACGGTCTAAATGCTTTGAAGCCCAAGAGGGCAGCTCTTCACAATAGGTGAATAATTTTCACGTACAGATGACTATAGCAATGATTTAGATCACATGATGGTAGAAACCTCAATGTGTTCGTAATTTACAGACAAAGCATATGGAACTGAGACAAGTAAAACAAAGAAGTTCTCAGAAGTCAGCGTTAACTGGGTGTTTCAATACTACAAACGTGTCACACCGAAAGGCAAAACTTTTAATAACAGAAACTGTTACCTTGGCTTTCTCACAACCTTCTGAAACAGTACTTCATGTGCGTGAGAATTTTTACATTTGGAAAAAGCTCAAAAGTGAACTTTTAGAAAGGGAGGAAAATGGAGGGTGCATTTTTAATATAGCATATTTCATTGTTTCTGTATTATAAAATGAATGAGTACATCTTTTTGTTACAAAGAAAACGGTCCTTTTGAAATTTAGCTCCCTCAGCAGATGAATTTTTAAATATCAAACTCTGCCTAACTAGTCCTACCTCTATGGATATGAGGGAAAAATGAGAATTTCATGCAGCTGTCAATTATTTTAAACTAATACCCAAGCAGATATATTTGCAACATTTCATGATTTCTTAATATCTATAGGCAATATTCCAAATCAGGTCTTTCTCGTTTTTTTTTCTCTGCCAAAAATCTGTATTTTGTCTGGCAGCAAGTTCAAGGTAGGGGGTTGATTCAGGTAGGCTGAGGAAGAGAAAGCAGAAGACACTGATAGAAATGGCCTGATAAGCAGCCATGTGGAATAGGAGGTCTATGCTAGACAGAGCCCAAAAGAGCCCAGTTTGTGTCTCACAGTCCAAATTTGGTTTGATGTATTTTTGAAGTTTCTAAAGGTTAACTACATGCTGTAATACATTATAGAAAGACACGAAGCAGAATTTTACTGTGCCAGTCAAGAAGCTGGCTTGAATCTGCTATTTAGGACTGAGAGAGACAGTACAATTTACATGTGTGAGAATGTGGGAATAATTTTACCTTCTGTTGTTTTTAAAACCACCTTGGGCCATGATTTTTAAATTGAGACACAAGAAGATCTGCAGGAGCGGGTGGAGGGGGTGGGGGGGAGTTCCCATAGCAACATTAACTTATCTAACTGCCCTTGTTGTATGTAATACTTTCGATACTAGTTTGGCTTTAACATACACACTTTAATTAGGAAAAACAACTGAGTTAAGAGTCTCAGGCAAATTTTGACTTTTATATTTACTGCATGTTTAAACAGAAACCTTGATATTGTACTTCTGAGGATTTGCTACCAAGGCAAATGTATGCAGATACCTTTCATGATTTTCCTTGCCCCCATCTCTGACCTCACTGCATTCCATTCTATTGACAACTCCTCGATCAATCTCTAAATATATTTAAAGCATGCTGTGGCTAGGATAAAACAGAAACAAACCAATCTTGAATGGCTCCAGTCCAGAGGTGAGAACCCAATGCACCCTCTTATTTAAGGCTGTCTACAAGCTGGTGCCCTCCCCATCTTATCTCCACTATTCTGAACCATGAACAGCCCTATCAAACATACTTGTCTTCTCACCATCTTCTGAGAGCATACGTTCTAGGACTAGTCTGAGACCTACCTCCTCCTACAGCCCTAATTCTTTCCTTCCATCCCACAGCTGGTCTTTCTCTCTCTTCAGAACATTATTACTACTGCTATCACCACGCAATGTCTGACCGGGCAGCATCCCTCCCGTCTTTTTTTTTTTATCACAGTGTCCTCATTTTCCTTTGAGGAACTTTCCTCCATTCACTATGGTCTGGTGGAACCATCAAATAACCTGCCCTGACTCAGTCTGTCAAGAGAAGAATCCATGACCCAGCTTGGATTAATCACCTCCTGCCAGGAAGTTGAATTTTAAGTGAGTTCAAAAAGGAAAAATTGTTGGAATGATCATTCTAGGTCCTTTCAAGAGATTGTCCATGTCTTTTTTATTTCTGTGGCTCATAATCAAAGTCTATTAGCTGAAAAGCTCCCTATTTGAGTACTTGCTCATATATTATCTTGGTCATGATTTAGAGGCTTGGGATGCACACATTTTGCTTTGCCAGCTAGAGCCTACTTACGCTGGGACAAGGCTGGGACTTTATTTATTTACTGTATTATTCCATATAATCCAGCACAAAGTAAGTACTCAGTATACATTGTGTAGCAAATGAAAGCCCAGTCTTAGAAACTCCATTTTTACCAAATGCAACTTGCAAGCCAATTTATATCTTTTTTGAGGCAAAGTGGTAAATGCATTTTTACTTTTTTGGATGCATGGGTCTTTGATGCAGCTCATGGGCACTTCATTGCTGTGTGAAGGCTTTCTCTAGCTGCCCTGAGCTGGGGCTGCTCTCTAGTTGTGGTGTGCGGGCTTCTCATTGCAGTGGCTTCTTCTTCTTGTGGAGCACTAGGGTGTGCAGGTCTAGTTGCCCCATGTCATATGAGACCTTAGTTCCTGGATCAGGGATTGAACTCATGTCCCCTGCATTGGTAGGCAGATTCTTAACTACTGGACCACCAGAAAATAGTAAAAATATCTTAATTGCTACAATTTAAGAATTTTCCTGGGTAAGTAGTCTTCTTAAAGAAGGCTTCCAACTTGTACACCAAAGAACAGCCTGAAAATAATGTTAGCATTAGTCATACTTCCCCAACTTTAGGAAAGGAAAGAGAAATTAAAATTCCGTTTCAGACATTAGTCTCTAAGTTAAAAAAAAAGGTTTGGGGATGGACAATAGACAATAACAAAACAAAAAAAATAGGCCTTTGCCTTGGTCTTGTGACTTTCCTTGGAAACAAGGCGAGCTGACTCTGCTATCAGTTAACAATGGAGGAGAGTTCAACTGTGTTAAACTAATGTATAAATAAAGGAGATGGTTTTTTTCACTTCTTAAAAAATGGCAGGCTTTGGTTTCTCAGAATCATCTGACTTATATCAATAATTTACCTAAATGCTTTTAAAACTCAGAGAACAAACAAAATGGTTAAGACACTAATAAATCCGAACAAGCTTGCGCATATTAAGTTTTGAAAACACAGAATGTTGTGCTCCCTTCCAAGTCACTTCTGTGTGCTTAAAATGCACAAAACAGTTCATCCACGATAAACAGCAGGATACATAAATTCTCTTCTTCTGACTGTCTTTTCAAAAATGAAAGATTTACCGAAGACACTGAATACTGTAATCCTCTGATTTGTACCTTAACATGATACATAGTTCAGTCATGAGAAAGGACTGAAAATACCAAGTTGGAGCTTTTTTGAGTCAAGTGTAATGGCTTCTGGAATTTGCCTTGAACCCATACTCGGTGCATTTTCACTTTTTTTTTCCTATTAACTTGTAAGCGACGATCAACCAGATTCTGCTTCTCATCTAACCCAGCCTTGCAGAACATATTGTGGACTTCCCCTGTGAGACAAAAATGGCAATCAAATATATGACATGTGACTTGAGAGGGGGGGCAGACAGGAACAATGGAACATTAATGGAATGATTGACCATATGAATTTCATTTATACCAAGAAACATTTTCTAGTACAAAATGATGAAGGAAACCTATGGCACCAAGTAGGCTTCCTCTACTTCACACAAACACACGGAGTATAAAACAGCTGAGCGCAGCAGGTATGAACAGATACACAGCACTACTGGCCGCAGCTCTCCATATTTTGGAACATGCCTTAGGTCTGATTTCTTGCTGGTTTGCAGAGATCCCAAATGGCACATTATAAAAGTACTCATGTGAGTTTGGGGAAAGTACTTGAATGCAGAATTCATTTTAAATGCTTTTTTTAAAATGAAAAATTGACAAGGGAGAAGTAATTTTCTATGGACTCTTAAAATCAAACTCCCTCTTTTGACTGTGGCATGTCATCAATTTTTTCATAACTGGGCTAATGGTACCTCCAAAACAGAAACTTCATTTGGGCATGAGAATAAAACAAGTGATTCTTTAAAGCAGTTTCAATTGGAAAGAGATTAAAAGGCAAAAGGCCACTTTCAAGCTTTTACACACAACAGTTATAATCACTAAAGTGTAAAGACATCTAATGTTTAATCAGCTCCTGAAGCCTCATTTTAGAGCTTTTGAGTTTCTCCCCGCAAATAATACCCAAGAAAAGTTTCTACAGCTAATTATTTCCTCTTATAGATATGCATACCTTTTGTAA
The DNA here is from genome assembly GCF_963930625.1 of Muntiacus reevesi. NCBI lineage: Eukaryota > Metazoa > Chordata > Mammalia > Artiodactyla > Cervidae > Muntiacus > Muntiacus reevesi. The sequence continues at coordinate 245,067,245 of NC_089251.1, forward strand.
AGAAATATGCTCTGGTGCCATCTCCTCGAACATAAAAATTTTCAGATAAACAGTGTCCTAAAAAAAAATTGTGACAAGAGAAACTTAGTATTCCTTAAAAAACCACCACCCACAACAAAACTGACAAGAAATGTAAACACAGCATTATTTAAAACACATGAAAATAATTCCAAACTGAATATATTATTACCCCTTTTAAAACGAAGCTGAGTCTTATCATATCTTCCATAGTCCCGAAATAACAGCATTCCCCCAGGTTTCAGTAATTTGGACAGTCGGTTTATAACACCTTGCATCCTTTGAAAACAAAGTAGGAGGTTGTGGAAGTCTTGTTTTCTATGCCACATTTAACATTCTTAATGATAAAATAAGCATAGCTTGATAAGGCCAAAGAAATCTATGCCACAAACATAAGGGCACCAAAAACAAAAGTATTTTGTATAGAAAGAAAAAAGGATACCAATTTGCTCAATAATCAGATTAAAAAAGTCTAGGATATCAAGAAATCACCCAAATGACTAGAGTGGTAACTTCACATAGCTTGATGTATGCTGTCAAAACTGAACTGCAAAACTATACAGACATTCCTGATATTTACAGCAAATTAAGGTAGTTACAAGGCAGAAAAAAACCAAAGTCGTTTCATTTTCCTTGCATGACAAAAAATATGCCAGAGTTGTCTCAAATCAGATAGATATATCTAAGCAGGGACATCTTTTCCTCCAAAACAAGCTGCTTTTCCTTCTGACTTCTTTATTTAGTTCAAAGGTACCATCATTCACTGAAGTGTAACACCTCAGAAAAATCTTTGACCTCTTTTACTTTTCTCTTCTTCTACTATACTCTTCACAACTACTCAGGCATCAAATTGTATGTCTTTTTATTATCGTTATTACATATTTGGTATTTTCTCTCTTTTGTTTCCATTAGTACTCCCTTAGTACAAACTCCAAAGTCCTCTGGCTGGAAAGAGAATTGCTTCCTAACTAGCTTTATTGTTTTCCCTGCCAATACATATTATTGATGAACTATTTTGTTTAAAATGATGGTTTTCTCAAATCATCCCTTTGCTCAAGTTTTCATGATATTAATCTGTAGGATAAAAATCTTAGTTCTCTTAGTTTCTTAGTTGAATCCTTAAGATCACCCACAACTGGGCTCAATTAACCTTTCCAACATCTTTCCCACTGCTTCTTAATCTAAGCATGGCTAGCCAAACTGTTACATGCTTGGTTCTGAGCCGCCCATGCCTGTGCTCGCGTGGCTCCCCTGAAAGAATTCTCTCCTCCTTATTCTCTGTCCATTTAAATTCTATTCACACTCTAAGCTCCGGCTCAATACTGGGAAGCCTTTCTTTCTTTTACTGTTTATTCTACGCATCTGGCTCCCAATCAGACATGACCTCTTGTGACTGCTCTTGAGTTAATGTTTTTTGGTTAAGTGTTCAAAGCCTTACGTGTGATTATGGTACAGAGATGGCAAAGATTTCAGATCTCATAACAAGCCAAGTGACTGACATTGGCTGCCAACAGAGCTCTATTAAGAAGGACTCAAGACTTGCTGGGAATGATAATCTACAAAATCAGTTATCACTGTCAGCCCTGGGCAGAGAATGGTGAATGGCAGCCTGTGTACTAAGTCCTTTCTGTCTCTGCTTTATCCAAACTACTTAAGGCTTCTGAGCATTTCTTATTTAAAAAAAAAAAAAAATGAAAGGTCTGGATCACATAATCTGTATATTCCTTCCAATTAAAACATTGTTCAGTGGAATAATGGGGTGAAAGAGTATGTCAGGTAATGAAGGAAGTGGGTAGTGAGAAACTGAAAGTAACTATGAAAATAAGAGACAAAAAAAAGTGGCATGACTAGAAGAAAATCTCACTTAAACAAACTGGAACATAAGTACATGAAAAAGAAAACTATTTTTCCTTGTTTATTTTATTACAGGTTATTTTCACACTGTGTTTATATCCTTAGGATCTGGCAATTAAAACCATATCTAAAGCTTAAAATATTCACTTTTAGGATAAACGGTTTAGGTACAGAGAAAAATCTCTTTCTGCAATTATTAGCAAGACAAGCATGAAATGAAAACACAGAAAAGCAAAGCAAACCCTTTGCTCCCAACTATCCTTTAAACTCTGCAATGTGGGTCAAGGCAAGGGGTGGGGAACTGCTTCTCTTATCAGTCCATCTTGGCTCATATTGCAATTCCAGAGCCAGTTCCTGAGAAATGCAGGTGGGTGTGGGTTGGGGATGAGAGGGACAAGACAAGAATGGGGAAAGCCCCTTTTCTCTTTTTCCATCTGACTTGGGCCAGTTCTGCTATCCTCACCTATCTTTGGAAGGAGGAAGATGAGAAAGAAAAGAGATTTTAAAAAAAGTGTTTATTGACAATCTCTGTGTAGATCTTTAGAAAAGATATTATCTTTTTATTTCAATGATAAGAAGGACAGTTACTTTTTGTTTTGTAGCCTTCTATGGTTTACTTCCATTTAAGCTGGGACCCCCTAGACTCAAAGGCTTGCTGAATTGCTTTTCCAAGCTGGCAAGAAGCTACTTTTCTAGAATTTTCCTGGGGCTAAATCTACTATCACAGTGCTAGATGACCTGAAAGATACTGCCTCACTTTTCACTTACTATTATACAACTTCTACTCACTTACCTCATTTTTAGATCATTTCCATGTAGGTAAGAAAGTACCTATGTTAATGTACTGACATGATACATCTGAATCTATTTTAAAATAAACAGAATGAATATATGTATTATAAAAACAATCTTTTCAAGACATCTGCTTCCCCTTCTTTCCATTCAATTCAAATCATGAAAAAACACATAATCTAAACTAATATAAACAGCCTTCTTGAGGGTTTATTTTGAATTGAAACATTTCCTGTTATACGTGATAGAGAATCTTGTTCGTTATCCACCTCCTCTATCCTTTTAGCTGTGAAACAAAATATAGATGACATCTTTCTACTAGTACCTAAATAATGCCAATAGCTTAAATAAGTTAGCAGAAATAGGTTACAGAAACTGGGAGGAAGTAACTTCATGGAACTGGATAGATCTCATCAGGTGCAATTATATACTTCATTCATTATTTGGAAATCTAAATATTTTTTCTACAAGTAATCAAAGTGAACATCTCTGAATGAGAAGTAAAAGGCCTGTAAAGGATCCTGGTGATCTTATAGCAAAGAAAGAAGTACACAATGCTTGATTTCTCTGGGAAAGAGTAACATTCACCAAAGTGGTTGATGCCAAGTCTGCACCTACTAACCAGAAGATCATAAAAACCCAATTTTAAGACACATTCTGAAGGGACAACTCCAGACATTTAGCACACATGTGTCTTAATACATACAAAGTGGAAAAATTTTAAGAAAAGTGATCATTTTAATTGCTGTAATATCTCTTTGTGCTTCCTCTTTGGAGAAAAGCTATATTTATTATTTCAGAACACTATATGAACAAAAATATTTAAGTCATAAATACTTAAATGATGGCACTAGACCAACCTTAGATTATAAAGGTCCAAGGTTAATCTGGAAAATCTTGATAAACCCTAATTCCCTAGTGGGCTTCCTTAAAACAAATATTTTAAAGACCTATGTGAAGCCAGATTCACAGCCCACCTCATTAAGAACATTCAGCAAGAAGCTAAATCAAAGATGTTTGTTTCTGATCACCAAGTACAGTTTCCCTCTTGGGAGTCTATTAGGCTGTTCTGAATTTGTAATTTTCTTGAAGCACTGTCACTTTTAATAGGTATGTGTCTTGCCAGAAGATGCTCGCTTCTTTCTGACAGTGACAGAAAGCTCACTAATGAAACAGTTTGGCCAGTTTCTTTCTAAAAGTCTGAAGAAAGGAAAAAAACTGCATTTAAAAGGCTGTATATTACATGTAATGTAGTTCACTAAATAATAAATTCAAGAATTGTCTTTTTGCTTTGATAGATCTGAAAGCCACTCCTGATAAAGGGGCTGTACATATTTGCTCTGCCCTTTCATCGTCATTTACCTGTCAGGATGAATAGAAGACAGCACAAAGACAAGGAGAATGACATCCAGGGTCCCATCCGGAAAAGGGTAGGGTAAGCCATGGTCACAAACGTCATGAACAAAGGCACAGCACTGGGATGCTCTGTACGATGCATGAGACTGTCATGATAAAGAAATGAAAGTTTTTAGCAGACTTCTAGTATTTTTTTTCCAAATCAAAAAGGTTAATTTAACTTCTCCCAAAGGCCTTTCTTCTATAAATTTGATTTTCTGATTAGCTTATTTCAAGCTGTCATAAAAAATTAAGTCTAGCACTTGGAGTTGATAACAAATATTCTTCTGCAGCCCTTCTTTAGCTTTAAAAGTGGAGTAGGGCAATCTTTCTGGGTCAGCAGGCAGCAATGCTGGAAGCTCACCCCATGTTACTTTGCAGGCACTGAGACGGTCCTCTGTGCTCTCTCTCACTGCTTGTTCGGTGCCTCCTTTGGCTTAATATGTAAATATGCTATAGTATGTAATCAACATTAGATGACTGCATAACTCTGTAAATATACTTAAAAAAATCACTGGATTATATACTTTTAAATGGTGAATTTTATGGTACATGAACTATATCTCACTAAAGATGCTATTTTAAAAATGCATTAGAGTACACACATACTATTTGCCTATAGAAACAATACTAAAAGAATATATACCAAAATTCTGAGTCACTCTAGGACTCTAGAAAGCATGACTGTAGGTAAATTTTATCTTTCTCTTTAGGCTTTTCAGTACTTTAGAAAATGTCTACAATGAAAACCTAGTAACCCTTATTATCAGAAATTATGTTCCATGTGTTTACCAAACATTTTTGTTAGCAGAATTTCCATTCCTTTTCCATTTTCTAAAATTACCTCTTTTTCCTATGATAATGCTTAGTAGAATTTGGGGATTGGTCAAATAAAACCAAGTTCCAACTGTTTTTCTTACAGTCAAGGACATTTTAGATTTGTGATAATGCCTTTTCAGACCTTTTTTTTTCTTGCAGAATTTTTAATTTAATGAGTGCCTACCATGTGCCAGGCTACGTATAAAGCTCTAGGGACATAAATATAAATATCACCCTGTAGGAGCCACTCCCCTGAACTCTAAGTTAAGTCCCAAACAACTTCAATTGTTTTGATGATATGATTTGCAAAGTAGTAAAAGTTCAGTTAAAAATGGTCACAGAGGTGCTTCCCTGGTGGTCCAGTGGTTAAGAGTCTCCCTGCAATCATGGGTTCAATCCTGGTTGTGGAAGGTCCCACATGCCATGGGGCAATGAAGTCCGTGCACCATAACTACTGAACCTGTGCTCTAGAGCCTGGGAGCTGCAACTACTGAAGCCTGCGTGGCCTGAGCCTGTGCTCTGTAACAAGAGAAACCACCACAGTAAGAAGCCCACGTGCTGCAGCTAGAGGGTACCCCCACTCTCCACAACTAGAGAAAGCCCATGTGCACAGCAACAAAGGCCCTGTGCATCCAAAAAATAAATAAATATAAAAAAAGAAAATGACGTATCTCAAAAAAAAGGGGTCACAGATAACATTTGATGCAGTTACATTAAAAAAAATCACTTCAACAGTAAATAAATTAGATTTTTTTAAAATACAGCTCTCTTTAAAGAAAATATAAGGCATACCTTTACTAGCTCCACAGCTCCAGAAGCAAAATCACAACAATAAAGAAAGAACCCTGGCACATTCCTATGAAAAAGGAAGAAATATTTAAATCTAGAGTTCAGATAAGCTGAAGCAACACAAGAAAGAAACTGTAAGTTGGAATTTGTTAATAAGTACTTCTTTTAACAGAATTTTGGATGACGCTTGGCTTGTGGTTTCTTCTTTTAAGGTACTGCTCTCTATAGTGGTGTGTGAATGCCTTCATGTTGTTTCTGAACCAACACTATCTCAAAACACTTATCATTTACATGGTAACTTTCAAGTTTCTGATCTGGTTTTAAGGCCCTCCCTTTCTTGGGCCTACTTGCCCTATATTCCAGAATACTCTCACATGAGAAACCTCCACAGCCATCCATCAGCATTGCTCAATCTTGCTCCTACCCCTCCCAGGCACTCTTTCTTGTCTGCCTCCAGCTGGCATGGCCTGTAATTCCTCTCAGCTTAGCCAAGTTCTATTCTCTCCAAGGACCCTCAACCCCATGTCTGTTGGCACCTCATTCCTTTTCCTGTGTGTATACTCATTTGTTCCTGGGTCTCTCACAGAGGCTCTAATGCTCCAATGATGATGTATATACACATGAAAAAAAATATATATATATATATTTTAGAAGTTGTAGTTACAAGTTATTAAATGTTTATATTAATACCACATACATACAACATCTAAAAATAATAAAACATTTGTATATTAATTTTGCTATCTTTTCAAATGATTTTCAAACTTTTACTGAGCCCCATATATGGACCAAGCATTAGAATACAAAGTAGTAAATGAAACTGTCTAATAAAATAGTAAGAGTATGGGATTTGGGAGCCAATTACACATGTTTTTAAATCCTGGATTTGCCACTTATTAACACGGAATTAGACTTAACGCCTCCAAGACTCAGTTGCTTTATTTACAATATGCAAAGAATGTGTAAATTAAGGGGTTTTTTTTGGAGGGGGTATGTTTATCCATATGAAAATCTTGACTAATTTTAACTGGCCTCGACTGAACTTAGATAAGTTTTTTACCTGAAATTCAGTAAGGATGGCTGAGCCATGGTTACTAACAGGCAGGGACATATAGCTGACCCTTAAACAATGCAAGTTTGAACTTCTAGGTCAATTACACATGGATATTGTTCAACAGTAAATACTAAGTACTATATGATCTGTGGTTGGCTGAATCTGCAGATATGGAGGACTCACAAATACAAAGGGATGACTATAAATTTTTGTGGATTAATCACCTGCACTGTTCAGTGGTCAACTGTACTTTGAATTTCGTGGGTCAATACTCTTCCTGATCATATCTTACGTGCTATTATCAAAGGAATTCTCAAATCATCTTGCTTAGTTTTGTGTCTGAATGACAAGAGATTAGTATGTCCTTAAACAGTAATTACAGGTATGGTATTGGTTTTTGTGGACTTTATAGCCTAGATGGGGACATAATTTCCATAGAAGTATGGATAAGGCAGGCACTGTCAGGCCCAAGTTTAAGAATTTTGAAGGGGGAGGATGTCATTGCTAAGTGCAAAGAGGGGAAAGGTTTATAGGTGGGAGTCACATGCCAGGGATGAGAAGCAGAGGTGATTTAGAATAGAAGGAAGGATATATGGGCTTTGAAGCACATAATTAGAACTTCTAATCTGATTCAGGAGGCATATTAGGCAAGGAGGATTTCTAAATAAATATGGAATACAAGCACAAACATGCATTTATTAGCAAAATCTCACCCAGGCTGACATTACCCTCTTAAAGGCTACTCACTGATGAATACTACATTAACATATAGTATTCTCATATACAGTACAGTTTTCACATACAGTGCCACTCTGTGGCACTAGGAATTTTAATTCAAATTAAGATCTGTCCAAATAAATGAACATATGATGAATAGGATTTGGTTATGAAAAGTTAACCAATGCTGAATCAAAGTTAAAACTTGTGCTGCTTTTCTTTTTCATTCAACCCATTTAAAAATGCCTCCTTGGTGGCTTAGACAGTAAAGAGTCTGCCGGCAGTGCAGGAGACCCGAGTTCGATTCCTGGGTTGGGAAGATTCCCTGGAGAAGGAAATGACAACCCCCTCCAGGATCCTTGCCAGGAAAATTCCATGGACGAAGGAGCCTGGCAGGCCACAGTCAATGGGGTTGCAAAGAGTCGGACACGACTGAGTGACTTCACATATAAAAATAGTGCTTTATTGCAGCACGCACCCTTGTAGTTTCCTATGAAATCCCTATATTTGTGACTTGTAATTTCTTGGGTAGTCACACATGTTTGAAATGTCTCAGTAAACACTCAGATACATATATTATTAGCACTACATGATATGCTGGCTAAGGGCAAGGGCTCTGAAACCAGACTGCCTAGGGTTGAATTCCAGTTCTGCTGCGTAGTTGGGTAACCATGGATGAGTTACCTAAGCTCTCTGTAATTGGTGTCCTCATCTTTATTTTTTAAATTATTTTATATTTGAATATAGTTGATTAACAATGTTGTGTTAGTTTCAGGTGTATAGCAAGGTGATTCAGCTATACACATATATGTATATATTCTTTTTCAAATTCTTTCCTCATTTAGGTTGTTACAGAATATTGAGCAGAGTTCCTTGTGCTATACAGTAAATCCTTGTTAGCTATTTTAAATATAGTAGTAGTAGAAATGTCAATCCCAAACTCCTAACAGAAATAAAATATGGCATCTAAGTTGGTTGTGAGGATAAAATGGACTCAGATAGTAAAATTTATAGAAAAATGCCTGACTCAGAGTAAGCACCTAATAAATGTTAAAAAAATATCATTTTTATTATTCTTGCTATCATCATCACAATCATCATTGTCAAAGGAATATCTGCCTCTGCCTTCCAGGAACTTAAAAACTTAAGAACTTAATATGCTTTTGTAAAAACTTCCATATAGCTCAAAATACTTCTCTGGATACTGGCACATCTAGCTCATTATGACAGGCATGCAGTCTACCCTTGTGCAGAAATTATTAAACAACCACAAGATATAGAACACTCTAGTAGCTAAAGGAAAGCTTGTGCCATTTGCCATGTGTCCTACCAGATAGCAACATGACCTCTGAGACTGAATTCCCACTGCATCAGCAGCCCAACTTGGTCTTGTGACCACTCAATGATTTTCCAGGGCTTTTCTTTAAAATCAGCTGACTGTCTTGGCCCTTCTCCCAGGAAACAGGTGTAAATATCACTACTACTACCACACCATCAAGCACTCTCTTGGCAGGAGGTTTAAGAATTAAATGATCCTTGGAGAATGATATGACCTCTCAATTCCGGGGGTCTAATTATGGTAAAATATTCTGAAAATGTAAAATATTAATTCTATGATCTCCAAAAGTAATAAAACATAATTTCTTTGGTGGGGAAAAAAGGTTTAATCCTCCCTTTGGAAGGTGAATCACTAGTTGCCTTTTAAAGATGAATTAATTATTTCAGGTTATTGAGTTACAGTGATTTCTAAAATATGAATATGAGGCCAAAAAAAGACCCAGTCACAAAGAAAGAGTCAGGGGGTGAGGAGGCAAGAGCCTGCAATTATTAGTCAGATGGAGAAGTAGAAGGGGGAAAAAATACAACTAACAAGTGGGGAATCAGAGATATTAACCAGTCAGCATGTACCAAGCTCTGTCTAACTATCTATATTATATTGTTAGGCTACCTGGAAAACCAAATTAGAATACATTATGCTCTCTACCTCAAGAAATATATAAATAGTAGCTGAAGAAAGAAGATATAAGGAAATGACTTGCTAAATAATAATTTGAGATGAGTCATAGAGTAACACATAATCAACTACCAACGTAGTAGATTTACGTGTATTACAAGTTCAGAGAACACCAGGGTGAAGGAATCTGGCTATGTGGTATAAGGACAGGAAATTTTGGCCTAGAAACGGGAAAAGGAAAGCAAAGAAAATAAATCCTGAAAGAAAAAGGCCATTCAGAACTGCAAATTGGCCAGTATCACTTCTGGCCAGACACTTTTAACTGATAATTTGATGATATTATGGAATTACTTTTTATTATGTTAGGTTTATAACAGCAATTAGGAATGTCTTGCTTTCTGGAGATCTATCATAAGTTCATAAAAATAATGTGTCATGGTGTTGGCCTTATGTAAGTAACTGCTGAAACAAGGTGGTGGCTATATGAGAATTTACTGTATTACTCAATTTTTCTGAATGCGTTTACATTTTCACAATGGAAAGTTTAAAAAAAAGACTTTAATAAATTTTAAAATATGCATAGTGAAAAGACTGAAAGGAATTATAATAAAAATTCTGTCAGCAGCTATATTTTGATGTTTTGATGGTGGGAATAATGGGTGATTCCTTCCCACCCACTTTTCCTCTAATGGGAAAGTTCTACAATGCGCTTGTGTTAATTTTATAATGGAAAAATGACAATCGGAAAGCTATTGTGTAAACTTAAAAAACATAGGCACTTGACAGACCAGCCATAGGTAAAAGGAGTAGAAGTTTTGTAAGATGTGTCTTCTTCATCACCTACTAAAACACACTGGTGAGGTGTTGAACAGGAAAGGCAGGTCAGGAGAACATCTCTGCTCCTATTACAGACTTCACCCTTTATGAATCTCAGGGTTAGGTGTGATAACTCCAAAAATTTCAACTCTAGAGAGTCATTTTAACTCTATAGGAAGGTTTTATCCTGGGTGTGGCTCCAGAAGTGATGACAAAACAAAATGAGTTTAAAGCTTACACAAAATAAAGTGTAAGCTTTAAACTCAATTCTCTATGTGTAAAATGACACCTAAGTAACCTGGAGGAGTAAATAAATCTCTAAAGTTCAGTAATTCCCAGCTTAGCAGAAGGATCAAATCTCTTGCTCATTTCTTACTCTCATCTACATAAGCACAAACTTAAAAAATTACTTCAACTCATGGTGGACAACCTATGTCTGTGAAACATTATTTCCAGAGTAATTATCAGTTCACATGAAATTAGATACAAAGACCAAGCCACTGCTTTTGAAATTTGGTTTAGTCATTGTTTATATGGGAACAAGAACACTATTGGTATATATATGACAACATTTTCCAAGTATTTCTCAATATCCCATACATGTGCAGAATTCTGTAGGAGAAAATTCTAAAACTCACTGCAAAGTGTTCAGAATTGGAAAAACACTATTCCCAGCACCGCAGCCAACCTAAAATCAAAGAATAAATAAGTATCATGAAAAGAAAGTTAAATTTTCCTCATCAATATCAGATTTTTACTTTAAAAAACTAAAAGAAATGTTCTGAATCTTTGGCTATCGGAGAGTTGTATAAGCTCAAAATGGAATAAATCACAAAAATAATATGTACTGAGAAATTTGACTAAAATTTTTACATACCAAAACCCCAAATGAACCAAATTAAAAGGTGACAAAAACACTGTGAAAAAAATATTTGAATTAAATATGATAAAGGGCAGAGTTCATTAAAAAAACACAACTAATAAATAAGTAGATGACAGAAGAACAAATGGTTTCTAAACATCTGAAGAACTATATGACCTATTTAACAATCAAAGGAATCAAGTTAAAATATGGTTTTTGTCTAACAAAGCAGAAAGCAATAAAAATAAGATTATTCCAATCAATGAAGGTGTGACGAAACAGACCTACACTGCTGTAAATTGGTATTAGTACAACTTCTTAGAAAGCAACTTGGCAAAATATTTTAACAATATTAAAAATTTTAATGAGTTATGAACAAGTCAATTGAACTCAAATAATAAAAGAAAATACAGAGAAGTCTATACCTGAAGATACTTGCTGTACAAAACCTGAAAACAATTTAAATGCCCAGTCAAGTGAAAACAGATAAGTAGAATCAGTATTTCACTTAGTATAGTAATTTTTAGCCATGAAAATGTTTATAGAGAATTTTTAAAGATAGGGAAAACTGCTTATGTTATAATGTTAAATACAAACAAAGAAAAACACTAAAATGCAGATATAGTATAGCTCAACTATATAAAACAGCATAAACAAAAGGAGAAAAAAGTTAAATGTTAACAGTGGTTAAATCCTTTGTTTATGGGATTGTTTATTCTTTCTCTTTACCAAATTCTTTGTAATCAGCATCTATTATGTTTATAATCAGAAGGAAAAGTTTTCTTTTTCTAAAATAGAAAATCAAGGTCTACACCAGATTATAGCAAATTACATACGTCACTTATTTCTATTTCATCTACAAGTGGGTAACAACAGAAAGAGATGGAAATTGAGGCCAAAACTTCACTGGTATTTAAAACGGCCTTCAAGTTAGAAATTAAAGCAGACAAACTTAAGAAAAGTTTTAAATCACAAACTTAAAACCTGACTGATTAAAGATATGAGTCCCTTACGTAATTTTTATGCACAAAAGTACACAAACCGTTATTTGATCATTTTCCCTCTAAAGAATCTGGATCATTAATAAAGTAATGTGTGATGTACATTAAAAAATTTTCCCATGTAGCACCATACCTCGAGGATTCTGAAAGCAGCACTGCTACCAGGAAACAATTCAGTCTTCAGAGGTCCTGCTCTGTATTCTTCAGAGTCCAGTTTAGAAAAGTCAGATCCTGCTTTGCTTTGACCATCTGATGAGCCAGAACTTTCTTTATAAAGATTTTCTTCTTCAGGCATAGTAGGGCAGTGCATTTTTGAGAAAAAACTTTCAGTATTAATTTTCACATGATCCCATGATAATTCTTTCACCTTCTCTTCAGTTTTCTGACCAACCGGAAGAATTTCAGGGAATTCCCTCAATAGCCAATTACGATCTTTGAAAAACTTATTCTTATGAATCTTATAAAATGTGTCCCAATATTTACTGGCTTCACTCTCATACTTAACTAAAATAAACAGAAAAAAAGATTTATTTTATTATGAATTATATGTATTATTAGTTACTATTTTAATAACTAAATATATTAAAGTCACTCAGTCGTGACTGATTCTCAGTGGCCCCATGGACTGTGACCCACCAGGCTCCTTTGTCTATGGAATTTTCCAGGCAAGAATAGTGGAATGGGTTGCCATTTCCCAAGGGGAATCGAACCCAGGAATCGAACCCGTGCCTCTTGCATCTCCTGCACTGGCAGGTGGATTCTTTACCACTAGTGCCACCTGGGAAGCATTTAATAATGAAATAGTACTGAGTATATTACATATACTATTCATTTATAACAATTACATTTACTATTGAATAATATTACAGTAATTTTTTACTTATCTGATTCTTTTTGAACCTCTTAAAGGTTAGAACTACAAAGCATTAGTCCTCTCAAAATGTGTCAATGTGTGGGGTATTTGGGCTTTTCCTGGTAAACCTGCTTCTGTCTCAGTTGTTTAGCTGATAAATTTTTGTGAGGAATAAAATAATTGCAAACTACTTTCTAGAGTCTCTTCTTGAAATCTTAATAATCACATTTTTACCAATAACCCTGTAAGTCTCTTTATTATCTTGGAGAAATGATAACCTCACTTTTTATGTTGCTATAAATGTAGTTTTAACATAACAAGTGTCTGCGCAAACTGGTAATCAAACAGGAAACTGTGGAAAAATAAATGATGTAATCTTGAGCTAGAATGGTGCACTGAAATAATCTACTCCAACCTCCTTGTTTTGCATTTGAAGTAAGGACACACAGAGGGATGAACCCACTTGTCTGGGTCCTGGAGCCCTGTCATAGTAGAACCAGGACCACACGTCCTGACTCGTGGGGTTTAGGGGCTATCCCACAACTCCATTTTTCACCCACCTCCAGAGGCATCTCTTCATACTGACATCTCCTAATATGAAACCTTAAAGAGAATTTCTGATGCAATTTAAAAGGAGATATGCATTTTGTGATGTCATTCCTTAGATCAATCCTGGGTCCCAGCATCAGGGTCAGGTCAACAGTCACAGACCTTCCAGCAATTCTTAGCTTTCTGCCTCTTTCTATCTGTATGTTAAATTAACATAATCACTAATTCACTTACTTTCTCACTCACTCATTCAAGAAGCATTCCTTGGATACTATCATGTACCAGACGTAAACCCTGGCTTAGGAATTACTTTCAGTCAGTGCAGCAGCCATGAAATTAAAAGACGCCTGCTCCTTGGAAGAAAAGCTATGACCAACCTAGACAGCATATTAAAAAGCAGAGACATGACTTTGCCAACAAAGGTCCATCTAGTCAAGCTTTGGTTTTTCTAGTAGTCATGTATGGATGTGACTATAAAAAAAGCTGAGCACTGAAGAATTGATGCTTTTGAACTGTGGTGTTGGAGAAGACTCTTGAGAGTCCCTTGGACTGCAAGGAGATGCAACCAGTCCATCCTAAAGGAGATCAGTCCTGAATATTCATTGGAAGGACTGAAGCTGAAGTGGAAACTCCAATACTTTGGCCACCTGATACGAAGAGCTGACTCGTTTGAAAAGACCCTGATTCTGGGAAAGACTGAAGGCAGGAAGAGAAGGGGACGACAGAGGATGAGATGGTTGGATGGCATCACCGACTAAATGGACAATGAGTTTGAGCAAGCTCCAGGAGTTGGTGATGGTCAGGGAAGCCTGGCATGCGGCAGTCCATGGGGTTGCAGAGTCAGATACAACTGAGCAACTGAACTGAACTGAGACACATGACATTTTTAAAGTGCTTTTAAAAATTTTTAAAAATATTCTGTTGCTATAGAATAATTTCCAAGACTTAATGTTATGCGAGAAAGCAAAATGTAGAACAGTATGTATACGATGCTATTTTTTTTAGGGAAAAAAAACCTATTTTTTAGGGAAAAAAGAAGGAAAAACGCATGTGTTACATGAACAGAAGACTCTGGGCAGGATAATCACATAATCAGTCATACTGGGTTGCCTCTCAAGAGTAGAACTAAGTGGTTGGGGACTAGGGTTTCAGAAAGAATTTTCATTTGAATTTTGATCCATGTAAGCTTTTGATTATCTATTCCCAACCCCCTCCCAAAAAATTAAACTAAAACTAAAAACAACAGACTCTATTCTTTCATAATTTTAAAGAAGCCCCTATCCTGAGAACAAGCAGTTGCCTACCGTCAGTTTTGTCTTTGTTACAGAACCCTGTCCTGAAACCCTTACAGTTTTCCTTTTCTTTCCACTTTTATCTTTATGGCCTTGTACCATGGATCTCCACCCATTTAGCCACAAGACTTCCTTTCCATCAAGGCTGAATTGTATTTGGCAGCAGGACTGCTTGAAAGACAGAAACTCCTATCTTTATTTAAGGTCTGAGAAATGAAAGTAGATCTCTGTAACAAAAGAATTATGTGATGTTGAAGTCCAAAACATGCTTGCTCACATCTGTACTAATGGGTGGTGGTGGTGGTTTAGTTGCTAAGTCATGTCCCAATAATGGGAAGAAGGCTATTTATGGTTAATCTAAAAATGTTGTATTTTTTAAAATAGTTCTATCTCAACTCAAAAACATTGGGAACGTGCCTGATATACTGTGTAAGAAAACAAAACAACATTCTGAAAATCAGACTCAGGAGGAATTAGGAAACTGTCAAATTTCCCCAGTCTTTTCATACCTTCTCTTCTTCCTCTTATCTTAAAAACTCGCTTTGTAACTCACTCTGTGCTAATAAAAGATTCTTCTGCTTAATAAAAAGTAACCCACCTAAGAAGACCCATATCTAGTCAAATCTCTAGTATCTGAGTTTCCAATACCAAGCTACTTCTGAAGTGAGTTTGAACCTAACTATTAGTAACTAGAATGTTAACACTACAAGTGATTAATTTGTGGCACTATCCCCCTTGGAATTAACTGGCAGAAGAAGGGATAGACAGCAGGGGAGTAACTTGAAAGAAAAAGATGTTCCTAGCAGTATTACTCATAATACGAAAAATGGGAAATAACTCAAACAGCCTCAACACTGGAATGATCAAGCAAACCATGCATGTCAAAACAGAGTAATCTTATGCAGCAATTAAAATTTAAAGGATAATAATGTTAAGAGGAAAACTTCACACAGAATGGTCTGCAACTTTAAAATTGTACCAGCTGCACTTTAAAATTTATATCCATTTATAATCATCAGATGGAAATTTGGAGTGTTAAATTGTTAAAATAATTTAATAATTATCAGGTAGTTCTTCCTTGGCAAAGGTTTTCTTGGCTTTTTAAATTGGGGTATAGTCGCTTTACACTGCTGTGTCACATTCTGTTGTGCAGCAAAGTGAATCAGCCATATGTACACATATGTCCCCTCTCTTCTGGATTTCCTTCCCATTTAGGTCACCATAGAACACTGAACAGAGTTCCCTGTGCTGAACAGTAGGTTCTCATTAGTTAGCTAGTTTATGCTAATAGTATATATACGTCCATCCCAACCTCTCAATTCATCCCATGCCCTGCACCCTTTCCTGCTTGGTATCCGTATGTCTGTTCCCTATGTCTGTCTCTCCATTTCTGCTTTGCAAGTAAAAGTATATATACCATTTTCTTGATTCCACATACATACATTAATATATGATATTTTTCTCTTTCTGATTTACTTCACTGTGTATGTCAGTCTCTAGGTCTATCCATGTCTCTGCAAATGACACAATTTCATTCCTTTTTATGATTGAGTAATATTTGCAAAGTTTTATCTGCATCTTAAACAAAGATAAAGAATCTTGGTTGAATTCTTCATTCTACTTTCCTAAAGGATATCTCTATGTTCAAGTTCTAAAAAGTCTATGTACTTTCCTATTAAATCCCATGAATTTACGGAGAACATTAACAAATGGCACCCCACTCCAGTATTCTTGCCTGGAGAATCCCACGGACAGAGGAGCCTGAGGGGGCTATAGGCCGTGGGGTCACACAGTGTTGGACACAACTTAGCGACTAAACAACAAACATTATAGCTCTACAAACTGCAAAGTGTTGGATCAGACTACTGTAATAAATATGAGCTTGTACTACTGTTTAATTTCAACGGTTTATCATGAAAATGAACCTGCAGTGAGGTGACTAGAATCTGATTCAGATACCAAATATATCAAGCACATAAATTCAACCTGAGATTATCCAATCTTTAAAAGGATCTGATTACTATTAAAAGATGATGGTCAGGTCTGCTAATATATACGCTTTCAAGCTTCTTCAAGTATTTCTCACTCAGGAATTAGGAGAAAACAAACAATCACATAAATCATTGTACCAATAACAGCAGCATTAAAAATAACAACAATAGTATATACTGAGTGTTTATTTTGTGCCAGGCACTATGTCAAATGCCTTACTTGGATTTTTTCCCATTTAATCCTAACAATACCTCTCAGACATACATATTATTATAGACAAAGAAGTTCAAGGTTAGAGGGGATAAAAAATTTGCCCATGGTCATCACCAGAGCTAGGACCTGAACTAAGTCTATCAGACTTTATGCTCTTAACCATTATATTGTCTTCTAACACAAAATCTAGATTAACCTCCTCCAAAATACCTCTGAAAATAATCTGTTTTCCTGATTTTGTACTTTCCTCTTATAATGAAGCATCAAGTTGAAATTAAAACCTCAGTATGACTTAAAATCAGTAAAACAGAACAGTAAAAATAATGCTGATTGGAGTGAACCTACATAAAAGCAGATCAGAAATACAGAATTAATTAAACTCCATTTGAATTACATAAACAATAAACTATGCAAGGTTGCATGATGAAATTATGATGAGCAGTGGGAACATAAAATGTTCTATGAGAATAGATGGGTTTGTGGGACAGCAACAAAACAGAAACAAAACAGAATTGGCTGGGATAAAGGCTAATGGACTGGAACTGGGTTTTGGGGTTTTTTGTTTTTTGCTTTTTCAAGTTGTGCTTTCAGCAGTACCTTCAATCAATGCTGGCAATTCCACAGTTCCCAGCAATGTATATAACAGCTTCTGAGACCCTAAAGAAGCTCAATCAAACTCATAATTATGGCTGTGAGACAAGGTAAACACATCCAACATTTAATTTAATTTTGTGAACTTCAAGAGTATCTGTGGTATCAGGGGAACTGGATGAGCGACTTTTCTGACCATGAGAGAAAAGTTTAGTTTAAACCTCTGTTTTGCTCACAGTCAGTCCAATAATGATAGAAGAATACAATGTGGAGAAATCAGCCCTGTCTTTACCTTGTCCAGCTGACTTTCTAAACAGGTGTATCAATTTTTCCTGGAGGAGAAAAATTTCCCTTTACTTTCCTAGGTTACCAACTCAGAGTTAATTGCTCTATGCCAACGGCGATAAAAGGGGGTGTAGTGATCTGTTTAACCACAGTCAGATGAAACAACTTCTCAATTATTCATTTATTAAATTCAATACTGCTGAGGAGAAGAAAGACTATGACACACTAACCATACTTAAATATTCAGAATTCACTCTGAATCACACTGAATATCACAACTAAAAAAACTGAATTAAACCATCTATGTATTTGACATATTAGTACAAATTATGAAAATTTATTCTAAGTTGCAATGTAACAAAAGTCATTTTAAAGCTGTTTTTGTACATCAATTACACAAACACCTAAGCTCTCAAAGTTGGAAATTTCCACATGTCATTGATAAAGTTAATTGTCTAATAAAATAAAACTCTTAAAGTTATGAAATTTAAAGTCTGAGCACAGTATGAAATTAACAACCAAAGCTGACCTATAAACAAGTACTCTAAATTTATCAGCACACAAAACTTTAAGCTACTCTATTTTTTTTTTTTCTCACACAGGACACTCTCAAGTGGCAAGGTATTCACAAAGGAAGGTATAGTGGGATTCTTTTACTATTTTTCTTGATATAGGCAACTCACTCTAGGTAGATAGTTATTTACAAGGGTATTTTAAAGTAAAACTAGCAGCTGCATTTGTTATTAAGTTTAAAAAACCCATTACATTTGCTAAATTACCAGCTGAGATATAACACACTGGAAATGTTTTTAGGAAATTAAAAATATAATCATATTAACTCAAAAACTGCCAAATGTATCTTTCTCATTTCTGTGAATTAATCTGTTTTAAAAAGAAATCTGAGCTATTATAAAATTTAAAATAAATTACCAAAAGGAAATGTGGAATCACAAATCATTAATCTGAGCATCTAATTGAAAGAAATATTGCTAATGATAGCTAGATGCTTTACATTTTAATCACAGGAATGAAAATGTCAGCCACTGTACAGCAAAAGACTGTCTCATCTGTGACGGATAAGTTCTTATTTTCAGAATTGTGAGGGTGTTTCCGGACTTCAGTTCTCACCAACAGCTGAGACAATAGATGAGAAATGGGAAATGGGAGTGACAGGAGAGACTGACATACGCAGAGACCAAAAGGAAGGTGCCAGAGAGCTGGTCAGCATGGGAGAACCAGCAGTACCCCCTCCTAGGGGCACTGAAATAAGTAAGATAAAACCAATAAGCAAGGCTCATGCTATATACTATTCTGTAAGTGGAATACTTTGCGATGAGAGAAAATTGGCTTTTTCAAAGATTTAGGACTCTCCTGGATAAGAAGAGATGGTAGGGACTTCCCTGGTGGTCCAGTGGCTAAGACTCTGTGCTCCCAATGCAGGGGGCCTGGGTTTGATCTCTGGTTGGGGAATAAGATCCCACATGCCACAACTACGAAGCCATGCAGCCAAACAAATAAAAATAAATATATATTAAAAAACAAGAGAGACTGTGGTTAACAGGGGCAGTGGGAGAAGAACCGGGTCACAGCTTCCTTTGGGCTTTCACAACGTTTGGGAATAGAGCTTTTAAATGGATCTCTTCACCTTGACCCATATTCAGCAGAGACATTAAATATCCAATGAGGAGCCTCACCAAGGGCTTCTGCAGACCTGCAGGTTGATGATCCCTGGTGGAGACTGGAGTGGGTGGCTGGGTATGTACCTGGTCTCACTGTAACGTCCTGTCACTCAACATGGTTCCTCAGGACAGAAGTTTTCTCTCTTTCTTTGCCACCCTCAGCAGCTGCCTTGGTTGCTGCTCTGGGCAACCTTGCTTAAGTGTGATGTAATGTCCATCCTCATTGTGGGCTCCTCTCCTTGTAGCGGTTCTCTGACATGCATAAAGTCCACTGCACTGAGTAGTGTTATGCGGGTAGGGACCCAACAGAAGCCTCAATCACTGGGAGGCATTTTTAAATGAATTCTTTTGTTCTGTGTCTCCACAGCAGCCAGAAAACTTGCTCAGAAAGAGACTGGACATGCTAATAAGCAAACCAAATGCTTCAAAGGAGTATCATCAGTCCTCTCCAGCTTGCTTTTCCTGCTTCTACAGAGAAAGGCCAGTCACCACCTTTCTATTTCAGTCACATTATGGTTCTGTGGGAACTGTCATTTTCCTTTACTGCGGTTTCCAAGGCCCGAAAATAACCTCCTCATTAGCTTCACTCAAGTTCATTGTTAACATAAATAGGCCAAAATAGGCAGCCACATATAGAGCACTTTAAGGGAACATTATCAGCACTGCTCATCTATTTATGTTCTAAACAGAAATACTCAAAAGAGCATGAAAAAAAATCCTTGGTTTTTCATATTCTCAGGAAATAAACTATGGATAATTTTTAACTTCCTGGAAAAGAATTAAGATGACTGATATCTTTTAATTCTGTTTAGGCTTGATTCTCTCTGTCATATCCAGGTGGCCACTAGCAGAAGCTTGAGTAATGTGGAAAATATGTCTGTGCAGCTGCTGGCAAAGAAGCAAAATTATACTTCCTCAGAAACAGTGTGACAGAGTTCCTGCAAAGGAATGCAATGTTGGCTGATTTGTAAGCAGAACTGCCACTGGTATGCACTCTCAAATCCAACCCCAACACTCCCTGGCCACATCCCATTCTGGGACTGCATGGCTGGAGCTCATAAAAATAGAATGGTTCCACTGTGGATCAGGTGCGCTTCCCTCCTGTCCATCCTTCAGGACATACTCATGCTTACGGTAAGGAAGGAAAACTAGCTCTGAGGGACAGCAAATGATACCAGAGGAGAAGATGGGGCCACACTGTCCCCTTCACTGGTAAAGGGCAGTTAATGAGGGCTATTTCACTAGCTCAGTTTCAACAGCACCCTTTGCTTCAAACTTTAGCCTCAAGTGTAGACTAAAGTCACCAGAACAATAGTTAACTACCAGTGGGATTAGTGATTTTTATTACACTGGGCTTGAACAGAGGAGGAATGCAAACGTTTTTCCCTGGGGAGCTTCAGGACAGCTGATCAAGGTGGACTCAGGGGCTGGCAAACTTTTTCTGTAAAGGGCCAGACAATAAGTAGTCTGTGTGGGCTATATAGACTCTTTTGAAACTATTCAACTCTTTAGGTACACCTCTAAAGCGGCTATGGGCAATGTTAACAAATGAGTATGTGCTCCAATAAAACTTCATTTATAAAAACAGGCAGTGGGCTGGATTTGACCCATGGCCACAGTTTGCTGCCCCTTGTTCTATCTAACAGGTACACTGATATTGCTACATGAGTGATTGAGAAATGATGATGATCAGAACCAAGTTGTTCTGGAAAAACTAACTTATGGTATTAGAAGCCAGAATAGTGGGTGCTCTTTGTGGAGTCTTAGGGGTTTAGGAAAGCAATTGGGACACAGCATGAGGAAATTTCTGGATTACTGATAATTTTCTGTTTCTTAATAAGGGTATTGGGAAAATTCACTGAGTTTTGTGAAAACATTTATAAATTGTGCTAATTTCTGTGGGTATTTGGTATATCAATAAACTGTATTTTCTTTAAAGAAAACAAAACAAAACAACCTGTTTTAAAGGAGAAATCATTTAAGAAAAACAAAGCAGAAAATCCTCTCTAGAAGAGTGTAAGGGTTGGGCCAACTGTCTGTGGGTTCCCAGCTACTCAATGAGAAAGACAGAGGCAAAATTTTTTTTAGTGTCTTTAAAAAAAAAAAAAAGAAATGTGGTTAAAAAAACACATAACATTCACCACCCTAACCATTTGTAAGTGAACAGTCCAGCAATGCTAAGTGTATTTACATTGCTGTGAAACAGATGCCCATAACTTTTTCATCCTGCAGATCCAAAACCCTATACTCACTAAACAACAGCTCTGTTTCCCATTCTTCTAAGCCCTTGCAAACCACCATTCAACTTTCTGTTTCTATGAATCTGACTACTTTAGATACCTCATATTAGTGGACTCATATAGGATTTGCCTTTTTTGTGACTAGCTTATTTCACCTAACATAGTGTCCTCAAAGTTCATCCAGATTATATGGCATGGGACAGGGATTCCATTTCTTTTTATGGCTGAATAATATTCCATATGAATAGGCCACATTTTATTTATCAACTTATCTGCTGGACATTTGGGCTATTTCTACCTTTTGCCTACTGTGAATAGTGTTGCTATGAATGAAGGTATACAAATAATCCTTCAAGACCTTTTGGGTATCTCTTTCAATTCTTTTTGCTATATATCCAGAGGTGGGGCTGTCAGATCATATGGTAGTTCCATTTTTAATTTCTGGAGGAACTTACATATTGTTTTCAGCAGAGGTTGTACCATTTTATAATTATACCACTAGTGCACAAGGGTTTCATTTATTCACATCTTCACCCATACTTACTATTTTCTGGCTTGGTGATTACACAATAGGGCAATATTTTAGAGACCATTTTTGAAGGTTGGCAAGGCCTTACCTAAATTAAACTCTAAATATCAAAGGCCTCCAAGAAAAATAGCTTAAATCGTTATTGAAACTTTGTGTTCATCTTAAAAGATCAGCAACATTTTGATATGATTTTACCTTCTTTGCTCAAAGTTTTGAATTCATTGAATACTCCCAGCAGTTGAAATGCACAATAGCATACTAAAAGATAACAACAAGGAAAATTTTAAAATTGTGTTCTCCCATCTTGTTTGAAATGCCACCTTTACCTATCTCCCAGAGAAAGCAATAATATGACTATCAAAAGAGCAAGTACGTATAGGGTAAGTATGTAATTTATTTCATTAACTTTGGTTTCACTACACTGTAATGACTGGGAATTCTCCTAAAGGAACAAGTAAATTAGCATAGGCAGAAGCTAAGGACTCTCTAAAATGGTGACACAATTAGGAGGAAAAGAGACTGCGGTGTGAACGGAGTCAGTGGGAGGTCAAACAGAGAAGCAGGCTCCAGGAGCTACATACAGCTGCTTACCTTGCTCTTCCGAAAGGACTCGCACAGCTGAGTTTTCCTCTACTATTTTTCTGGCTGCTGCTTCTTCTTCTTTTGACCATTGCATGTGATCCCTTTCAAAAAAATAAAGATTATAAAATGTGTTTTATAATTGAAGAAGGCAGAAAAAGAGTGCTAAGGGATACATCTTTCATTCTAGATTAGTCAAAGACAAAGGATACAAACAAATCCCATATCAAATGAATATATTTTGTGTCAGATGTTCCTTCTGATAGTGCTGGTATGATCCTGGAACTCCTACAGTTCTTCTGTTTAACTCTGGTTGTGCTGCAAGCCCCAGCCACCTTTTGGAAATGATTGCTGAAGTCATGTCCCAGGAGCACTATGGTGCCTGTTTATCTGGATGCTGGTATGGTTTCCTGTGTTTTATTCTAAAGCTTAATCTTTTTGTTAATTTATGAACAGGGCATTCTTTAAAAGTTTTTTAATATTCCTTTTATACTTTTCTTACTAGCTGCCTTAATTTCTGTGTATGGATTTACTTATGTTTAAATGATAGACTACTTGACACAGCATATTCGAAGGTTATCCTTCTAAGATCTGGCACTTTCTAGAAATAAGTATTTTCAGGTTCATAATTTACTCTATATGATAGAATATTATTTTCTGCTACTAAAATACCTTTCTTTAAATAGAAATAACATCTTTATACAAAAAAGGTGATTTTTTGTTTCGTTTTTACAAAATCTGCATTTCTTTTTTTTTTTTTTGCAATAGGTAAGACTATAAGTAAGTGAGGCAGTTTCCTGGAATAAACCACTTTTCTAAGCAATAAAGTCACATACGCAAAATTCAAGTCTGTTGCAGTGGTACAGAAGTAATGAGTCTCAGGACTAAGGTGGCAGTAAGGGAAAAAAGAAAGGAAGAATACAGGGAGTTATGATCTGGAGATTAACTAGATATTGAGGGGAGAGAAGACTGAGAGTCAGGAATGATTCTAAGGTATTAAAACTGAGTACTGAGGAAAGTGGGGGCAACAATGACAGAATAAGGGGTTGCTTTGGGTGGAATGATGACAAGCTTAGTACTATTTTAAGTCATTCTTATACAATTAGATATGACAGGGTATAGTCTAGTGACCTGGTTATAAATACACTTGTGAAAGGTGAGAAATTACTTATCAGACGAATCAGAACCAATATACTGAAGTTCCTAGGAAAAGTATATGATAATGTAGAAATTACAGTTTCACAGACGAAAATTTAACCACAGTTATCTAAAAAACCCAATTATTTACAAACCAAATAATCACTTAACAACTTTATCACTTGCTTTAATGAATGAGATTGGGACAAATTTTTCCTTTGACTTATTTTAACATATGTGAGCAACATATATATAACTTGGAGCTGATAAGTATATTTCATATTCTGTACATAAAAATTACAGAGAATATTATTAGATGACAGTTACAACATTAAAAGCAAGAAATCATTTGTTGAAAAAATAGTATTACTAAAGCTGGGGATAAGTTTCTCATCTATAAATTTCTAGGAAAATAGAACAGTCAATTTTCCTGTTAAAAAAATCAAGCTCTGAGACAAAGAGAGTATATGTGGTTTTTAGCTTTACACATTTGTTTTAAATTGTAAAACTTGCTTCTTCCTGAGTATTTAATAGATTCAGTTATTTCTTAAATTGCTCTAACTTCCTTACACTGTTTTTTATGTTGCTTCATTTTCTTAACTGCTAAGTGAGGAGAATATTATACCCTAAGCCCCAACTGAACAGATTTTCCACTATATAGTTACAGAATCCCCTCAGAAACCTATAAAATGTTTCTACTGTATTTATGGGGACTTCCTCCAGACCTGCTGCTTTATGGCTGTTCTTATATTAGAAGAGTCTGATTCATGTATACCCAAGACCAACAGACAGCAATAAGAATCATTCGGGTTTATAATAAATACAATTATAATAGAATTTAAGCATAGAGACAGCTAACTAACAAACAAACTGAAAATAATCAGGTATTTAACAACCACCACCACCACAACTGAAGGAAGAAAGTAGTTTGTTTGTTTGACTTGCAAATTATACTTCTGGGAATTTATTGTAATGAAGCCACTAAAACAGAGAAGTACCTATACAATAGTATTCACTGGAATACCAAATATAACAGCAAAAAATTGTAAACAACCTCAGTGATAGGATAATGGAAAAATTACTGTAACTCAAAGGAATATTATGTAGACATTTAAAATGACACATATGAAGGTTATTTAACAATATGGAAAAGTGTATATGAAATAACATGAAGTTAAAATGCAGGTCCCCAAACTGTATATGTATTATAATCACAACTATACACACACACACTGGATAAAATAAAAACAATTATAGTAGAATTGTGGAATTAAGAGTAACTGCCTTACAGCCTGGAGGGGAGAAGAGTTTGGGGGAGAATGGACATATGTACATGTATGGCTGAGTTTCTTCACTGCTCACCTGACACTATCACAACATTGTTACTTGGTTACATCCCGATACAAAATAAAAAGTTAAAAAAAGAGTAACTGCCTTAAAATTTCCTTAATATTTTAAAGCTGCTTCAATTAGAGATAATTAAAAAATATTTATTAAAAAACTATACTATATGTTTAAGATATGTTAATAACAATGGTCATTAAAACTTTACATTATCCATTGGGGGAAAACCCAGCAATCTTTATAATAAAAAAAGAATATATGTTTTCCTAAAAAAGAGAACTGAGAAGAAAATATATTGAGTATTTTTCCTGAAAACTTGAAATTGAGAAAAAAAATCTTAAAAAAGACAGGATTTTTAAAAAGAAAAGTTTCACAACATGGCTAGTAGAATAAAATCATAATTTTGGAGTAGTCATAAGTCCTATGAGTTCAGTTCATACGTGTCCGTATGTGTGCGATTTTATATTCCTTCTATATACATAGTACAAAGCCTCTGACTATGTGGATCACAACAAACTGTGGAAAATTCTTAAAGAGATGGGAATACCAGACCACCTGACCTGCCTCCTGGGAAATCTGTATGCAGGTCAAGAAGCAAGAGTTAGAACTGGACATGGAACAATGGATTGGTTCCAAATCGGGAAAGAAGTATGTCAAGCCTGTATATTGTCAACCTGATTATTTAACTTATATGCAGAAGGAATCATGCGAAATGCCACACTGGATGAAGCACAAGCTAGAATAAAGATTGCCAGGAGAATTATCAATAACCTCAGATATGCAGATGATACCACCTTTATGGCAGAAAGCAAAGAAAAACTAAAGAGCCTCTTGATGAAAGTGAAAAAGGACAGTGAAAAAGTTGGCTTAAAACAACATTCAGAAAACTAAGATCATAAAAAAAAAAAAAAACTAAGATCATGGCATCTGGTCCCATCACTTCATGGCAAATAGATGGAGAAACAACAGAAACAGTGACAGACTTTACTTTCTTGGGCTTTAAAATCACTGCAGATGGTGACTGCAGCCATGAAATTAAAAGATGCTTACTCCTTGGAAGAAAAGAAATGACCAACCTAGACAGCATATTAAAAAGCAGAGACATTACTTTGCTGACAAAGGTCTGTCTCTTCAAAGCTATGGTTTTTCCAGTAGTCATGTATGGATGTGAGAGTTGGACTATAAAGAAAGCTGAGCACCAAAGAATTAATGCTTTTGAACTGTAGTGTTGGAGAAGACTCTTGAGGGTCTCTTGGACTGCAAGGAGATTAAACCAGTCAATCCTAAAGGAAATCAACCTTGAATATTTATTGGAAGGACTGATGCTGAAGCAGAAACTAAAATACTTTGGCCACCTGATGCGAAGAACTGACTCATTGGAAAAGACCCTGATGCTGGAAAAGATTGAAGGTGGGAAGAGAAGGGGACGACAGAGGATGAGATGGTTGGATGGTTGGACCGACTCAATGGGCATGAATTTGAGTAGGCTCCCTAAGTTGGTGATGGATAGGGAAAGCCTGGCATGCTGCAGTCCATCGGGTTGCAAAGAGCTGGACATGACTGAGTGACTGAACTGAACTGATACATATTACAACTGAATGATGGTTCCTTGATTAGCTTTAAGTTGATGGGAATAACAGTCTAAATAATCATGCATTTGGTTTGGTTTCAAAAAGTTAAAACACACACACGCTCTCCAGTCACTTAACTGGGGTACTAATGTTTTTGAGGATCTTACTTACAGAAAACTCTGCTGAATGTGGTGCCACGTCCTATTATAATTTTTAACAATTAGATATAAAACAAAGCACCCAGTGTAAACTATGCAAATAAAATGTTTTTGTCTTTGTCATTTACTGTGTATGTAAAAGTGTTATTACAGAATAGAATTTAAAGATAAATTTAAGGAATGTATTAGGTGCCTAGTGAAATTAAAAATAAAATATTCTAAAGTAAAAGGAAGAAATAAAGTTAAATAGTTTCAACCTAAAACTATTTCAATAATCTTTAATTCCATAACAAAGTCATTTTTATTACACAGTCACAATTATAGTAACAGAAAAATCTGAAATCTTACCTTTAGTTTAAATATCCTAATCAATTAACAATTCTTAATTTTTCAAGTTCCTTCCTGTATGTTTGGATACACACACACAAACACTTTTCTATATAGATAGAAAATCTTCATAATTATTAAAAGGACTTAAAACTGTTGTATAGGATCTGTGATTTGGACCATGACAGAGTACCTAGAAATAGGCTTATCTTTCTGCCATAAAATACAATAAATCTGGATAAAATAGTATATGAAGCAACCCTTTTTAAGCATTGGACTACACTTCAGACAGCACAAGACTGTGATCCTTAAAAGAAGAGAAACACAAAAGGTCATTCCCCAATTTACTCTGGCTTACTGTCTAGGACATGTTCTAGACTCTGGTGCAGAGGGAAGTCCAAGAAGAGCCTCGCTGTCTCACTGAGTGACAGCTTTGTGAGCTAAGAAGGCAGAAATCAGGGTTCAGAGCCACTGAGATGATGAGGCTTTGTGTGGCGGAACAGTGAAGAAGAGAGGGTTGGACAAAGAGGAGGGCCACTGAAGTCTGCATAGATTGTGCAGTGCAGTGCTTGGAGATGTTAGAGTTCTGGCTAAGCCAGAGACCACTCTGAACACCTTGGGTACTCAGTTAAAACCCCCAAAATGCCATGGTATAGAAATA
Source organism: Muntiacus reevesi (assembly GCF_963930625.1). Lineage (NCBI taxonomy): Eukaryota > Metazoa > Chordata > Mammalia > Artiodactyla > Cervidae > Muntiacus > Muntiacus reevesi. Next base: position 245,095,316 of record NC_089251.1, read on the forward strand.
AGAACCACACTAGATTCAGAACAGATTTAGAAAACAAACTTTTACGGTTACTGGGGGGGAGGGGCAGGGGGCGGGAGAAGGGATAAACTGGGAGACTGACACATACATACCACTGTATATAAAACGGGTATCTAATAAGGACCTACTATATAGCACAGGGAACTCTACTCAATACTCTGTAATGACCATGACCTATATGGGAAAAGAACCTAAAAAAGAGTGGATATATGTATATGTATAACTGATTCACTTTGCTATATACCTGAAACTAGCACAAAACTATAAATCAATTATACTCCAATAAAAATTTAAAAAAGAAAAAAAATTTTTTAATGCTGAAAGAAAAAAAATCTGTCAACCTTGATTTCTATATGTGGTGAAGATATCTTTCAAAATTTAAAAACAGAGATATCTTCAGGTATATAAAACTTGAGATAATTTGTTACCAGCAGAATCTACATGACAAGAAATTTTTTCAGACTAAAGGAGAATGGTACCACATAGACACTGAGGTAGATTAAAGAGACCACAAGCGATAAATATGTGACTAACTATAAAAGACAATATTAAAAAAATTCCTTCTTAATTTCTCTTAAAAATTACTAACTATATACAGCAAAAATAATGAATTACAAAGTTGATAACATGTATAGAAGTAAAAGTGTGTGTTAGTTGCTCAGCTGTGTCTGATTCTTTGCGACCCCATGGACTATAGCCCCCCAGGCTCCTCTGTCCATGCGATTCCCCAGGCAAGAATACTGGAGTGCGTTTTCATTCCCTTCTCTAGGGGATCTTTCTGACCCAGGGATTGAACCCACATCTCCTGCATAGCAGGTAGATTCTTTACTGTCTGAGCCACTAGAGGGCTATAGAAGTAAACTGCTGCTGCTGCTAAATCGCTTCAGTCGTGTCCGACTCTGTGCGACCCCATAGACGGCAGCCCACCAGGCTCCCCCGTCCCTGGGATTCTCCAGGCAAGAACACTGGAGTGGGTTGCCGTTTCCTTCTCCAATGCATGAAAGTGAAAAGTGAAAGTGAAGTTGCTCAGTCGTGTCCAGCTCTTCATGACTCCATGGACTGCAGCCCACCAGGCTCCTCCGTCCATGGGATTCTCCAGGCAAGAGTGCTGGAGTGGGGTGCCACTGCCCTCTCCAATAGAAATAAACTATATAACCACAATAAAGCAAACACTGCATGAATAAGTAGAATCACACTGTTGTAAGGTTTTTACATTTTACTGACATATAATGTTAGCTGAACTGAACGGAATGTTGTAAAATATTAATTCTAAGTGGACTTGTATGAAGTTGAGGAAGCACACTGCAATGTCTAGAATTGTGGTTCTCCAAGTGTGATCCATTTTCAGGTAGTTCATTAAGTCAAAACTATTTTAATAATAATACTGTTATTTGCATTTTTCACTGTGCAACACTTGCATGGATGGTTTAAGAGCAATGATGGGTAAAACTGCAACTGCCCAAGTATGAAACGAGGCAGTAGCACCAAAGTGTATTGATGATCTCTGATTTATGATGGTTCAATTTGTGATTTTTCGACTTTATGATGGTACAGAAGTGATATGCATTTAGTAGACATCGTACTTGGAATTGTGATCTTTTTCTGGACTAATCATAGTGCTATAATACTGTCTCATGATGCTAGGCACTGGCAGTGACCTGCAGCTCCCAGTCAGCCATGTGATCACAGAGATAAACAATCAATACACTTACCATTCTGTATGAATACAACCTTCTGTTTTTCACTTTCAGTATAGCCTTCAATACATTACACAAGATACACAACAATTTATTAAAAAATATGTGTGGTATTACATGATTTTGCCCAATTGTAGGCTAATGTAAAAGTCCTAAGCACAGGCTAAATTCTGTTTGGTAGGTTAGATATTATTAATTGCATTTTTGACTTACAATATTTTCAACTTATTTGTACATAACCCCATTGTAAGTCAAGGAAGGTCTGTACTAGCAGTCATCAATTCTATACCACCAGTCAGGGGATGATAAAGAATGTACCAGTTTTTGTTTTAAAAAATTCGATTCACTGGAGAGTGTGTTGGTAAGCATGCAAAAAGCTGCACACTGAAGACAGATGACTGACTTGTAGAAAAGCACTTGTATGACTGTTTGTATTGTGAACTGAATCAGGTGCTTTTTTCATGGAAAGCTATTTTCACTTGAAAGAGCAACTGTAGACAAACTACAGCTATTCAGACTTGAGTATTTGGCATCTTAAAAGTAAATGAAATGAGCTTATCTATCACTTTAAGGGAAAAAAATGACAGTATTTGCTGTCAAAGATAAATTTTGTGCCTTCAAACAAAAATTTGAATCTTGGAAAAACTGTGTCCACCACCATGAGTTTGATAGCTTTCAATACTTAAGAGATTTTTCCTGATGGGAATAATGGTGTATTAATAAGTGTAATTTCTGATTATTAACGAAATATGTCATTTGGATCTACAAAAAACAGGGTGCTAAACTTTCCAAATTATCCATGTGTGATATTATAAAATGATACCTAGGTTTAAAAAAATATTCATTCAAAGTATAAGGTGCAACAATGGTTTATAATATAGCAGAATATCAAAAGTTCACTGATATGGTTTCATATTCCATATTTGCTACTAAGAAACTGCTACTAATAAAATTATCATGCTTATAAACTTATCTTAAATGGCTATTATAAAACTCTTCTCCTTTACAAGTACATATTTGTGTGAGGCCAAATTTTCTTTATATAATTCAACCTAAACAGCATGACATAACAGTATGTAATGAATTTATTATTGTTTTAAAATGAATTAATACTTTTAATGTTCAGTTTCAATGTCTAATATGGAACATATCAATATACACAGTCCACATAAATAAAAAGTTTTGGGGTCCTCAATAATTTACAGTGTACAGGGGTCCTAAGACCAAAATGTTTGAAACTGTTGCTCTAAAATAACATCTAAAAAATAATTTTAATATGTATAGTCAAAAAGTTAGTAGAGAAAAATAAAAGAACAGATGAGTCAAAAAATAAACAGAAATATAACCAGATTGTATCAACTTATAAAGCTACCAGGATTGGGTGTTACCTTAAACTTCTTACTCTTTTTCTTTCATTTTTGACGTTATTTTAGTAGATCTAAAAAGGTACCAAATTGTTTTGATTTGTATTTCTTTTACTGTTGTATATTTTCCCATATGTTCACATGTACTTCTTTCTGGGTCAACTTTCTATTTCTGTTGCCAATTTATCCACCTAACAAAAGGTTTTCATGCTTTTCTAACAATATAACAAATACTCAAATGTTAATCTTGATGTATGGCAGTGGAAAGTAATTTAGATTTTCTGTGTCTCAGTTTTACTATTAGTAAAATAAGTGTAATAGTTCTCAAAACAGTATACAACTAAGATTATGTACTTTGAAATTATAATTATCCTATTTCATCAAATCTAAGATATCATTATTTTCTGCTTAAAGCTCAACATTCAGAAAACTAAGATTATGGCATCTGGACCCATCACTTCATGGGAAATAGATGGGGAAAGAGTGGAAGCAGTGTCAGACTTTATTTTTTTGGGCTCCAAAATCACTGCAGATGGTGATTGCAGCCATGAAATTAAAAGATGCTTACTCCTTGGAAGGAAAGCTATGACCAACCTAGATAGCATATTAAAAAGCAGAGACATTACTTTGCCAACAAAGGTCCATCTAGTCAAGGCTATGGTTTTTCTGGTGGTCATGTATGGATGTGAGAGTTGGACTGTGAAGAAGGCTGAGTGCCAAAGAATTGATGCTTTTGAACTGTGGTGTTGGAGAAGACTCTTGAGAGTCCCTTGGACTGCAAGGAGATCCAACCAGTCCATCCTAAAGGAGATCAGTCCTGGGTGTTCATTGGAAGGACTGATGCTGAAGCTGAAACTGCAATACTTTGGCCACCTCATGCAAAGAGTTGACTCATTGGAAAAGACCCTGATGGTGGGAGGGATTGGGGGCAGGAGGAGAAGGGGACGACAGAGGATGAGATGGCTGGATGGCATCACCAACTCGATGGACATGAGTTTGAGTAAACTCCAGGAGTTGGTGATGGACAGGGAGGCCTGGCGTGCTGCGATTCATGGGGTCACAAAGAGTCGGACACGACTGAGCGACTGAACTGAACTGAATTGAGTAAAGAAAAAACAATTCCAATTACAACGGTAAGATGCTATCAATTTTAAGAAATATCCTGATTTCAGAGATGTTAATTGGTGAAAAAAATGTCTCAGGTGGATAAAATATAGCTGTTATAGATATATCAGACAATAACTGAATTAACTTCACTTAAATCTTTTCTACTACTGACACTAATTTGTATTTCTGACTCCTGGATTTCCACTTATCTTTTTGACTGTAATAAACATTTAAATTGATTGTTTTTTATTAATAGGTCAGTTTCTTACTTAGGAAGGTGTGACTTACAAAAGATACATAAAAGAATCAATGCCTTCCCATTTCTGCATAAAATGGAATAGAGCTCACAGTTGCTGGGGAAAAAAATTCACTTCTCTCATTAAATATTTATCGACAACCTATATCTATTAGCATGTGAACTGGGGATTTGAAGATGAAGATTTGGTATAACTCAGAATTGTTAAGATGAGGAGCTGTAATTGATTATTAAAGAACAAAGACCATAAGATACACAGTAAGATGGGAATAGGTATGGGGGGCATTCTTTTTAAAAAATCAAAATGCAAATAATACTTATAATGCTTATAAAGTTTCATCTCTACCCTATCTCTTATCCCCATGCCCATCCCTGAGATAAACACCATTATCAGTATGATGTGGACCTTTTCAGACATTTCTCTGAGTATATAAAAACAAAGATATGAATATACATGTAGTACACATATAGAAATTCCTTGATAAAAATGAGGCCATACTAGAGATACCTTTCTGCAATTTGTTCCTGTTTAATGACATATCATAACCAACTCTTGATATCAATACACATGGATCTTATTTTTATTAACTGCTACATTATTCTCCAATGTATGGATATAAATCATATTTTTAAAAGCCTTATTGAGATGTAATTGACATACAGCGTATATTTAAAGTGTACGATTTGATAAGTTTTGACAAATGTAATCTTCATGAAACCATCACCACAACCTAGATAATGACTATTACCCATCACCCTCAAAAGTTTCCTTGTGCCCTTTTGTAACTCCTCCCTTCCACACTTACCCTTCTCATCACGCCCACCTCCTGCTTCACCAACAAACACTGATCTGTCGTCTGCCTCTACAGATTAGTTTGCATTTTCTAGTCTAGTAAAAGTAAAGTACACATTATTTATTTCTATCTTCTTTCACTCAATGCCCTCCTCCAGGGGATCTTCCCAATCCAGAGATCGAAACCAGGTCTTACACATTGCAGGTGATTCTTTACCGTCTATTACAATTTGTTTATTCATTTACTTATTGATGGATATTTGCATTGTTTCCAAATTTGGTTATTAACAAATAAAGCTGCTATGAACAATCATGTAAAAGTATCAGTATAGATATATGCTTTCTTTTCTCTTGGATAAATATCTAGGAATGGAATGGCTAAATCACATACAGGGTACCTGTTTAATTTTTAAAGAAGCCGCCAAGCTGTTTTCCAAAGTGATTATATTGTTTTATGTTCCCATAGCAGTGTATGAAAATTCCAGTTCCTCTACATCTTCACCAACAGTATTGGTACAGTATTTTGAATTTTAGTTATTCTAATAAAAATGTAGTAGTATTTCACTGTGATTTTAATTTGCACCTCCCTAATGACTAATGGTGTTTGAGTATCTTTTCATATGCTTGTTACCTGTGTATGTTCTTAGGTACGGTGTCTGTTCAATATTTTGCCCATTTTTATAAGGTTCATTAACTAAATTTTGAGGGCTTTTTATATATTCTGATTTTATTAGCCATAAAATGAACAGACTATTGATATATGCAACAACATGTATAAATCTACAAACATCATCCCTAGTAAAAGAGGTCAGACAAAAAAAAGAGCAATATATTGTGATTCCCTCTACATAAAATACTGGAAAATGCAAACTAATCCATAATACATGCTATGTTCTTTCTCCTTCATTCCTCCTTTCCTTTCTGTTTTGCTGGCAGATAAATTCTCTTTTATCTTTCTCAGTAAGTTTCAGTTTGAAGGCTAGGTATTATGTATTTTCTGCACTCTTCTGGTACTCTGAGGGTGTCAGAGGTGGGGGAGAAGGGGAAACGCTACTGAGTAGTGGGCAGACTTGATGAGGGTCTGGGTCTGCTTTTTTCTTTTTTGAGATTAAGTCCTATGCTAGGTCTCACTTACCTAGTTAGGATGTGCCCTATTCCTAAGGTGGTTTCCCCTGGGCTTTGGACAGTTCCCTCAATTCAGCATGGAACTCTGGAAAATGGTGAGACCCACAATTTCCCCTGCTCTGCTTCTTCTCTAATAAGTAAGAATATTTATTTTCAAGGATTTTTTCTCAAATTTTGCCAGGGTTGCCTAGTGAGTATTAGTAACGATTTGTCAGCTGATCTTTCCGTAGTATCGCTTCTGAGGGATACAGGTAGGTTAGGAGCCACTCTGAGCTACATACGAATCTATAGTTTCCTTCCTTGTTCACTAATTGTCCATGTTCCTCAACTCTTAAAGTTGCTGTTGGTATAGTTTTTGCTTTTTTTTTTTTTTTTTTTTTACTATTTCTTACTCATTTTGTTGGAGGAGAAATACTTTGGTTTTCAAATTCAACCAATTTCCTCTCCTGGAGGACTCAGGCTTATTCATGAAACAGACCAGAGCTCCTTTAGAGCAGTGATCATCTCCTACTCCTCTCCTGAGTACTCCTTAGAATCTAGCCCAGTGATGGGAACATGTGAATATTAAAAAAATGGGGAAGAAAGATACCACTTCATGTTTTACAATGGTAATTCTAAGTGTCCTGAACAACAGAGCTTGATTTAGTCTCATAAAATACTCCTTTTGTCAGACCATTTACCCAGTTTCAAAATGGGAAACCTCTCTTCCAAGTGGGCTGGTCTATTTTTTGCTTTGAAAAACGCCTTGTGTACAAGACAGATCTTTGCTTGTGCTAATGTTTAGAACAAAAGGATTTTCACTGTTTAAATCTTCCTCCTTTGGTGCACAGGTTAAATCCTACCTACTCTATCAAGTCTTATTGACTTTTTTATATCCCCATCTCAAAAATCTCTTCCAATTCTTAAGACTATCCCTATGATCTTTACTGTCTTCACTATATGACCTTGCAGAGTCCTCTATACTGTTTATGTATTCATTGGTATATATCTCAATTCTTATAATCATATCAAGAATGATGCCTTTTAGTGAGCACTTATTCCTACTAAGTGTTTTATATATTTATTTCCTTTAACACGCACAACACTTGATGAAAAAAAACTTGCTCAAGTTCCTATAGCTGGAAAGGGGTAGATTCAGGACTTAAATTGAGATGTTTTTGATTCTAAAGCCCATGTTTAGCTACAAAATTAACTCAGACTAGCTGTAAACTTCAAATAGACATAAACTGGATCTCCTGTTTCTCTACATTGATTCACTTATTCAGATATAATTATTAACTGCCTATAATATAGAGAATATAGCAATGGGACAGACAGAAGCTAAGATCTTCTCTGAAGAGTCATATAATCTAATAATGAAGATGAAACAAACATATAAGTAACTAAAGTGAATGTTAGGAAACAGTAATAATAATATAGCTAATTCTTACATGCTGCTTACTTGTTATACAACTACATACTAGATTCAATCCTCACAATGACTCTATGAGGTAAACATTACTATTATTATCCCATTTTAGAGATGAGGAAACTGAGGCACAGATTGAGTAACTTCCTAAAGTTATATATGCAGACTGTCTCTTTCAACATCTAGATTGCCTCTCATGATAAATTACTGTATAAGGAAAATTCAGACTATATAATAAGAATTTTTGATATCTAAATTCTAGTGGGATTCCAGAAACAGTCAACTATTTAAATGAGTTTCATAACAGAAATTCATGTTGCAGGATATAGATCCTACCTTGGACCTACAGAGAATTATTTAGTTCAGTGTTTTAAACTAAAGGTCATGACACTTGCATGAAACCAATTTAGTCTACCTACACTTAAAAAGAGAAATAAACAGAAATGGAGTAGAAAAGAATAAATGGAAACTATAAGTACATGGTAAAATTGTAAAGGAAACTTCTGTTCCTGTTTCATACATATGCGTGTGTTATATGTACATGTACTGGCCCATGATGTAAGCTGTTCTCCTTACACTGGATCATGCCAAAAACCTTGAAAGCTGCTGGCCTAGCTGATTTAGTTATATGACAATACAAGTGTTTACTGCTTCCTTATAAATTTTAGGGACCCCCTGAAAAGTTCCTATACCCTTAAACCAGGAATAGCATGGAATAAGAAATTTTTCCAAGTAACTATAAGTTGCTCAATATAGACAGATGTCTGAGCCAAGTCTCACGAGCAATCTGAATATAGTTTCATGTCAGTGGCTCCCAAATGGATAAATGTAATAAATATAATTAAAAGACTATAAGCAGAATATAAAATGGTTTGGTCACTGTGGAAAAGTTTGGTCGTTTCTCAAAATTTAAATAGAGAATTACCACATGACCCCACAATTCCATTCCTAGGTATTATCTCTAAGAATTGAGAACAAAGACTCAAACAAGTACATGTATCCACATGTTCACAGCAGCTCTATTCACAAAAGTCAAACGGTAGAAACAATTTAAATGCCCATCAGTGAATGAATGGATAAACCAATTGTGTTGTATGTGGAATATTTTTCTATCATGAAAAGGAATGAGGTACTAATACATGCTACAATACGGATGAACCTCCAAGACTTTCTGCTAAGGGAAAGAAGCTGGACCCAAAAGACCACTTGTTGTATGATCTCATTTATACGAAATATCCAGAAGAGGTAATTCCGTAGAGACAAAACACAGATTGGTGATTGCCGGGGGCTGGGAACTGTAGCGCACGTGTAAGCTGCTTAATGAATCAGGAATTTTACTTTAGAGTGATGGAAATGTTTTGGAACTAGACAGAGATGCTGGTTGCACAAAATCGTGAATGTAATTTATGCCACTGAACTGTTCCCCTTAAAATGGTTAACTTTGTGTTATGTGAAATTTACTTAACTAAACTATTAATAATTAAGAACCTATAGGCAGATGCAAATACTAGTTATACAAATTCTAGAATCTGGAGGGCAAATATTACTCAGGATATAGAAACTGGAAAAAAAAGGGTTATTTTCATTTTGTCTCAAAAAAATTTTTAAGAGGTTCATATAGAGAGTAAATAGTTCTTATTAACTAAATCAGAAGCTAGAGGAAAAAATAAACTGTACACAATTCTGAGCCACATCTCTGAGAGAAAATTGACATGTATTTTTTAAGAAAAATCTTAAAAGGACTTCCTGGTGGTCCAGTGGTTAAAACTCCAAGCTTCCAGTGCAGAGGGGCCTGGGTTCGATCCCTGGTTGGGGAACTATATCCCACATGCTCCAACTAAGAACTGGCACAGCCAAACAAATAAATTGTTAAAAAATCTTAAAAAGATAAAAATTCAGCATGAGAAAACATTATTCTTAAATATTAAGAAAGAAATAAGGCAGGAAGCGAGAACTTTAAGACAGAACTTTGTACTTGAAGTAAGGAGAAAGTAAACCAGTCTTCTGATTTTCAGTTTAATTTATGTATCTTCTCTTCAAGCAAAAAAAGGTGGGGGGCTCGGGGAGATGTGGGGAGATGATGTGAAGCAACTACTTCTCTCTTCCCTTGGAGGAAATTATTATTATTATGTTTATTACAGTACATATCTGCCTTTGGAGAGAGTTCACTAGAGGTATCATGGCACAGGCAGGATAACCTCTTTCAAGGGTATGCTATGGAAGAGGATGGTTATAGAGACCAGATCAAGGTTTTTCAAACTTTCTCTAGGCTGCTAGAGTGAGGGAGCAGTGGGAGAGAAAAGGGGAGATGGAGCTGTGGATGTCCCAAGCCTCTATGCCCACTTTATTCAGAAGAGGTTTGTTTTTTACCTTTTAAATATTGGGGTTTTACATTAAGATTTCACTTGGAAAAAAAAATTTGGCGGCTGAAGAAATATTTGAAAACCACCGGACTGGATCACAGAAAAGGCAATGGTAACCCACTCCAGTACTCTTGCCTGGAAAATGCTATGGGCAGAGGAGCCTGGTGGGTTGCAGTCCATGGGGTCGCTTAGAGTCAGACACGACTGAGCGACTTCACTTTCACTTTTCACTTTCATGCACTGGAGAAGGAAATGGCAGCCCACTCCAGTGTTCTTGCCTGGAGAATCCCAGGGATGGCAGTGGAGCCTGGTGGGCTGCCGTCTAAGGGGTTGCACAGAGTCGGACACGACTGAAGCGACTTAGCAGCAGCAGTAGCAGGACTGGATCAAGGATTCCTAAACCTGGTAGCTCAAAAGAATGACTGAAAGAGCTTTTACAAATTACAAATTTTCGGGCCATACCTGCAAAACTAGTGAAATAACTCCCAAGGGATTCTTGTGCAGTAGCCCTAAGCTAGCACATAGTGTTTGAGAGGCACTGAACCAGATGACCTTTGCTTCCCTGAGAGCCTATGACAAAACAGAACTTAAAAGGGCAGGCGGGAATCTTGGGCAAAAGAGCTGATGGTAGCAAACAGAAAATGAGATGTAGACAACTAAATAAGTAGAGTCTACTGACAAACACAAATACAAACAACCAGAAACATTTGGCAGACAAAGAGCTTGCCTAGGACCAGAAGTTCCTCTGGAGGTTTAACTGCTTGGCAATTATTTCATAGCCTATTGTAACTGTTCAAATTGGTGATGATAGTCAAAATGGTTTAACTCAGCAACAAGCAAGTATAATGTCAGCCAAATATATAATTTAAAATTTTTTAGTAGCCATATTTAAAAAAGTGAAAAGAAATAAAATTAATTTAAATAATATACTTTATCTCAGTATATCCAAAATAATATCATTTTAACATTTAATTAAGTACAAAAATTACTAATGAAATATTTCACAATTTACTTGTATTCAGTCTTCAAAATGTTACAGCACATCTCAATTCAGACTAACTAGGTTTCAAATGCTCAACTACCACATGTGGGTAGCGGCCACCATGTTGTATAATGCAGGGCTAATTAGTAAAAAGTCAATCTATTTCTTTTTAAAACTGATATTCTGTTTCAATGTAGAAAGTCCATTAATTACTTTCCCAGCCCTAGAGGTCCTGCACCCAAGGCTGAGGTAACAATTTTGTCTGTAGATGTTATACCCAGCCTCTTATCTTCAGACCTGACCCCTCTCTCTCCTCCTAGCAGAGGAATCTGTGTTCTGGACATTTTTCTCAGAATGTCTGGCTCCCAAAACCTATTCAAAATATCTAAAACTAAATGCAACATCTTTATTCCAAAATAAAAAATCAATTTACTGTTATTTTGTCAAATTCCTCTATCTGTTATGAGTATTCATATGTGGACATGTTTTCCTTTATTCTGATAAATACCTGGGAGTGGATGGAACTGCTGTGCCATACGGTAAGTGTATATTTACCTTTATAAGAAACCACCTGTTTGATATAGAGAAGAAGTTAGTGTTCTAGTGGGGGAGTGGTTACCGGGGGGAGACAGAAGTGGGGGGAGGATTAAGAGGTACAAGCTACTATGTATAAAGTAAGCTACAAGGATATATTGTACAACACAGAATATAGCCAATATCTATAACTATAAATGGAGGATAACATTTAAAAATTGTGAATCACTATATTTTATACCTGTAACATATAATATTGTACATCAACTATACTTCAACTTTAAAAAAAGAAAATAAACCATTTGTTTTCTTCTAATATATATGTATATTTTAAAAAATCAATTTAACTCTTGATTTTCCTATTTCTGTTAGTCATTTGGGATCAAACCTTCAGAGTCAAATGTTTCCTTTTCCTTTATTACAAAAGCACCACGTTCTACTTTTTTCTTTCCTTACAACCTCTCATTGGCCCTTTCCTGCTTCTAGTTATACCTGCTGATCTCTGTTATATGTAACAGTATATACTGTTAACCAAATACTTAATATACCATGTATAATGAATGCCATTTCTCTTCAGGGACTCTGTCATACCTTTCACTTCAGGTGTGAATTTAAGACCACACAATCTTGCTCCAACCCCTACATCTGATCTATCATCATTCCAACTTTATCATTTTCCAATCTCCTAAAAAAGCCTTTATTTTAGGCAAACTATCCTGTTCTCCTAAATAGGCCTTATACTTCCTCATCTAGGTGGGTATGGCTTTCCACCCACCTGGCATGCCCTTACTCCTGCTATACGTTGTCATTATTCCACAAATATTTATGTGCCTGGCACTGTACTGGGTACTGGAGAAAGAATAAATATCTCAGTTTCTCCAATTAAACCTTCCTTAATATGTCAATTATACCTCAATAAAGCTGAAACTAAAAAAAACTGAAAAAAAAAAAACCCACAACTTCCTGACTATGCCAAAATAGAAGTGATTCTGCACTGTTGAGCTGTTCTTATATGGAACTAGGCCTTGTAAGAATACACTGAGCCCTTATAATTTGCTGCTTTGTATTCCCAATTATCAGTTTTCTCTATAAATACCAGTCTATCATCACAATTAGAGGAGTGGATTTCCTAAAAGCACAGATTGGGTCAAATCAGTGTGTTCTCCCTGGTGCTTAGCTGTAAAAGAGGCAAGTGGAGGCCTCTACACAGAAAAGAAGCCCCTTCAGTGATACGCTGCAAAATCAGGATCAGAAGTGAGCAGGGAGGGCCTGCAAACACCCAAAGAAACTCAGAACGGGCAACACTTAAGGAAGGATCCAGATCCTTACGTGCACTAGTGGTAAAAGAACCCAACTGACAATGCAGGAGATGCAGGTTCAATCCCTGTGATGGGAAGAACCCCTGGAGGAGGACCTGGCAACCCACTCCAGTATTCTTGCCTGGAAAGTCCCACAGACAGAGGAGCCAGGCAGGCTACTGTCCATAGAGTCGCAGAGTCTGATACAACTGAAGTGACTTGGCACGCATAGAAGTAAGGATCAATTACCCTGGCTATTAGACTTCAACAACATAGGATTGAGTTTTAAAAATCTTTTTCTGGCACTAAATGAAAATAATAACACTGGTGACACTTAATGTACATACACATATCACACCTAAAAAGATAACTCACCACATGTTATGTTCAAAAACTTTTGTTGGATCAGTTAAAATCCTTGATCCCAGAGGGGCCACTGGGTGACAACCACTTTGGTATCTGTGAGGTACTTTTCTTATCCTTGGACAGGAAATATAATTTCTCCAAATCACATTCATCCTAATCAGTACCTGGAAAGTTTCAAACAATTAATTAGTCAATATGGATTAAACAATGTATTATTTACCTAAGAGCCAAAAACTGGTGTAAAAGAATGACAAACGGAGAAAAGACATGAAATTGAACCACTTTTAAGTGAAAGATGGGCATGGTAGCTTCTCTCCTAAAGCATTTAGACTTAAGAGAAAGGAAGAGAGTATCTAGAGTGTGCAACACTGTCTGGCATTCTTTATAAGTCACAGCCTTGACCAACTTCGCTTTCTTTGGTATTTGCTTATATAACTCTTAGCACATGGCCAAAGCATGAAAGCCCAGAATCTGGATTTTGTATATTAAAAAGTTTTTTAAAGTTATTATTTTGCTTTGGGAATTCTATGCAAATGTATTTCTGGGAAATATTTGATGACCACTAGATCAAAAACCCAAGTAGAGGAGCAAAATAAGAAAACAAACATTAATCTCATTCTCTGGGTTGAGCTGAATAATATAAACACTGGTAAAATAAACAAGTAAATACTATATTAAGATCCCATCAGTTAATTCTAACAATCATAACACATACATACATTTTTAAAGAATCATCATCAATCCATCTGCAAAATAGATTTCCCTGTACAAAAAGCACGCTTAAATCCTAGCTCAAAAGGAGAAATATCATTTGATTAGCCAGATCTGTCTCCATTTCTGGAGAATAACTTAAACATTTAAAAAGTATGTTACTTTAATTATGTACCAGCATATATGTCAGCTTAAAATCTTTATGGAAAAGTATTAAAATAAGCTCGAGAGAGTTTATTTTTTCTAGTAAGAATCCATTGTAACACTGCTTGACATTTCACCCTCATTCAGTTGTTCATTACAACATTCAGCCAAATGCTGTAAGCTGTCAGGTAGAAACAGATGTTAAAAGGTGTGTATATATAATATGCATTAGATACTATCCAAAGTGCTATTAGGCATAAAAATGACATGTATTATACACCCTTTACCACCTTATGAAAGTCAATAGGTTTTAAGACTGTGAATTCCAAAACAAACTGCAGAATGTCAAAAATATCTCATAGTGCTTTTAAACATAAAATTCAAGATATTCTTTCCAGAAAAAAAAGGCTTAGTTATACACACCAAAAAGACTGCAATGATTCCATTTAAATGCAACTAACAGTGATGAGAAATGAAACATTCAATGGCTAGTGCAGATTTTCTGTTTCTTATTTGTTTTTCCTTCTCCTCTAAATACAAGCTCTTTGGTGGAGGCAAATGAAATCAAATGCCCCGCCTACCACTACCTTTCCTCTGCTGTGCCTTTGTTCTTTTCTCTTGCCACTGCTCTACAGAAGACTAACAAAACCCTACCAGCACAATTATTTTTAGAGCTCTCTTTCTGCACTGAATATTATTCATAAAATCTTCCGTATGCTGAAGAGCAAAAATGGATTACACCTAGAAAAAGAGGCAATTCATGTTCAAAAGTATAAAATGATGTAAATGTTTCTGCCCAGGAAAGCAAAATCAAAATGAAATTTCAATCCTTCAAATAATCATGTGATACTTATCTGTATCTACTATATATAGAAAAGGAAGAGAGGGGGAAAAAAAGATATGAGTTTCTCTCACTATAAATGACCAGGAACCTCTATAGACAGCTGGAGACAAAAAGCTATAACCAGATTGGGTATTAGGCAATTCAGGAAAATGTCAGAGAAGCGTGTGCCTTGCAGACTGCTAGTCCATAGAAAAAACATGATGTGGCCAGCTCCTAAACATGTGGCAATTTGTCCTGCTTAGGCAGCTGCTTCTCTGATGAACCACACAAACATCTATCTATTTCATTTACGTATTATCTGCAACATTCTTGCATTGCTCTTTATCTTGAATATATAAATATACAGTGCATGCATGTGCATGCTGTCACTTCAGTCATGTCTGACTTCTTGTGACTTGATGGGCCACAGTCCGCCAGGTTCCTCTGTCCAGGGGATTCTCCTATCTCCTTAGGATACTGGAGTGTGTTGTCATACCCTCCTCCAGGGGATTTCTTCAACCCAGTGATCGAACCTGTGTGTATTACTTCTCCTGCACTGGGAGGCGGGTTCTTTACCACTAGAGCCACCTCAGTTCAGTTCAGTTCAGTTCCTCAGTTGTGTCCGACTCTTTGCAACCCCATGAATCGCAGCACGCCAGGCCTCCCTGTCCATCACCAACTCCTGGAGTTTACTCAAACTCATGTCCATCGAGTCGGTGATGCCATCCAGCCATCTCATCCTCTGTCGTCCCCTTCTCCTCCTGCCCCCAATCCCTCCCAGCATCAGGGTCTTTTCCAATGAGTCAACTCTTCGCATGAGGTGGCCAGAGTACTGGAGTTTCAGCTTCAGCACCACTCCTTCCAATGAACACCCAGGACTGATCTCCTTTAGGATGGACTGGTTGGATCTCCTTGCAGTTCAAGGGACTCTCAAGAGTCTTCTCCAACACCACAGTTCAAAAGCATCAATTCTTTGGTGTTCAGCCTTCTTCACAGACCAACTCTCACATCCATTCATGACCACTGGAAAAACCATAGCCTTGACTAGATGAACCTTTGTTGGCAAACTTATGTCTCTGCTTTTTAATATGCTGTCTAGGTTGGTCATACTTTCCTTCCAAGGAGTAAGCGTCTTAATTTCATGGCTGCAATCACCATCTGCAGTGATTTTGGAGCCCAAAAAAATAAAGTCTGACACTGTTCCCACTGTTTCCCCATCTATTTCCCATGAAGTGATGGGTCCAGATGCCATGATCTTAGTTTTCTGAATGTTGAACTTTAAGCCAACTTTTCCACTCTTTCACTTTCATCAAGAGGCTCTTTAGTTCCTCTTCACCTTCTGCCATAAGGGTGGTGTCATCTGCATATCTGAGGTTATTGATATTTCTCCCAGCAATCTTGATTCAGGTTTGTGCTTCTTCTAGCCCAGCATTTCTCATGATGTACTCTGCATATAAGATACACAAGCAGGGTGACAATATACAGCCCTGACGTATTCCTTTTCCTGTTTGGAACCAGTCTGTTGTTCCATGTCCAGTTCTAACTGTTGCTTCCTGACCTGCATATAGGTTCTCAAGAGGTGGGTCAGGTGGTCTGGTATTCCCATCTCTTTCAGAATTTTCCACAGTTTATTGTGATCCACACAGTCAAAGGCTTTGGCATAGCCAATAAAGCAGAAATAGATGTTCTTCTGGAACTCTCTTGCTTTTTCAATGATCCAGCGATGTTGGCAATTTGATCTCTGGTTCCTCTGCCTTTTCTAAAACCAGCTTGAACATCTAGAAGTTCTCGGTTCACATATCGCTGAAGCCTGGCTTGGAGAATTTTGAGCATTGCTTTACTAGCGTGTGAGATGAGTGCAATTGTGCAGTAGTATGAGTATTCTTTGGGATTGCCTTTCTTTGGGACTGGAATGAAAACTGACCTTTTCCAGTCCTGTGGCCACTGCTGAGTTTTCCAAATTTGCTGACATATTGAGTGCAGTACTTTCACAGCATCATATTATAGGATTTGAAATAGCTCAACTGGAATTCCATCACCTCCACTAACTTTGTTCACAGTGATGCTTTCTAAGGCCCACTTGACTTCACATTCCAGGAGAGCCACCTAGGAAGCCCTAAATATATAGTAAATTTATATAATAAACATAAACACATAATAAAATTACATAAATGTTTTCTCAACTAAACTGCAAACTTCTAAGGGTGGTATCAAGCTGCTCACAAATTACTTGCTTGATTACACAAAAATGATGCCTGTCTGACACAAATTTAATTGGAAGAAAGTTACTTCATATTTCTCAAGGTGCCTCCTTATATCCTAGTAGAGAGGAAGAAGGAAGTGACTGAGGAGTGTGACAGTATACAGGCTATACTCCGGTTAGAGTCACTGCAATGACAAACGAATATGTACTTTATGTCTTGACTATTGTGTTGCTGCTGTTGCTGCTGCTGCTAAGTCGCTTCAGTCGTGTCCGACTCTGTGTGACCCCATAGACGGCAGCCCACCAGGCTCCCCCGTCCCTGGGCTTCTCCAGACAAGAATACTGGAGTGGGTTGCCATTTCCTTCTCCAGTGCATGAGAGTGAAAAGCAAAAGTGAAGTCGCTCAGTTGTGTCCAACTCTTAGCAACCCCATGGACTGCAGCCTACCAGGCTCCTCTGTCCATGGGATTTTCCAGGCAAGAGTACTGGAGTGGGGAGCCATTGCCTTCTCCGTGACTATTGTGTTAGCTTAACATTTACTGGGTCATGGTTCCATTTTGTGATGGAAAAGAAGTGTAGGGTCAGCTTCCAAAAGAGTTTTGGTAGGAACGTTTGTTTCTGCCACCAGAGAGCCCCATTCTCATTATGAACCCTCTATTAAGTCTCTTTTGGCATAACCTAAACTGAATACAAGTTTAACTAAGGTATTATTTACATAATGAAATTATATGGATAAGTGGTATTTTATTTGAAGTAGCACAAAGAAGCACAGCTAAAAGTATTCTAATTACCCAAAAGAAGTCAGGAAAGGAAGGAGAAACTAAAGATCTAAACTAAAGATGGAACAATTAAAAAAACAAATAGCAAGATGCCATATTTAAATCCAACCATATCTGTAATTATATTAAGTGTAAATGGACTCCCGTTAAAAGACAAAGGTTGTTAACTTGTATGAAAAAGCAAGACTCAACCATATACAGGTCTCCTCCACTATCCAAAAGTAGAGCATTCCTATGAAAACCTTTTGTAAGCCAAAATGGCATAAAGCAAAAAAGCAATTAGCACACATCTTGCTAACAGATGCACAAAATAAATCAAGGTAAAGCAAGGTGCTCAAAGCTATGGTGGCTTGATGTTGAGAGCAGTTCCCAGGGAAGGAGCTCAGAGGTGCCACTCTCGATGGTTAGAGTTTGCACTGCCTCTCTACAACAGCTCACTGCAAAACAAACACTGAAAGCTATTTTCACTTTTCACCTCTTTTTGTATAAGTGAAAATCGTCTTCGGATTTCTTTGATTTAGTAAAAACAGGTACCAATATAGGTCTTTCATCAAAGTGAAGTAGGTAAAGCAAACTTTCAAAAAGCAGGGCATACCTGTACTGTCTATAAGAGAAGCACTTTAAAGATACAAATAAATTACAATTAAAAAAGAGATACCATGAAAACACTGCATGAAAAATACCAGTGGAGATATAATAACAGACAAAGTAGACTTAAAAAAAGACTAGTACACTTAATAATGATGAGCCAATTCATCAAGACATAACAATCCTAAATGTGCATATACCTGATAACAGAGTTTCAGAATACATGAAGCAAAAACAGAAATTTTAAAAGGAAAAATTAATTTCACAGCAATACTTGAGACTTCCTAAAATTTGAGTATAAATGCTTTACAACATTGTGTTAACTTCTGCTGTACAATGTGAGTCAGCTGTAAGTACACATATATCCCCTCCTCTGGAGCCTCCTTCCCACATCCACTTCCACCCCCCCACCCAGGTCATCACAGAGTACGGAGCTGAGTTACCTGTACTACACGGCAGCTTCCCACCAGCTAACTACTTTACACATAGCAGTATATATACGTCAGTGCTACTCTCTCATCCCCACCCTCTTCTTTCTCCACTGTGTTCACAAGTTCATTCTTTACATCTGTGTCTCTATTCCTGCCCTGCAAATAGGCTCATAAGTACATTTTTCGCGATTCCACATATATGTGTTAAAATACAGCATTTGTTTTTCTCTTTCTGACATACTTCCCTCTGTATGACAGACTCTAGGTGAGGTTAATAGCCCTCTCTCAGTAATAAACAGAACAGCACTCAGAAACAAATTATCAAAAAATCAATAAGGACAAAGAAGATATGAACATTATCAACTTGACCTGAATGACATTTATAGAAAGAGCAATATAACTAATAACAGCAGAAAACACATTCCTTCAAGTGAACATGGAACATTTGCAAAGGCAGACCATATATGGTGAGGTATAAAAAAAGTCCTAACAAATTCCAATGTATTAAAATCATATAAACTATGCTTTCTGACCACAATAGCAATATAAACATTAATATTTTTGATGAACTGACTCATTAATTCTCATTAATAAGTATCCCTCCTTATTTTGAGTAATAGTCATTTTCTTGAAGTCTATTTTGTCTCATATTAATGTAACCCCACCAGCTGTCTTGTGCAGTGTTGTGTAGGGTATATTTTTTTAAAAATATTCTGTTTACATTTAAAAGAAGGAGCAGATTATTGATTCTTGCTTTTTTATCCAAACATATCTAGAAAAATTCTCAAATGTTTTGAAGTTAAGCAATGTACTTCTATACAACCTATGAGTCTAAGATTTACATGAGTTAGTAAATCTTAAGGCAAATCAGAAAGTATATTGAACTGAATCATAATCAAATCTTAAAATATCAAATTTTATGAAATGTATCTAATGCAACGTTTAGAGGAAATTTTATAGTTTTAAATGCTTTTATTGGAAAGGAAAAAAGATCTCAAATCAGTGATCTCACCTTCAATTTCAAGAAGCTAGAAAAACACTAAATCTGATGAAAAGTATGTAGAATGAAGGAAATAATCAAAAATAAAAGCAGAAATCAATGAAACAGAAAATGAACAGGAAAGATCAAGGCCAAAATTTGATTCTTTGAAAATATGAATAAAAGTGACAAACCTCTGGCAAGACTGATACCAAACATTTGTGTTTCAGAAAATATAAATTTCTAATAACAGGAAGGAAAGAGGAAACACCACCACAGACCCTATAGACCTGGAAAAAGGTAACAGGGAGATATGGTGAACAATTTTATTTTCTTTATTAAATGGGATTAACGCCTTGTACAATACAGTTTACCAATTACAACTTATATAGTACAAGAAAAAATCGAAATAGCCCTAAATTTATTAAGTAAATTAAATTTATAATTAAATTAAGCAAACATCACACCCATTAGAATGGGTATATGGGCTGCAGTCCATGGGGTTCCAAAAAGAGTAGGACCTGATTAGTGACTAAACAAAAACACATTTTAAAAAGCTCAGAAATTAACAAGTGTTGGTAACGATATGGAGAAACTGGAGTCCCTGTGAGTTGCTGGTGGGAATGTAAAGTGGTACAGTTGCTGTGAAAAATAGTATAACAATTCCTCAAAATATTAAATATGGAATTACCATACAATCTACCAACTTTATTTCTGGATATATACCTAAACAAAGTGAAAGTGGGGACTCAAAGAGATAACTGCACACCATGTTTATAGCAACATTATTGACAACAGACAAAAGGTGGAAACGATCCAAATGTCCATCAAAGATGAATGGACATCCTTTTATGATATACACATGAAATAGAATATTACTCAGGCTTTAAAGAAGGGAATTTGGAACATGCTACAACATGGATAAGTCTTGAAGGCATTATGACAAGTGAAGTAAACCAACTGCAAAAAGACAAATGTTTTATCATTCCTCTTATATGAAGTTCCTAGAATGATCAAAAGTTCATAGAGACATAAAGTAGAATGATGGTGTCAGGCACTGGGAAGAGGAGAAAAAGAGTTCAGTGTTTAACGGATATAAAGCTTTAGTTGGGGGAAGATGAAGAAGTTCTGGAGATGACTGGCTGTGATGTTTATACAACAGTGTGAATAAGGTGAATGCCACTGCGCTGTACACCTGAAAACAGCGAAAACGGTAAATTTTATGTATATTTTACCACAATGAAAACAAACCAAAAAAACCTTCCTACAAAGAAAACTGGAAGCTCTGATGGCTTCACTAATGAATATCAAACTTAACGGTTAAGGGAGAAATAACACCAATCTTACACAGACTCTTTCAGAAAATAGGAGAAAACACTTAGCAATTTGTTTATGAGACCAGCATAATGTGGTGGAAAAGCAGTATCCTTTGTATGAAATAAGGCTTTGAATACTGGCAACATTGTTACAATTCAGTTTTCACACAGACCTAGGACTTCTCATTATAGTTCTGAATTATCTAATGTTTGTCAGGAATAAAACTTGCAGATATTCCAAAGGGGGAAGCCTGGTATGAGTTTTCTAGGCATGTCTTGGTGTGCAATTTTAATTGCTAAGGCTTATATTCAGTTTGAGTTACAAAAGTCCGGAGCAAAGAAATACAAAGGCAACAAGAATCTCCACAAATCCTTGTCAGGTGTTTGAGAGTGTTTTTATTTACTCTTGGAAGCCCTTGAAAAGGTTTGTGGTTTTGACCTTTTACTTCACTTCGCTCAAACTAATTCTGCCATGTCAAATTCTTGGCCATATATAATTAAGTGGTATGTCTCTGACGTACTTTGCCTATAGGTTCTCACGTTCAGCTTACCATCCTATAACACAGTTCTTCCTCTCACGTCCTGTCAAGGTCAAAATGAAACACAATCAAGAAAGAATATGGCTTTAGGGTCATGGCCCTCTGAGATCTCAACACCATGACTCAAGCATAAACAGTCAAGTGGCTAAAGCAATTACTAAGGAACAGATTCAGAAAGGAACTGAAGCTCATACAGGTATCAAAGTGACAGAATTTCATTATCAGTAGCATTTATTATGCTATAACTACATTGGTATGCCATGAAGAGCTGACAGACTTCCTGCCAGCTATCAGATGTAGGTAAGAGTGCACCCATTTTAGAATGCAAGGAAATGACCAAACACAGAAAATGACTTGGATTCCACATATATATATCATATGACATGCCAAGGAGAAGATGGTTTTAATACAAGTTTTCTGAGTTCACCATTAACACCATATTACACTTGCAGCAAAAGCAAGTGGAGAGAAGAGATCTCTGTCCTACCTCCAAATTGTGGCTAAATACTTTTGCTTTCCACTAAAATGGAGCCCTTTTCACAGAGACTGACAGCCCTTACTGTACTAACAAACTATATCGTATTCTTCCAGTTAGGTGAGATGTACACAGGATATTTCATGTTACAAACATGAAAAAGTGTCTAAGTACTTGAAAATATTATTTTTGTAGAGTAATTGTTTTAAGTACTTTTTAAATAAAGAAAATGATTTTAGTAAAGGGAAATACTCCATACCATACTTTGCAATTTGAACAAATATTTGAGGAAGTAAACCAGCAATCCCAATTTATCTTTCATTTAAATATTAATTTTAAAAAGTTAAGCATTTACGATGCTTGAGGACCTGTTCTAAGCATTTAGTATTATCTTAATCTCTATTTATCTATCAAAGTAGCTCTACTTTTATATTCATATTGCAGAGTAAAACCTCATACAGAATGAAATAAAGCAACATGCTTAAAGTTAACCCACCAAAAACTAACAAGGCTTCAACTTGAACCCAAGCAAATGAATGAGAGAGCCTATACTCTACCTTTTATTTTTTTTAAATCTTTATTTAAAGATTTAAAATATATATTTTAAATATATATTATGTATATATTATATATATAACATACATATATATACATATATATTATAATATATACATAATACATAGTATGTATATATTATATACATAATAAAGATTGTATGTATGTATGCATATACATACAATATGCATCCTAGTTTCGTATACTACACATGCAAGAAGCATCACAGTACTCATTCCCCAGTCTTTATTGGGGTTGCTAATTTGTTGTACTTGACATAAGGAAGCCCAGACTGTCTTTCCTCCATCTTTCTCACTTCTGTTTTTTCTCTTGGGCCTTAATCAAATAGCAAGCAATGCCACTGGCAAACACCAGTCCCCTGATATAGGAAAGCAGAGTCATTCTCTTTTCAGTACTCAAATCTCAAGATATAGGCAAAGAGTGCTTCTATCACCTAAATAACATAAGATTGTTAACACCCAGTTCTTCTCACTGGCCCTCTACTTTTACACAGCTGAGGAGTAGAAGCAAAGAAGGGCTTATTTCCTTTGCTATTAGGCTTAAGCCTAAGATGGCTTTCTCACATCTCAATACTATTGGAAGAGCACCAAAGAACTAGAGCAAACAGCACTGCTGTTTGTGTGACTCTGTAATGATTATCCTTGGAGCACTTGGCTGACTCTGCGTTGCCTCCCTGAGAATAATTCCCTGTAGTCTCAGCTCACTGAAATCCCAAGGAAAGAAACTGCCGTTAATCATACACTAAATGCTTGCCCTTTGTTTAAAAGTTAACTTCCTTTGGATCTTTCCTGGGCTCTGAGCATCCTTTAAATGAATAAATTAGTGAGACATACATGTTTTTACCTCTGTAACTATTTAGCTTTTCTTCTCAGCTGGGAAGCTGGTACAAAGGTTTCATTCAGAGGAACAAACATCATGTAGATAAACCTGCGCTAACATTACCTGAGAGGCTACCATTAATGAAAGCAAATTAAAGTGCTATTGTTGTGCTGTTTTAAATAGTGAAAGCCGACAGGTAAGAAATATTTAAGTATCAACTATACCTGAGTGAAAACTGAAGCTTCAATTAACCCTGGCAATTTCAGGGAACTCTTTAAGTGTGACCATCTGTAAGGCAGAGCTCAGGCAACACATACATCTTGTTTTAATCTTTCTTTGGATGATTATAATTTCAAAGTATAAATAAGGTTATTAGCAAGAACAGAACAATTACAGTAAATATTTGCAGAGCACTTTGATCAACTATGACGTCAGTCACGCTGCAGCTTCAAAATGGGAATCTCATGCTGTGTTTGCTCTGCATGGCCACCCTTGAACGTGTCACTATGCATACACTCACACACAGAGGTTACGGGACTCGCACATTGTATGAGAAACTTCATGTAAACCCATCTCAAAGCTGCCCTTATACTCAATATCTGAAGGATATACTGTTCTAATTGCTCTGGAATTTGTCTCCCAAAACATTATGCTGGACCAGAATGAAATCTGTTTTAACTTACCCGCCTGGCATTTCACATTTTTGTGCACTACAGTAACTTCTGGAAGTAGTAATCAGACTTGGTGGACTGAGAAAAGGTATTAAGTTACATGCATACTTTATGTGTTACCAATCCTTATGACTATTAGTAAACAACTCACATGGATGAAGTTAATGGAATTCTACTCTTAGTGAGGCTTCTCCTTTCTGATTCATTGCAAATGTCTCTAACCTTAAGTACACTAGATAGCAGGAGATGCTTATACCTGTAGGCAAGATTTACCCAGTCATGTTTGGACTAATGTATCAATAAGGCTGTCCTGGCACAAAATGGAGCATTATAAAGAATTCAAGTCATAAGTGAATGTTATCCATTAAAAAAATCTGAAATGTAATAGAGAATAAAAAGCACCCAATTGAATGTATTTCCATAATTTCAAAGGAATGTGGGGTTTAGGTAGGCAGAGATTATAGCACCATGTAAATTCTATTTTAAAGAACTATAATTAGCTATAACTTGCAAAAAATCAAGGCAAAATGCACCATAATCTATCAGGTAAAATTTTGACTGTCACATCATAGGAGGCATGACACAGTCAGTAAAGGCGCCAGAGAATGGAAAGTAAAATTCACAAGGGTGATACAACTTCTACATGAAAACAGAAAAGCTGAAAGTTTCCAGGGAGCAATACAGAATGCTATAGATTATAGAGTGGGTGGACAGAGTATGTTAGATTCCTCATTAGGCGCGCTTACGATTTCCACCAATTAAAGTTAGATGTTGCTCCCATGGGGATCACCCCCTTTTCTCCTTTTGTTTTCAAGAGTCTTCTCAGCCTGGTCGTCTTCTACCCTCAGGCCTTTTATCAAACAGAAAACAGATCCCTGATTTCCTTGTAGCCTTGTGATTACCTGGAGCTTAATTCCTACATCTTGATCTTACTGAAAAGATTAGCCTTCCTAAAAATTCACCGTCTCATCTGCTCTTGCAGTTTTGTTCTAGATGACAGAAATCTGTTAAATGGCAAAAGTCTTGCTTCCATACAGAAGAGAAAGGCGTTGAAGGATAGCTTGCTGGCACCCTCAACTCTGCCTTTTTCCTGAAAAGAAAGTGATGCTGTGACAGGAGAGAGAAAGGGCCTAGTTCTTGATGGTATCACTGAACAGGGAAACCAATGATAGTTACGACTTTCCTGTGGATTTCCTACTAGATGAGAAAAATAAATCCTTATATACTTTAGCCACTATTAGGTTTTCTGTAATTATCACCCAAGAGGAGCTAGACATAACATCCATTACTTGATCCATTAGAAATTCAGGGACAAGTCTACTTGGTTCCTGCCCTCAAGAATCCTACTACCATGTGAAGAAGAAAGAGATGCAAACAGAGTCCTGTTAAATGTGTAACAGAGGTGAGTATAAAGTGCTATTAGAGTACAGAGGAATGAGTGATTAAGTCTCTTGCTTGTGATTAGGGAAAGCTTCTTGGTGGAGTCAACAACTGTACTGGGTCTAGAAGAGTGAGTAACAACATTCCAAGGAGATAAGGATAAAAGCCAGGGCACCTCAGACAGAGGGACTAGCAGAAATAAAGACAAAGAAGTGTGAAAATATATGGTATTACATATTCAGGGAATCAAAATAGTTTGAAAAAAGATGCTAAGTCAGTCTGGAAATGAGGTGAATCTGTTATACTAAGGGCAGTATGAAGAAGCCACAATACAAATATACTGGAATTGGACTATTAAGAAACAGATGGTAGGAACCAGGTTTCTCACCAGGAGTGAAAGGTTACAGATAAGTGAGGGGAGAAAACCAGAATAATTCACATGGTGATGAACTAGAATTGGAAGTCATCAGTATGAATTCATATTTAGGTTAATCTACATATAGATGTTACATACAGAACTATTTGGAGATCTGTGTACAAACTGGGGTTAGCATACACACATATATTTCCTTATTCTGCTAGTTCTGAAGCAACGAGCACATCAGGGACCCAGATCTTGGTTTCTAATACCATTCTCTAATAAAGGCAATCAGGGCTCCTCGGAGAAAACAGCTGATGCTAGAACTGGGGCAGGGAATATATAAAATGAGCCTGTAGCATGGTGCCAGAAAGTAAGGAACTGCTCAAACACAAACAAAAAAACAACCCACAACATAAAGGATGTGTCAAAGGGACACATAAGCCACCTGAAAGTGCTCCCAAAGGCCAAAGCTGAGATACTCTGAGCAACGAAATAATTTTGACTTATAACCCAAAGTATAAAGTAAACATCCATGTGTTCATATTGACAGAAATGGTTGAATAAATGAATAAGTAAATGGGGAAGAAGAGACAAACCTTCCGAGACTTTCAAAATAATTGACGTAGACATTCCACTCTCAAGGAGGTGGAACATAACTCCTCATTCCTTAAATGCGAGCCATGCATAGTTACCTCCGCTAAAGAGCACAGTGTGGGATGTGGGGGAGTAACTCTGCAGTGGAGAAACGACTACGACTACCTCAGTCAGGTGATCCAAGTTAATATCGACAATAAGTCAGGTTGATAGTACATATTCTTTATATGGGGTTTCCCAGGTGGCGCGAGTGGGAAAGAACCCGCCTGTCAATGCGGAAGTTTGATCACTGGGTTGGGAAGATCCCCTGGGAAAGGGCACGGCAACCCACTCCAGGATTCTTGCCTAGAGAATGCCATGGACAGAGGAAGGAGCCTGCCAGGATACAGGCCATAGGGTCTCAAAGAGTCAGACATGACTGAAGCGCCTTAGCACACACACATTCTTCACATGATAGGATGAGAACAGCACTTTGCCTCCAATCTAATCTGAGAAAAACATCAGACAAAGCCCAATTGTGGAACACTGTACAAAATACCTGACCATATTCCCCCAAGCTGTCAAGGTCATCGAAAACAAGCTGAATCTGAGAAACTGTCAGAGCCACAAGGTGTCTGAAGAGACATGATGACTAAATGTAATGTATCTTCGACGGGATCCTATGACAAAGAAGGATGTTAGGTAAAAACTTTAAAAACCTGAATAAACAACGGAGGCAGATAAAAGAATATCTGTTAAGACACAAAGAATCCCAAGTATCTTAGTAGGATGAGAGAAAAATAATCCAATGTTTGAAATAAAACAGACTGGAAGATACTGGAAAGAGATGAGTTGATAACAAACAAGTTTCAAGAAGGGGGAGGCAGGGAGGAGAAGTACACATAAAACAAGTTACCCATGTAAGGTGTCAAGCACATTCTCATCTACTGATGAGTGAGAACAGGTGTGCTTGTAGTGGAAGGGCAGATTGTTAAGAGAGCCCTTTCTCAAAGCTCTCTTCTCTGTGAAGTAAGAGGCTAGAAGGTATGGGACCTTGAGAAAAGAAGGAACAGTTAAAAAAAGAGAGAGAGAGAAAAGAAACTAACAACACTTGAGTAAACGAATGTCAGCAACAAAACTGAGCCATATGAAGTCTCAACTCAAATTATGATGATTTATTGTCTGCCTCCTGAGTACTCACTCCCAATGCCAAGAGCTCGTGGACTTGGGATCTATGAGTTTGCAGAGAAGCCACAGTGGACCTACCGAAGCCAGAGATGGACTGCACAACCTACACTAAGCCAATCAGTAGATTCCGAACTCGCGGGCACTGAGGCTGGTTCAGAGGTCAGCATGAGACGAAGTCTGGCCAACAGAGTGCATCTTTTAGGTCTAGTTCTAGAGATTTCGGGACAAAGACGATTTCTCATACCTGTTACACATAAAAGAGGAAGCATGAAAGCCCTGGAGCTCTTGAAAGCTGTATTAGTCAGCTCAGGCTGCCTTAAAAAACAAATACCAGACTGATAGGTTTAAACAATAGAAATTCATTTTCTCACAGTTCTAGAAGCTAGAAGTCCAAGATCAAGGTGGCATCAGGGTTGAATTCTGGTGAGGTCCTTCTTGCTGTTTTCTTGCTGTGTCCTTACATGGCCTTCCATCTTGCATGCTTGTGGAGAGATCTCGGATATCTCGACTTTTCTTACAAGGACAGGGTTCTATTGGATTAGGGCTCTATCTACCCTTATGACCTCAACTTTTATTTCCTCTGTAAGGGCCCTATCTCCGAACAGAGTCACATGGCGGGTATGGATCTTCAACACCTGAATTTGGGGGGAGGGGACACAATTCAGTAGATAACAAAAACTATCTTGAAGGATGGCTTCAAGTGGCCTAAGTGGCCTAAGGATGATGGCATGGTACAAATTTAGGATGAAGCCAACTCTGAAGAAAGAAAACTGGGAAAATTAAAAGAACTTAGGTTCCACTGTTAGTTAGAGTAAGTTTCATTTGAAGCCAGTCCCACATCTGGCTTTTTCAGTTATTGAGCCAATATATTACCTTAATCGTTCAGGCCAGTCTGAATTTTCTGTTACCTCCAACCAAAAGTAACCTAAATAATAAAGCAGTGTGTGATTTCCCCTACTACTAGGCGGTCTGAGGGAAAATACTCAGTTTTACCTATATTAGGCCTGTCTAAGCTGGTAGTACAGAAAGCAGTGGTGATTTAGGATGTGAAATTGAGGGAGAATATAACTGAGGACCATAAAGTAAGTCCAAAATGACTGGAAAGTTAAAAATAAAGAGGAGAGAGGAAGGACTAGGGGTAGGGGAAGGTTGATGGACTTGATGTGGCTGAAGTCTGGGTCTAACAGGAAACAAGGTGAAGTAAAGACAGACAGAAAGTCCTGGTTAGTAATCAGGCCTTCTGAGTTTGTTAACCAGTATCACCTAGTAACAAAAACAGTAACACTGTAATGAGGAGATGGAAATTTTGCTTTGAATCAGAGACTTTTACAATGTGGGAGAACCATAGGTCATGAACACCTAGGGAAAAAAAAACTTTTTAGCATGGACAAAAAGCTGAAATATAGACTCCCATCCACTACCTCATTTTAACATTTAGCAGGTCATTATAACAAATCTCCATCCTTTGCTCCTCAGGATCAATCCCCCATTAGACACATCTAAGAGTCTATGACAATTTTTTTAAATTGCATATTATGATAACCCAAAAATAAAATCAATACGAGCAAATGTGTAAAATTTACTTGATTTCAGGGCCTATATGTGCATTTATGATCTTGTTGCAACAAGCAACACGGATGGAAGTGATACATCTGAGTACACGGCACACTGTAAAAGATTCTGCAGTATTCGGAATCGAGACAAGTGGTGAGGGAATTAAGAAGACACACAGCGCACACAGTACAGATGGGGTGAAGTCAAAAGAGCCTATGTGGTGGTGGTCAGCACCTTGCTTATACTGAGAGCCGCAGTTCAGTTTTGGTAAAACAGCAGCAGTCACATTAAAATGTTGCTAATTTGAACTTTATGGGCTTTGTGGTTTTATCTGTGCTTATTTTTGACTTTATAGTTGAAAATGAGCTCTGCACAAGGAACTTATATCCAGATTTATGCAACACATTAACTCAGGGAGAATATTTTTCCTTTAAATGGAGGTTTATATATTTTTCAACATTGAGTAATACAGTATTAGAAGATTCTGTTCTAGAAAATTCTTCTCCCACTTCTTCTTAACAGCAGAAATGCTCCAAGTCGGGCAGAATCACCTCAATTCTCCTTTGAAAACCATTTCAGATGAAGAGAAAAAGGGTTTGGATTAAGTTGAATCCAGGCTCTGCCACTTACTACCACATAACCTCTGACATGATACTTAATTTTGTTAACCTCAATTTCCTCAATAACATGTGACTAATAAGTTTACTGCAAAATATGAGGTTAATCAATTGGAAAAGTAAATGGCAACCCATTCCAGTATTCTTGCCTGGGAAATCCCATGGACAGAGGAACCTGACAGGCTACAGTCCATGGGGTTGCAAAAGAGTTGCACATGACTTAGCAACTAAATAACAACATAGGAGGTGATCTATCTAGCATATATGTAGCACACTGCTGGGTGCATGTAAGTGCTCAATAGTTGATACTACTGTTGTTACCATTAGTCTGGCTCTTCTTACAGTCTCCATATGGCTTTATGAATACTACAGGGTCAAGTCTTCCACTATGTTTATTATACAGCCCTAAAGTATCCCCAACTTTCCAAGAAAGTGAAAGACTTAATTTACCAGTGAAGTAGAGAGTGCTGAACTGAGAACAGAATAAGCCTCAAGTTTAAATCATGGTCCAACCAATCCATTATGATTTTGGGGAAAGTCACATAATTTGCCTAAGGCTCATTTGTAAGATGGAGACAATTCCTAAGTCAAAAAGTTTATACAAAGAACAGTGAAAACTCCACTGCTGTGTTTCACAAATGTAAAGTCAAATTGAGTGAATTCCAGAAACACTTCTAAAGGGCAAAATAACGAAATAACAAAATAACAAATTAGGAACACCATTCCCACTTTCCACTGTGAAGCAGGCAGGTATTGAGGTGATCCCTTAGGACAAAAAGACAAACTGAAAGTAACACCCAAGTCTTTTACTTGCTGTAACAGTGCAAGCAAGAGGAAAAAGAGGCCCTAGCTTCCTTCCCAGTGTAGAATGGCACTAGGAAAAGATTAAGTGGATGCCAACATGATGGGAGAAACTGTCTCACCACCCAGGACCCCTGAAAAAGAGACTAATGCCTTTCTGTGGGCCCATGGACAGTGAGTGGATGGGTCAGGAAGAGGGAAAAAGTCCAGAGTGTCTCCTCTGAGGCTCCCAGTAAGGAGTCATCTGAAAGCAGGCATCTGGTCTAGGAACTGTCAAATCAAAAAAACTAAAACAATTCAGTAATGAGATTGATGTCTTTTTTCAAAGGAAAATCATACATGGATTGGGGGGTACAGTGCCTCACAAGCAGTGGAGCACTCTTCCCAAGTTGTTCTGGGCAAGAGCTGGTTTTATAGCACAATAGAAGAGGCAATATGGAAACAGGGCATGATTGCCTAGGAGGTTAGGGATTTTGTTATAAGGCTAGCAGGTCCTGTTTTCTAGTATACAGCAAGCTAGCTAAAATTTAATTCAGTTCAGTTCAGTTCACTCAGCCACGTCAGACTCTTTGCGACTCCATGGACTGCAGCACAGCAGGCTTCCCTGTCCATCACCACCTCCCAGAGTTTGCTTAAACTCATGTTCTTTGAGTTGGTGATGCCATCCAACCATCTCATCCTCTGTCGTCCCCTTCTCCTCCTGCCCTCAATCTTGCCCAGCATCAGGGTCTTTTCCAATGAGCCCGTTCTTTGAATCAGGTGGCCAAAGTATTCAGCTTCAGCATCAGTCCTTCCAAAGAATATTCAGGACTGATTTCCTTTAGGATGGACTGGTTTGATCTCCGTGCTGTCCAAGGGACTCTCAAGAGTCTTCTCCAACATCACAGTTCAAAAACATCAATTCTTTGGCTTTCAAAGCTTTCTTTATAGTACAGCTCTCACATCCATACATGACTACTGGAAAAACCATAGCTTTGACTAGAAGGACCTTTGTCGGCAAGCTAAAATTAGGTTGGAAGATTGTGATTGGAGTATGTTTGGTTTCCTCAACAGGTGTTTCCCATAAGTATAGGCTGACTGGGTTTAGAAACGTGACCTTAACTAGGCCACTGAAGCAACATACATGAATCAACTTAATCAGAAGGCAGATGTACATAAGACAATGGCCACACACACGAGGTGAGTTGGGGGACAGAGGGAAGGAGGTCTTGACTGAAATCCCTCCAGAAAATGGCAATGCACTGGTTGTGTACTGATTCTGGTGCCCACACTGGTATGCACCAATTCTTTCAATGAGGCCTTGCAGGAAAAGACTTATAATTGCTTACAGTCAGGTCTGAAAGATCACACATCCAATTCCAACCTAGAGCCAGACTCCTCACCCACCCAAAGGAAAAAAAAAAGAGAATACAAGCATTCTTTACTTAACATATAATAAACTTATTCCAAGAAATTATATATAAACTAAAACATCAATACAGGGACTTCCCTGGCAGGTGAGTGATTAAGATTCCACCCTGTCAATGCAGGAGGTGTGGGTCTGATCCCTGGTCAGGGAAGTAAGATCCCACATGCCAGCAGGGTGCAGCCAAGAAAAGAAAAAAATCAATACATTTAACAATGATTAAAACAATCAGCCCATGAATAATAATGCCACAGCAAGTTGCTTTAAGAATAAATGAGAATGTTAATTATAGGCTTAACTTTCAAGGACCACAACATGTAGAGAAACCTCAGTAATCTTCAACATACAAAAGGTCTTATTTCTAAGACCATCTACAAGTCAGTTGTTATGAGTTCAGAATCACATTTTCTACAGGAGCATTTTAATTGATGATTAAGATACCAGGTTAGACTACACATGCTTTTGAAATCCATAATGTAGATGAAAACAAATTTGTTTATTTTAAATGATCTTAGAAAACAGGCAAATTCCAAATTCCATTTTCCCAAACAGCTGAAACACTGCCAATCCATAATGCCTGGGGCAACTGAATCTTATTTAATACAGAAAAACAATCTGATTAAATGATTCTTTTACAACAACAACAACAGCAAACACATAAAATCTGTCAACCATCTCTTTGACACCTGATAACATAAGGCATATCTACAAAGTTATGTTGCTTAACTAAAAATTACAACTCCACATCAAAATAAAGGTTGTCCTTTCAAATAAATCATATTAAGAGATTACTATTTATTCCAATAACAGTAAAATATCTTTGAAAGCATTATTTCAGATAACGTCCTCATAGCAAGTTAATTCTTTTTCATATTCTCAGTGGTGGTAATTTTTCTTACAAGAAAAATTTCTTTGTTGTCTTTAGAGTAAATTGTTCTTGTTGTCATAAATGTATAGATTTCCAACATAACCAGCTTGGAAGGATCATATTCATTAATATA
Source organism: Muntiacus reevesi (assembly GCF_963930625.1). NCBI lineage: Eukaryota > Metazoa > Chordata > Mammalia > Artiodactyla > Cervidae > Muntiacus > Muntiacus reevesi. The sequence continues at coordinate 245,128,561 of NC_089251.1, forward strand.
TAGTTTCTGGTATGTTCTGTTTCCTTAAACAGTCCTCAACAGTCATACCTCATAAATCACACAGTCCACACTATACTACCACAAATGATAGTATCCTTTCTGTTTATTCTGCTTTGAGAAGCCAAAACTATCTGGAAACATTGAGCTAGATTTAAGGGTTTTTTTTTTTTAATTGATAATCAAAACAAAATATACAGAGGGAAAGATCCTTCTTCTGATTATAACAAAAAATATGAAATATCTAGGAATAAATTTATTCAGAAATGTACAGGAATGATAAGAAGAAAGCTATACAACTCTACAGAGGGGCATGGAAGATAATTAAAAGGAAGACAGTGGGTTTTTGGAATTGAAAACTCAAGATTGTGAAAAATGTAAATTCTGGTCAAAATTAAACTAATTCCAATCAAAGTTCCAAAAATGTTTGGGGAATCTGAACAAATAGTTTAAAGTTCATCTGGAAGAATAGACATATAGGAAGAATCAGGAAAATACTGGAGGGAAAATGAGTGTTGTTGACTGTCCTGGGGTAGGGTTAAGGAGGATGGGAGGAGTCCTTGTCCTTTAGACACTACAAAACTCTACAAAGCAAAATGGCCTGGCCATGTCTTCAGTGCCAGGATACACAGTCAAAGCAGTGGAAGAGAACAGAAAGTCCAAAAACGAGCCAGAATTTGTGGTTCAGTTGCCAAGTCATGTCTGACTGAGACCCCATGGACTGCAGAACGCCAGGCTTCCCGGTCCCTATATACAAGAATTCCCTTTGTAATAAAGCTAGTTTTCAAATCAGTAGGTTAAGGTTGGCCTATTCAAAGAAGTGCATTAAGAAAAGGGGCTACCTGGGCTTCCCTAGTGACTCAGATGGTAAAGAATCTGCTTGCAATTCAGGAGACTGAGGGATTGAACCAGGAAGATCCTTTGGAGAAGCAAATGGCTACCCACTTCCAGTATCCTAGCCTGGGAAGCCCCATGGACAGAGGAGACTGGGGGGCTACAGTCCATGGGATCACAAAGAGTCAGACACAACTGAGTGACTAACACACACACCCACACATTTAGAAAAAATAAAGTTACATCCTTGCTCCATCTAATACCAAAATCAATTCCAGATGAATTAAAGTTTTCAATGTAAAAATACTTTTTAATAGATCTAGAAAAAATATATGTGAACACTTACTAAAAAGTGGGGTATAAAAGACTCTTTTAAATATGATACCAAAGCCAACATAAAGTATAAAAGAAAAAAGACTGATTGCTTATAAGAATGACACACTATGCAAGACATTAGTGGATATATATACAAAATGTTACAATGTGTTAATATGATTAATATGTAAGGAATGTTTAGAAAATAATTAAAAATGACCTCTGTAGAAAATGTGCTAATACCATCAGTAAGCATTCACAAAAGAAATGCAAATGGCCACTAAAAATGTTAATTTTTGACACTTAAAAATGTTCATCACTCATAAATATTAATACCTTCTAGGGATGCTTTTGACTGCAAGTAACAGAAGACACTATTCAAACTGGCTCAAATAATAAGAGAATATTCTCTCTCTTAACTGTAAGTCCAGAGGTTGGGCAATTTCTTGGTATGGCTTCAGTTCTATAAAATCATCAAGGACCCAGGTTCATGTCATTTCTCCATCTTGCTCTAAATAGCATCACCTTCATTCTAAGGCTGGTTGGCTTTGTCAATTACAAAATAGTTGCAGTGGTTCCAGGCATCACACTGGCATGACAATATGCACAGGAAGAAAAGGACCATCTCTTTCTTATGTCTCTTTAGCAATGAAGAAACCTTTTCACAAGCTCTTCGACAGACTTGCTCTCAGATTTCACTGGCCAGAATTGGATCACAGACTATTTCTAAATCAGTCTCTGGTAAGAGAAAGAGTTCCTATGACTACTATCTTAGACCAGGGGTTCTCAGAATGTGGTCCTCAGATCCCTAGTGGCTCCCAAGACACTTTAAGGGGGTCTGCAAAAAGTCAGAAATATTTTCATAATACCATCAACATGTTATTTGCATTTTTTACTGTGGTGACATTTGCACTAACAGTGTATAGGCAATGGTAGACAAAATTGCTAGTACCTTGGTCAGAATCAAGGGAACAGCACCAAACTTTAGGGGAGGTCATGCCTTCTTCACCAACCATACATTTGAAGAAAAAAACCCAAAAGGCCAATTTTACTTAAGCGTATCCTTGAAGAAGCAATAAAGACTGTTTTCATGGAACACCATTTTTACTTTAAAAATGTATTTTCTCAGAAACAAAGTAAGCCTGTCAAGAAAACAATGGACAGCATTTGTTGCCACTGATAAAATTCAAACTTTCAAGCAAAAATTAGAATTTTGTAAACCCTATGTCCACCACTGTGAGCTTAAGAGCTTACTGACACTTAAACACTGTTCTTATGAGAATAAAGTATTTTTGATGTTGTATAATGAAACGTGTCAACATTTGGAAGAACTGCACAACTCAGTGAACCAGTATTTTCCAGATGGCCAACACATGATGTCACAAAAACATGCATGGGTAAAGGATTCAAAGTGCAAGGTAGACCATGGATTTCAATGTAACAGTATTAAAAAAATGCACAGGTATGATTTCAAATATTATATTGCAATTAACATTTAAGAAACTACCACTTACTGGGATCAGTATAGGATCAAGTGAGATTCTTCATACTTATCTGAATAGACTATTCAAGCACTCCTTTCTTAACTAGAAAATTATAGATCTGTGTGAGATCAGCTTTCCTTCATATATATCAACCAGAACAACATAACAGACTTAATGCAAAAGCAAATATAAGAATCTAATCATCTTCTTTTAAGCCATACGTTAAGATTTGCAAAAATATAAAACCATGCTACTCTTCTAATTTTTTCTTTTGAAAAAAATAGGTACTTTTAATAAAAAGGGTATTCATGCTAATATGCAACAGGCTTATTATTGCTATTTTAAAATGACTTAAATATTTACATTTTTTCTTAGGTTTAATTTCTAATACAGTAAATAATGATAACCATGATCCACATAAATAAAAGCTCTTGGAGATCCTCTATAATTTTTCAGAGTGTCAAGGGGTCCTGTGACCAAAAAAGTTGAGAACTACTGCCTTAATTTTCTGGGGTGACGTGGAGAGTGGAAAGTTCACCAATTTTTTAAAAATGGTGCAATGTGTTATTCACTATCATTCTGGCAAAGGTAAAATGTTGTGATCAGTAGCATGCAGTAAAAAGCATCCTCAAACACTGTCAGGGAGACTATACCAAGAGACCTTTCCTGAGGGAACTGTGGCAATACATGAACATTTTTAAATAAGAAATCTGATAGACACTCTACTTCTAGAAATATATCTTAAGAATATAATCAGAAGAATATATTAAGGATTTATCATAGCACTATACTGCAAAGTTGCAAACAATCCAAATACTCATCTTTAGAGGACCGACTATGTAGTTACTTAAAATGTTGGTAAAAACCTAAATTTGTTGATATAGAAAGAAGTCCATGACTTATTAGGTAGGGCTAAAAAGGTACAAGATTCATGGGGTCGCAAAGAGTCGGACATGACTGAGCGACTGAAATGAACTGAAAAAGGTACAAAAGAGTACCTATGGTATAACCTCTTTAAAAAATTAATATATATATATTAATCAGTGTGCATATATATATGTATACACACATATGCCCACCAATACATACACATATGTATGCACAGAAAAAGTCTGGAAGAGTTTACAGGAGTTCCCTCTGATTCAAAGGTCGAGGATATCCTTACATTTTCCTAATGTCTCTAAATATTCTTTTCAAGAAAACCCAAAGTACTTTTATAATCAGAATAAAAAATTATTTTTAAAACCATTACGTATATACACGGCCTTCCCTAATAGCTCAGTTGGTAAAGAATCCGCCTGCAATGCAGGAGACCTGGGTTCGATCACTGGGTTGGGAAGATCCCCAGGAGAAGGGAAAGGCTACCTACTCCATTATTCTGGCCTGGAGAATTCCATGGACTATACAGTCCATGGGGTTGCAAAAAGTCGGACACAACTGAGCAACTTTCACTTTCACTTTCAAGTATATACATTCTATGTACTATCCACGCTTGGGAAGGAAGAGGAGAAAAGATGATACGGGCAGTGAAGTAACACTAAAAAGTTAACAAATTTTCTGACGGTCACCCATTTCCATGGAGGAAAAGATGCCATGGAATCTGTAAGAGTTTGGTTAGAGGGACCCTGACAGGATGCTATAGCTGACTGGATTCAGGACCCAAATACCTTAGGGTCAAAGAAGTCCAGGGAAAGGTTACTTTTTAAAAATCCCAACTTTTTAGACCAGGTGAGGCAGATAATTACAGATGCTAAGAGGGTGAGGCAAAGAACCTGGAAAGAGAAAGAAGTTCTGAAATGACAAACAGTAGCAGGACGAGGTGCCAATCAGACAAATAACCCACCTTAGAATGTCAAATTCCAATTACCCAGAAACTTCCTGTTCACCAACTAGGGCAGGTACTTCCTACAGTGCTGTGTGACATTACGGCTGCTGTCTCTTTCCGTTTGGTGACTGTGTTTCTGATGTGCTAGAACCTTTTCATTTATAGTACTTGTTACTCATCAGACAGATGGCTCCAGTCAGGTCTGCCCAGCCTAGCTTCTGGGAAAGCTCGTGCACCCTCTACTGGTCAGCTCCACACCAGGACAAGAAGGTCTCTTATCTGGAGGAGACAACTTCCTAAATTACAGGGACACACTTTTGTGTTCTCTATATAGGCAACTTCAGGGAAGAGCTTGGAAATCATTTCCTCAAACTGCCACCTTAAAGAGACAACTCCAGATTAAAATAATGCCTTCCTTTGTTAGGCCAAAGAAAAACATCACAAAAACTAAAGTCCTGTGAGAAAATATACCATCTAAAGCATTTTAAAATCAAATGACTTCAATTTACTACATAATAAGTAAGTAAAGGTATATAGATGACCGCCAACACTTAATAGGACTATCAAGCTCCATTAGAGTTGAACTGTGGTTGAAAACCTGAGATTATTATACAAATAATACTTGTACAGGTTTTACAACTTACAGAAGCTCTCACATTCATTTTCACACCTAATCCTTACAATAATTCTATATGCTAGGGAGGAAGGCAGGACGCATTCCTGTTATTACTGTTTTACAGATGGGACTAGAGGCTCAAAGGGATTAATGAGCTGCCTTGATCACACAGCTACAAGAACCCACACTCCAAGTTAGTCTCCTGATTCCAAATTCTATGTTCTACTCAAAACTCTATTCTACCTGAACTGCTGATCTACAATGGGTTTTCTGAAGGGTTCGTATGTATTCTAGGCAGAGAAGTAAAAGGCCTAAAAACATGTTTCTATAATACATTCATTCCATTTTGCTTCACATATTACCAAAATTTTAGGTGCTGAAGCCTAAATCTAAGGGGTTTGTGCTGTAGGCAGTGCTTTGTAAAGAACACCAGTTTAACAAGGGAAATGGATATTTTAATAAGGAATCTTACCATCCTGATGATTTCCCCTTACACACAAACTATGAATACTGTTTTGTCAGAATGCCAAGCTAAAACTCAGTATGCTGATGGATAGTCAGTGAAATTCAGCTATAATCAGAAATCCCCCAAAATGAAAAGTAAAGAAGTAATGATATTAATAAATACACTCAAACAATTATATAGTGCTGAATGTGTATGGCATTACTCTAAGTGCTTTACATACATTAACTCATTCAGTCCTCTGAAGAATCTAACAGATAAGTAACTTGAGGCACATAGAGATTAAGTAATTCTAGTTAATTAGGATAACCAGGTTCACATAGCTAATGAGTAGTGAGACTGAGATCTGAACCCAGGCAGGCTGGTACCTGAGCTCATCTTCTCAACCACTAAGGCAATGCGGCCTCTGTTCAGTGGTAGTCAGTGTTGTATTTTTAAAGTAAACTTTCAATTTTAGAACGGTTTTCGGTTTACAGAAAAGTTGCAGATAGTACAAAGAATTCCCATATAGCTGACATAGTTTCCCCTATTATTAAAATCTTACATTAGTATAGTGTATTTGTTACCATTAACAAGTCAATATTAACATATAATTATAAACTTAAGTTCATAACTTATTCAGATTTCCTTCATTTTACCCTAACATCCTTTTTCTCTTCCGGGTTACCATCCACGGCACCACACGACACTTTGTCATCAGGTCTCCTTAGGCTCCTCTTTGGCTCTAAAAGTTTCTCACACTTTGTTTTTGAAGACCTTGACAGTTTTGAGAAGTATTGATCAGTTATCTTTAGAATGCCCCCCCCCCCCCGCCGTTATCTTTAGAAAAATGTCATCAGATGTTTTTCCTTACGATTAGACTGAGGTGACAGGCTTTAGGGAGGAAAAAATGTCATCCTTATCACATCACATCAAGGGTACATGATATGAACATGACTTACCACTGCTGATGTTAACCTTGATAAAGTGGTGAGTTAGTGACTGACAGGTTTCTACTGTAAAGTTACGTCCCCCACCTTCCATACCATACTCTTAGGCAGGAAGTTACTATGCACAACCAACCTTTAAGGAGGAGAGAGTTATGCTCCACCTCCTTAAGGGTGGAGTGTCTACAGAAGTTATTTGGAAATTTTTTGCACAGATTTGTTTCTTCTTCCCCATTTATTTAATTCAACCACTTGTTTATATCAGTATGGACTCACAGATATTTACTTTAAACTTTGGGTTATAACCCAATACTATTTGATTTTGCTGTTCAAACTTTCCTGCTGTGGCCATGAAAAACCTCTTTCAGTTGCCTCCTATATCCTTTTGACACATTCTCATCAGTGTGTTTTTGAGTACTTCCTTACTTTCTGGCACTACAAGATGTTGCAGACTCCTGTATATTCCTTGACCCAGTCCTAGAATCAGCCATTTCTCTAAAGGGTGTTTGTTACTTTTATTAGAGAATGGTCTGGGCATTGGGTGTGCTCTTTGCTATTAGGTTGTCCTCACTTCTGGGCCCTCTCAACTGACAAAGCAAGGAAATATATGTGTGTATACTACACCATGCATATACAAATATCTTTATCTACAAATGTTTCCATGTATATCCATCTGTATCTACAGTTAAGTTAAACTAGAGTTTATACTTATGTCTCCAACTCTAATCCATTACCACCTGATCATACTAGCCTTCCACTCTTGGTTGTCTACAATCTCCCACACCAACAGTAAGAAATCTGGCTGTCATCATCCACCAGGCAGTTATTAATTGTTCAATTCCAGTACACATGTGAAGTAGTTTCAGAATTATTAACCCATATCTGTGGGAAACTTTTATCGACTAGAGGACAGTACTTATGCATAGTTCCTACTGCTTTTAGTCTCGCAGCCTCAACGTCACTTAGGTCAGCAACTTTCCCTGACCCCTTTCAGTGAGATCACTGCATACTTTTGTAATACCGCTAGATTCTTTTGTCTCAGTCTGCATTATATCCTGGAACCCCCTCTTCCTCTTGTTTTTAAAATTTTGCATATATTAAATTCTACTCTTTGTGCTATAAGGCTATGTTGTTGTTGCTGTTTAATTGTTACGTCATGTCCGACTCTTTTGTGATCCTATGGACTGTGGCCTGCCAGGCTCCTCTGTCTGTGGAATTCTCCAGGCAAGAACACGAGTGGGTAGCCATTTCCCTCTCTAAGAGATCTTTCCAATCCAGGGATCGAACCTGCATCTCCTGCAGTGGTAGGTGTATTCTTTACTGCTGAACTACCAGGGAAGCCCACTGTTAAGCTATGTGAGTTTTACTATATGCACAGTGTGGGACTTCCCTGGCTGTCCACTAGTTCAGAAGCCACACTCCCACGGTAGGGGGCACAGGTTCAGTTCCTAATCGAGGAACTAAGACCCTGCAAGCCATGTGCGGCACAACTGGAAGAAAGAAAAGCGTGGTGTTAATGGATGCACCACCACAGTGGCACACGAAATCTCCACCCTGAAAAATCCTCTGTGCTGCTTAATCAACACCTTCTCCTCCCTAAACTCTCTACAACGGTGTGTTCATGTCTATAAATTAATGCGATTCTCACTTCAATCCTGTTTCCACTTAGCAGATGACTGAAGGATATTCAGAGAGAGTAAGTGGCTTGGTCAAGACTTCAGTAACTGGTGCTGCTGGTGCTGCAACTTATGCCATCCGACCCTCGATGTCAGGCTCTTTCTACCATATGATTCTGCTTCCTTGTTTTCAGCAAGGAGGGGCATGACTGTGCACAGAGACAAGAAGGGAAGACTGAAATGGTGGTAGGTGATCACATTTTACATTAATGGAAGCTTTTTACATTAAAAATACGAGGAACTGGAATTCTAGTTCTGGTAATTTGGTGAACCTGATAACTCCAAAATCTTTCTGCTATTAAATATTCCTAAAAGGCTGGACAGGTACATTAGATACACCAGTAAACCAGCTAGATAGAAAGAGAAACCCTCAGAGCCAGCAAAGGTCCAAGGAGCCAAGAGAGCAATGAAGCCAGTAGTTGCCCAACTCCCACAGTGTTTAAAAAACAAAATACATCACAAAAACTTATCTAAACCCAACTTTGGTCTGACATTAGAAAATATATTTACGTGATTACCACATTATCAGACTACAGGAAAACACTATATCATCACCTCAGCAGTTACAGAGAAAGTTTTTGACAAAATTCAATACCCATTCATATTTAAAAATAAAATGAACAAGACTTTTAGCAAATATAGAATGGATGAGAATTTCATTAACCTGACAAAAGGCAGCTATCGAAACCCTCTGATGTCATCCTTAATGGTGAAATATTAGAAGTATTTCATTTATAAACATGAATAAGACAAAGAGGTTCACTATCACTGGTTCTATTCAACACTGCACTGGAGGTCCTGGCCAACACAGCAAAAAAAAAAAAAAAAGAAAGAAAGAAAAAAAAGAGGAAAGAAGGTAAAAGAATTGAGAAGGAAGTTAACACAACTGTCACAGTTTCCAGAGGACATGATTGGCTATGTAGAAAAATCCCCCAAACCTTACAAATAACAATTATCGCTATTAAAGATAAACATTGGCAAGCAAAAGATCAATATACAAAAACAATGTTGCTAAATATAAGATCAATATACAGACAATTGCATGTTTATATACTATCAAAAATATAGTTAGAAAACCTAAACTTAAAAATATACCATTTACAATATTGACCAAAAATACACTGTACTTAGAAAGTTGCAAATTATGCAGTAAAAAAATATTATAAAATTTCATTAGTGAAAGTCACTCAGTCGTGTCCGACTCTTTGTTACCCCACGGACTATACAGTCCCATGGAATTCTCCAGGCCAGAACACTGGAGTGGGTAGCCTTTCCCTTCTCCAGGGGATCTTCCCAACCCAGGAAGCAAACCCAGGTCTCCCACATTGCAGGTGGATTCTTTACCAGCTGAGCCACAAGGGAAGCCCAAGAATACTGGAGTGGGTAGCCTTTCCTTTCTCCAGGGAATCATCATGACCCAGGAATTGAACCGGGGTATCCTGCATTGCAGGCGGATTCTTTACCAACTGAGCTAAGACATTAAAAAAGATCCAAATAAATGGAGAGATATACTGTTTTCAGAGATAGGATAATTTGATATATGGTAAAGATGTCAGTTCTCCTCAAACTGACAGGTAGATTTAATGTCATCCCAACCAAAATTTCAATAAGGTTTCTGCAGAACTTAAATGGATTTTAAAATGTAGATGAAAGGGCAAGTGCAAATGGCAAAAAAAAAAAAAAAAAAAAAAAAAAACCCCAAAACCCTAAGTAACACCCTCCTAAAGAAAAGCAATAAAGTAGAGGTCTTGCTCTATTAGCTCGAAAGCCTAAAAGTGGTCAGGTATTCATTAACCTGGGGATAGAAAAACAGACCAGAAAATAGAGCCTAAAAATAGATTATGAATGTAAACTTGATAAACAGAGTTAGCACTACAGATCTGTGGAGAAATGAGGACCCCCTTCGATAAATGATACTGACAAGTAGTTATCGGTGTTATGAGAAAAAAAAAAAGACAATAAATCGGTGTTAGTTAAGGTGCTTAGTTTGGGGTAATTTGCTATGTAGCAATAGAAAATGAACACCTTCTTTAATGTGTGTACCAAAAGACAGGTTTAAGGTCTATAGCAGCACTTTTCTAGGAATAAAAAGCCCCAAAGAAGCAAAAGCCCAGCCAATAGAAAATGGATAAATAAACTGTAGAAAATTCACACAATGAACTACTATATATTGGTAAAAATAAATGAAATTAACCTACAGGTACTTTGTCAAGTATAATGTTGAAAAAAAAAAAAAGACAACCTGTATAAGAGTACATATATGCAGTATGATTCAATTTACATGATGCTCAAAAACATTCAAACCTTAATGTTTTATTTATATTAAGAGAAAAGAGGAATCCAAGAACCAGGACTGGCACATAGATGTCAAAATTTTAGGTAATGTTCTGTCTTAATAGAACATTAATAATAATAGCTTAATAATAATAGCTTAATAATAGCTATCTGGGTATTCACTTTATTTATTATTTATATGTTATGCCATCTTAGCGATACATATTCTTTTTAATAAGTAAAATACTTTTTAAAATAAATAGCTTTCAAAATTCACTACTGATCCTTTAAACCTAAATCTTTCTGGATTTTGCATATGAATGAATGTACTACATATTTGTACTACAATGTAGTACATCATTAAATGTACATTTAATGATACTACATATCATTAAGATACACAGAGAAAAATAAAAACCAAATTTAAAGTTAAAAGCTTCAATTAATTTCAAAATAAATTTCCAAAAATGACTCACTCTCACCCAAACTACACAATTAATTTGCTAACTGGTCTGCTTCACTCTTGCCCTGATGCTGTACACAACTATCTCTTAAGGGGAATATCACATCACTCTACAGAGATTTCTTTCCATCACATTGCCATGGACCAACAAGCTCTGACCCCTGTCTATTTCTGGCTTGATTTTATTCCTCTCTTTCCACATGCCCCAGCCATAGAACAGATCCTAACATTCTCCAGCATTAATGTCTATAATGCTAAAGTGTTAATAAAATCTTTGTTTCCTTCATTGACAGCACATCAAGTATTTCCCTGCTTCCCATTTTTTCTTGGGAGTTTGGGATGCTTGTGGTTCTGCTTGCTGAAGCTGAAACTCCAATACTCTGGCCACTTGATGTGAAGAACTGACTCACTGGAAAAGACCCTGATGTTGGGAAATACTGAAGGCAGGAGAAGGGGACAACAGAGAATGAGATGGTTGGATGGCATCACCAACTCAATGGACATGAGTTTGAGCAAGCTCTGGGAGTTGGTGATGGACAGGGAGGCCTGGCGTGCTGCAGTCCATGAGGTTGCAAAGAGTCAGACACGACTGAGTGAACTGAACTGAACTTGACTTTTTATTTAATATCTTTAATATGTTTTATTTAATACCTTTAATATTCAAATCATCAGAAGTCCTGTCAATTCTACTTTTAATATAAATATATCCTGAATCTGTTCCCTTCTTTCCATCTCTCCTCCTACCACTCTAGCTCATTTACCATCTCTTATCTGGACCAGTGCAACAGCCACCATCTCCTTGTTTCCATTCTCATGCCACTGCAGTCTATTCTCTACACTATAGCCACAATGATCTTATTAAAACAAATTAGATCATGCTACTTTCCTTCTTCAGAGCATCCTACGGCTTCCCTTCACCACAGAATAAAATCCAAAACTCGTTACTCCTGACAAGGCATACTAGCCTTACGATAGTTTTAGAATAATCCAACGTTGTTATTGCCCTGGGGACCCTGCTTTGGAGCATCCCTCTGCCTGAACTACTCTAACTTTAGTTCTGTGCAGATTGCCTCATCCTCACTTCAGGCTCAGTTCAAAACTCCACTCTGCAGAAAGGCCTTTCCTGACCATTCTGGGTACAGCAGGGCTCCCGACCATTCACTATCAAGCACATCCCCGTGTTTTATCTTCTTCACAGTACTTTATCACTACCTGAAAATATTTTTAAAATTTATTTACTGTCTATCTCCCTGGACATGTGAGGATCTTGTTCTCTGACCAGTTAAACCCTATGCCAAAATAGTTCCCACCACATTGTAGATGAAAATAATTACATGTTGAATGAATGACCTCTTGTGGCCTTGGTTCAAATTTTTTTGTCTCTGAGCAAATGTTTAGGTTTAATAACCAGAGTGCTTTATATATTTATTCTGTTATCCCTCTTTAAACAAAATATATGAACAAAAAGCATTTTATTAACTTCTGAACTCTTATCGCCTCTTCTTCATCTTGAAAGTACCATGGCAAGGATGGTTAAGTATTCTCAAAGCATCATATAGACACAGAATTAAAAAATAAGAATTAATGTTTGTTCTATGCCCCAAATTAAGAGAAGTCATTTCCTAATCTTAAGCTAGGGGTTTATGCCATTTTACCTTCAACAAGAAAATATCCACTTTATAGGGAGAACTGTTAGGGATAAAAGTTTTTTAAAAAATTATTTCTTCTTATTGGCTGGGTCTCCCTGTTGGCTCAGCGTAAAGAATCCGTCTGCAAAGCAGGGGACACAGGTTCAATCCCTGGGTCAGGAAGATCCCTTGGAGAAGGAAATGGCAACCTATTCCAGTATTCTTGCCTGGGAAATCCCATAGACAGCGGAGGCTGGTGGGCTAGTCCATGGGGTTGCAAAAGAGGCAGACACAATTCAGTGAATAAAACAACATTTCTTCTTATTAATATTGTGGTTTCCTACATTTAAAGGATAAAGACTAAATATAATTCTAAGTTAAAAGTACTTCAGTTCAGTTCAGTTCAGTCGCTCAGTCGTGTCCGACTCTGCGACTCCATGAATCGCAGCACGCCAGGCCTCCCTGTCCATCACCAACTCCTGGAGTCTACCGAAACCCATGTCCATCGAGTCGGTGATGCCATCCAGCCATCTCATCCTCTGTCGTCCCCTTCTCCTCCTGCCCCCAATCCCTCCCACCATCAGGGTCTTTTCCAATGAGTCAACTCTTCGCATGAGGTGGCCAAAGTACTGGAGTTTCAGCTTCAGCATCAGTCCTTCCAATGAACACCCAGGACTGATCTCCTTCAGGATGGACTGGTTGGATCTCCCTGCAGTCCAAGGGACTCTCAAGAGTCTTCTCCAACACCACAGTTCAAAAGCATCAATTTTTCGGCGCTCAGCTTTCTTCACAGTACAACTCTTACATCCATACGTGACCACTGGAAAAACCATAGCCTTGACCAGACGGACCTTTGCTCGCAAAATAATGTCTCTGCTTTTTATTAGTTAATGATAATAGAATCTATACCTACATTGTTTTTGGAATAGCCCATTCATTCAACATGGGCTTCCCTGGTAGCTCAAATGGTAAAGAAACTGCCTGCAATGTAGAAGATCTGGGTTCGATCCCTGAGTTGGGAAGGTCCCCTAGAGAAGGAAACGGCAACCCACTCCAGTATTCTTGCCTAGAGAATCCCATGGACAGAGGAGCCTGGTGGACTACAGTCAATGGGGTCACAAAAAGTTGGACACGACTGAGTGACTAACATTCATTCAACATACATATGCATCGATAGCACAGTGCCTAAAATGTGGTTAATGCATATGGATGTTGAATGAATGGACCTCTCTAAACAAATGTTGGGAAGACAGACAAACAATTCTAATATAGTGCCACAGCCAGTGAATGCAGAGAAACATGAGAGAAGAGGCCACTAAGATGGAAGGGTCAGGAAAAGTGTCTGAGAGGAGCTGAGATACCTGACATGTGTCTTGAGATAAATGGATAAGAGGAGAGGAAGGGAGCTCCGGATAAAGAAAAATTTAAATGTAAAGGGACCCTGGCTTGAGCAAGGAGGAAACATGTCAGAACCACAGAAGCAAATGGGAAGGATGGGCAAAGCTGAGGCTGAAAATGTGGGCGAGATGCAGATAACAGAGTGCCCTGGATACTACACTGAGACTTACAGACTTTGTCCTATAAAGCACCTAAACAGACCTTGAGGGATTGGTACATATAGTCTCAAGATGATATTTCCCTAGGGATACTTTTTATTTTTTCAATTTGATAAAAATCTAAACAAAATTTTTTTTAACAAAAGGATACTCTAGATCATCCCTTTGATTGATTACTGTCACAAGATTTCAAATCACGTTTGTGTTTAGCACTGCACCGGCTAACAAGTGGGACTATTTGTCATTGGCACAGGTTAATGAGAGACATGGAGACTATTTTATGTAAGTGATGTTTGTCAAGTGAAGGTCAAATGAAATCCTGACACAAGGAACAAAGGAAGGTTTTCAGTGGTTTAAATAAAGAAAAGAGGTGAAGTCACTGGGTAATCTCTTAGTCAAGGGCAGTAAGGGCAGGTCTTTCTGTAAGGAATTTATGCCCCCAGACCAGTGAAGCATGACAGGTCCGGCAAACAGTCTCACCAGTATCAATGAATAAGCATTGTTTCATAGTTTTGCTTCATTTAATGTACAACTGTTTGAGCATTATAGTCGTTCAAAAGATACAACATAAGGAGTTTATATAGAGTTTTATATTTGCATATATCTAAGGTACTGAACATATTTTAAGTTCACCATAGAAAATCCTAGGTATCTACTTAGGTTTGAGAAATTCTGCTCTGGGTGACTGGAAGCCACTGAAAGATTTAATAGGGAAATGACAGATTTGTGCTTTAGAAAAATCACTCTGGCAGCAGTGTGGAGGGTTGGAATTGAAAGTATTTAAGGCAGGCAGAGAGAAGCTACTTAACATAATAATGTGAAAAAATGGTGAGGCCCTAAATTACTTGGGGGGGGGGGTATGAAGAAGGGATAGATGACAGAATCACAAGTACTTGGTTGAAGGCGATGGAAAAGAAGGCAGCTAGGACAACTGTCCCTTGGGTGGCTTGGTTGTGAGACCACTGAAAGACAAGAAAATGGGGGTGAAGGGAAACGAGAAAAAAAAGATGAATTCAATTCAGCAATGATTTGAATTTCATTTCAGCCAAAGAAAATCCAGTTATCTTTTCTGGGTCTGTTTTCCCAGTGACAGCTGCATTCATGAATTACCAAATTAACTATTATAGCGCGCTCTAAAAATATACAAAGCACTCCACAGTATGCTGTAAATAAGTCATGAAAAATCAGCAAAAGCCCAGGCCCCAAAGGAAATTCAGCAGGGTTAAAAAGTTTTATCCTAAACGCTTAAAAACAGCGCATTCACACAGTACTATACTTTTTGCCCTGTCAGTTCGATGCAATCACACCCTAGCCCATGTCTGAACAAGAGGCCACGTGGGAGTCGCAAAGGCACCACGCTCAAGGGACTTACAGGCAAAGCAATGGGTCTCGTCTGGGACATGCTTACTGAAAACTTAGTGTGGTGAGGATGGCACATCCTCAGTGACACAGCCCCTGAGGACATGACAGGAAACCTGACCCGACCGGGAGGGCCACTCACAAAGTTATCTTAGAGGAATCAACGTGGACCATCTAAGGCAGTCTAACAACAATGTAAATATTTCATATTTCATTCCCCACTAAAGAGGAGGGGGAAAAGGAGAGAAGGAAGGAAAAATGCAGCAATTATCGCAAAGCCAGCCTGAGTGTCCACGGACCACGGAGGGGCGGGCCTCTAGAAAAGAGTAATTCAACTCTGGCGGTAATGCGAGCATTTTCACCACTAACTCATAATAATTACAAAGCATAGTGTTCAAAGACCCAAACTGTTTAACCATCCACAACATCCAACGTTATGACTGAGGGGAAAGCCGAGGGCGTACCTTTCTTTTTCACAGGACGCTGCCTTGTGGGGGGTGGAGGGGCGGTCGCACACGACCCAGCCCCACTCTCGGCACCCAGCCAGGGCTCCCAGAGCGAAAGTCGGGGACTGAGAAGCGTGGGGGTACAGGGACGGACCCCTGAGTGCACGGAGGGAACACGGAACAGAGACCAAGAGGTGGCAGCACAGCGCCCCCACAATCCTCCCCAGGCGTCGCGAACACAGCCGGAAACCCACGCCAACGCTACGGCGCAGCCTCCGCCCGACCAGAAGAAGCGGGGTGAGGCGGGGCCGCGGCGGGTTGGAGGCGGGGCCGCGGCGGGTTGGAGGCGGGGCCGCGGCGGGTTGGAGGCGGGGCCTGGGCAAGGGCTCGTTCCCCCTTGCCTGATGGGGACTGTAGTTCTGGGTACAAGCCAGGCTCCCTCTGCGGACACTGGGAACTACGTTTCCCGGCAAGTGAACGGCTTCGGTAGACCGCGCGTTAAGTACGTTGCAGTGTCTGCAGCTGGGTCCGGAGCTGGAGAACGTTAGCGGGGCCAGCCCGGAAGGGGGTTTCTTTTCCTGCCCAATCTCCGCTCTCCGGCAGCCCCGGCTCTGTCTTTCCTCGCCCCACAGTTGTGCGCTTCCGGCCCCGGCTCCCGCTGTCAGTTTTTCTGGGTTCCTCGAGGAGTTGGGGCCAGGAGGTTCGGAGATAGTGGCCGCTTCCCGGCACAGGAGTAAGGGGCGCGCCCCTCTTCCGCTCTGCCAGTCCCGCAGCGGGCCCGCGCCTCCATGGGCCCAAGCCAGAAGCCCAATGTGTGCGGCCGGCTCAGTCGCCGGGCGCTGGGCTTTTTCTCGCGCGACGCGGGCATGGTGCAGAGGACGAACCTGGGCATCCTGCGGGCGCTGGTGTGCCAGGTGACCGCCTGCCGGCCGGGAGGGGAACGAAGGGCAGCGGGGCGACGCGGGTGGGGGGCGCAGGGGAGGGTCAAGCTTACTGCTGGGGTACAGTTTTTACGCAGTATAGTTCCCTTTTAAGAAGATAGCAAGTGACGGGCAGGGCGATCGCGGCCTTGAAACTGGGGGATTAGTAAATAGCCATTAGCAGAACCGTCACATGCTTTTAGACTTTCTTATATCTTGCAAACAATTTTTCTAAAAATTAATTACCCCACTTAAGCCAAAATGTGAGGGCAGAGTGAGGAAGAATTGAACATACTATTTTTTAAGAACGTACTTGAAATTACTTTGAAAACTGTAAATTTAAATATACAATTTAAGGTTGGTGCACGGAAACTTATGAGTTATTTCCTAAACCGAAATTCATTGTGTTTTTCAGGAAAGTACTAAATTTAAGAATGTTTGGACAACTCATTCCAGATCACCTATAGCCTATGAGAGAGGAAGAATATATTTTAACAACTATCGGTGCTGTGTCAGCAGGTATCTTGGTGAAAATTTTTTATGTAATTCATTTGACTGTTGATCTTTAATTTTTATAGAAACACGTGCCTACATTAGTGCTTAGTGTAACAGAGAATGGAAAAATTGGTTAAAATAAGGGTAGGGTGTAAAATGCATGTAATTTAACATCTTGTTAAACCTAAAGGCTGAAGTTTCATCTGTGTAAATACCAATTTAAAGAGAATTTATAATGCAGGCAAAATGACAGATTGCTGAGTACAGTGTAGTATTTTATTCTTCCTAAGGGATACCAGATGTCAGAAAATCCAAGTACCTACTAATTAGATGCTGTTTTAGAGAAGAATTTCTGAATTTTGTTCTGAAAGTACTTGCCTTTTTTTTTTCTTGCCTTTGTTTTAAAAGAAAATTTTCAGACTTGCTCATGTAGCATATATAAATAGTATAGTGAACCCCCATACATTCATTATCTAGACTCTAAACTGATCAAGATTTTGCCACATTTGCTTATCTGTCCCCATCTCCTTTTCTTTATACCGTTGCTAAATGTTTTAAAGCATATTCCAAACATGCTGTACTTAAGTTTGCTCCTCTAAAAAAGTACAGTTATTTTCTTTTTTAACAGCTTAATAATTCACCTATTTAAAATATACAATTCAATTTTTACATCCTTGAAATTCATTTTCAGTGAAAATGATTTTTTGAACCATTGATGGTTTGGAAAAGACCCTGATGCTGAGAGGGATTGGGGGCAGGAAGAGAAGGGGACGACAGGGGATGAGATGACTGGATGGCATCACCGACTCGATGGACATGGGTTTGGGTGGACTCTGGGAGTTGGTGATGGACAGGGAGGCCTGGCATGCTGTGATTCATGGGGTCGCAAAGAGTCGGACAAGATTGAGCGACTGAACTGAACTGATGGTTCATATAGGCAACCATCACTACGGTTAATTTTAGAACATCTTCATTACCTCACAAAACCCCAAAACACTCTACCCGTTAGCTGTCACCACCATACCTTCACCACCCTCAGCCCTATGCACCTGCTAGGCTATTTTGTTTCTATAGGTTCAACCATTGTGGACATTTCAAAAAAATTGAATGATGTAATACTTGATTTGTGTGTGTGTGTGTGTGACTTTTTTTTGGTGACTGGCTTCTTAGTAGATTACCAGTTTATTATAAAACTTTATAACACAGGAACAACCAGATGGAAGAGATGCATAGGGCAAGGTATGTGGGAAGGAGCACAGAAATTCTATGCCCTCTGAGCATGTCACTCTTCCTGAAGCTTCATGTGTTCACCAGCCCAGGAGCATTTCTCCTTTTCTAAAGTATATGTTAAATGCCATACCTTTCCCTCTAAGCACTGTTTTTCCTGCATCTGACTAATGTTGAAACATTGTATATTCGATGTAAAATTTCTGGAGACATTTTTCTACTTTTTCCTTTGTGCGCGCTCAGTCCCTCAGTTGTGCTGTCTGCTCAGCCATGTCCGACTATGCAAGAATACTGGAGTGGGTTGCTATTTCCTGCTCCAGGGGATCTTCCCTACCCAGGGATCAAACCTGCACCTCCTTCGTTGGCAGGTGGATTCTTTACCACTAAGCCAGACCCCTGTGTCAATTAGAAATGTGTCATTTAAGCTCTAAATATTTTGAGATTTTACAGCTATCTGTTATTGGTATCTAACCTAAATCCATTGTGGTCTGAGACCATATTTTATGTTTTTTTCTAGTCTTTTAAATTCTAGTATTTTATGACCCAGAGTGTAGTCTGTCATGGTGAACTCTTCACATGGGCTTGAGAAGAATGTATTGTTGCTGAAGTAGTCTAAAGATGTCAGTTTGAGCCAGCTGATTGTCAGTACTGGTCAGTTCAACTATATTCTCACTGACTCTACTTGTTGGATCTGTCAGATACTGACAGGTTGTTTTGAAGTCTCTAACTATAATGGTGGATTTGTCTGTTTCTCCTTGTATTCTATTATTTTTGTCTCAATATTTTGACATTCTGTTGTTAGATGCATTTACATTATATAATTCTACTCTTTATCCCTGATAATTTCCAGTGTGGAAGTCTACTTTGTCTGAAATTAATATGGCTACTCCAACTTGCTCTTTTCTTTTCTTAAGTTAGTATTTGCATGGTATATCTTTCTCCATCCCTTTGCTTTTAATGTATCTATGTCTTTATATTTAAAGTGGGTTACTTGTATATAACATAGATTCAAGTCTTGTTTTTTATTCACTCTATCAGTTTGTCTTCTGACAGGTATATTTTAGACCATTCACATTTAAAGCGATCATTGATATAATTGGTTTGATACCTCTCACATTTGTTTTGTTCTCTTTCTTCTTTTGGTATTCTCATTATGTGTACATTACACTTTTTCTAATTACCCCACAGTCCTTAGATGTTCTATTCTTTTTTTTTTAATCCTTTTTTCTTTCTGGTTTGGGAAGTTTCCTTTTTTATCTTTTTCATCTACTAATTTTCTACTACTAGTTGAAAGAAAGGATCTCTTTAACTAATTTTCATTTCACAATGTTGGAATAATAGATTATGAAGGTGGAATTCAACAGAGTTATTGGTAGTAAATGTTAAAAGGTAAAGAAGCAATTCAATATGCTCTAATTTTGGAAAATGATCTGCAGGTGGGTATAAGTATATAAAGAAAAAGTAGAGTGAAATGAGCCAAAATATTAATAACTGGACCAAAATATTAATATTGGATAGTTTTGTGCTTTTATAATTTATTACATATTTGATATTTTTTCTATGAATGTGTATTATGAGTTTTGTGATTAAAAAATAATGTTGACATTTAATTAAGAAGAGGAAAGCAAAGCAGCAAGTTGTATTTTTGGTGTTCCAAATCTCTGAATTAAAAAAATCGCTGAAATCCAAGCAAACGCTGTCTTATTTATGAAGAGGAATAATCTTTTTTTCCCCCCAGTGTTGCATCAGAGCCACGGAAACTTTATGAAATGCCAAAATGTTCCAAATCAGAAAAAATAGAAGATGCTTTATTATGGGAATGCCCACTGGTAAGATTTGCTTTTGTTGTATGTTTCTAAAACATTTGTAGTCTAGAACTGCTTATTGTTAATATATTGTATAAGGAAATAAAACATTTTAAGTATCATAGTGATTCTTAAACCTTGAAAGGAAGCAAAAAGAGAGCATATTTTTTTATTTTTATTTTTCCTCATGAAGTAACTTCTGTCTTAAAAAATTATATGTTAATACTATGAATATACTTTTAACTTGTAATACCATTTTTAAATCTTGAAAACTAGAAAGTGTTACGCACTGATTAAAGATTTCATAAGCAATATATGCTAATTTGTAGTTATTCTCAGTGTTTAAGATATTATTCTACTTAGTATATTGAGACAATAAAATATTTAGGGCAGCAGTTATGTTTCATGACTCTGAAAGTGGATTCTTATGTGTTTTCTCTATTAATCTTCTTAGGAAATAATAAGATAAAAATGAAAAATAAAATAATAGATAAGCTCATTCCATCAGATCCGTATTGCCCCTGTGTGTATTTTTCAGAACACTTTTTTCATAAGATATAACATCTTACCCTTGTTAGAGGAGTTGGGAAGCAAATTTATTTGTAGAATTACTTCACAGAGCCTTTAATACTATTAATACTTATAATAATACTAATGTGCATGGTTATTGTCAAACCATTTTCCCAACTCTTTTGATCATAGAACTTCCTATTTTGAGTTATATTTCTAAATATTAATTTTCCATGGGATCAGTGTTGTAAGAAAACATTTAAGGAGTACTGCAGCAAGTTAATCCAGTCTTTCAATCTGGCTGTTTTGTTTTTTAGGAAAAATAGAATATATGACCAAAAATAATGTTTAAAGTTAATAGACCATGCTTTGCATTTATCATTAAAATTCTTTAAAAGGAAAAAAAAAAGATTTGTTTGTACATAAAATTGTAGTTTTTCCCTGGACAGTTATTGTCTTTTCATTGAAATTTTCCTTTTTAAAAATAAGAAGCTTTAAATCTACATTTTCTTCCCCAACTCCTTATTAAAAGTTAAAAATAACTATTGTGCCCCCAACATCTAAAATGTTTTAATCCACTTTCATTGATGAGGGGAAGAGGATGACAGATTTCTTAATTGAGAAAAATTTTGAAAGACATCAATGCAAAGCAACACAAATTTAGAGCAACCTTTACAAAAATAAAGTTTCTAGTAACCTAATTCTTAATCTCACTTCTCTTTGAACGTTGTGTTCTTCTTTGAAGTGAACCAAGATTTTCCATTGAGAAAAACAACAAAGCATATGGTATTGTTGTTAATATACTGATTGTGAAACTAAATTTAAACTAGCACCCTGCTTTTCTGAGACAGTGTGTGAAATACAACTTTTAGTTTAGGAAAATAGCTCAAACCTATAGGTTTGCTACCTAATTTTTTTTTTAATAGGCAAGACATAGGTGATACATTTTTTAAAACTTTAAAAATTCCTTGAGATAATACTTATGCAAGACATCAAAGAATAAAAAAATTTACATCATTACCTATGATTTTAGTGTAAGACTTAAGTAGCTAATAAGTTTAAACACACACACACAACCAAGAAACAAATGCACACAAAAACTTGTTTCTTTCCCCTAACATTTGAAAGAGGAGACAAATCTTAAGGCGTGTAAGTAAAATAAATGTGCCTGCATTCTTTTCTATTCACTTTTCAGCCTAAGCAACATTAGATTAGTTTTAACTTCTCTATTCTTAACTTTCATCTTTGAACTTACTTTTTATTCTACAAATCAAAGTAGAACCCTTGACTTCTCTTTCTCTTCCTGCCTTAGACTTTCACCCTAAGGCAGCTCCTCAGTGGCAGATGTGCCCTTTTGGGGGGTAGTTCATTGGAGTCAGGGATTATTTTTAAAACTAGGTCCATCTCTGTTCTTCTTTGGCTGCTTTGATTCTGGATGTTAGCTTTCCATTTGGAGTTGGAGTAGAGCCACAGTGACTAGTGGGATAACTTGCTTTTTCCCCATTTGAACTTCTCTCAGTAAGAAAACAAGTCTCGGAATAAAGAAACATCTCTTCTAGGAAATGACTCTTAATTGCTTATGCTATCTAATGTTATACTTGGTTTTAAGAACTGTTGTCATAGCAGCATCATTAATATTACTTGTATTATTGTTGTTATTATGATGATGATTGACTAACATTTGTTGAATGCTTAATGATTAATAATTAATAAATAATAATTATTTCTGGAGAGGAAATGGCAACCTAGCCAGTATTCTTGCCTGGAAAATCCCATGGAAAGAGGAGCCTGGTAGGCTATGGTCCATGGGGTCGCAAAAGAGGCACAATTTTGGCAACTAAATGAAAAATAATTATTTCAGGTACTGTTTAAATACTCTATGTGAATAATATGACTTAATAAATTAATAATGAAAATCATTTTTCACAATTTTAATCTTTCTTCATTTATTTTTGCATTTACATTTCTTTTTAAAATTTACTTGTTTGACTATTTGTTTAGCTGTTTTCTTTGGATATGGATTACTATAGATTGTTCATGATCAAGCAGTTTCAATTTTATCTCTTTTAAGGGAGAAATGCTTCCCGATCCATCAGATAATAAATCCTCACTCATAGCACTGACTGCTCATAATTGGCTACTTCGTGTATCAGCAACTACAGGAAAAGTCCTTGAGAAAATATATCTTGCTTCATATTGCAAATTCAGGTATTAACCATGACTCTATTGTTTAAAGTTTGATTATGAAAAATTGAGACTTATGACCTAGAATATTTCAAGATTTTTTTTTTTAAGTTTTCCATTGTATATGTGGATCTCAGTTTATAAATCTATTTATCTCTCCTCATGACTGCTTTTGAAAATCTAAGGATGGAGACCCTCTGTCATTTATCTTTGTATTCCTCATAAGTAACTAACCTCTAGTAGTTGTCAGATACCCTTTTTTAAAACAATTTACTTTTTACAAATAGTATTTTTTATGTGAGATGTATTTTTTGGTAGATTTTTCTGAAAACTAGTCTGTTGCAGTTAAATTACCAGCCTAGTATAATCTAAGAACTGTTACTTATAAACTCATACTTTTATAAATTAGATGTAATTTTTTGGAATGAATATAAACATGCAAAATATGAGTGTAACATTTTTAATGTTTTTTGTACCTTCTGTTTTACATCAGGAATGGTTTTGGTTTTCTAAGTTTTGAATATTGACAGATCAAGCACAATTTTTATTCATTGAGACTCCAGAAGGATTAAAATTATTTATATATATAAATAGGAATAAATGAGGAATATATGAGGATCTTCAAGGAATTCTTTTATTTTTTAAAATAAATTACTTTTATAATTTAAATAACTGCAAAACTGTTCACTTATAAAATATCTATTATATTTTGATTTGAAGTATAAGGAAACTGACCCAAATGAGTAAACTTCTCTTTATTCTTTTAAAAGATACTTGAGCTGGGACACTCCTCAGGAAGTCATTGCTGTCAAGTCAGCTCAGAACAAATGTTCAACACTGGCCCGGCAGGTAGACATCTTTAAAAATTCAGTAAAATAAAGAATTTGTTTCCAGAGGAACTTGTCTGAAAATTTGTTATGAGAGAACTAATAATCTTTGATTTCTGAAGCATGCTATTCAAAATTGTTTACCACAAATTTAAAATATTCTCTTCAAGCCACTCTGGGGAAGTACAACAGATTATTTTCCATTCCATAGCAGAAAAATATTCACTAAACCTTATTCTATAAAGTGAAGAAGCTACCTTCTTCAAGCAGAGAAATTACTCAAGTTTTAACTGTTGATATTTTTTCTATTTCATTTAGCCATGTTAGTGTAATCCTAAATGATATGACCATGATAATGCTGTGTCTTTTGATTAGGCTGTTGATGATTAGAATTCCAGTTTATGATATAAATTAAATTGTGTTATATTATAATCCAATCTATTAATTTATATTATAACATGATCTATTACATAGTATATACATACATTTTGTTATATAGTATATAAATTATGTTCTTTACAAAGTATATGATGTTGTTAAATGTTACAGGTATGCTTGCTTTAATAGATTTTTGTGTGTATGTGTATTTTGTAGTCTCTGAAGGGCTAAAGGTTTAGTGGACATATTTTGAACATGTAGGCTTTCCTGTTTAAGTAACTTTTCAATTTGATAGAGGGTGGTTTTCACTTCATAAAAACAGAGTGTTTTTATTTTTTTAATTAAAAATTTTTTATAAAAAATTTTCATAGAAGTATAGTTGTTGTACAGTATTATAGGTGTACAATATAATGATTCATGATTTTTCAAGGTTACATTCCATTTATGTGCTCATACACTCAGTTGTGTCTGCTTGTGATCCCATAGACTGTTTAGCCCCACAGGGGCCTCTGTCTATGGGATTCTCCTGCCAAGAATACTGGAGTGGGTTGCCATTTCCTCTTGCAGGGGATCTTCCCCACCCAGGAATTGAACCCAAGTCTCTTATGTCTGCTGCATTAGCAGACAGATTCTTTACCCCTAGCGCCACCTGGGGAGCCCATATTCCATCTATAGCTATTATAAAATACTGGGTTATTCCCCGTGTTGTACAGTATATCCTTGTAGCTTGTTTTAGACACAGTAGTTTGTACCTCTTAATGCCCTAATTCTTGTATTATCCCTTGCCCTTTCCCTTTACCCACTGGTAACCACTAGGAAAACAGTGGTTTTAATATATTCTTGAGAGCTGTCTGTGATTTTAGTCTTTCCTTTTAGGCAGGCATTCAACAGCCTGTTTTGCTGTACCTTGCAGTGTTCCATGTGCTACCTTTTTCACTCATAGGGATTCTGGAGATCAACAAAAAGGTAAGAACTCATTTCTGATTTAATTATATTATTAATTCTTTGACATTAAGCTGTAATATTATTGTTTAATTGTTTATTAGGTATTTGGTAACGTTTTTAATTAGGAAGTTAAAAGCAGCTGCCCAAATCCTAAAGGCAGTAAATGGAGAAACTGGAAGTTGAACTTATATTTGACTCCAGAGATTAAACCAAATTTTAAAATAGAGTGGCTACTTTATTTTAGCATTCATTATTTGAAAATACATTTGAATTGCACAAATCCTTCTTTACAAAGTGGGGAACAAGGATCAGGGAATAGAAAGTCCTGGGCTAGTCAAAAACAAAGCAAACCATAATTATCCTTTTAAGAGATGACAAAAAACACAACTCGTGAATGTAATTGTTCTCTTTGTGCTTGTGGATTAATTGTGTATTACACAATTGTGTATTACAGTCTACAACAGGAATGTAGTTATTCTTACATGTCCAAGATAATCATCTGAGGGATTTGATTTTGATTGTGGTTATTCGAAATGAAAGTACCTCTTTCACTTACCATGCATAATAAGACTACCCAGGGGCCAGGTTCAGAATGTACTTTAATCTCTTTGCTGGGGTAGTAAACCTTTACTAAGTGATTTATCGTGAGTAGAAGCAGAAACAGATTTTCACTTAATTTCTACTTGCTCTTTCCTTGCTATGAATATTTGTCTATGTTGGTTGGCTTTTGTTAAATATTAAAAGAGGCACAGATCGAGTTCTTTATCAGAGCTCTGTGGACATCGTAACAGGATCCAGTGCACAGAACAGACAGAGAGGGAGCAAGGAGCCAAAGCCTTACTCAAGATCAGTTAGGTTAACTGTCTCTGTATGTATTTGGTCTTTAACATGTTTGGTTTTTATATGACTAAAAAATCAAATAGTATTAAATGTTCAAAGAACAAGGTAATGATAAAATTTTGGGGTTGGCTGTTTTTTATTAGAATTACTTTCTTAGATCCAAATCTTTCACCGCTACCTAAGAAAAGTCCCTCTATAAATAATATTTTATAAAGAATAGGTCCTAGAATTTATTCAACCATGAAAATATTGCATGGTAGAATTAAATGGGCTCAGTTTACACCTACGTCCATAAGGAAAGCGATTTGTTATTAAAAGATTTTGACAAAACTGAAATAAATGAAAGCTGCGGCATCATTTTGAAGGATATATATTAAATGCCCATTAGTACTTCAGTTTGAGACCCTAGGGGGTTACCACTCACCCCTAATAATACCTTAGCTGCAAGTTCCTAAATTTTAATGAAGTTGGAATGTTAGGCAGCAGTGTTTAGTGGTAAACTGAATATTAAACAGATACACATACCACAGTGAAAACTCAGAGGACTGGCCTTCTGGTCTTTTCTCAGGTGATGTCTACCTTTCCCCTCAGATTTTCGGGAACGTCACAGATGCCACCTTGTCTCATGGAATACTGATTGTGATGTACAGCTCAGGACTGGTCAGACTTTATAGCTTCCAAGCCATCACCAAGCAGGTAGAGAAAATTCAAATTTGCCATATTCAGATTAACTTTGAGATTTGGATGGAGGTATAATTTTTTTTTTAATGAGATGTTTTTACGTAAGGCTCTAGTGTAGATTTCAGCTCTACAAAACTGTACAAATGCAGAAAGGCAAAGTAACCTTTAACAGAGGGGTGGGAAGATAAATAGAAAGGCCCTTGAATAAATAAAGACATTTTCTCTGTCATATACATGTGAATTTGATTTTTTTTATCTCTCAACAGACAGCAAATAAATAGGTGCTAAAGCCACCATTTTTGTTTTGTTTTGTTTTTAGTTCATGCAACAGAAACTTGACTTAGGGTGTGCATGCAGATGGGGTGGGACTACTGGAACTGTAGGAGAGGCTCCCTTTGGCATTCCTTGTAATATTAAAATCACAGGTATGGCTACAATATAGTACTTTTTTCACCTTAAAAATTAAGTGGTCATATTGATAGTGATTAATTGTAATCATCCAAATGTTTTTTTCCTAAATTCAATTCATTTTGCTCCTATGCAGAGTATTTCTTGCTTTTGCATAAATGTTCACAGAAATCTGTTATTCATTGAAATAAAGGCCTGGGGATGCTGGACCTTGCTTGGCCAGAGATCTGTAACCTTTGGCAAGTGACTTTACCTTTCTGGTCTTGATTTCCTTATCTATAGAATAATAAGTTGCAACAAATGATGATACCTTAGCTCCTTTAGAACTTCAGATTTTACAATTCTGTGAAATTTACCCAACTTAAAGATCAACAAGGCACAAAAAAGAAAATTATATACAATTTTATAAATATAATAAAAATGTTCTACATTTAATTAGCTTATCAAATTCAGCAGTTTGTTGAAAACAAAACTGCTACAAAATTGAGCAAAACCATAACTGACCAGAGTTCATCTCATCAATATAAGGATTACTTAATGCAGATAGATGTAAAAATCATGAGTAAATTTAAAAAGAAAATATATTTTGTTATCCTCATATTTGTTTATCTTTGTTCTTAGTTCATTAAAAATTATTTTTTATCATGTTGTGGACATTTACTTCTAACCAATAAACATCACATATTTAGGTAAAACTCCAAAGGTTTTTCTAATATGGATCAAAATACAATTTTTTTCTATTGTTATATAACTTTACATCATCAACAGATCAAGAAACAAATGAAAGACTTAATTGTGAGAAAGGAAATGTTCTTTTTATTAGTAAATAACAAAAGTATGAGGACTGAGAGAGTTAAGTATAGCCAATTTTCTAAGAAGTTAAAAATAAATATTTTAAAAATTACTCAAATTTTTGGCGTCTTGGGCGAGCTGAATTAGGCAGTTTTGTAAAAACTCAGCCTTAGCAATACTTCCTATGTGTGTGTGTATGCTCAGTCACTCAGCGATGTCTGGACTCTTGTGACCCCATGGACTGCAGCCCATCAGACTCCTTTGTCCATGGGATTTCCCAGGCAAGAATACTAGAGTGGATTGCCATATCCTACTATATTTGATACAAATACAGGAGGCAGGAATCCGTTAAGAATTTAAAAACTACAGACTCCAGTGATAACCAATATGTATTATTTTGAAGAGAGTTTCCCTAAATGGTAGTATTGTTCTCTTTGAAATGCAGATAATAAGCAAGTAAAACAAAGAACAGGGTGATAAAGAAAGCTGATGGAACCTCTGATTGTGCTGTGATTTTGGTCCCTGTTTATAGAGAGAAGACTGGATTTGGGATCACAATCTTGGTCTGCTCCTATGAGAATGAAATTCCACTACTAATTGGTGGTATGGTAGTGAGCAATTACTTAACCTGTATGGGCCTCACTTTTATCAGCTTTAAAATAATAACATTTGAAAATATGACCTGTGAAATCATGTGCCATTGTAAAACAATACAGTGATTGTTAGACATTTAGTTTAGAAGAGTAGCGTATTATATTAGAAACTTTGTGTATTTTTTCAGACTATGTTGACCAAAATCCAGTTTATTTCTCTAGATTTGTTTTTCAGAATCAGTAAAACCTATACAAATAATACTCATTTTAACTTTAAGTAACTTTTTTAAGACAAAGCAGTTCATTTTCATTATAGAAGAATTAGGAAATAATGATAAAATAGAGAAAGTTTAAAACACTCACAGTCATCCTGAATGGCATTAGTTGCTATCACCTCTGTGTTTTTTGGGTAATCTTATAATGTATGTATGCCTAAAACCAAAAAAGAATCACACTGTGAACACTGTTTCATAATTTGCTTTTTCAAAAATCAACTCTGTTGAAGTGTAATCTGCATGCACTTAAATGCAGCCATTTAAACTGTATAATTTGAGTTTTGCCAAATATTTATATCCATGAAACCACTTCTACAATCAAGATTTGGAATACTTTAATCACTCCAAAGTGTTCCCCAGTACCCTTTTCAGTCAGTTCCCTTCCATCCCCAGCCTTCGGCAACCAGTGAATGTACTTTCTTTCACTCTAGATTTCTAGAGTTTTGTTTAAATGGAAGCATATGATATGTAATTTTTGTCTGGCATCTTTCGCTCACCATATAATTTTTGAGATTCATTGCATATAGCTATCTGTAGCCTAACCCACTTTTAAATGTTAATATTAATTTCCATTGGGATTTATTTAATAGATGGTCTTGTGAAAACAATAAAGTTGGAGTCCTGTCTCTTTACATCTGAAGAAACAATAGGTGGATCAAAGATTTTAAAGTTCTGTGAGAAAACTTAGAGAATCCTTTTATCGCAGAGTTGAGAAGACCTTTCTGACACAAGCACAGAGCCATTAAAGAAGAGATTGCTAACTTTGGCTTCATAAAGACAAAGTGCTTCATGGTAAAAGCAAAAACAAAAGTAAATAAAAGCATACACACAAACCAACCAAAATTCAAACAACAAATGGGGACATATTTGCAACATACACTATAAAGGGGTAATTCTCTCATTATATATGAGTTCTGCAGGGCAATAAGAAAAAATGACAACGTAGCAACAACAACAAAATGAGCAAAGGATATTGTACAGAAGAAGAGCAATATAAGTAACTTTTAATTAGGAGAAGACAAAGCCCAACGTCACTGATAAGAGAAGTGCAAGTTAACACTACCGTGAGATACTTCTTTTTAGATTCCTAAAAATCAACAAGTTAGGTAACAGGATTGGTGAAAGTATAGAAGAGACACTGTTGTTTATTGTTGGAGTCCTGTGTGGAGGACAATTTGTCAATATATTTCAAAACTTTAAATACATGTATTCCTTGAGCAGTTCCATTTTTAGAAATTTATCCCAGATATATTCACATGTGTACAAAATGACAAACATATAACATTTTTCTAACTACAAAAGATTGGAAACAATATATATATTGATAGGTGACATTGGTATTCTTTCGTTGTTTGACTGTCATAAACTTAATTATTAAAAAAGGAATTCTTTTTGCCCCTTTATAGAGAAGTTTCCAATATATATTAGTAAGTGAAAAAAGGAGTGCATAACTATGTATATAAAAGGCCTCATTTGTGTTAAGTATTCATATGCATGTGTTAAAAATACAGATGTGAGCACATGCTTTCAGGATTGCTTGAAGTATCTGGAAGGACACACAGAAAAATGATAAATGATAGTTACTTCTGAGGGAATCAAATAGAAGGAAAACTTAGTTTTTATTATATTTTTTTCTGATACTTTTTGAATGCAGTGCTCGTATTATCTTTGCCAAAGAGTAGTCCTCTGTGTATGTGTGCACATGCTAATTAAGCTCCTCGAGGTTTAAGAACTTGATTTATGTACCATTATATGTATAACTTTCCCTTGTGGTTCAGCTGGTAAAGAATCTGCCTGCAATGCGGGAGACCTGGGTTCGATCCTTGGGTTGGGAAGATCCCCTGGAGAAGGGAAAAGCTACCCAGTCCAGTATTCTGGCGTAGAGAATTCTATAGACTATATAGTCCATGGGATCACAAAGAGTCAGGCACAACTGAGTGACTTTCACTTTCATATGCATAAACTGTAAATTTATTTAACCAGTTTACTATGGACATTTAGATTTTTAAAATTTTCTGTGCTTATAAAAAAGTACAAGAATATTCCTATAATTATTAATAATACTGAGATTTCCTCATCACAAGGTGTGAAATCGGCCATTCTTCCCAAACTCCTAGCCCTTTCAATTGAGAATAGAATTAGAGATCAAAATTTGGAGTCTTGGGGCTAACTGTGACACACCAGTGTTGTAGTGAGCCAAGTCCTGATGCTACTTTGGGGCCATTTTTAGCAACTTCTGGGAAAAGTATTTCTTCTTAAATACATTTTTTTGCATTAATTTTTCTCCCATTATGAGTTCCTATTTTATATTCTCTACAACTTCCTTACTTAAATTTTTAACCCCCAATTCAAACTCTAATTATACTTTTTTCTCTTCATAATTCTTCTTTTCCTCATCCACCATCATTCGGTAGCCACCATGTTATCACATGTGATGTTTGTATATCTTTCATAATTTACTGACTGATGTCCTTTGCCCATTTATCTATTGGGGTGTCAATAGTTTTCTTATTGCTTAAAAAAGACCTCTTTATATATTAAGAATATCACCCTTTTCTTGAAAGGTTTCTTCAAGGGCATTTTAAATGTACTTGATTTGTTTGTATCTATCTGTTCCTTCTCCTGAAGACTTCAGTTTGTGAACTCACGTTTCATTATTTGTTTTTCTCCTTTGTATAGCTTAAAGTAGTAAGTTGCCCTTATGCAGAGGCCTAATCAGGCACACACTTCTATATGTAACATGCAACTCTGTAGTGAATGCTCTCCCTAAGACAAGTCCTTTTACAGACGGTGGTGGCCTCACAAACAAAAGATTAGACTCTGAAGTTAGAGGGAAACAAAGGACTCAGATTAGCCACCTTCCCAAACAAGCCAAGCGGTATCCTCATAAGGGCTGTCCCCAAAGAATTCTGGTCTTCAGAAGCAGCAGCACCTTCTGTTAATGCCTGTCTCCAAAAGTAAGTCTGTTACACTCTGTATAAAATCAAGTATCATCAAAGAAGAGGACTAGGAAGCACTAACAGATAGTCCTTTTGTGGTGTCAGCCTCCAAAAGGCAGTGGCTGACAAGATATACCTAAATTACCTTAAAATTAACTTGTCTAATACTAGTAGTAGTGGCTCTCCTTTGATAAAACTTCCACTGCGACAAGACCCATCCTAAGCGGTTACTTTCATTATGGCTAGTATCACTTCTACTGCATAAGCTTAAGCAATACTTCTCTTGTAAAGTTTGCTAAATAAAACCTGTTAGTCTAGAATATGAAAGATCTCTTCCTCACATTTGAAGGAAGTATTAGACCTAAAACCTGGCTGGATTGTTATGAGAGTTGGAAATAGTATCTAACCGAGGTACTTATTAAAAATGGCAACTGCTTTTATTAGGCGTACCTTGTCTTTTTTTTGCCATCATAGGCATCTTCAGCCCACTTTATCACCCTCCAGTCACACATATGCTGAAAATGGATGTCTAGAAAGTTGACTCATAACCTAACAGCTGTTTCCTACTTGCCTTTTCTTATCAGTAAGCCTCTTTCCAGACTGTATTTTATTTCCTTGAACATAGTCATTTTTCATTGGTAGAAATTAATAGATGATACATGCAAAGAAAGGTTGAATTCAGTTAATGAATGTTCCAAAGCTACCAGAACAAAGAAGCTAATAATTCCTTTTGCCCATCTCTGCAGATACACCGCCACTGCTCTTTGAGGTGTCCTCGCTGGAGAATGCTTTTCAGATTGGAGGCCATCCTTGGCACTACATCATTACACCCAATAAGAAGAAACAGAAAGGAGTTTTCCATATTTGTGCCCTAAAGGACAATTCCCTGGTAAATCATAGTGGTCAGGCTTTAGTAGTAAATTAATATCATAAATTCTTTATTCTCTACTTCTCTAATGGGTCCACATTCCCAGGAATTACGTTTCAATTTGTATCAGTAATTTGTGAACAGTGTAAAGTACGGGAGAACACAAAGAATATAGCAAACACTTGTGTGTACTACCCAGATTTAAAACATTATTAACATTTGAAAATTCTCAGGGCACCAAAGATTTATTAGTTTTTCTTCTTACCATCTCCTTGACCTCAGGTAAAGCATCTCTGAAGTTTCATAGTGGGAATCATTGGTGGAATATGTTCAGGCTGCCCCTGAAATTACTGGTGGACTGTGTTGTAGGTTCTGCTTCTTCACAGTTTGTTGCTCTTGGTTTTTCAGAGCAGAATTAGCTAGTATTCTGTTGGTCACAGTATAAGCATTGAAACACCAAGTTTTCAAGGATATTTTAAAGTTATATATGGCAGAATAGGAAGAAAGGGTATATAGCAAGACAACAGAAATTTTTACCCTTTGAATTGATTTTGTTTATTTTCCTTTTCAAAATGACTTAGACTTGATTTATCATTTAGTAAACATTATTGAGGACCTAATATGTGCCTGACTTGGCTGGAGACAGTCCCTTCTCACAAGTTGCTTATACTCTCAAAAGAAAGCAGATGTGTAGATTAAGTAAAATGCAGTCCATTCAGTACAGTGGTTGAGATGAGTGCAGAAGAAGGAGTGCACAGAGGAGGGGTTTTATATTTTTGTTTATATATTCTTGTTTTATATTGTTGGTTTACTTTAGTTCTGAAACCTCTAGATATATCAAATTAACTTTTTCTGAGACGGACTCAGCTTATTCCACACCCTTCTCTTGCAGAATCTTTCTCAGTCAGTCTCTGTAGGACCAGTGGCTTTGAGAGTCACCGGTCACCTTTCACCACCCTAAAGATTTGCACAGTCTTGGGTCTATTTATCTATTTCCCTTTAGATCATGACCACCAGGAAACATTGTGTATAGTATCTTTGAATTTTTTTTTGCAGAAGCATTCTTCCCTTCTGTTTTCTCATTAACCTGTCACATGTGGCACCTCCTGTTTGGCCCAGCCCAGTGACATCCTCTGCCAGTGGATTCTGGGGACTGTTTACCACAAGTTTGTGGTTTGGTTATTTGCCTCCCAGCAGTGGACATCCTTCAGCCACCGGGACTCTGTCACATTGCTTTTTCGTTGAAATTTCTATCCAGTCAAACCCTGCATAGTTCATATTCTTCCTAAATAAGAACCGATAATATATTCTTTTATGTGTGTGTATAAAATGGCCTTCAACATCTACATCAAGCATGCCTATCTAGTACTCTCTTTGTATAATTACTAATTGTAACATTTAGTCAGATCTGTATTTTAGTATATTCATAAATAATTGCTGAATCTAGGGGAGTTTTCAGTACTTTGCTGGACAACTTCATTGCAGTGACATTACCTTAATGATGCATATGTGCGTTACTTCTGCACCTGTCAGTCAGAAAAGTTGGTAATCCGGAAACATATGTGCACGGGAGCTGAAGAATTCAGAAAATGACCTGTAACTTTCTATTAAACTGAGCCTTAAACTAGCATTCAAGCAAATAGTAACTCCAGAAGCTGATAATAATGCTGCCTGGTATTTAACAGAGAGAGAGATAATGTTTCTTTCGCATGTTGTGTTTAGATATTATAATAAAGAGAATAGTCTCCTAAAGAAAGATATGGGTTATGTGTGCATGTTTATGTGTGTGTTTTATTTAAAAAAACATTAAAAAGTTTTATGTTACACGAAGGAGCATTTGGAGCTAATGTCAAAATGGACACATTAACTTTTTTTTGGCCATGCTGCATAACACAGGCAAGATCTTAGTTCCACGACCAGGGATCAGACTCACACCCCCTGCAGTGGAAGCACAGAGTCTTAACCACTGCACCATTCGGGAAGTCAGTGGTTGCAACCAAGATATGTAATTTCATTGACGTTCTTATATGTAAAATGCAATAATACAACCATTTCTCTTAGAAATCATTAGGTTCTTGAAAAATTAAAATACCTGTGCTAATTTGATACATAAAATGTGCTAAATTACAATTTTTAAAAAAACATGGCATACAAAGCACTTGTGATGTAGCCCTAGCCTGCCTCTCCACTCTCATGACTGGACACCCTGCTTCTCAATTCAATTTTGTCTGCTACTCATGTTTTTGCGTATGCATGCTATATGGACGAACACATCTGTGCTTTTGATTGTTATCTCTTTTCAAGCCACTTTCTCGTTTTAAGGCAGGGTTCAAGCTCCTGAAATTCTGCTTACCTGATTTAGATGCTTGATAATATCCTGTGTATGGCTTGGATACTTTATTTTCTCCACTGCCTTATTCTGTTTCTGTCTCCCTTCTTGAATATGAGCTTCTGGATAACAGAGATTATGTTTAGTGCATGTCAGGTATGAACACCTAGTGTCATACCTTGAACACAGTGTCCTATCAGTATATGCTGTGGAATTAATGCTTTTATATGTCAAAAACTTTGAGTATCTAATAAAAAAAGGTGTCATTTCATTTTACATTGGAGAAATTAAATGACTTGGATAAAGCCAGTAAAGTTAATATTATCCATGCTGGTATTAGTCCCCAGTGCTCCTGTGTGTAACGTAAAACATCTGTTACATATGTGATCCATATGGTGTATCTTTTTCTTTATTTTAATGTTTAAATATACTACTATGAAATAAATCTCTCTACTTACCTTAAGTACTAGGTAGTATTAGACCATTTCCTTAGCATTAGTTTAATATCTGACTTACGCAGGAAGACTGTCTGACCTGTTTCACAGCATGTTTATTTTTGTGCTGTCTATTCTTCTGATTGACAATTTGTTGAGGATAGGAAAGGGAGAAAGAAGTTGCGGGAGACTGAAAGTGAAAGTGAAGTCGCTCAGTCGTATCCGACCCTTTGCGACCCCGTGGACTGTAGCCCACCAGGCTACTCCGTCCATGGGATTCTCCAGGCAAGAATACTGGAGTGGGTTGCCGTTTCCTTCTCCAGGGGATCTTCCCAACCTAGGGGTCAAACCCAGGTCTCCCTCATTGCAGGCAGACACTTTAACCTCTGAGCCACCAGGGAAGCCCATGTATTTGTGGGAGACTGCAAGCACATAATTATGACAGTTAAATAAGGGAAAAATCCATGTACCTTGAAGACTAATCTGCTGTTTATTAATAGTAGGTGCAGAACATTATGCAAATGATTTTTCCTCTTTGTGCATCAGTTTCCTCATGCATATGATGAGAATAGCAATATATGCTTCAAGAATTGCTGAGCTCAAAAGAAATAATGAGTAGAAAACATGTAATGCAGTGCCAGACACAAATTAGATGCTTGAGATATGGTAACTTATTATTTGTGAGGTATAATACATGTGCATGGTACATCTGTAAAATTTCTGTATTTAAATGTTGTGGATTTCTCAAGCTTGAGTATCCTAATTTATCCCTAATATACATCCCAGTTCAGCTGGTTAATATTTTATTTTTCTCTTCCTTTACTTTTGACTTACTGACCTATCACTGATACTGGTTTTGAAAATTATTTTATTTTCCTTTAATTTTTATTTTCAATATTTTGTCCCAACTTCAGGCAAAAAATGGGATCCAAGAAATGGAATGTTGTTCTTTAGAATCTGATTGGATCTACTTCCATCCTGATGCTTCTGGCAGAATAATACATGTTGGCCCAAATCAGGTCAAGTGAGTATTTTCGTTAGTTACTTTAAAGTTAAAAGTAGCTTTTGGTAGTATTTATTGGCAACTTTATTTTTGCCAGCTAACTACTGAGCCAACTGTGGAAATTACTAGCTGCTTGTAGGGTGCTTCCTCAGAGAATGGCATCTAGAAAATGTTACTTTATACTTTCAACCTTGTCGTTACTCTGTAAATACTACATTTGGGTAAGTTCTTTGATGAATAAGGGATGACATATGAAGGAAAGGAGATCACGGATTGGTTCCTTCACGTCAGGTCTTAATTCATTTCTCCAAGATTAATGAGAGATGATTTATCTTTGTTCTAAAAGACAGTCTTACTGCTGGAGAAGTAGCAGGTTGTTTGAAGTAAACCTTATTTTATTTAGTTTACCCACATCTTTCATACAATCAAAACACTCTTCATTTAGCTTCCCTGACTCCACAGTGCTCCTGAATATTTTCCTCCCTCTCTGATCTTTCTTAATATCCTTTCATGTTCTTCCTCTTCTAAACCAGACTTTAATTGTTAAATGTCCTCAGGATTAGACCCTCTTTTCCCTCCTTTTTGTTCCCTTTCTGCTTGATTCTTCTGTTTATTCCCTTGGCTTCAAAGATCATGTATACACCAAAACTCTGAAAAATTTTTATGTTTACCTAAACCTCTCATCTAAGCTTATGTCATAAGTCCAGACTCATTCTTAACACTTTCTTACCTTCTTGTTTTTCATCAGTTTACATGTACTTAAACACTCAGTTGCATTTGCCTGTATGCTCTCTCTCTCTCTCTCTCTCTCTCTCTCTCTCTCTCTCTCTCTCTCACACACACACACACCCCATATATCCCATCAATCCCATTTATTTTGCTACTAACATTTATTTTGCTAACATTTCTTAAGTCTGCCTCTTTCTGCCCTTGGCCACTGACACCATCTTAGCTAGACCACTGTCATCACTAGCCTAGACTATAGTAATAGCCTTCTTACCAGACTCCAAGAATCTACTTTTTACTCTTTAAGTCTGTTTTCTTCTTAGCAGCTAGGATTTTTAGAAACATTAACATAGAACCATGTGAATTCTGCTTTAACCTTTTTATGGCTTCCTGTTGCACTTAAGATAAAAGACCAACATAGGAGCCAATCTAAAAGATTCCTCCCACTCAGTTTACTTTCGTCATGCTGTCTTGTCAGAAAGCTGAGGACCTGTTCACTCTGCTTGGAGTCTGTTTCCCTTATCTGATGAATTTCTGTCCATCTTTTATGGCCCTTTAAATGTCCCTTTTTCAGAGAGTCCTTCCCTGGTACCCTTCATTAGATTAGCTCCCCCGTCATATTTTCACTGTGTCCACTATGTAATCTTCTTCTGTAGTACTTACAGAAATTCAAACTAATTATTTGTTTGGCTGTCTGTTTAAACATCTCGCTTTGGAATCATGAACTCTATAATACAGGGAACGAGTCTGTCTTGCTGACCCCTGTAACCCTGGCATGGAGCACAGGTCTTAGTGCAGAGCAGGTGCTCGATGAGTATCTGTTGAATAACAAGGGCCATGTCTGCATTCTTTATTTCGTATGCCTCATGATAATTAGTCTACTCTGGATCAATTTATAGGAGGATGAAGGAACTTAATGAAAAAAGAGTACTAACTTTTACAGAATGTCATAAAAAGTATAGTTCAGCTTTAGTAAATCTTACTCTTCCTGTTTGTTACCACCCATCTTTTATATTAGTTTGAGTTTAAGAAAATAAGTTTCAAAAAGTGTATTGTCCTTTTGCCAGGTTTTAAAAGATAGGCACTCTTAAATATTGGCACTAATTAAGATAACTAATTAAGAAGTTTAGATATAATCTGATTTCTTTGTCTCTGGCAAAACTCAAAGGCCTTCAGCTCTCCTTGGCCACAGGGGCTGCTCCTCCCTGCTCTGTCTTCACTTGCACTTGAGACTCTAAGATTTGAGGACATTGTGTTTTTAATGCTTGTTAATGCTGTGAAAAGATTTGTGTGGGTGGTGCAAAAATTGTTTTATTTTCACTTGCTTAACAAGCTTGATCTGTGAGGCCATTTACACTCAGAAAACCCAAATCTTTACATATAATGCTAAGACAAAAAAAGTATGAAGTCATTTGCAGTTTTAAAATATTACTGTATCATGAAAACTTAGACTAAGTTGCTAATGCAGTCTGTATTATATTTAACGTTTAGTGTTGTTCATTGATAACTAATTCTATCTTCAGAAGTAAAAATGTAAGTATCTACTATAATGCCACTGTTAAAGCTGAAACATTAAAGACCTACCGCAGAATGCAGAGAGGAAGTTCTTTAGAACGACTTTCAGTGTGGAAGCTAGTGTAAGCCTCAGCAAGCTGCTTCAGTAGCACCTGTTGCCACAAGTCCAGTGCTTTTTATTTTTGTTTGTTTAAAAAAATCTCTAAATTTGAAGAAAGTTGTGGACACTTAAGTTAAATATTTTGGAGTAATGAGGAGAAGAGAACTGACTCAGTGTTGTTAGTATAAGTTTCATTTGTTCAGTTTCTTTTCAGTAGTTCAGCTTTGACACTTTGATGCTGTGTTGATGTCTTAGGTTCTTAGAATCCTTTTTACCTTTTCAGAGTTTTAAAGCTAAGTGAAGTAGAAAATAATAGTGCCCAGCATCAGATCTCTGAAGATTTTGTCATTTTGGCCAACAGAGAGAAGAACAAAGTAAGTCAGCAGTACTTTAAAATCCTTTGTATATCACTGTGTATAGGAGAATATAATGTGCAAATGTGTTTGCCTTTTGGTGTGGCTGAAAAGAACAACACAATCCTGTAAAAGTCTGTTCATTTTGTGTATATGGGTAGCCAGTCTTAGCCCCATGTACCTATGAGGTTTGAAAAGAGCCAGTTATATTGACTTTATCTTTTGCTTATTTCTGTTTCCTTTCTGGGTTTCTCTTTAAATTTTTTTGATAAGTTGTTGACCTCTAGGTTTAATTAATTGTGCAAACCTAGGGTAAATTGGGTTAAAAAATCACACACCACTCTTTAATTCCAAATGAGTCTTTTTCTTTAGTATACAAATTAAGAACATGAAGAAAATCATGCAGAGAAAAAAGCAGATCCACTCTTTTATTTGCTGTACTATCAGTTGAGTTCAGTTCAGTTCAGTCGCTCAGTCGTGTCCGACTCTTTGTGACCCCGTGAATCGCAGCCCGCCAGGCCTCCCTGTCCATCAACAACTCCTGGAGTTTACTCAAACATGTGCTGTACTATACTAAGGCAGAAATCAGAAGGGCAAGTCACATACTAAATCTGTAACCTCTGTGTTTATTTTTGCCTATTTTGGGAATTTTATTATAATAAAGTATTTTTACTAATTGGAGGATCTGGAACCCGATTCAGAATTTTCTCAACTGAGGAAAGACTTATGGATGTTGGCGAAGGATTGGTTAGTTTTAACAAATTTGTTTAGTCTTGCCATCAACTACACATAACAGTACTTGTCATAGCTTTTTATTTCTCTCCATGTGATAGAATGAAAACCTACCCACTGTTACAGCTTCTGGACGAGTGGTAAAAAGAAATTTTAGCATTCTGGATGATGACCCAGAACAAGAGGTATGACTTTAACCAGAAATAATAAACCAAACTAGCATGAACTTGCCCTGGGATAAAGGTTGGGAAGCTCCATGCAACCTTAGTCAGTAGAACTATGCAAGCTGTCTGAACCAGGGCATCCCCATCAGCTTCTCCTTTCATACTGAAATTATTCATGAGATTTTGCTTGTAGAAGTGTTCATAAGACCAAGATAACTTGAAAAAACAGTTATTAGCGTATTTTTTTGTTGTGTTGATGTGTATGCTTCCTAGGGAAATCTCTTCTAGGAAAATTATTGAGTTATATTCTGATGATTGTGACTTTTGCCTTACATTTCACTTACTAGACTTAGATGTGTTTGTTAATGTTCATGGCCCAGAGGAAGAAGGTGTGAGGGTGTGGTAAATCAGCTCAGCCTTTGGAGATACATTTCTACCTATGCTCCCACCCATTCATTTTTCTTTCTACATAGTTTTATAATGTTAGAATAGTTAAGCCCTAAGTGTAGAAATAATCAAAACTGGATTTTGCCCCTCTTTTATTCTACTTTGTCTTCTGTTCCCTAAGACTTTCAAAATTGTCGACTATGAAGATGAGTTGGATTTGCTTTCTGTCGTAGCTGTTACTCAAATAGATGCTGAAGGAAAAGCTCACCTGGATTTCCACTGTAATGAATATGGAACTTTACTTAAAAGTATTCCACTCGTGGAGTCATGGGATGTGGTGAGTAGAGTCCACAGAATACAAAGTTGTAAGAGTTTTCTTTATAGGTGACTTCTGTTGGAGCAGATGTCACTGTTTTCATGTCAGTCCAGGTTCACCTATACCAATGACCATGTGAAAGAGATTTTCCTACACACATGACAAAATGAGTTCTTTAGCCTTTCTCCCCTAGAAAGTAGAGGATGCCTGCTGACCAGTGGTCTTAAAGATAAAGCTTCATGTTTTCTCCTGGGACATGCTATCTGACCACAGTCCGATTTTCTCCCATTTTACAAGTTTGGTAATGTTTTGAAAAAATAAAAATTCTGTTTTCTGTATTGAATCCCCACAGTTACTTAATAGAGACTTCTAATCATGTAGGGTTTTCAAGCACTCTTGGAAGCATTTGTCTGCCCTTTTGAGTAATAAGGAATATAAAAGTTGTAAGGAACAGTAGATGTTACTTAATCCAATCGTTGTTTTATCAGTGGAGAATGTGAAAGATTTAGCAACTTGCCAATAGTCACAAGTGAAATAGTAGCAATGTTGGCAATAGAATCTGGTTGTTCAGACACCTAAGTCCAAGACTCTTCATTCTTAATATTTTGTGTAATGCTTTTCTCTAAGTCATCTGCATATCCACAAATAATGAAAAATAAACTATTTCCGGCAACTATTTTGCCTTCAAGTATATATTTGGGCATCCCTAAAGATGCTGTGACGTCTTAATGAAACGGTATTGAACATGGTTGTTATGTGAAGAGGAAATCCCATTTGCCTGTGTTTTCATTACAGACATACAGCCACGAAGTCTACTTTGACAGAGACCTGGTGCTGCACATAGAGCAGAAACCCAGCAGGGTGTTCAGCTGCTATGTTTACCAAATGGTATGTGACCCTGGGGAAGAAGAAGAAACCACAGACCAAAGGAGTAAAACAGATCACAATAATTTTAAATTTTGAGATGTAACTTATTAAACTTCTAGCCAACCACCCCAGGAGCCATGTCCAGTCCTCTTTTTTATTATCTGCATAGTATATTCTCCAGTGTTTTCCAGAAAAGGTCTTGTGTTGACTTCAGATGATTGTGGCTTCTTTTTTAAACTCTGGCCGTACAAGGTGGTGAGGACTTCACTTTATATAAAGGTTTTTACAATAACATCCCAAGAAGCCTAGCATTTTGCAGTTTTTTAGGTGGGTGGTGATGCAAATATAAAATACTGAAAGTCAGAGAAGGAAAGTTAATTCTAATTATTTGGAGGTCATTGATTAGGGAGTGTTTAGCATGGTTATTAAAGAACGGCATGGAATTTTGACTGGCGAAACTAGGAGGAAGAGACAGAAGGATACAAAACATATAGAAGGAGATTCTGTATCCTGTCAACCAGACTTGAAGGATGGAAGATGAGATCTATAATATGAAAGCATACTTGGAAACAAAACTGTGTCATCACGGTTTTTAAAATATATATATGTATGTGTGTTTTATATTATATATAGTAGAAGTTGACTTTTCCATGGTTTTTTTCTCTTTGATGTTCCCATTGTTTTTTTGTGTTTCTGTTAAACTAATATAAAAGATTTCAAGCAAGCTTTAAGTGATTTTTTTTTTCTCATACATAGCCTGTTTAGCTGTTAATACATCTAAGAATATTGTACTCATTTCACCATTCTATTTATTTGGTGAATCTGCCAGTTCTGCTTAGGCAATATTTTTATACCTAAGCGGTAGGATAAAGGTATCCTCGGTTATACCAGCTCTGCTCCCTGTGGGAAGAATAGATAAAGTCCCAGGAGTTCTTATTAGCTTGGAAACTGACTGACAGCTAGAGAAAGCTTTTGGTTCTATCTTAATTGTGAAATGAGTATTTTTTTTTCTTCTTTGTTAGAACCGATGGAAATATGATTCTTGAACTCAGATAATCATTCTTAAGAATATTAAATAAAAGCAACCCAAGTAAAGGGAGAAAATGTTTCTTTGTGCTTCCTACTTGAGAAATCCAGTTGCCTGCAATCCACATGTTTAGCACATTCTCTGATTCAGACTCAAAAAAAAAAAGTGGTAAAAATAGAAGGGGAGAAAACAGCAGTAAAAATCATTGCTGATTCAAATGTAAAGTTAAAATATGGGATTTTAGCTTGGATGATTTATATTAAAATTATCCAGTTCTTCCTTCAGTTTTGGCTTGGTATGTTAAAAATAATGTGAATTCTGCCCTGCCCTTGAAGTTTGCAGATAAATTTTAAGCTTATTGTGCTCAACAGGGCTGATGAGAGAAAGGTGTTAGCTATTCAAAAAGTCAGGATATTAGTAAAAGAGTCCATAAACTTAAAAGAAATAAAGGGAGCAAACTTAAAACTGTCATTTGTGCAATAGAAAAGAAGATTGCCAACATTTTCGAATAGGGGTAAGTATTTATATGTTGGCTAAAAATAAATCTTGGCGAATCTGCTTCTATGTATAATAACCATTTGGAAAAGTAGAAGTGATTACCTCATGAGCAAGATAATAAAACTATCTTCATCTATTAAATTCTGATCATTTTATATCTACTAGTTGAAAAATTCATTCTCAATAGCATACTTAGTAGTACTATTTAATATTTGAAGCTTTCAGAGTATTTTGGAGATATAATTGTGATTACAAAGAAGTTGGATCGTTATAATGTGCTAGAATATTGCCCCAAACTTCCAACTAAAACATGAACTATATCTAAACAGTCCTGTCCGATGAATTTATATCTTGAAAAACAAGCCTGGTAAGAGGAAATAGATTTAAAAAAAAAAGCAAAGAAAAGAAAAACCAGTGTGTGTGGGTTTTTTTTTTTTTTTTTTAATTTTTTACTTTTCAGTGGGTTTTGTCATACATTGATATGAATCAGCCATAGAGCTACACGTATTTGTGTGTGGGTTTTAAAGCAGGTGCAGTGCTATGTAAAAGCAGAAAGCCCACTCCATTTTCAAAAGTATTTCAGAAAAGGATGTCTTAAAACTTTAGTCCTGTCAGATTTTTTTAAAAAGAGGTTTGTTGAGTTTCTCCTTCGCTTAAGTCAGTGCCTTCTTTTGAGGAAGTGATAGAAATTCATCTATTCACAAAGGCATCTGAGAACTATCTAAAGATGATACCGCTCTATATAAACAAATTAAGGTATTCTACATTTTCCATCAACTGAATGTTTGGTTTCTTGTACATGCGTTATTCTTAATGATAACATATTTACTGAGTGTTTTCTGTCAGTCGGGCTTCCCTTGTGGCTCAGCTGGTAAAGAATCTACCTGCAATGCGGGAGACCTGGATTTATCCCTGGGTTGGGAAGATCCCCTGGAGAAGGGAAAGGCCAGTATTCTGGCCTGGAGAATTCCAAAGAGTCGGACACGACTGAGCAACTTTCATTTTCACATTCTGTCAGTCACTGTGATACATGTAAAATGAATTGTCTCACTTAAGATTCAGAATAACTATATGAGATATGACCTATATTATCCTTCCTCATGTTACAAATGAGGAAACTGAGGCTCACAGAAGTTAATTTGCCCAAGGTCCTGCAGAGATGGGAAATGGATTCAGATTTGTTTGATGCAACCTTACACCAAATCCTCTAAAGCTCTCCAAAGGCAAAGGATGTTATTTTATCCCATATATAGCATGTTAACAAGGGTAATATTAGGTATATAGGAAAACACTCTAAAGTCTTTTTTAAAATGATGATTAGATATCCAAATTCTGGACAAAGTTGGACACATTGACCTATTCATATATTGTTGTTCAGATGCTCATTCGTGTCTGATTCTTTGCGACCCCATGGATTGCAATAAGCCAGGTTTCCCTGTCTTTCACCATCTCCTGGAGCTTGCTCAAATTTATGTCCATTGAGTCAGTGATGCCACCCAACTATCTTGAATTCTGTCGTCCCCTTCTCTTCCTGCCTTCAATCTTTCCCAGCATCAGGGTCTTTTCTGATGAGTCAACTCTTCTCATCAGGTGGCCAAAATACTGGAGCTTCAAGC
Organism: Muntiacus reevesi; assembly: GCF_963930625.1. Classification (NCBI taxonomy): domain Eukaryota; kingdom Metazoa; phylum Chordata; class Mammalia; order Artiodactyla; family Cervidae; genus Muntiacus; species Muntiacus reevesi. Next base: position 245,173,177 of record NC_089251.1, read on the forward strand.
TTCAGCATCAGTCCCTTCAATGAATATTCAGGATCGATTTCCTTTAGGAAATTCATATATATAACTTGACATAAAAGATAGCTCTCCTGCAATGGTTGAAAAAAGTCAGTTTTTTAAAAGTACAAAAAGTAATTCTCTCATTTTGTGGTGATAATAAACACCAGTATTAGTAATTACTCTTAATGTAACTTGGCTTCCTTTTCAATAATTATTATGTTTTCTTACCTTTCTTAAAATGTTTACATGTATAACTTACCTTTTAGAGTCCCAGAAAATTTGCAGGGGCTAATTTCTGGTCCCTAAGTTTCTACAGAGTTTCTATCCTATGGAAAGAATAATTTATTCCAGTCCAAGGGTATATAATAGGAAGATAAGACCTGGGGATTTTCCCCCATTGTTTTATTATAAAAATGTTCAAACATACAGCAAAATTGACAGAATTTTATAGTAAATACCCAAATAACCAACCACATGGATTATTCATTTATTCTACATGGTTTATTACTTATCCATCCATGTTATTTTTATGGTGCATTTAAAATAAATTGCAGACATCAGTATATATCCCCCAATACTTCAAAATGCATATCATTAAGTAGAGTTTATTATAGTTTAGTTTTTAAATTTTTCAGTGTACATTTACATGCAATGTAATGCACAAATGTTAAGTATATAAATTTGCTGATTTTTTTCACAAATCCGTATACCTCGTGTAACCCAAGCCCTATTTAAAATTTAGAGCAGTACAGTCATGCCAAAGAGTCTCATGCCCCTACCGAGGCAGTCCCCACCTACCTCTCAGATATAACTACTGTTCTGATTATTTTGCTTCACAGATTAAATTTGCCTCTTCTAAAACTTCATATAAATGAAATCATACAAAGTATAGTGCTTCTTTCACTTAACATGTTTTTGAAATTAATTCATGTTGCCTGTATCAGTGGTTCATTTCTTTTCATTGCTGAGTATTGTCTTTTTTCCACTTTCCTATTGATGGATACCTGGGCTGTTTCCACTTTTTTTTTTTTTTTTTTTTTTGGATATTATGAATAAAGCTACTGTGAACATTCTTGTACAAATTGTGTGTGTGTGTGTGTGTAAACACATGTCTATTCATCTTGAGTAAACATCTAACTATGAAATCACTGGGTCCTTGATTAGGTATATGTTTAGTTTCATAAAAAACTGCTAGACCTTTTTTCCAAAGGATTGTACCATTTTACATGCCTGCAACCATGGGGACTTCCAGTTGCTCCACATTTTCTCCAACCTTTCTGCTTGTTAGTCTTTTTCATCTTAGTATTTGTGGTGGGGGTATTGTTTCCAGTTGATACTTTGACTGTTTCTACTTGTGCCTAGTAGCCCTCTTGTCAGATCTACCCCTTTATCCTTTTTAACACCACCTCCTGCTAGGAACTGCTGAAAACATTCTTTCTTTGTGATAATAGTTAAGAAACCCAAAACTCAGCTTGAGTTCTTTCTCAAACATGCAATACATCACTCACCAAGGAACTCTTTTTTCCTATAATGAAGACCAACATCTGAGAAAAAACCTGAGTTGCTGAAGAGATGTTTTAGACTCTTCCACATGACTGCTGGTACTGATCAGGATGGCACCAAAACACTCTAATAAAACAGAATATGAGTTTTTCCTGAAACAGTTACAAGTTCATGTTATTTCTAAGTCAGGTGAATTTTTGATGCTAACATGAAAGCATATTAAACAAGCTGTATGCTTTCCCCAACAGCTAGATTTGGTGTGCTTTAATTCATATTTCCTTATTAACTAATGATAGTAAGCACATTTTCATGTGTTTGCCCATGTGTAAATTTTTAATTTTCTAAACATTTATTGAAGTATAATGTACATACAATAAATTATACATATTTAAAATGTACAATTTGATAAGTTTTACATGTATGTACCAATGAAACCACCACAATCAAGATAATGAATGCATCTATCATCTCAAAAAGTCTCCTCTTGCTTCTTTGTAATCTTTCCCTCCTGCCTCTCTCTGCCCCCTCTCCCTTCCAAGGCAACCAGTAATCTATTTCTGTCACTTGAGATTAGTTTGAATTTTTAGAATTTTATTTAGAAGTTACATGGTAAGTCCTTTTTTTCACCTGCTTCTTTCACTCAGTATTGTTATTTTGATATCCATTTGTGTTGCATGTATCAATAGTTTATTTCTTTTTGTTGCTAAGTAGCACTCCATTATACTTATATAATCAAAATTTGTTAATATATTTACCTGCTAATGTACATTTGAGTTGTTACCATTTTTGCCTACTATGAACATTTGCAGACAAATTTGTATGGACATATATGTTGTTTCTGTTTGGTAAATACTAAGGAAGGAATGGCTGAATCATATATTAGGTATATGCTTAACTTTTTAAGAAGCTTCCAAACTTTTTCCTAAATGGCCCGACAAAATTATTCTGCATGATATGATAGATACTCTATCTAGAGAACCCTGAAAACTCCAGCACACAACACTATTACAAATAATAAATGAATTCAGAAAGGTAGCGGGATACAAGGTTAATATAAAGAAATCTGTTATATTTCTTTATACTAACAATGAACTAGCAGAAAGAGGAAGTTTCCAAAAATTCTGTTTAAAATTGCATCAAGAAGAAAAAACTTAAGAATAAACTTAACCAAGGAGATGAAGGACTTCCCACGTAGCTTAGTTGGTAAAGAATCTGCAATGCAGGAGACCCAGGTTTGACTCCTGGGTTGGGAAGATCCCCTGGAGAAGGAAATAGCAACCGACTTAAGTATTCTTGCCTGGAGAATCCCATAGACAGGAGCCTGGTGGGCTACAGACCATGGGGTCACAGTAGTTGAACACAACTTAGTGACTAAACCAAGGTGATGAAAGACCTGTACACTGAAAACTATAAAACATTGATCAGAGAAATGTAAGATGATTCAAAGGAATGGAAAGGTATCCCATGCTCTCAGATTGGGAGAATTAATATAGTAAAATGACCACACTACCCAAAGCACTCTACAAACTTTATGTGATCCCTATCAAAATATCTGGGACATATTTCACATAGGGCAAATAACCCTAAAATAAAGTGGAACCACAAAAGACCCAGAATTGCCAGAGCAATCCTGAAGAAAAGAAGAAAGCTAGAGGCTTAACTAACTCTCAGGATTCACATTATACTACAAAGCTACGGTTATCAAAACAGCATTCTATTGGCACAAAAACAGACATAGGGATCAATGGAACAGAATAAATAGCCCAGAAATAAACCCACACACCTATGGCCAATTAATCTACAACAAAGGAGGCAAGAAAATGCAATGTAGAAAAAAGTCTCTTCAGCAAGTGGTGTTGGGAGAGCTGGACAGCTACACATAAATCAATGAAATTAGAAAACTTCCTCACACCATCTACAAAAATAAATTCAACCTGGTTTAAAGACCTAAATATAAGATGTGACACCATAAAACTTTTAGAAAAACATAGGCAAAACGTTCTCAGACATAATTCGTAGCAATATTCTTCCAAGGCAATAGAAATAAAAGCAAAAATAAACAAGTGGGACCTAATCAATTTAAAAGCTTTTGCACAGTGAAGGAAACCATCAAAAAAGAAAACACGAAAAGGCAACCTACAGAATAGAGAAAATATTTGCAATGATCCAATTGATGGGTTAATATTCAAAATACACACAGCTCATACAAGTCTGTATCAGAAAACCCAATCAAAACATGGACAGAAGACTTAAATAGACATTTCTCCAAAGAAGACATCCAGGTGGCCAATAGGCACATGAATAGATGCTTAACATCCCTAGTTATTAGAGAAATGCAAATCAAAACCACAATGAGGTATCACCTCACACCTGTCATAATGGCTGTTATTAAAAAGTTTACAAATAATAAATGCTGGAGAGAGAGTGAAGAAAAGTTAACTCTCCTATACTGTTGGTGAGAATGTAGATTGGTGTAACCACTATGGAAAGCAATATAGAAGTCCTTAAAAAACTAAAATAGAGTTACGATATGATTCAGCAGTCTTGCTCCTGGGCATATACCTGGAAAAGAAAACTCTTAATTTGTGAGGAGTATCCCAGTGTTCATAGCAGCACTACTTACAATAACAAGACATCAACGGACAGTTGGTTTAAGAAGATATAGGAAACATACAATGGAATACTACTCAGCCATAAAAAAGAATGGAATACTGCCTTTTGCAGCAACTTGGATAGACCTAGAGGATATCATACTAAGTAAAGTAACTCCAACAGAGAAAGACAAATATGTAATATCCCTTATACGTGGAGTCTAAAAATAATACAAATGAATCTGTAAACAAAACACATAGACTTATAAACAAGCTTATGGTTACCAAAGGGAAGAAGGGGATTAGGAGTACGGGATCAATACATACAAACTGCTGCTGCTAAGTCACTTCAGTCGTGTCCAACTCTGTGTGACCCCATAGACGGCAGCCCACCAGGCTCCCCTGTCCCTGGGATTCTCCAGGCAAGAACACTGGAGTGGGTTGCCACTTCCTTCTCCAATGCATGAAAGTGAAAGTGAAATCGCTCAGTTGTGTCCTAGCCTGAGCGACCCCATGGACTGCAACCCACCAGCCTCCTCCGTCCAGGGATTTTCCAGGCAAGAATGCTGAAGTGGGTTACCATTGCCTTCTCCAACATACAAACTACTACACATAAAATCAATAAACAACAAGGATTTATTGTACAACACAGGGAACTATATTCAAAATCTTGGAATAATATATGATGGAAAATAATCTGAAAAAATAGATATCTATAACTGAATCACATTGCTGTACACCTGAAGCCAGACACTTGACCCAGACATGGAACAACTGACTGGTTTAAGATTGGTCAAGAAGTATGACAAGGCTATATATTGTCACCTTGCTTATTTAACTTATATGCAGAGTGCATGTGCATGCTAAGTCGCTTCAGTCATGTCTGGCTCAGTATGACCCTCTGGTTTCCTGCCAGGCTCCTCTGTCCTTGTGATTCTCCAGGCAAGAATACTGGAGTGAATTGCCATGCTCTTCTCCAAGGGATCTTCCTGACCCAGGGATTGAACCCAGATCTCCTACACTGCAGGCAGATTCTTTACTGTCTGAGACATTGGGGAGGCCCTATATGCAGAACACATCGTGTGAAATGCTGGACTGGGTGAATCACAGGCTAGAATAAAGATAGCTGGAAGAAATATCAGCAACATCAAATATGCAGATGATACCACTCTAATTGCAGAAAGCAAAGAGGAACTGAAGAGCCTCTTGATGAAAGTGAAAGAGGGAGAGTGAAAAAGTTGGCTTGAAATTCAGCATTCAAAAAACTAAGATTGTGCTCGCTTCGGCAGCACATATACTAAAAAACTAAGATCATGGCATCTTGTCCCACCACTTCATGGCAAATAGAAGGGAAAAAGTGGAAGCAGTGACAGATTTTATTTTCTTGGGTTCCGAAATCACTGCAGACACCGATTGAAACCATGAAATTAAAAGACACTTGCTCCTTAGAAGGAAAGTTATGACAAAACTAGACAGTGTATTAGAAAACAGAGACATGATTTTGCTGACAAAGATCTGTGTAGTCAAAGCTGTGGGTTTTTTTCCAGTAGTCCTGTACGGATGTAAGAGTTGGACCATAAGAAAGACTGAGCGCTGAAGAATTGATCCTTTTGAACTGTGGTGCTGGAGAAGACTCTTGAGAGTCCCTTGAACTGCAAGAAGATCCAACCAGTCAATCCTAAAGAAAATCAACCCTGAATATTCATTGGAGGGGTTGATGCTGATGCTGAAGCTCCAATATTTTGGCCACCTGATGTGAAGAGCTGACTCATTGGAAAAGACCCTCATGCTGGGAAAGATTGAGGGCAAAATGAGAAAGGGGTGGCAGAGGATGAGATAGTTGTATAGCATTACTGACTCAATGGACATGAATTTGAGCAAATTCTGGGAGATAGTGAAGGACAGAGGAGGCTGGTATGTGCAACCCATGGGGGTCACAAAGAGTCAGACACCACTTAGTGACTGAACAACAACACCACCTAAAACTAACACAATATTATAAATCAACTATAGTTTTCAAAATGTAATTTCTGTGGAAAAAAATGAAAAAAATTAATCTACAGACTTATGACTGCTTTCCAGCATGTTCATGGGTTTACTGACCAAGGGCCAACTCTTTCTAAACCTCATTTTGTCAGCTACGTGTGTTACTGTCATTATATAAATTATTTATTAAATTAATCCATGAAACATGAGAATTAAAAAGGAAAGTTTGGTTTTACTATTGAAAAGGTTATATACTTTCAAAAGACTTGCCATAATCAGGTCACTAAAAATTACTGTCAAATAAGGAGTGGATAAAGTAGCTGTGAAAGATTGAGAGATGTCTTAGCCTTGGGTTCCCTCAAAAATAGAGCTTGGGGCTTCCCAGGTGGCTCAGTGATAAAGAATTTGCCTGCCAATGCAGGAGATGGGTTCAATCCCTTATCAGGGAAGTTCCCACATGCATGCCACAGAACAACTAAGTCTGTGCACCACAACTACTGAAGCCCATGATCTAGAGCCCATGTTCCACAACAAGAAAAGCACTGCAATGAGAAGCCTTTGCACTGCAACTAGAGAAAAGTTGACACAGCGATGAAGACCCAGCTCAGCCAAAAATAACTAAATAAATGTTTTTAAAAACAGAGCTTGAAACAAAGCTTATGTGCTGCTTCTGTGATAAGGAGTGACATCCCTGCAGGAATGAGGGGTAGGAGGAATGAAGGAGACACAGAAAGAAACCTAATATCAAGCTGGCTAAGTGCAACTAAATGCTTAATCTCATGAATCAACTTCTGAGAAGCCACAGAAACCCCTGAGGCAGTATGTGAGGGACAAGATGGGGGGAAATGGATAATAATTTATCCTCCCAATTCTTATCTATCTGATACTCTTCAAAGCTCAGACTCAGCACACCATTCCCATGAGTTTCCAGACTGCACAAGGCTGAGTTCGCCTTGACATCAATGGGCAGGAAGCAAGGGAACTCAGAGCAGCATGATATGAGTGAGGTTGTCAGGCAGGTTGTGCCAGCACAAAGTCTGCAAGAGTCCATCCACACAGAATGGTGGTGGTGGTAGTGGCTGGAGCAAGAGAGGAGTGAGGCCACGAGAATCTGATTTTGTACGGAGCGTCTTGCTAAAGGGGGAATTGAAAAAAATAGAAGGATTCTGAACTCAGATTTCTCCATGTGTGTCTCTGAGTTCTGGTCTGCTTTAAAAATACCATTTCTGAAATTTGAGTCAGTTGTAGTGAGGTGTGGAACCTAAAGACCATTACACAGAGTGAAGTAACTCAGAAAGAGAAAAATATTATATATTAGCACACATATTTGGAATCTAGAAAAACAGTACTGATTAACCTATTTACAGAGAAGAAATAGAGACACAGACAAGACTTGTGGACAGAGCAGGGGAAGGAGAGGCCAGGAGAAATTGAGAAAGTAGCATTGACATGTATACACTATTTGTGTACAAAAAATAACTAGCAGGAAGCTGCTACATAACACAGGGAGCCCATCGATGACATAGAGGGATGGAATGGGGAAGGAGGGAGGCTCAAGAGGGAGAGGATATATGTATAATTATGACTGATTCGTGTTGATGAATGGCAGAGACCACCACCACATTGTAAAGCAATTGTCCTCCAATAAAAAATAAATAAACAAAAATACCAATTCTGGAAATGATACCTGTGAGTGTGGTCTATGTCAGAAAGATAACAGAGAACACCAATTAGCAAAATCAAACCTGAAGGAAACTTCTTGGCCTTATATAAAAGATAATTAAATGAATGTGTACCCTTTTATGTTTTAAGTTGGAATAAAATGCTTACAAATTGTGTATATATCTTTATACAATGACTTCCTTTTTAATTAACAGACCAGTCTTCCTCAATAATGTCATATAACAGAACTTATTTATTCTTTCTGAAAGATTAAGGCTTGATTAATTTTAAATTAATTTATTTAATTTAATTAGGATTGAGTTTCGGATGGTTCTTTGATTCTTACAGTTGGGAGATACTGATGTTTTTTAAGTTGAAGTACCATTGATTGAAATTATTGTGTTAGTTTCAGGTGTATAGCTAATTGATTAGTTACACATATATATTCTTTTTCAGATTCTTTTCCATTACAGGTTATTATAAGATACTCAATATAGTTCCCTGTGTAGCACAAAGGATATTGATCTTTTAATAACAGTTTTATTATGCTATAATTCACATACTATGAAATACACTCTTTGAGGGACTTCCCCTGTGGTCCACTGGCTAAGACTCCACGCTCCCAGTGCAGAGGGCCCAGGTTCAATCCCTGGTCTGGAAACTAGATCCTGCAAGCCATGCAACTAAAACCTAGTGCAGCCAAATAATCTTTTTAAAAAGTCACTCTTTGAAAGTGTACAAGTCAGTGATTTTTAGTATATTTACAAAATTGTGCAACCATCATCACTATGTAATTCAAGAACATTTACATCACCCCAAAGAGAAACTCTGTCTACATTTGCAATAATTCCCATTGTCCCTTTTACCCAGTCCCTGGTGATTATTGCTCTACTTTCTGTCTCCATGGAGTTGCCTGTTCTGAACTCTAATAGGTGACAGCAAAATAGTGCCTGTGATAGAGGCTTGTATAGCTTTCTGAGCAATTATTAACTTTTTCTGTCTCAGAATCTATCTTAGAATTTTGATAATGTGTTATGATAAATAACTGTTACCCATTTTAAACTTAGTAGACTACACAGACGTGTCTAAAAATGCTTTTGAGTCATTGCAGGGAGGTGCCTGCTAAATAAAGACTGAAACATTTAGATACAGCAACTTTTGTGGCTATCTCCTAAGTGTGATCATTGAACTCATTAGGTGCTCTTGTCTTCAAAGAACAGCATTGTTAATTGTGCTTTTACCTGCTAGAAGAAACGTATGTCGGACCAGGCAGTGTAGTTAGTAATAAAATGTCCATGTCAATTACTAAAAAAATTACATACAGATTAATGAAATAAGACTTTGTATATCTGCTGATATTAATCTAAAAGTCTAAAGAAGGGAAATGCTCTATCTAGGTGAATTCAAGAGTGAATATTCACTGACAGTCATTCTAATAAACAGTATCATTTGGGAAATAGTACTATAGTTAATACCTAGGACATTTACTCACCTTTGTAGTTTTCAAAAATATATTGGTGATCCAAGGAGAATCAACAGATTAAATATTACGAAGGAGAAGAATTTGCCAAGTTCTTCTTTTTTTTTTTTTTTAGCAGCAAAATAGTATGGACTCATGAAAGAGGAGTAGGGAATGTTCATAATGGAGTAGGATCCAAGGTGTTGGAAGCAACTGGAAATGCCCCATTTGGAATAGGACTGTGTTAGTATATGACTGAGAAGAAGAAACCTGGGAATCACAGTTCACTGAAGCTCCTGGGCCTCAAAGTCCTCATCACAAAGGAAGAACTTATTTTGAAGTGGTTTCTGAAGGTGTCTCTCCCAAGTTTGGGTCTGTATTTCAAGAAAGCGTCTAGATCTCAGCATCACTTAGATGTGTTGTAAGAGGGTAACCACCTCACCGTCCCACTGCAGTTACAAAAGTTTAAAAATGTTCAAAAGTAAGAAGCAAATCTCTCATCCACTTTCTGAGTCTGTTTCTGGACTGTCTCTTTCTAATCCTTATCTTTTAAGTTTGAAGCTACAATCAGCATGGAATTGATTTTTGCTTATGGTGTGAGATGGCAGGGTATCTCTTTCCTTTCCCTTTTCATAGGAAAATCTAATCCATCACCACTTTTGCAGTGACACCTTTGTCATAAATCAGGTGTCTGTATATGGACTCTACTCCATTCTGTGATCTATTTGTCAGTGTTTTCACCAATATCATACTGTATTAATTAGATTTACATCTTAATATTCAGTAGAGTTTGTCCTCACACATTTTTCTCAGGAGTGCATGGTTATTCTTGACCCTTGACATATTCCTTATCCCTCCACTTCAGAAAAAGTGAAAGTCGCTCAATCATGTCTGACTCTTTGTGACCCCATGGACACATACAGTCCATGGAACTCTCCGGGCCAGAATACTGGAGTGGGTAGACTTTCCCTTCTCCAGGAGATCTTCCCAACCCAGGGATTGAACCCAGGTTTCCAGCATAGCAGGCAGATTCCTTACCAGCTGAGCCACCAGGGAAGCCCAAGAATACTGGAGTGGGTAGCCTATCCCTTCTCCAGTGGATCTTCTTGACCCAGGATCAAACCAGGGTCTCCTGCACTGCAGGTGGATTCTTTACCAACTGAGCTATCAGGGAAGCCCATTCCACTTCAGAATCTACCTGTCAATTCCATAAAAATTAACTGATTGCAATTTTGATTGGGACTACATTGACTCTACAGATAAACCCAGGGAGGAATGACATCTCTACTAATTTGAATCTTCTAATACATCAACAGAGTATATCCCTCCATTTATTTAGATCATTTTCAATTTCCCTAAAAATGTTTTTAGGTTTTCTGTATAGAGGCATTCCACATCTTTCTTTAGATTTATTGTAGGTGATTGGTATGTTTTAATCCTATTGTAAATGGTGTCTTTTTAGATTTCATTTTTTAATGGTTTGATGCTCAACAAGGACAATTTCATTGACTTTTGCATGGCAATCTGTATCCTGTAAATTTGTTAACTCACCTAATAATTCTTTTTATCTAGTTATTTTTTATTTTTGGCTGTGCTGAGTGTTCACTGCTGTGTGCTGGCTTTTCTACAGTTGTGGAGACCAGGGGTTACTCTTTATTGCAGTGCATGGGTTTCAGTAGTTTTGGCTCCCAAACTGTAGAGTGCTGGCTCAGTAGTTGTGGCACTCAGGCTTAGTTGTTCTGCAGCATGTGGGATCTTCCCCGACCATGGATTGAACCCGTGCCTCCTGCATTGGCAGGTAGATTCTTAACCACTAGACCACCAGGAAAGCCCTCACCTAATAATTCTAGTATCAATCTGTGAATTTAATTTTCTAAGAATGCAAAGGATTTGATTTTATATCCTCTACCTTTAACCCTGTTATCTGTTTTTCTTGCCTTATTGTATTAGGTAGGACTTTCAGTATATTCCTTGTTTCAGAGTGAAATATTTCACTATTAAGTACTGTTTCCTGTAGTTTCGTTTTTCCATAAATGTGTACTTACATGGTAAGTTGCTTTAGTTGTGTCCAACTCTGTGTGACCCTGTGGACTGTAGCCCACCAGGCTCCTCTGTCCATGGGATTCTCCAGTCAAGAATACTGGAGTGGGTTGTCATGCCCTCCCCCAGGGGACCTTCCCGACCCAGGGATTGAACCCGCATCTTCTGCGACTCCTCGTTGTAGGTGGATTCTTTATCACTAGCCACCAGGGAAGTCCCTTTTTGTTGGGGTCCTTTAATGGACCGGAACCTGGTGGTCTGGAGTCGACGATAAGAAAGTGAAAGAAGGAAAGAGGCTAATATTCCCTGGGTTACGAAGCTGGCCTCCACGTTTCAGGGAATCAGCCAGAAAGAGAGAGAGAGAGAACACGGGGACCCAAGTCTGTGGTGGAACAAGGGTGCTTTACTGAATTCTGTGTGAGTATATACATCATATGACAAGGTAGCTTCTTCAGATAAAGATTAAAAAAAACAGACTTTACAAGTTACTGAGCAAACAGGGAACAATAGAGGCCATAAGGCCAAAAGGCAATCCATATCAAAAGAGGGTCGTGAATAACCCCTTTCACCAAATGGAAAAGCTAATGAAGGAGATCCTATGCAAGCATCCCATCTCTAAGATCTCAGTCCTGGGAGTGGCTTGCCAGCTCCTCTTGCTCCTGACAGGAACTGATAAGGAACAGAGGGCTCAAGAGAGACAGGAAACAGCACACAGGAATCCTACTGTTAAACATTCCCTGACACCTTTTCCACAAATACCCTTTAACAGTTTAAAGATGTTTCCTTCTATCTATAGTTTGCTAAGAGTTTTCTTTTTATGACTACCTATAGAATTTTATCAATGCTTACATTATTAAAATAATCATAAATTTTTCTCATTTCTCCTGTTAACATGGTGAATGGCATTGATTAATCTTTTATGCTGAAACAGTCATATTCCTGAAATAGAGTCAACTTGGTTGTGATAGATCCTTTTATATTTTGCTGGATTCAGTTAGTTTGTTTAATAAAAACCTTAACTTCTAGGTAGGGTATATTAATTTGCAATATCCCAATGTTTTTGTTGCAACAAGTAGAAAATAAAATGGATAAATTGCAAATTTATATTTATAAAGCTATCAGAGAGTTGAGGAGCAACGAAGAATGCGTAAACTAAAATTCTGCAACAGTAAGAACCTATCCTAGGTGAATTAGTGACTGTCTTTTTTTCCCCTCTGGTGGGCTTGATTTAGGCAGGGAGACTGTACTAGAAGAAAAAGAAGCCAGCTGAATTTTTGACAGTCACACAGAGCTGGTGTGACCAATTAGAAACCAGAAAAGCCCAGATGCAAGGCTAATTTTCCCCCTGAGACATTTCCTGAGGGTGATGTGAGGCTGGGCGCTGGTCAGAAAGCCAGGTTTTCATCTCCATTGTCTTGTGGTGCTTAGGGGAAAAAATCCTACTAGAGGCTTTCACAGATTCACAACTAGGCTCTCCCTCAGGTTTACGTCCATGGGTGTGTAGCTTGCTATGTTTAGTCATCAGTCGTGTCTGACTCTTTCCAACCCTTTGGACTGTAGCCCACAAGGCTCCGCTCTCCATGGGATTTCCCAGGCAGGCAAGAATACCAAAGTGGGGTGCCATTTCTTTCTCCAGGGAATCTTCCCGACCCAAGAAAGAACCCCTGTCTCCTGTGTCTCCTGCTGAGCCATTGGGAAGCTCAGTAAGATTGCTAAATGCTGCCGTAACAGACTACCACAGACTGGGTAGTCTAGAAAAGTTTATTTTCTCACAATTCTGGAAGTTAGATGTCCAAGATCAAAGTGTTAGCAGGGTTAGTTTTTTATAATGTCTATTTCCTTGGCTTATGGATGGTGGCCTCCCTGTGTCTCCACATGGTCTTCTTTCTGTGTGTGTGTCTGTGTCCCAATCTCTTCTTATAAGGACATCCATCACGTTGCACTAGGGCTCACCCTGATGAACCCATTAACCTCTTTGAAGACCCTCTCTCCAAATGTGGTCACATGCCGATGACTGAGGGTTAGGACTTCAGCATAAGAATTTGTGGTGGGTGGTCGGGTGGGACGGGGGAGGCACAATTTACTCTCTAACAATGGGGTTGGATACTAAAGAGCTAAATTCAACCATCTGAAGGACAGAGCGACAGGGCTGAGGAAACAGAGATTATACAAACTCTCAGTTAAAAGCTCTGAGTCAATTCAATCACTGATTGGATCGAGGTGATCTGTTCTTCAATCTTTCTGCCTAAGGAAGGTATCAGCTGGAGCCTTCTTTTGTATACAAAGTCTGTCATATAATAAAAGACTATTAGACATGTAAAGAAGGAAAAGGTGACCAATGACAAAGACAAAATACTAATAACAGAAGCAAACCCTTCCTTTCATTGAGAAGGTTTTAAATTGCAGATGCAATTTCAGTTATTGAATTACCTGGTTTCTTCTTGTATCCGTTTTGGAGAACTGGGCCTTGCTAGAAATTTGTTCCTTTCATCTAATTTTTCAAAGTTATAAAGTCTCATAATATCCTTTTGAGATATTTTAATATCTACAAGATTGTAATAATGGTAAGCACAGGTAAAGCATCAAAAATTTCAGTTCGCAGCTAATCCAAGCTGTGGTAAGATGAGATGTTTTCTGTTTTTTCCTGTTCACTGTCATAAGAAGTTTATTATGGTCATTAGCTTTTTTCAAAGAACTATCTTTTAGCTGGGGCTTCCCAGGTGGCATTAGCGGTAAAGAACCAGCCTGCCAATGCAGGAGACATTAGAGATGTAGGTTCTATCCTTGGGTCAGGAAGATTCCCTGGAGGAGGTCATGGCAACCCACTCCAGTATTGTTGCCTGGAGAATCCCATGGACAGAGGAGCCTGGTGGGTTACAGTCCATAGGGTTGCAAAGAGTCGGACACAACTGACGTGACTTACCACACAGCACACATCTTTTAGCTGTGTTAATTTTTTCCATCAAAGTTATGTTTTTATTGCATGAATTTCTGCTTTTATCTTCATTTTATCCTTCTTCCACTTTCTTTGCATTTTATTTCTGCTATTTTTCTTTCTTTTTTTGTTTCCAGGTGCTCAAACTTTTAATTCTTACAAAATATCATAGAAATGAACCCAAACTAAACAGATATGTACATGAATGTGGGTTCAAAATTTTACTTCTGAAAAAAAACTTAAAATAGGCAGTTAAAAAAAAGGATTTAAAACCAATACTATGAAATTGATTTTTGTAAAGTAATTTTAATTTGCTGATTATAGTTGGTTTTCTAGGCTTATTTATGTATTTTATTCTGGTCAGATGCATAAAAGAGTTTTTTATTTTAGAATATCTTTGGTTTCATTTTATTTCATCAAATAGTGCTGAATTTTTTCCCCTTTGCAAATCTTTCAACATGAGGACACGGCATCTAAGTTACAAATCAACTTTTGTCTAGTTTCTATTGAGTCACAGGTGAGAAAGGCAATGTGATTTATCCTCTTTCAGGATCAGACATTCAAAGAATTCTCATCAGTTTACTTGACAGACGTGAGCTTGTGCTTTGAGGGGTAAGCAAGATAAATCGAAACACTGGGAATCTGCTGTCTTGAATATCATACTCACTATGTTCTTTGGTTAACCGTGTCGTGTAGAACATCAGACTCGTCCAGGCATCTAAAAGGAGATTCAGCAATGGACCACAGGCAAAGAATGAAACAAGCCATGGGAAAAACAAAAACAAGAACATTCACCTCTAGATAAGGCCTTCCTCTTATTGAAAGGAACTTTGTTTCTCTCCCCGGGAGGAACTGATACAGTAACAGCGTCATTCTTGTGGGCAAAATTCATTTTTCCATAAATAGGCTGGCTGAGATAAGATGTCAAAGTACAATTTGTATTGCAAAGACCTCCTAAATTATTGATGTGCTTTGTATCTATGAGTTCTTGTTTCTTCTAGTAACTTAATAAACCTTTCAAAAGTCCTTACATTATTTTATATGTTTCTCGTGCTTCTCAGTACTGCCTCATTATTTCCTCTTGATCTCCAAAACTAGCATGTTCAGCCTGTATCTTTGGTCTTAATCTATTCATTTCTTTGTCTAAACTTTTTTTTTCAGATTTCACCCTATGTTTTACTATGATTTAGATTTTCCAAAAAGAACAAAATTATGCAGAGTAAAAATTCAGGTGTCAGAAAGACTCAGAGGCTGTTTTCATTTTGTTCAAGTTTTGTTTCAAGGCACTGTGTCATAAAGTTGTTGCCATTGTTGTTTTCCAAATGTCCGAAGTGTGCTATGACTGACAACTACTTTTCTCTGGGTTTGATCAATTTTGTAGTAGATCATTTTAGTTCTGACCACATGAATAACAAATGCTTCAACATCTTCAGCTCCAATTTGAAGTTCTTGTTGCATTCTGTCAAAAGAAATTTCTTTATTTTCCACTGCCATTCCCATAAAAGTAAGCAGTCTCATTTTTGCCGTATTCTGTTCATGTAGTAAGCCAACTGAATCAATGAAATCTTTATTATTGTGATGAAATGACATATGATGCCAATTTAGCACTCACAAAAATGGTTAAAAGATCATGCATAAGCTCGCCTTCCAAAAACTTGACTGGTTTTAAAGTAAGAAGATGATCAGAAAGGAACGCATTTGGATCTTTCAATGATTGCACAATACACCTGTGGGCATCAGCCCGAGGCTGGGAAGCATTGTCCTCCAAGTAACTGCCTAACAATTCCACCAAAACTTTAGATGCGGCATCACTTCTTACAAGCCACAAGGGCCTCATCATGTAGTCTTAAAAGGGTGTGATTTTTTTTTTAGTGGTGAGGTTCCAGTCAGAAATCCATTTTCTAACTTGATCCAGCTCATTTGGAATATACTGGATGACCCCACAAGAGGCTGCCACTTTAGTGAGACTGTATATCTTACAGGAGTATTCTCATCCATCCCATGGAAAAGATTGCTTAGCAGCTATAGTCTCAGAGATGGACGTTCACCTTCCTGAAATCTGACCAGTTTCTCACACAGGCTTTGAATCAGAGCTTCCTGCTTATCTGGTTCCCGGATCAATAGGAGGGATAACGCTGCTGTTCATCACACTTTCAAGGACTTTATCATCTTCCTTCAGACATACATTACAGGCTTCAATAATTTGAGCTAAACCTACATGAAGTCCACCTTCACAGTTCTCTTCTGAAATTTCAGCTCCTTTAGATTTCAAATAAGCGAGAAGCTCAGCAACCTGATCTTCCTTGTTGATGTCGATGAATACAGGGACATTCATGGTGAAGGCTGGCGCACCGTGGACATTCCGCTTGCTAACAAGGACGACCGCTAAACTTTTTTTCTTCTATGTCCTCTGGGCAGAATTATCTTCTTTCTTGTGACATTTTCTCCTCTAGTTCTTTTTCTTTGCCATCTAGTTTTCACTTATTTTTATTTAAAGTATCCAGGGGACTTCCCTGGCGGTCCAGTGGTTGAGTTTGTTTTCCAGCGCAGGGGATGTGGGGTCAATCCCTGGCCAGGGAGCTAAAAATCTCACATACCTTGAGGCCAAAAAACCAAAATGTAAAACAGAAGCTGATATTGTAACAAATTCAATAAAGACTTTCAAAATAATTCACATTGAAAAAAAACTTTAAAAACATTTAAAGTATCCAAACATTCTTTTTGTTTTGCTTCACAATGCCGTTTCTGTTGTTTTTGGTTAGTCACTTCAGAATCAGCAAGGTTTAATTCATCTTTAAGTGGATCTGCTACTGATCAATTTTCAGTTTAATTACAACATACTTGTTTTCTGTTTCTTATTTCAGACTTTTAAGAGGTTCCATGCTTTCTTTTGTTGTTCCATACTTTTCTCAGCAATTTTCATTTTTTTTTTTTTTAATTTTTATTTTTCAGTGGGTTTTGTCATACATTGATATGAATCAGCCATAGAGTTACACGAATTCCCCATCCGGGTCTCCCATCCCACCTCCCTCTCCACCCGATTCCTCTGGATCTTCCCAGCCCAACAGGCCCGAGCACTTGACTCTTGCCTCCCACCTGGGCTGGTGGTCTGTTTCACCACAGATAATATACATGCTGTTCTTTCGAAACATCCCACCCTCCCCTTCTCCCACAGAGTTCAAAAGTCTGTTCTGTACTTCTGCGTCTCTTCTTCTGCCCTGCATATAGGGCCATCGTTACCATCTTTCTAAATTCCGTATATATCTGTTAGTATACTGTAATGTTCTTTATCTTTCTGGCTCACCTCACTCTGTATAATGGGCTCCAGTTTCATCCATCTCATTAGAACTGATTCAAATGAATTCTTTTTAACGGCTGAGTAATATTCCATGGTGTATATGTACCACAGCTTCCTTATCCATTCATCTGCTGATGGGCATCTAGGTTGCTTCCATGTCCTGGCTATTATAAACAGTGCTGCAATGAACATTGGGGTGCACGTGTCTCTTTCAGATCTGGATTCCTCAGTGTGTATGCCCAGAAGTGGTATTGCTGGGTCATATGGCAGTTCTATTTCCAGTTTTTAAAGAAATCTCCACACTGTTTTCCATAGTGACTGTACTAGTTTGCATTCCCACCAACAGTGTAAGAGGGTTCCCTTTTCTCCACACCCTCTCCAGCATTTGCTGCTTGTAGACTTTTGGATAGCAGCCATCCTGACTGGCGTGTAATGGTACCTCATTGTGGTTTTGATTTGCATTTCTCTGATAATGAGTGATGTTGAGCATCTTTTCATGTGTTTGTTAGCCATCTGTATGTCTTCTTTGGAGAAATGTCTGTTTAGTTCTTTGGCCCATTTTTTGATTGGGTCATTTATTTTTCTGGAATTGAGCTTCAGGAGTTGCTTGTATATTTTTGAGATTAATCCTTTGTCTGTTTCTTCATTTGCTATTATTTTCTCCCAATCTGAGGGCTGTCTTTTCACCTTACTTATAGTTTCCTTTGTTGTGCAAAAGCTTTTAAGTTTCATTAGGTCCCATTTGTTTAGTTTTGCTTTTATTTCCAATATTCTGGGAGGTGGGTCATAGAAGATCTTGCTGTGATTTATGTCAGAGAGTGTTTTGCCTATGTTCTCCTCTAGGAGTTTTATAGTTTCTGGTCTTACATTTAGATCTTTAATCCATTTTGAGTTTATTTTTGTGTATGGTGTTAGAAAGTGTTCTAGTTTCATTCTTTTACAAGTGGCTGACCAGTTTTCCCAGCACCACTTGTTAAAGAGATTGTCTTTTTTCCATTGTATATCCTTGCCTCCTTTGTCAAAGATAAGGTGTCCATAGGTTTGTGGATTTATCTCTGGGCTTTCTATTATGTTCCATTGATCTATATTTCTGTCTTTGTGCCAGTACCATACTGTCTTGATGACTGTGGCTTTGTAGTAGAGTCTGAAGTCAGGCAGGTTGATTCCTCCAGTTCCATTCTTCTTTCTCAAGATTACTTTGGCTATTCGAGGTTTTTTGTACTTCCATACAAATTGTGAAATTATTTGTTCTAGTTCTGTGAAAAATACCGTTGGTAGCTTGATAGGGATTGCATTGAATCTATAGATTGCTTTGGGTAGAATAGCCATTTTGACAATATTGATTCTTCCAATCCATGAACACGGTATGTTTCTCCATCTGTTTGTGTCCTCTTTGATTTCTTTCATCAGTGTTTTATAGTTTTCTGTGTATAGGTCTTTTGTTTCTTTAGGTAGATATACTCCTAAGTATTTTATTCTTTTTGTTGCAATGGTGAATGGTATTGTTTCCTTAATTTCTCTTTCTGTTTTTTCATTGTTAGTATATAGGAATGCAAGGGATTTCTGTGTGTTAATTTTATATCCTGCAACTTTACTATATTCATTGATTAGCTCTAGTAATTTTCTGGAAGAGTCTTTAGGGTTTTCTATGTAGAGGATCATGTCATCTGCAAACAGCGAGAGTTTCACTTCTTCTTTTCCTATCTGGATTCCTTTTACGTCTTTTTCTGCTCTGATTGCTGTGGCCAAAACTTCCAACACTATGTTGAATAGTAGTGGTGAGAGTGGGCATCCTTGTCTTGTTTCTGATTTCAGAGGAAATGCTTTCAATTTTTCACCATTGAGGGTGATGCTTGCTGTGGGTTTGTCATATATAGCTTTTATTATGTTGAGGTATGTTCCTTCTATTCCTGCTTTCTGGAGAGTTTTAATCATAAATGAGTGTTGAATTTTGTCAAAGGCTTTCTCTGCATCTATTGAGATAATCATATGGTTTTTATCTTCCAATTTGTTAATGTGGTGTATTACGTTGACCGATTTGCGGATATTAAAGAATCCTTGCATTCCTGGGATAAAGCCCACTTGGTCATGGTGTATGATTTTAACAATTTTCATTTTTCATTTTATTTTCTTGAACCTCATCTTCCAAGGTCTCAGTATCCTCAGACTAGGATTCTTTTATATTCTCAAGTTCCCACATTTTAGAAATAGTTTTTCTTAATTTCATCTTAACACTTTGTAACATAGCTGGTAACTTCTAAGAAAATTTTCATTGTGTTTAATATACTCTTCAAGAATAGACAAATGTTGCTGAAAATTTGTTATCGGGGCTTATGTATTTTTCAACCTTCTTCTCTAAGTCAGTTTGAAATAAATCCACATTTCTGCTTAGAAACTCAAGTCTTATTTCAGGTAAATAATAACATCCCACAAAGACTTGATCACCATCAGCAGTAAAAGCTACAATTCTTGGGTAGCTTTGGGACTGCATTACTGCACAAGCTACACAATTATTTTTGATTAGCAGCGCTGTCTCTATGTCTCTCATGTCAGTTAGGCTATTTGTAACAACTGCATTTCCTGTTTCTAAAGCTGTCAGAACTGTTGGAAACTGGATGATAAGCAGCTCTATCTAACACTATATATCTTATTCCAAAACTCAGAAACTATTATCTGTGGCTGTGAGGTCCCTAGTGAATAAAACCTTTTCATCCGTGCCTGAAGCATTCTTTCCTCAGCGTGATTATGGCAACAATAGGCTTGCAGAAGTCCTTTTAAGCAAGATTCAATAGCCAGAGCAAGCTCAGTGTCCCAGAGATGAATGAAAGAGCCTGAAGAGCCTACAGGCTTATAGGTAAAATGTTCACATCAATAAGCATCATCTCTCGCTTCAAGAAGGGTTGGAACATGAGGGCCAAATCCTTTTAGTCAACCGTTATTACTTTCTTTCAGTTGCCTCTGATTATATAGTTCAGTATATACTTCACATCTCATTCTTCTCCCTAAATTCTGGTATGTTTCCTTTGGCTTGCTGAAACTGTTCAATCTCTTGATTGACTGAACTTCTTTGAACCTATAAGGCCTTTATACTCTTTTCTGATATATTTAATTTTTATTCAAATATAGTTGATTTAAAATGCTGTATTAGGTTCTAAATTCACTTTTTTTTAGCTTCTTTTCCCATATAAGTCATTTTGGGGTTTGGGGAAGAATTCCCTGTGTCGTGCAGTAGGTCCTTATTAGTTATCTATTTTATACATAACAGTGTATATATATTGATCTTGATCTCCCACTTTATCCTTCCTCCATTTCTCCCCAATAACCATAAATATGTTTTCTACATCTGTGACTCTATCTCTGTTTTGTAAATGAGCTCACTTGTACCATTTTTTTTTAGATTCCTCATATAAGCAATGTCATATGATATTTGTCTTTCTCTGTCTGATCTACTTGACTCAGTATGACTAGGTTACATTCTTTTTTAACCAAGGTAATTTTTTTGCCTTTCAGCTCAAGTTGCAAAAATTGACTGTGCCTTTTTTTTCAGTTCTTCAATTCTTTTGAAAAGCTGCTCATCATCTTTCTTTAATGTTCTATACGGATTTGGATTTTTTTTAGGGAATGGTTGTATAAAACTTCAGTTTCATTATAGGCTCTTTTTGTAGCAGTAACATCTATCTGCTTGCAATACCATACATTCTGGTGTTCATGCATTTGTCTCTTCACTAATCTTCTCTGTTTTATCTTGAATATCCTTGTATTTTTTTTCTGCTTCATTAAGTTTGACCTGCTGTTCTTCATTTTCCTGTCAAGTCCATCAGCAGGATCTTCTCCAATTTTTATATTATCTCTCATAGCATTCCATTGCTTTCCTGTTTCATTGACCACTGCCCAAGCCATTTCATATTTCAAGTATCTTAAATTAGCCTTTAATGTACTTAAACCAGCAGTACTTTGAAAACATTCTTCTTTCTCTAAATACTGGTGGTTCAGTTCAATAAATTACTCTTCCTTGATCTATCTACTCCTTGCTCTTCCTTTTGTTTCCATAATGTATAAATGACCTTCCTTCATCTGCTCAAGTTGGGTTGCACTCATGGAGAATTTATATTTGTTTCCCTCAATTTAGACAGCTATAACTGGTTGCTCATCTCTTGTGTTAAAATGAAACGAGATTATCCACCTGTATGTTTAAATGATCAAGAACTACCATCAACTCTTCTTTCCTAGTAGAAGCCATGGTTCGTGTTTCACTTTTTAGTTTATAAGACTGACTTTCTGTCCATGCTGCTGGGATGTCGCACAGCTAGAGTCACCGAACACATTTGGCATCACCTCCACTGTTTCTTAATGTTATTGAGATAACTGCTGAGTTCCATTGTTGCCAACAATAAAGTTGGTATTAGAACCAAATTTAAAAGGTCTAAGTATCATACGACTCTTGAAGTTTCTTAGCTGAATACTCTCAATTATCCTAATTTCTGCTGCCAAGTAGAAGTGTCATTAGTGGGAGAAACTACATTCATCTTCCTCACTTTATGTAAATCCTTCAACTCTTGTCTCAATCTTTTAGCATTTTTAAGAGAGAAGAAATTTTCTTCCTCTCTCTAGGCCATCAAGTCTCAGACAAGTCAAAGTGTCCTCAGGAACCGATCGGAGGGACTGTCATGGTGCAACCAGATATGAAGGCCACCCTGAGGACGTCTGGCCTTGCCTGGCCACCTCTGGCCCATGAGGAACCACGTGCCTGCTCCATGGTGCTCTGCACCTGCCTCTGCTGTTTTTCTAATCTCGTGAGAGATTTTTGGATCATAAGTTTGTCCATTTTCCTTCTTTCCTAATATGTGCATTTTATATGCTGTAAATATCCCTCTCAACATGGCTTTTACTGCGTCTCACAACTTGTGACAGGTGGTATTTTCAGTGTTACTCTGTTTAAAATATTTTCTAGCATCCTTAATGATTTTTTTGTTTTTTTGCTTGAACAATGGACTATTTAGAGATGTGTTTCTTAATTTACAAATGTGTGGATTTTCTACTGATAATTTTATTTCTAGCTTAATTCCACTATGGTCAGAGAATATGCTCAGTATTATTTCACTTTGAAATTTGTTGAGACTTGCGTTGTGGTCCAGCATTTGGTCAGTTTTGCTTTAATTGTCCATGTATACTTGAAAAGTTCTACTTTCCACTGGAATTTGCCTATTCATTCCTGGTACTTTCTTGTGGCTTGTTTATCTTAGTGGTGATTTCCTTTAGTTTCTTTTCTGAAATATTAATCTGTGAAGTATAACATGTATTGGGGGAGAAAAAAATTTCAAAAAATAACCACAAAACAACCACATAGCCCATTCTCCAGGTCAAGAAATAGAATATTATCAGCACTTGAGAAGCCCACATGTGTGTGCCTTTCAGATCACAGTTCTATCTATCCCCCAGGATGTAACCATTATCCAATAACTTATAGTAATTTCCCTGCTTTTCTTTATAAATGTACTACCTTATTACCTCTGTGTGCATTTTTAAACAAAAGGACTTACTTTTGCCTCTTTTTAAACTTAAAGCATATAATCACATTGAATGTACTGTTTTGTATCCTCCTTTTTTTTTTTTTTAACTCAACATTAGGTATATAAGATTTGTTTATGTATCTCCAGCTTATTCCTTTTGCCTGCATTTTAGTTGACATTTATTACTGTATAATATTCAATTGTATCAAAATTTTATTTATCCATTCTGCTGTTGGTGGGTTTTTGGGTTATTTCCAGTTTGGGCCAATTAATAACAATACTCCTGTGAACATTCTTACACATATATTCATATGCACATCTGCATGTATTTCTCTAAGGTAGAGATCTTGAGTTTAAGTTCTTGGGCCAGGGGTACAAATATGTTCAACTTTATTGGATGCCACATGATATTTTGAGAAAGATGATACCAATTTACATCTCACCAGCATTGTTTGGATGTTCCTGTTGTCCCAGTTTTCTCTCCAACACTTAATTTTGTCAG
The DNA here is from genome assembly GCF_963930625.1 of Muntiacus reevesi. Classification (NCBI taxonomy): domain Eukaryota; kingdom Metazoa; phylum Chordata; class Mammalia; order Artiodactyla; family Cervidae; genus Muntiacus; species Muntiacus reevesi. The sequence goes on from NC_089251.1 coordinate 245,196,660, forward strand.
ACTTTTAATTTTTTCCCAATCTAATAGGTGTGTAGCCCACTGTAGTTTTAATGTGTACTTCCCTGATTACCAAGCAGAATGTTTTTTGATCATTTGGATATCACCTTTTGTATAGTACCTGTTAAATAAAGTCTTACCCATTTTTCTATTTGACTTTCTGCTATCAGTTTGTAATAGTAATGCTCACTAGGCTTTGCTGATTATACATACTGCAAATACCTTCTCATGACCTTTCTTTTTTTGTTCTAACAATACCTAACAATAACTTAAAGTACAGTTTTTTGACGAACAAAAGTTCTTAATCTTAATATGGTTAAATTTATCAATCTTTATTTTGTATTTGCAATTGTTTGCATCATCTTTTATAAATTCTTTACTGTTTGGGGGCTATGATATACTCTCCTCCATTCTTCTAAGAGCATTATAGTTCTGTCTTTCTTATTTAGGTTTTAATCTACCCGGAACTTATTTTTGGGTAGCCAAAGAAACCATCATTCTGAGATCACTTCAGGGTCTTGGCTGAGTTCATTCTTTTCAATCTTCTACTAGTCAAAGCCTCAGTATTCTGATAACAGTGTTACTACTGTAATCATTTACCTCAGAACAACTCTAGTTTTATTTTGATTTTTGAAATGAGAGGGTCTTCAGAGACCTCCCCAATCTCTTGAGACCAACAATGCCTGAGTTGGGTCCTATCCAAGGTCTAGCTGTTCCTTAGCAGAAGGGGGCCTCTGTGCACCTAATCAGTCATAACACCATTCAGAAGTCCTTAATAATATGTTTGCATATTGTTACACATCCATACATATAAAGCATTTTCATTCTTTTAAAAGGCTGCGTAAGGATCTATTATATGAAATTTATTTAACTGGTCCCCAAAGATAGGCCTTTAAATTCTATCCAATTATTTGTCATTACAATATTGCAGTGTCATTTCACACTGGAGTATATCTGTATTACAAACTTCTAGAGCTTGAACTACTAGATCATATGCCCTCCCCCAACTCCTAGCATAGAATTTGTATCCGTTTAAACTCCAGAACTGTAGGAGCATGCCTATGTTTTCACATTCTCACCAAATGCATTTATACTTATCTATCCAATAGTTGAAAATAACATCTCATAATTTCAATTTGTATCTTTTACTAAGGGTAAGACAATGCCTTTTATACATCTAAGAGAAATTCATATTTCCTTTTCCTGGAACTAGTATGATCTTGTGCTGTGCTAGGTTGCTCGGTTGTGTCTGATTCTTTGTGACCCCGTGGACTATACCCCACCAGGCTCCTCTGTCCATGGGGATTCTCCAGGCAAGCATACTGGAGTGGGTTGCCATGCCCTCCTTCAGGGAATCTTCCTAACCCAAGGATTGAACCCAGGTCTTCCACATTGCAGGTGGGTTCTTTACCATCTGAGCCACAAGAGAAGCCCTATTCTGATCTTGGTCTTTGCCTTGTTTTCCAGGTGGTTTTTAAGAATCCCAAAGCTTGCAAGCTCTTTATGCTTTACTGCCATGTTTCTATTCGAAAGACTGCTGTTTATAAATAATGAAATGTTCATAGAATATTTACTTTATGCAACTTAAAGGAAATACACTACAATTTTTTTGGACAAAGTATAGATACAGTGCTGCAATTTAGACATTTTACCAGACTCATTAAAAAGATTTTATGGAGTTTGGGGAAAAACTAGAACTTTGTAAGTACACATGGAATATTAAGCTAAACTGGTTTTCAACTGTCCCATGTGTTATTCTTTACATATGAAAGACTGTCTTGTTTTTCTTTCTCTATCAAGAACCAAACTTTATAAGGACTTATTGCTGCCAAAATTTTAATCTACTCAATTTGTGAATTGTTTGTTGTAAATTAATTTAAGTAAGCATGTAAGCCTGAAGTTCTTTTATATTAATAGATTAGATGTCATTGTACACAGCTAAAATGAGCAACAGATTACATTATCTTATATCCTCTGCACTTTAAACTAATAGCACTTTCCAATGACATTTTTCTAATAGAAAATTAGCCCAGCTTCTTTAGGATTCATAAACTTTAAAATAGCTGAAACTTAAGAATATAAACACTAATCATTAACGTGCATGTGTGCATATGCTCGGTTATATACAATTCTCTGCGACCCCATGTACTGTAGCCCGCCAGGCTCCTCTGTCCCTGGGATTTTCCAGGCAAGAATACTGGAATGGGTTACCATTTCCTACTCCATGGGATCTTCCCAAACCCAGGGATCAAACCCATGTCTCTTTGGTCTCCTGAATTTGCAGGCAGATTCTTTACCACTGTGCCACCTGGGAAGGCTAATCATTAACTTAGGACATTGTTAATTGAAACTGAACTCTGTTCTTGTTTTAAAATTATAGTAGTAAATTCCTCTGGAAGCAAACAAGGGAAAATGATTTTTCACATCATTCAGGTTTTCTAATTCAGGACACTAGCATATCAAATGCAGAATATTTTCAAAGTAAAACAATTCACACTCTCACATTACTTCAAAGACTTTTAATGTCTTTGGGGATTAGATCATTTACGTATATTTGACCAGCAGAATATGTTCTTATATTTTTTATGTTTGAGACATTGACTAAATTATGTTTAATTAAACTGGACAAGTATTTGACTATTATCCTATAGAATATATCCACACTAAACCTATAGCCTTAACACTATGTTAGAAAATCTGATAGTTAAAGTTATTGACTTTGGAATGTATGTACTCTTTAGAACTTGCCCTTGAAAACACTAACAGACATTTTAAATATTTGGGCCACAGGTGAACATCATTTTTAAAGATTAAGTTATTTTAGGATTGGAGGAATTACAAAGAATATCTGGCTTAAACCCCTACTTTATCCTAAATAAAAAGTGAGACACAGGAAAATTGTGCCTCGCCCCCATGGATAAAAGCAGCTGAAATGCACAAAACATTCTGATTAAATCTGCTTCCAAGACATCAATAGAATTATCATTCTGTTCTAAGTTTCACTTTTGATGTGTTAAAGATGCCAGTGATGGAAACCATTCAAAGAAAACATCCCCTCAGTCTTTGGAGCTGGATTTTAGTGATAAGGAGAATATTCTGAACAACTAAAATAGTCATTCTTACACTTATAGAGAAGCATTGCTTAAAAGGTTTCCTCCCCAATTTTAAGGTTGATGGCAAAAATCCTTGCCCCCACTCTAGAATCAATGTATAGTGTTCTAAGTTTTATCTTGGAAAACTATTTAAGGGCAAAGTATATGGAGTTATTCTTCTCAGGTTTTTATTTTTATAATTTATTTATTTTTTGGCTGTACTGGGTCCTCTTTGCTGCACAGGTTCTTTGTCTAGCTGTGGTGAGTAGGACTACTCTCTGGCTGCAGTGCCCGGGCTTCTCACTGGAGTGGCTTCTCCTGTTGCAGAGCACAAGTTCAAGGGCACACAGCTTCAGTCATTGCAGCACTTAGACTCAGTAGTTGCAGCTTCCGGGCTCTAAAGCACAACCTCAAAAGTTGTGGCGCATGGGCTTATTTGCTCCCCGCCGTGTAGTATCCTACCAAATCAGGGATTGAACTCACGTCTCCTGAATTGACAGATTCTTTTCCACTGAGCCACCAGGTAAACTCTCCTCTCAGTTTTAATGTCCATGTCAAACTAGAGAGCTAAAGCTGGACTTCCAGATCATTATACATTTCCATAAAACACTTTCCCATGAGTTTAGCCTGGGTGAATCATGCAAATTAAAAAAATCCTCAGTACCTAATTGGCCCCAAATAAAGACTATTCCCACAAAGATAGATATGGGGGAGATGTGAGTCAGTGCAAACATAAGAAACATGAAAAATAAATACTATAACTCATTTCATAGTTGTAGGTACAATTGAAATATCTTTGCCAAAAATTGTTGTTATAGTGGAGATCACCAGCCAAATCAAAGTCCTCAAACCAATGACTTTTATGATTCTGTACATAAGCAAGGAAAGCCTTTATAACGTCACTGAAGGGGAGGCAGATTACTAGAATCTTGTTTTAGCACTTTAGATTTACATAATCATCTTGACACAGCTCAAATAGAAATTTATTACCTAAGAGATGGATTTGGAGGAGTTTCTAGAAGCTAAGTTTGTCATAGCTTGGAACACAGTCAGGCCTGGAGTGGCCTAACCCACAGTGGTCTGGGATGTGCTGATTTTATAGTTACGGGTTCCTAGAGTTAATCTGCCTTCCTGGCTGGGGAAGACACTGAGGGAATGGACCTAACTTATGATGGCCATGGATGAATGTCCAGCCAGCAGACAGATCATGGTATCCAAAAGCTATGGCCACAAACAATAGAAAGACCAAGTCAGCAACAGGAAGATACAACCTAGCGTAACTTAAAATTCATGAATATAGTTGTACAGATCATGTGCTGCACAAACCTAGATGATGCCACTTATGTCAATGGTATGTCCCAGCAGGTGAATCAAGCACAGACGGTGGGAATGCAGGAATAATAGGTAAATGGTTGTCCAAATAAGTAAATGGAGGAAGTTGGAATAAGCAAAGTCTACCAATAGTTAAGAACTCAGAGACAGGACTCCAGCCTAAGAAGACAGACCATAAAGGAAATATTCATGTCTCTAACAGAAAAAAGAATCTTAAAGGTTTTGTCACCTTGGAGTGCTATCAAAGGGTGATTCAGCAAGTGAGACTGACCACCTCCTTTTGAATTTCATCTCCCCTAGATTCTTGCTACTGTCATGTGCACTGTGGCCCAGGGGTCCAGTCCTTTGCCATTAAAGTTCGGGTGCAAACGTGGACAAAAATACCTTGTTTTGAGTCTTCCTAGTAGAGTAGAAACAAGCTAGAACTTTTCCAAGAAAGATTTCACTAAATAAAACACATGAACAAAAAAGAAATATTTAAGGAATGTACTATCTCCTCCCAGATTTCTAGGAATTTAGCCAAAAAAAGTTATGAAAGAGTATCAATTAGGGTTTGATCAGAGAAGCAGAACTACTTATAAGTGATAGAGAGAGATCTGTGTAGAGATTAGACCTTCCACAGTTGTGGGAGTTGGTTGTGCAGTTTGTGTAAGACTGTGGCTCTTCATCCGGTGCCAGGCCTACAGCCAGCAGGGCAGCAGTTAGAAAAGGAAGACTCGCGTGAAGTGGGAGAGAGTGAGGACAAACTGGAACACGCAGGATGAGCTAACACTGAAAGAAGAGAAGTAGAACTTGCATTTGCCTCTCACAACTTCCAAACATCCTACTTCAGTGATGAGGAAGACTTCTAGAAGATCTACTGCATGTTTCCATGGGGCACACATGCACCTGGGTCGATACATGGAGAAGTTGAAAGAGGAGATCTGGTGGGAGCTGGATCGGTTAGGCCCGGGTACTGTCCCATTGTCACCCTGCTTATTTAACTTATATGCAGAGTACATCATGAGAAACGCTGGGCTGGAAGAAGCACAAGCTGGAATCAAGATTGCCGGGAGAAGTATCAATAACCTCAGATATGCAAATGACACCACCCTTATGGCAGAAAGTGAAGAGGAACTAAAAGCCTCTTGATGAAAGTGAAAGAGGAGAGTGAAAATGTTGGCTTAAAGCTCAACATTCAGAAAACTAAGATCATGGCATCTGGTCCCATCACCTCATGGGAAACAGATGGGGAGACAGTGGAAACAGTGTCAGACTTTATTTTGGGGGGCTCCAAAATCACTGCAGATCGTGATTGCAGCCATGAAATTAAAAGACACTTACTCCTTGGAAGGAAAGTTATGACCAACCTAGACAGCATATTAAAAAGCAGAGACATTACTTTATCAACAAAGGTCCATCTGGTCAAGGCTATGGTTTTTCCAGTGGTCATGTATGGATGTGAGAGTTGGACTGTGAAGAAAGCTGAGCACCAAAAAATTGATGCTTTTGAATTATGGTGTTGGAGAAGACTCTTGAGAGTCCCTTGGACTGCAAGGAGATCCAACCAGTCCAGCCTAAAGGAGATCAGTCCTGGGTGTTCATTGGAAGGACTGATGCTGAAGCTGAAACTCCAGTACTTTGGCCAACTCATGTGAAGAGTTGACTCATTGGAAAAGACCCTGATGCTGGGAGGGATTGGGGGCAGGAGGAGAAGGGGGCGACAGAGGATGAGTTGGCTGGATGGCATCACCAACTCGATGGGCATGAGTTTGAGTAAACTCTGGGAGTTGGTGATGGACAGGGAGGCCTGGTGTGCTGCAATTCATGGGGTCGCAAAGAGTCGGACACGACTGAACCACTGAACTGAACTGAACTGAAAAGTAGAAGAAGGAGGCAGAAGAAGAGGGTCAGAGAAAGAAATGTGGTGGTGGAAGAAAAGCACATAGAGACATGTGACTTTGCTTGCTTTGAAGATGGAGGAGGGCACCATAACCAAGGAATCTGAGGAGTGGGTCGAAGCTAGAAACGGCAGGAAGGATGTAGGGAAAGAACAAAGTAGCCAAGATGGCTCTCTCGCCCCCATGGCCTCTTGCTCTTGCCCCATGTTTTGTAGATATACGGTTATGTATCAGCTGAAATCATTTATAGCACTGTGCATGTGCAATCACCTGAATCATCCGAAAAGCTCTTGTAGTCGAGTCAGTCGCCTTGAGTGGTGTGGAGTTACAGCTGTGTCCACTGGGTCACCCACTAGAGAATATAGCATGTCTCCTGCTGCTGCCTTGCTGCTGTGCCAGCCAGGAAAGAATAAACATGTTGGCAGTTCCTGTGGCTCCTAGCATCTTCTTACAGTTTTTTAGCTTGTACCTTGCCTACCCCAGGTTCAGCAAACAACATGACAGAGGGAATTCTCCCCTAAAATCTCCAGAAAGAAATGTGACCCTTTAATTTTAGGCCAGCAAGACCAATATCAGCCTTCTATCGCACAGAATAGCAATGTAATAAATTTGTGTTGCTTAAGCTGCTAAGAGTGTGGTGATTCTTTGCAGCAGCTGTGGAAAATGAATACCAGCTCCATAAAATAGTAGATGTGAAAAATACAAAGTGTGGTGCCAGAGACATCAAAGTAGGCGACGCAGGTCATGTTATGTAGCTCAAAAACCCACAAGGAAGCTGTGCAAAGATTGTGAAAGTGAAGTCAGACCATTTTATGAGGAAGCTTTCTTTGCACAGAGCTGGGCAAAACTTGCTCTCTCCTTTTCCAGGGAGAGGCAGAAGGAAACTGTCCCTTCACGTCAAGGCTAGTTAAAAGGGCTTAGAGAGCTTGATGTGTATCTTCTTGAGTTTAGGGCCACAAAGGACTGAGTCTAACTGTGGCTCAGGAAACTTAAAGGGCAAGAGAGATGAGTCGGTGACCAGCTTTGGTTTCAGAGGATGAAGAACTGCTGTTGCAATGGAATCAGTCTGTCTTCCCAGACTTTTTCCTCCAAAATAAACAAATATTATCTGCACAATTTAAAAATTAAAACTGTGAGAAGAAAGCAGGAAAAAAATGTCACTTGGGTTTATATGATAATTATCCTACCTGTCTTACCACTTGGGTTCACAAGCCTTGCCCCAATCCCATTATGTAGCTTACTAGGGGCATGAGCCAGATTCCTCACTCTCTAGCCTCTGCTCTGTGACCACATGGAGGGCGCTGTTTTGTGTCCTGCCAGAGGGCAGATGGACACCAATGCAGTCTCTTTAAATATGACATTGCCTGCTTAGGACAGCCTTGCAGCTCTAACTCAGGGCTTCAATCCTGAGGTATTTGGCAGGAACATGGAGATTAACATATTTCACTCTTTAGGAGAAACCTGGATTCCCCTAATCTCCATTAACTAGAAACGTAAGCTTTAAGAGAGCACTGGTCTTTTTTTTTTTTTCCTTTTCTTTTTGGTTCACCGATGTGGTCCTAAGGTCTTGGTACATAATATGCTCTTAGAACATTGAACAAATTTTTTTGTCCTGTATAGCAAATGTCTTTGTCTTTTATAGGCAACACAGAAATCTCTTTTTAAATTCTAGACAAGGACATCTGTGATTCCTCTCTCAACCTTCCTCTTTATCTCCTCCCTTAGGAGAAGTTGCTGACTGGTTAGACAGATACCCAGACAATGACTAGGCTGAGTTTTCTAGGAATAGAGTTTTCAGATGCTAAAATCTCAGTAAAATATCAGTTCTTGAGGAAATGATCCTTCCTCAAGTATCTTCCTTTTACATTTTCACCCTGTGGCTCCATCCCCCTGCTGCTATAAGCAGGCACTGGATCTACCTTTCCTCAGATCTGAAGTGATTTCAGGTCCAGGATTCAAGTTTAGTACTTGGAAAGGACTGTGAGTTCAATAAGGGCAGAGATCTTGTCAGTTTTTGCCTAATTATATTCTCAGCACCTAACATAGTGTCTGGCATCTCTACTATAGATAGAGAGGAAGAGAAATAGCTAGAGATAGGTAGATACAGATAGAGACATACAGAGAGAGAATCTCTAAATATTTCTATAGAAAGGTTGTTTTGATTGAATGAATGTGGAAACATAGGACTCAAAGCATACTTTGGCTAATTTAGGAAAAAAGAACCTTTCACATCATCTAGCTCAGCATACCAGATTTCTGCTTTGATTGTCAGATTATAATCAGCCTATTGCAAAATGCCACTGTTCCTTCTGTATGTTGGTCATTGTCCCATGCATATATTTTCATCAAGAACCTTAACATTTCTCTGGTGATTCTCTGGTGATAAACTAGCAACCCCAAATCTCACCCTGTTTTCCAACATAAGTTGATTTTTTTAAGCCATAGTATTTATGAAATTAATTAACCATGAAATTAAGTTATGAAATTATAAGATGCTTACCCCTTGGAAGAAAAGTTATGACCAACCTAGAGAGCATATTAAAAAGCAGAGACATTACTTTATCAACAAAGGTCTGTCTAGTCAAGGCTATGGTTTTTCCAGTGGTCACGTATGGATGTGAGAGTTGGACTATAAAGAAAGCTGAGTGCCGAAGAATTGATAATTTTGAACTGTGGTGTTGGAGAATACTCTTCAGAGTCCCTTGGACTGCAAGGAGATGCAACCAGTTCACCTTAAAGGAGATCAGTCCTGGGTGTTCATTGGAAGGACTGATGTTGAAGCTGAAACACCAGTTGGCCACCTGATGTGAAGAGCTGACTCATTGGAAAAGACCCTGATGCTGGGAGGGATTGAGGGCAGGAGGAGAAGGTGACGACAGAGGATGGGATGGTTGGATGGCATCACCGACTCAATGGACATGAGTTTGAGTAAACTCCGGGAGCTGGTGATGGACAGGGAGGCCTGGTGTGCTGCTGTCCATGGGGTCGCAAAGAGCCGGACGTGAATGAGAAACTGAACTAAACTGATAGTATTTATATAAGAATTATACAGAGGCTTCTTAGAGGAAGCCTATCAGGATAACTGCTAGCCTTCCAAAAATCTCATTGATTTGAGATACAGATCCTCGGAGAAACACAGACCCCTAGCACTAGAGGAGCATCTGGGAGGGCCACAGCTGACCAGACTGTGGTCATTAGGTTGTGATTATCAGGTGTTAAACTCCTCAAAGTGGTGCTTTTCTCCTAAGGTAGCGCTTCTCAAACTTAAATTGCTTGCTAATCACCTGAGAAGCTTATTAAAATGCAGATTATGATTCAGGAAGATTGCATTGGAGCCTGAAGTTCTACATTTCTCACAAGTTGATCCAAGGACCACATTTTGAGTCGCAAGGACCTAGGATACTGGTCATCTCTTCATTCCACGTGCAGGAGGTGCTTTTGCCTCATGATAGTGGAGAAAGATGAGGTTTATACCTAATATAAGTTGAAGAGTCTTCCTTATAGTATTTATAGCCACTACTGGCCTTCTCAATCTACTTTTGAGTAACAGCTCAGTTTTGTTGCCTGGAGCCCGTTTCAAGCAGAGGTTGTATGCGTGCCTGCGTGCTCAGTCGCTCAGTCGTGTCTTACTCTTTACGGCCCCACAGGCTATAGCCCACCAGGTACCTCTGTCTGTGGAATTTTCCAGGCAAGAATACTGGAGTGGGTTGCCATGTCCTCCTCCAGGGGATCTTCCTGACCCAGGCATTGAACCTGCGTCTTTTGCGTCTCCTGCACTGGCAGCTGGATTCTTCACCACCAGCGCCACCTGGGAAGCCCCTTTAAATTACCTAGCTCCCAAATTCTAGGGGTTCCCAGGCAGTTTATCTCTCACCAAATGCTTTAGCAGCAGCCCTCTGGGGTACTGCAGTCTTCCACTGAGGTGATACCAGTGCCTGGAGTCTGGACTGTGCCAAATCTACCCTCAGAGCTGAGTTGTTCAGGTGGCTGCTAAGTGTCCTGGGAAGACAGGTCTTATTCACTTTGTATCCCCACACTCCATGCTCTCCACAGAGCTCAGACAGAAGGCTTCTGGGGCCTGGAAACTAATCTACACAGAGAGATTTTGCTACCCAGGATCCCTCCTGACAGCTAAGGCTTTCTCCTCTACCACCAGGCTCCACAGCCGTGTGCACAAAAAGATTTTTAAGCAAAATAATCACCAGATGGTGAAGAAGTCACTTTTTCTAGATTTATATTTCCCCTCTATGAATCTGAAAATATGTAGGATGCAGTTAACTGACCAAAATATGACCAAAAAATCAAACTCAGAAATGTCAGCTCAATATATATTATGCAACCACCCAGGAGCAGAGTGATTTATATATATATATATATATATATATATATATATATATATATATATAAATTGCTTCTTCTGAAGATACCTGGTTTTGAAATCTTTTTTTTTTTTTTAATTTTATTTTATTAGTTGGAGGCCAATTACTTCACAACATTTCAGTGGGTTTTGTCATACATTGACATGAATCAGCCATAGAGTTACACATATTCCCCATCCCGATCCCCCCTCCCACCCCCAACTCCACCCGACTCCTCTGGGTCCTCCCAGTGCACCAGGCCCGAGCACTCGTCTCATGCATCTCACCTGGGCTAGTGATCTGTTTCACCATAGATAATATACATGCTGTTCTTTTGAAACATCCCACCCTCACCTTCTCCCACAGAGTTCAAAAGTCTGTTCTGTACTTCTGTGTCTCTTTTTCTGTTTTGCATATAGGGTTATCATTACCATCTTTCTAAATTCCATATATATGTGTTAGTATGCTGTAATGTTCTTTATCTTTCTGGCTTACTTCACTCTGTATAATGGGCTCCAGTTTCATCCATCTCATTAGAACTGATTCAAATGCATTCTTTTTAACAGCTGAGTAATATTCCATGGTGTATATGTACCACAGCTTCCTTATCCATTCATCTGCTGATGGGCATCTAGGCTGCTTCCATATCCTGGCTATTATAAACAGTGCTGCGATGAACATTGGGGTGCACGTGTCTCTTTCAGATCTGGTTTCCTCGGTGTGTATGCCCAGAAGTGGTATTGCTGGGTCATATGGCAGTTCTATTTCCAGTTTTTTAAGAAATCTCCACACTGTTTTCCATAGTGGCTGTACTAGTTTGCATTCCCACCAACAGTGTAAGAGGGTTCCCTTTTCTCCACACCCTCTCCAGCATTTGCTGCTTGTAGACTTTTGGATAGCAGCCATCCTGACTGGCGTGTAATGGTACCTCATTGTGGTTTTGATTTGCATTTCTCTAATAATGAGTGATGTTGAGCATCTTTTCATGTGTTTGTTAGCCATCTGTATGTCTTCTTTGGAGAAATGTCTATTTAGTTCTTTGGCCCATTTTTTGATTGGGTAATTTATTTTTCTGGAATTGAGCTTCAGGAGTTGCTTGTATATTTTTGAGATTAATCCTTTGTCTGTTTCTTCATTTGCTATTATTTTCTCCCAATCTGAGGGCTGTCTTTTCATGGTTTTGAAATCTTAATCTACTTAATTATCCCAAGTTTCCATCATAAACATAATATAAACCCAAACCTGTGAGAAGCTGGAATGTTATTTCTTTGTTTCTGAGTTTGGAGTGAGCACCACGCATATTAAGCAAGGAATCTGATCTGAGATTAAAGGATTCTTTTCTCTCAGCACTATTTTTATCATGCTTCTCATTCCTCTTTTCTTTTCAATATTATTTCATCATTCTTATAATCTTTTTTTGTTTGTCAAATTGATTTTTTTGACCAAAAAAAATCTGACAATTCATCTCAGTTTTTTCCTTGATTATTTTACTATAGGCCTGAGAACTGTATAACTTTAGAGTGGCAACAAACATGATTATATTTGCAAAAGATTCCTGAGTTAATATTAATGGCTTTTTATGATTTGCAACTGCCTAGGCTGGACTGAGTCATCATGCAGAAGAGGGGCTCATGTGGCCACCAAATCCTAGTATGAAGCAGCAGTGCGTGCAAAGGCAAGATCAGAAAGTAAGGGAGAAAACGGCATTTGTGGGGTGCCAAATAATTTAGGATGATGGCAGCAGAGATTCCTGGAGGAGAGTGGAGAGAGGTGAGAGTGGGGGGATTGACAAGCAGGGGCTGGGTCAGAAGGACCTTGCATGTCATGCCAAACTGCCAAAACTGGAGCCGCTGGAAGACTTTTAATCAGGGGAACGTGCTGAGACAGGCATTTTTGGATTATCTTTAGACAAAATGTGAGAAATGCACTGCGTGGAAGAGACAGAAACAAGAAAACCAATTGGATGGTTGTTTGCTGATCTAGGCTTAATATGAATGTGACTGAAACTAGAATAACAGTGAAACGGAGAGAAATGAATGGATTTCTAAGGGGGTAGAATAGACCCATTAATTGGATGTAGGATCTAACAAGGGGAGAGAACCTCAAAAGACAGGTAAGTAATCCTCACCCCAGTGATTTCTGAAGCATATGGAAAATAGATCTTTATAGTATGCAAATTTGAGGTGTTGTGGCAAAGTGTAATTTTAGGTAGCATGGGGAATAGTAATCATTTTTTGTTGTTCACTGAGTTGTGTCAGACTCTTTGCAACCCCATGGACTGAGGCACACCAGGCTTCCCTGTCCTTAACCATATCCTGGAATTTGCTCTAACTCATGTCCATTGAGTCGGTGATATCATTCAACCATCTCGTCCTCTGTCGCCCCCTTCTCTTCCTGCCCTCAATCTTTCCCAGCATCGGGGTCTTTACCAATGAGTCATGTCTTCACATCAGGTGGCCAAAGTATTGGAGCTTCAGTTTCAGCATCAGTCCTTTCAATGAATATTCAGGGTTGATTTCCTTTAGGATTGACCGGTTGGATCTCCTTGCAGTCCAAGGGACTCTCAAGAGACATACATGATTCTCAAAATCGTATGTGTGCTAAAAAGTTACAACATATAAGGAAATGGAGGACAGAAATGTGCTTAGCAGGAAATTATCTTTCCTGTTTTCTTCAATCCAAGATTGCAATCAGAAGAAAGGAGCTTGAGAATCTCAAGGACAAGATAGAGGAATGGAGTTTCCCTGCTCAAACCAGGAGGTACTCAGAAAGAGCTGAGAATGCTGCTGATGACTTAAAGTATCCCAGATAATCCCCTAGGTCTCACCACACTAAAACATTGTCAGATGTTGCAGAATCTCAGTTTTCTTATGCTCAGTGAAGAACTAACATTCTTTTTCTCCCCCATTCATGTATGCGTGTATTCTGTACATGTATATTTAAATTGAAGTTTAGTTGATTTACAATATCATTAGTTTCAAGTGTTCAATGCCATATTAATTTCAGGTGTACAACATAGTGATTCAATATTTTTACAGACTTAAGTCAAGGCAAAGTGTTAGTCAGTTGCATCCAACTCTTTGCGACCCCATGGACTGTAGTTTGCCAGGTTCCTCTCTCCATGGGATTTCCTAGGCAAGAATACTGGCCTGGGTTGCCATTTCTTTCTCCAGGGCATCTTTCCAACTCAGGGATAGAACCCAAGTCTCCTGCATCTCCTACACTGCAGGTGGATTCTTTACTGCTGAGCCACATGGGAAGCCTCATAGGCAAATGCATGATCATCATTAGTTCTGATCAAGTTAGTATAATCTTTTATGAAGTATGTTAGCAATTTGGTTTTTTTAATTAACTTAGCAGTTTAACGGTTAGAAATTTGCCCTAAAGAAACAATCAGAAATGTATAAAATTATTTATGTATAAAGACATTCATTCATTTTCTAGTAGTGAAAAACTATAAGCAACATAAATGTTAATATCAACAAATGGAGAATTTGTTAAATAAATTATGGCAGTTTAGCACAGTGTCTCTGAGTGAGGGCTGTAGCATCAGATTACTTGAGTTTGAAACCCAAACCTCTCCTTCCATGCCATGGATACTTGTGCAGGTAGCTTACATTCTGTGTTGCTGTTTTCCCATCTATAAAATAGGGCTGTTGTAAAAATTATAAGTATCTGGAAAGGTCACAGAACTGTGTCTGGCCCATACTAAGTGATCATAGAATTAATAATTTCATGGTTAGTATGATCATCAGCCATCACTATTTAGCATGGAAGAGACCTGTACTCACTCCATATTGAGGTTCAGTTCAGTTCAGTTGCTCAGTCATGTCCGACTCTTTGTGACTCCATGAACTGCAGCATGCCAGGCCTCCCTGTCCATCACCAACTCCTGGAGTCCACCCAAACCCATGTCCATTGAGTCGGTGATGACATCCAACCATCCCATCCTCTGTCGTCACCTTCTCCTCCTGCCCTTAATCCCTCCCAGCATCAGGGTCTTTTTCAATGAGTCAGTTCTTCACATTAGGTGGCCAACTGGAGTTTCAGCTTCAACATCAGTCCTTCCAATGAACACCCAGGACTGATCTCCTTTAGGATGGACTGGTTGCATCTCCTTGCAGTCCAAGGGACTCTCAAGAGTCTTCTCCAACACCACAGTTCAAAAGCATCAATTCTTTGGCGCTCAGCTTTATTTATAGTCCAACTCTCACATCCATACATGACCACTGGAAAAACCATAGCCTTGACTAGACAGACCTTTGTTGACAAAATAATGTCTCTGCTTTTTAATATGCTCTCTAGGTTAGTCATAACTTTCCTTCAAAGGAGTAAGAGACTTTTAATTTCATGACTGCAATCACCATCTGCAGTGATTTTGGAGCCCAGAAAAATAAAGTCAGCCACTGTTTCCACTCTTTCCTCATCTATTTGCCATGAAGTGATGGGACCAGATGCCATGATCTTAGTTTTCTGAATGTTGAGCTTTAAGCCAACTTTTTCACTCTCCTCTTTCAATTTTATCAAGAGGCTCTTTACTTCTTCAATTTCTGCCATAAAGGTGCTGTCAACTGCATATCTGAGGTTATTGATATTTCTCCTAGCAATCTTGATTCCAGCTTGTGCTTCCTCCAGCCCAGCGTTTCTCATGATGTACTCTGCATATAAGTTAAACAAGCAGGATGACAATATATAGCCTTGACGTACTCCTTTTCCTATTTGGAACCAGTCTGTTGCTCCATGTCCAGTTCTAACTGTTGCATCCTGATCCGCATACAGATTTCTCATGAGGCAGCTCAGGTAGTCTGGTATTCCCACCTCTTTCAGAATTTTCCACAGTCTGTTGTGATCCACACAGTCAAAGGCTTTGGCATAGTCAATAAAGCAGAAATAGACGTTTTTCTGGAATTCTCTTGCTTTTTCGATGATCCAGCGGATGTTGGCAATTTGATCTCTGGTTCCTCTGCCTTTTCTAAAATCAGCTTGAACATCTGGAAGTTCACGGTTCATGTATTGCTGAAGCCTGGCTTGGAGAATTTTGAGCATTACTTTACTAGCGTGTGAAACAAGTGCAATTGTGCAGTAGTTTGAGCATTCTTTGGGATTGCCTTTCTTTGGGCCTGGAATGAAAACTGACCTTTTCCAGTCCTGTGACCGCTGCTGAGTTTTCCAAATTTGCTGACATATTGAGTGTAGCACTTTCACAGCATCATCTTTCAGGATTTGAAATAGCTCAACTGGAATTCCATCACCTCCACTAGCTTTGTTCATAGTGATGCTTCCTAAGGCCCACCTGACTTCACATTCCAGGATGTCCGGCTCTAGGTGTGTGTGATCACACCATCATGATTATCTCGGTCATGAAGATCTTTTTGTACAGTTCTTCTGTATATCCTTACCACCTCTTCTTAATATCTTCTGCTTCCATTAGGTCCATACCATTTCTGTCCTTTATTGAGCCCATCTTTGCATGAAATATTCCCTTGGTATCTCTAATTTTCTTGAAGAGATCTCTAGTCTTTCCCATTCTGTTGTTTTCCTCTATCTCTTTACATTGATCTCTGAGGAAGGCCTTCTTATCTCTCCTTGCCATTCTTTGGAACTCTGCATTCAAATGGGACTATCTTTCCTTTTCTCCTTTGCCTTTCGCCTCCCTTCTTTTCACAGCTATTTGTAAGGCCTCCTCAGCCAGCCATTTTGCTTCTTTGCATTTATTTTTCTTGGGGATGGTCTTGCTCCCTGACTCCTATACAGTGTCATAAACCTCCATCCATAGTTCATAGGCACTCTGTCTATCAGATCTAGTCCCTTAATCTATTTCTCACTTCCACTGTATAGTCATAAGGGATTTGATTTGGGTCATACCTGAATGGTCTAGTGATTTTCCCCACTTTCTTCAATTTCAGTCTGAATTTGGCAATAAGGAGTTCATGACCTGAGCTACAGTCAGCTCCTGGTCTTGCTTTTGCTGACTGTATAGAGCTTCTCCATCTTTGACTGCAAAGAATATAATCAATCTGATTTTGGTGTTGACCATCTGATGATGTCCATGTGTAGAGTCTTCTCTTGTGTTGTTGGAAGAGGGTGTTTGCTATGACCAGTGTGTTCTCTTGGCAGAACTCTATTAACCTTTGCCCTGCTTCCTTCTGTACTCCAAGGCCAAATTTGCCTGTTACTCCAGGTGTTCCTTGACTTCCTACTTTTGCATTCCAGATCCCTATAATGAAAAGGACATCTTTTTAGGGTGTTAGTTCTAGAAGGTCTTGTAGGTCTTCATAGAACCATTCAACTTCAGCTTCTTCAGCATTACTGTCGGGGCATAGACTTGGATTACCATGATATTGAATGGTTTGCCTTGGAAATGAACAGAGATCATTCTGTCATTTTTTACAAAAACGTTTTTCTGTTCTCCAGGGGATCTTCCCAACCCAGGGATCGAACCCAGGTCTCCTACATTGCAGGCAGATTCTTTACCAGCTGAGCCACAAGGGAAGACCCCATATTGAAAGGGAGTTAAAAAAAAAAAAGGTCAAGTCTTCATCTGGCACTTAACAGTGGTAGGCAGGTCTGAGTACTAGGCGTTCTTGTTCAAAATGTAGCTGCTAGGAAGGAGGACAGCCAAAGTAGGGGAGAAAGGTATAGAGAGGCAACAGGGTACTCCTGGGCTTCCCAAGTGGCTCAGTGGTAAAGAACCCACCTGCCAATGCAGGAGACGTAGGTTTGACTCCTGGGTTTGGAAGATCCCCTGGAGAAGGAAATGGTAAGCCACCCCAGTATTCTTGCCTGGAAAATCCCATGGACAGAGGAGCCTAGTGGGTCGCAGAAGAGTCAGACATGACTTATCGACTAAACAACAACAACAGGATACTCATAACAAACAGGGCCTGCCTGACGCTTTTGCCTGACTTGGCTATGCTTATAGAACATATTTACCAGGCCATCAATATGTAAATTAATCAAGAGACAGACTTTTATTCTTGAGGACAACTTGGCATTTAACAATAGCTGTAGATTAAGAAGATATAAAGTTTTTCTAGGTTTGTTTTCCAAGAGATACATCAAGTTTTCCAAGCGTTGTTTTTTGTATTCCTATCATGGAAAGATGGTGACAGCACTTTGTATGATGTAAGGTTGATTTAATTGTTAGCCTTCCCCTGACTTTCTGAATCCAACTATTCAAAATACAGATTTAAGGGTAGGCATAAGCCTTAGACGTCATTTACCTTAGCGATTCTGACCTCTGTGCGCCATGGACTCCTTTAAAACGCCTGATAAGGTCTGTGGACCTCTCCTCCAAATATTGTTTTAAAATGCATAAATATTTTTAAACATGGGATTGCAAAGGAAACCAGTCACATTGAAGTGGGGTTATCAAAATTAAAAAGGAAACTATTTGTGATACAACACCATAGGTGCTTCATTAATAATGCATTATAAGATCTAGCCACGGGTTTACTAACTGTTGTTATTAAACAGTTAGCTCATTTTGTGATGAGCACAAATGATGAGCTGAGAAACCTGCAACAGCACTCCATGGGATGGGAGACTAACAGTGGTTTCTATTGATGACAAAATCACAGTCACTGTGAATGCTAGTGGAGCTTGCTGTCTGCATTCATAATGAAATAAATTGCTGAATTTCACTTAGAAACAAATGAAAATAAAGGTACAATTTTTCTCCCATTCAGGTTTTAGCCATAGACATTAGGTTAAGAATCCTGATCTAGTCTGAAACCATCCTGTCACAGATGAGCAAACTCTCTCCCAGCTTTTGACCCATGTAAATTGTCTGATTACACAGCAGATTGAAGTCCTGGAACAGTGTATGCTTCCTCATTCCAAAATGCTTCATGTTGTTTGGAATTTAAAGGATCGAGACTTGGAGCAATATATAAATGACTAAAGCCATACTAAACTATTCTGGAACAAAAGTAAAATTTGGATTTACACCATTTGGTTTGTCTCTCTAAAATAGAGCTTTACCTGCTTCGAGAAATTGTAATCAAGGCTTTCCATGATTCAGTGAGGTCTAAGCTATTTGTAGATAACATTTATTTAGTCAAATATTTGGCCAATTAAAAAAAATCTGTCTGGTCTACTTTCAGAGTTTTGTTTTGGACAAGTATGATCCCTTCGTACTTTAATAAAATCTTGACATCTGTGAGCCAAAATTCTGAAAATATATTTCTGAGACACTCCATCTGTGAACACCCTTTAAAAAATGCATCAGTGAGAGAGAGGACTATAATTAGAGCACTTATTCCTGTTATTACAAAGTCAAACAACGAAGCGTCCCATAAATTTTCCCAAAAGTAAACAATGTTTTTAGCTCCTCGTTAATAATAATATAACCTGGTTCTTCACATACTATAAAGTCCCATCCAAATAGTCCAAAGTGCTTATAAAATTTGATTTATGTGGAAGAAAGCTTGGTCATAAGTGTTCCAGAGCATTCTTTCCTTTGCTAATTCTCTGACTTGATTTTAAGCTCTCTGCTCTAACCTTGTCAGTCTGTCCAGCAGTGTGTTTTTAAACACCTTTTCTCTGTATTAACTATATTTTCTTCTTTTCCATATTCTTTTTTTCTTCCAGTTTTATTGAGATATAATTGATACATAGCACTGCATAAGTTCAAGGTGTACAGCATAAGGATTTGACTTCCATACATCATGAAATGATTATGTCCATCATCGCGTATAGATCTAAAATTAAATAAACAGAAATTTTTTTTTCTTGTGATGAGAACTCAGGATTTGCTCTCTTAAAACTTTCATATATGATATACAGCAGTGTTAATTATATTTATCATGTTGTACCTTACAGCCCTAGTACTTTCATCTTGTAACTGGAAGTTTATAGTCTTTTTTGTTGAAGTATAGTTCATTTATGATGCTGTGTTAATTTCCACTGTACAGCCAAGTAACTCAGTTTCACACCTATATACATTCTTTTTCTCTATTATGGTTTATCCAACGATATTAAATTTAGTTCCCTGTGCTGTACATTAAGACTCTGTTGTTTATCCATTCTATAGGTAATAGTTTGCATCTATTTACCCTAAACTTCCAGTCCATTCCTCTGTTCTCCCCCTCCCCCTTGGCAACCACAAGTTTGTTCTCTAAGTCTATGAGTCTGTTTCATTTGTGTCATATTTTAGCTTCCACATATAAGTGATAATATAGTATTTGTCTCTCTCTTTCTGACTTACTTCATTTAGTATGATAATTTCTAGATGCATCCATGTTGCTGCAAATGGCATTATTTCATTTTTTTTTCTTTTTTTTTTTTTTCATTATTTCATTTTTTTATGGCTGAGTAGGCTGAGTAGTATTCATTGTATCTATAGACACCACATCTTCTTTATCCATTCATCCGTTGATGAACATTTAGGTTGTTTCTAAGTCTTGGCTTTTGTGAACAGTGCTACTATGAACATAGGGGTGCATGTATCTTTGGGAATTATAGTTTTGTCTTACTGTTTTTAGTTTTCTCAGGAACTGCCACACTGTTTTCCATAGTGGCTGCACCAACTTACATTTCTACCAACAGTGTTGGAGGGTTCCCTTTTTGCCACGTTCTCTCCAGCATTTGCTTCTTGTTGACTTTTTAAGGATGGCCATTCTGATCAGTGTGAGATAGTACCTCACTGTGGTTTTGATTTGCATTTCTCTAATAATTAGCCATGTTGAGCATCTTTTCTTCTCTGTATTCTTAATGCACTGGCATATGTGTCCTTGCAGACTGGAAACCACCCCTCCCAAGGTTAACTAATTCCTGGAGATAATTTGCCCGCCAGCATGCCCTTTTGTGCAGACTGATTACTTTGAAGTCCATCCCCCAGCCCCCAGCTCCTTTTATCAAATTCAAAAATTAAGTGAAGGGTCAGGCAAATTTGGGGCTTCCTAGGTAAAATCCCATGGACGGAGGAGCCTGGTAGGCTGCAGTCCATGGGGTCATGAAGAGTCGGACATGACTGAGCAACTTCACTTTCACTTTTCACTTTTACGCATTGGAGAAGGAAATGGCAACCCACTCCAGTGTTCTTGCCTGGAGAATCCCAGGGATGGGGTTGCACAGAGTCGGACACGACTGAAGTGACTTAGCAGTAGCAGTAGCAGGTAGATTTTTTACTAGTGGTATAGAATTTGCCTGCCAATACAGGAAAGTAAGAGATGCAGGTTCGATCCCTGAGTCAGGAAGATCCCCTGGAGAAGGAAATAGCAACACACTCTAATATTCTTGCCTGGAAAATCCCACGGACAGAGGAGCTTGGCAGGCTACAGTACATGGAGTTGCAAAGAGTCAGACACGACTGAGGAGCTGAACACACACACTTTGTAAGGTAGATCTTACAAAGCAGTGGCGAGTGGAAGCAATGCCTTGGTCTAACCTGCATCCCCTCCCCTGACATGGGGAAGGAGCTCTTTGGAGCTGAGCCTTTCCTTGGGCACCTCTCAAGGTGCCCTCCTCACTCCCTCTGCTCTCCCCACACATCCTCCTCTTCTCCTGGGTCTGCTTCCTCAGGAGGAGTTCCTTTCTGCCTCCTCCCCCACTGGGGCTCCTTCGGCTGTGCCAGACACAGATGAAGTCCTTCCTTGCTGCCCTCTGAGCGCAGGGGGACTCTGGGAGCTTCGGCTGAGGGAGGTGACAGGGGCCGGCTCCCCTGCCAGAGCCGGGGCCAATCTCCTCAGCAGTTCCCTCAGAAATGCCTCAGAAAAGCAGACCTTTGGCTTGTGCCCTGGGCTTGGGTTATACCATGAGTCACTGTGTCAGCTGCGAGTCACCCTGTTTTAGTCATCTGAGACAGCTTTGTGATTCCCAAATCTCTCGCCTAGAAGGAGAGGAGAGAAGAAGATGTGGGAGTTCACTTCTCCTGCTTGTGATTTTTCTTCTTGCTTCTCATAGTTCTCCTTTCTTAACATTTCCTAAGGAGCCACAGGCAGGATGGCTGGGGAAACAGGAGTATTAGGCAAGAGTGTTTTTCCACTTGTCTCTGTCAAGATCCTGCAGGAAACAGCTGGTTTGCACTCTTTCATTCCAGAGAGGGACTTGAATTAACACAGGCACTACTGACAGGGGGTAAATAGCAAGCAGACTCTTCAGTTTGTTGAGGTTAAGAACCCCACAAGGAACGGTGAAGCCCAGGAACATACTCAAGCACATGCAGACCTGCAGAAGCAAGGGGACGTGGCGTTCCTGGTCCCGGGAGAGCTGTAGTCGGGGAAGGCAGCGAAAAGGAACACAACCACTGTAAAATCCATGGTCTGGCAAGGGGGCATGGTGGGATAAATGGGTTGGTGACCCCTCTTTCTTCCTGCCCTCTGACCTTCCAGCACCACCAAAGTCAGCTGGAAGCCAGAGGGCCAGGAGCCTCTTGGGGCCCAGGGCAAGGCCAAGAAAGGTGGGGGGCGGGTAGAGGGGTAAACAGAGAGTAACCAACACACACTCAACATTTGGAAGTTTAAAAAAATGGTCCACTCATTCCACAAAGCAAGCTACTGCTTGTAGTAAGCAAACAGCTTATTATAATTTACATTGGAACACCGGACTTCCGTACACACCACCAAACTGCAACCCTGCCTCCCAGAAGATCAGCACATAAACGGCAAACAGGGCGCTGGTTCCTGATCTCTTTGTTGAGTGGGGATTAGGTTTTCTCTCCCTGACCCTCCACACCTCTCCACACTCTGTCAGCGACAATAAAAATCTGTGCCAATATATACACGTTTCTAGAATCACAGGTTTTTTGGAAGCCTGTCTTGTTTATGCCCCACCCCATCTCCCACACATCAGGAAGCCCTTTCATAGCACTGGTGTAAAAGTACTTGAGTAAAGTATCTTTGGTGGCGCTGGTGGTAAAGAATCCATCTGCCAGATGACTGGATAATGAAACTGTGGTACATATACACAATGGAATATTACTCAGTTATAAAAAGGAATGCATTTGAGTCAGTTCTAATGAGATGGATGAAACTGGAGCCTATTAAACAGAGTGAAGTAAGCCAGAAAGAGAAACACCAATACATACTATCAATATATATGACTATGTGTATAATAATATATACACAATATATATTAATGCATATATATGGAATTTAGAAAGATGGTAATGACAATCCTATATGCAAGGCAGCAAAAGAGACACAGATGTAAAGAACAGACTTTGGACTCTGTGGGAGAAGGTGAGGGTGGGATGACTTGAGAGAATAGCATTGAAACATGTATACTACCATATGTAAGACAGATGACCAGTGCAAGCTCGATGCATGAAGCAGGGCACTCAAAGCCGGTGCCCTGGGACAACCCAGAGGGAGGTGGGGGGGTTCAGGATGGGGGCACACACGTGCACCCATGACTGATTCATGTCAAGGTATAGCAAAAACCATCACAATATCATAAAGTAATTATCCTCCAATTGAAATAAATAATTTTTTTAAAGGTTAAAAAAAAGAACAATCTGTCTGCCAATGCAGGAGATGTAAGAGGTGTGGGCTTGATGCCTGGGAAGATCTCCTGGAGGAGGAAATGGTACCCCACTCCAGTATTCTTGCAAGGAAAATCTCATGGACAGAGGAGCCTGGCAGGCTACAGTCCACAGGGTCACTAAGAGTTGGACACCACGTGTCTGAGCACACAAAATAACTTTATAAAGTACTTCATAAAATATTTGAATAAGTACTTTGGTGGCAAACTGTTTACTCACCCCCGAGCGAAACTTATACAACAACTCTGTTTTTAAAGTCATTCATACCAAGCCACAAACAATCTTCTTATTTAAAAGTTTCCTCTTCAAAGGGACAAGTTTTATCAAAGTTAGATCTTCAAAGGACAACTTAAAAGTTGAAAGTTTTCTCAGTTTAGCTGGTAACTTCAATGTGATTCAACATCATCCATATTTTTTGGCCATGTTTTCATTCTCCTGAGGTGTTTTGTTAAATGGAGCCTGGAATTCTTCTTTGCTGCTCCTGCAGAGTAAAATCAAATCAAGAGTGGAGTGAAGGTGCTGGGCTCAGGGTGTGAAGAAGTTACCTGGGGACAAGAACTAGATACTTTTAGGGAGAAGAATAGGGACACAGTGATATTGTTGTTAAAGAAGTACTAGTTAAAGGTCAAAGAGGAAGAGAAACCGTATAAAATTAAACAGGGAATCTTTGTAGCACTCAGGAACCCAAATGATTGAAACAATAAAACCAGAAGATGCGGGATGGTTTCTGTTTATTCCTAGGCATCTACTCTCACGTTTCTCCACTCTGCTGTGTCCTGAAGACTGACCTATATGTGCTACATCATCTTTCTTCTGGGTTTCAGATTAGCTTCTGTCATTTGGGACCAGGCAGGAGACTGGAGGGGAAGAAAATAAGGCTGGAATATTCATGCCTCCTCTCATTCTTCCTCCCTGTGAGGTCCCTGCAGGCTGGCAGCATCCCTCAACTCAAGACCATGGCCCCAGTCTGGTTGCCCTTTTTACACTCTTCTTGTGTGTGTCTTTTCTGTCTTTGTCTCTCTCTGGATTTCAGTAACCCTCTCCCATTCAGGTCTGGGCACTGCAACCCCCTTGTGGTTTCCCACACCCTGCCCACAACTTTGTAAACAGCCCTGTTCATTATTAAATTGCCCAACAGGAATGATCCGTTTTCTTCCTGCCAGCACCTTGACTGCCACAGTCAGTCCCATTCTTCCCCCAACATTTACTGTGCAGCTACTCTATGTCAAGGTGTGCGTTCATTGCTCAGTCGTGTCTGACTCTTTGCGTCCCCATGGACCTTAGCCTGCCAGGCTCCTCTGTCCATGGGTTCTCCAGGCAAGAATACTGGAGTGGGTTGCCATTTCCTTCTCCAGCACACCCAGGGATCAAACCTGTGTCTCCTACATTGGCTGGCAGATTCTTTACCACTGAGCCATGGGTGAAGCCCCATACTGGAGTTAGGGGTCCTTTTTTCCCCATTTGTTTGCTGTCATTTTCTTCCTTTCTTTTTACCATCAAGGGAAAACTAGTGACAGCACTGAAGTCTGTAACCTCTAACTCTTAGACCTCAATCTTGGACCACCACCAGTGCGTGACACTCCTACTTCCTTGCCTAAAACCTGTCCTTTCCATTGAAAATCACGCCCATACACCTCCTACACATTCTAAGGGCTTTCACAATGGCAACGAGACAGTATGGTAAACAATTAATAGTCTTTGGAGATGAGCCCCAGGAGGAGCTAGAAGTGAAGGTTCCCAAATGCATTCTAGGAGACCTTGCAGTCACAGCCCTGCTTTCTTTAACAAAATGATAATTCTGTCACTTTTCTTGTCCAGTGGAGAAGGGTGAAATGAATGTTGGAAAGAGGGCAGGGAGTGAGTAAGCTCACGCCATCAAGGTGAGGCTTTAGTCCAAATACGTTTGAATAGGTGGCACTTTTAACATCCATTTTTATCACAAATGGGGAAGTCGAGGGTCCAAGAGGTGTCTGCTTTCTCTCTGTTAGGTGCACACGGCCAGTAGTCTCCTTGCTAGATGAGATCAGGTACACCCTGTCTCACAGGTTCCTCCTTAGCAGCAAAGACAACCAGTCCTTTAGGTCTGAAGCTTAGAGGCTTCGTAAGTCAAAATCACACACACAAAGCCACCCGACGGGCCCCTCTCTTCTGTTAACCGATTGTGCACACCACTGCCTAACTCAGCCTCCTCTCAGAGAAAGAAGAGACACGGGGAAAGTTAAAAGAAAGTGGTGGGTGTGGGACCTTCTGGACTCTTGCTCTCAACAACTAACCAGATCGGTTACTCGAGCTCTCGGCAAGCGCAGACGCCGACCACGAGATCCCCAGGGTGGGGCTAGTCTTCGAGCTGAGGGCCAGCTGCCCCCGCCCCGCGGCCCCGCATCCCAGGCAGGCCCGCGACAGAGCCCCTCCCCGGGGCGGAGACAGCTCCTAAAAGTCGACGCCGCGTCCCGCCGCCGGCCAGTACCCCGGGGCCGCCACCGCGCGGAGTATGGGCCGCTGATGGCCATGGAGGGCTACAGGGGCTTCTTGGCGCTGCTGGTGTCGGCGCTGCTCGTCGGCTTCCTGTCTGTGATCTTCACCCTCATCTGGGTCCTCCACTACCGAGAGGGGCTCGGCTGGGACGGGACCGCGCTCGAGTTCAACTGGCACCCGGTGCTCGTGGTCACCGGCTTCGTCTTCATCCTGGGCATCGGTACTGGCACCTCCTGGGAGGCGGCGGGGAGGAGGGCCCGGGGTTCCCGGCAGAGCTCCAGCCGATTGAGGCTGGGCGAGGGAAGGGGTGAAGGAGTAGCCGGGGCCCGGGAGCCGAGCCGGCAGCGCGGAGGGAGGTGGCTGGTCCGGCGCCCGGGGCCCGCGGGCCGGGCGGACTTGGGCGAGCGCGGGAGCCGCGGCGGTGGGGCGGGTTCGCTGGAAGACGCGTAGCTGGGTCGACCGACCCGGCTAGGTTAACTGTTTGCTGCGAGTGGCTGGGACGCTACCCCAGACTACACCAAGCTTGGGAGCAGATGGGGAGATGCAGGAGTGCGGTGCGGCCAGGCAGCCCGCGAGCCCCCCGAAAATCGCCCCCTGTGGGACCAAGCCTGCGCAGTCAGGGGCGCGGAGATCTCTTTAGGCAAGGCCTGCCGTTGAACTTGCTTTGAGGCTGCGGGTTAGGAGAGGAAGGCAATGGTGGTGGGGCGGGGGGGGGGATGGAGTGGGGGAGAACTGGCCTCTTCTTGTCTCATCACTAATTTTCTCGAAAGCCCTGAGCGAAGGGGCCCGTCTGCGGGTGGCCTCACGGGTGAGTGCAGGAAGCATCAACTCTGGTTTCACTTCTAGAGCGTTAAACTCAGTCGAGCCCAAGAAGCTGCCAGGATTCAAAACGGTGCTTCGCTGCCTCTCCGGGTTACTGGACAGTCTTGAGCCCGACTTGTTTTTTGTGACTGCAGGCTGGCGAAAGTTCCCCTGCGGGACTTCCTGTCGGACACTGGCCCGGATTGTGGGGCCAGAGATGCCCGCAGGGGGCCCGTGGCTGCCTGGCTGCGTGAGAGAGATGCTTATGCGTGGGACTTCTTTGGGGTTTGCTGCCTCGGCCTGCATTCTCTGGGATGCGGCTGGCACGGAGGGAGGGCTCAGTGGATGGTTGTTTTTTGTTTTGAGCTATAATTGACATATTCGTTTCAGGTGTATAACGTGATTATATATGGAAATACCTATTACTAATTAACATCCATCACCTCACATAGTTAGTTTTTTCCCCTTTGAGATGGGATGAGAACTAGATCTCATCTCATTTAGCGTTTAGAACATTGCTAAAGAATCCTCTTTAGCATTGTTCAGATCTACAATATATTATTACTTGTCACCACCGTTCTGCCACATGGCATCCCTTTAGAACCAGAGGGTTGTACCTCGTGACCACCTTCCCCGCCTACCTCCTCTCTCCCCATCAGTGGCAGATCTTGTCTTTCTTTAGTGCTACTCACAATGTCCTGACAGCTTTCTTTTCTTCCAGCTGCTGTCAGGCTGGAGGAACCTCTAGCTAGTGGTGCAAGCGCCATTTATTTGTAGCCACTTTCCAAAAAGTGAAGTCCAGGCCTTGGCAGACAAAGCATTTAGAAAAAGGCAGGAGTAGTGCACTGGGGTTATGTCACAGAGAAGAGAGGAGAGGAGAGGAAAGGACTGGGAAACAGAGGCCTCTCAGATGAAACCACTAGCCTTGCCTCCGAGCAGGCTGCCTTTTCTCCACCAGTGTTTAACTTTCCCCAAACAAACAAGAGAACAAAAAAGCACCGACCTCATTCCTAAAGAAAAGATTTTTGTTTCCGTTTAAAACTTGGGCAGCAGCCTTGGCCGGTGTGGCTGGGTAAGTGGCATCCTCCCGCTCTGGAAGGTAGAGGAGGCTGCTGCCAGTGTCCAGCTGTGGAGACGTCCCTGGTGTGGATGGGCATCCACCCGGGTGTGCATACCACTGGACGGCTGAGTCGTTCGTTGCGTAAGTCTCAGTTATTTTGCCACTAAACTAAAATGAGAAAAACATGCTCGAGTTCCAAAGTCACTGTTGGCAGAAGCACTATTTCCTTCCTGGTGGAGCCGTCAAGTTTGGCTGGAGCTGTCAAAACCTTCTGTTTGCTCAAAGCAGTAGAAACACTGTCTTCATCTCTTCCAACCCAGTCCTCTGAGAAGTGCCTAATACTAAGAAACTTTCCCGGGGGGGCTACAATATCTTCTCATAATTTAAGGTAATGGAAACAACACAGATGATAATACTTGTTTCTTGACTTCTAAAAAGGAGATGTCCCATCATTTATTGAGTGCCTCTGTGCACCCACTCAGGGGATTAATTCACAGATATATAGAAGCATAAACTGAGGCACGGAGCAGGTAAGTAATTTGCCCGTAGAAGTAGTATACATGTTTTCACTGGTTTTATTTTCAAGGTTCGTTTCTCTACTCTTATGACAATATGCTTATTTTCTGTAAAATATCCCTTTTAGAGAAGCAAAAAAGCTTCATCTAAAAAACACTTGGAAACTCTTTGTTCATGATAGAGTCCATTACAGTTTTCCTAAAAGAATTTATAGTTTGTCTAAACTTTGGGCTTTTAAAAGTCTGTTTATATTCACTTTGCAGCAAAAATAGAGCATGGATATTTTGGCAATTTTCATCTGCTGCCTTCATTTAAGCATAACTCCTGTATTTGTATTAGTTTTGGAATGTTTGTCCTGTTAACATAACCCATCCTGTTTATTATTTGGATTCCAGGCATGCAAAGCACTTTAATCATATGACACATTTATTATTTTTAAAATTTATTCTATTGAAGTATAGTTGACTTAAAATGTTGTGTTAATTTCTACTCTACAGCAAAATGACTCAGGAATACATATATACATTATTTTTCACATTCTTTTCCATGGTTTATCACAGGATTTGTTTGTTTTTATCACAGGATGTTGAATACAGTTCCCTGTGCTATACAGTAGGACCTTATTGTTTATCCATTCTATGTGTAATAGTTTGCATTTGCTAATCCCAAACTCCCAATCCATCCCTCCCCACCTCCTGCCCCTTGGCAACCACAAGTCTGGTCTCTATGTAGATGACACATTTAACTAACATGAATGTAAACTTTCTCATACATATAGGTACATGCATAGACCTCATGAATTCTTGCAAGTTTTGGCCCACCTGCACTTTCTCACATCCAGCAGTAGAAAGCCTCCAGTAGAATGAGGAGTAAAGAGTTGACTTTATAGACCAGGAGGGTGGGAGGGGGACACACATGTTATAGACCATCTGTGTTATAAAAGCCTTTCGTACTGTGTGTAATTGCTTCAAGGAGCAAATTTTTAGGCTTATGTTATTTCAGATCTCTAATAGTGAACGTGATGTAATTGAGTTCTGTGATACACATATGTTTAAAGATGAGAAAACTGAAAGTTGCTCAGTCATGTCCGACTCTGTGCAACCCCTATACAGCTCATGGAATTCTCCAGACCAGAATACTGGAGTGGGTAGCCTTTCCCTTCTCCAGGGGATCTTCCCAACCCAGGGATCGAACCCAGGTCTCCCACATTGCAGGCACATTCTTTACCAGCTGAGTCACAAGGGAGGCCCAAGAGATTAGAGATGAGAAAGGAAAGCCAAAGTAGAATTATTACTCTAAACATAAAATGCTTCACAAATGCAAACAGCCAACAATATTTAAAACTGTATGAGAACTGGTATATGTCCTTTGAAATACTTGTAAGAAGTAAGCTCTGAAGAAAGCAAGGGTGATACAAAAGTTACAAAATATATATCTGTGTGTGTCTTTTGGAAAATATACGTGTTCCAAAATAAAGTATAACAGACTATAGGATATTTAAAGCTGAAATAAAATTTTAAACTAGTAGGAAATCTAGCAAACATGAAGAGGAAGTTTCAAAGAGACCTTTACAAGAGCTTTGTGCTTCTCTGAAAGGAATGTTTCCCATGAAATAAGTATACTGCCAGGAAATCAGAGAAACAAAACTTGAAAAGGCCACAGAAAAGACTGAAACAAAAATGCTCTCAAAGTGGCTGCTGACCTTTTAAAAGGTTCAGCAAGGTGGAATGTGTTTTTTAGAAAAAGGCAGAAAATTCAGGTATATAAATTTAGTGAAAAGTCTCAGCAATCCTATACTCCTTAGTTTTCCATGTGTAGAACTCTTTTGACTATATAAACTGAGGGAAGAGAAATTCAATAGTGTAATGATCTCAAGTTGGTTTTGTGAGAGAATATAACTTCATTTAAGGCACATTTAAAAGACTCACAAGACGAAATTGAGTCGTTCTTAAAAGGCAAGTGCAATATCCTATTAACGTACTTATAAGTGACCAAATTCCAAGACCACTTGAATATATTCGGAAAGGCTCTCGGGGTAAAACCTGGCAGAGAGTGGAGAAAGTGCCTCGGATACCTATTCCAAAACCAGCCTTTGGGACACCGTAGATAATAAAGCCTCATAAAGAAACGGGGCTTTTTACAAAGCATGGAGACTCAATTCAAGACAACCCCAATCACATTTTTCTTTTTTGTTAAAAATAAGTACATACAGATCTCTTTGTAATGTAACTAATAAAAATGTTTCAGACATGAATATTTCACTCACTGTTGTGTCCCCAGTGTCTAGAATAACACCAAGAACTGGCATAAGGTAGGCCAATAAATAGTTGTTGAATGATGGGTCTCAGTACCATTGTTAATTGTAACAATGCAGTTTTATAGCCACTCATTTGTGGAGACAGTAATGCGTTGTTGGGTGTGTGTGTTCAGTCATGTTTGACTCTTTGAGACCCCGTGGACTGTAACCTGCCAGACTCCTCTGTTCATGGGATTTTCCAGGCAAGAATACTGGAGCAGGGTGCCATTTTCTACTCCAGGGGATCTTCCCAGCCCAGGGATCGAACCCTCGACACAGTCTTGTGTCTCCTGCGTTGGTAGGCAGGTTCTTTACCACTGCACCACCTGGGAAGTCAGGGATAGTAATAGGAGCATCTAAAGGAGGTGCTACTCCCTTCTTCTCAGTGATTCTGCTGTTTATAGCTGGTTTGGAAGCACTGATTAAGTCAGCCTCAGGGGAGAATTGGCATGATGGTATACTGGAATTGCATCTCTACTGTAAAGGCCTTGAGCTTATCGGAGTGTTACTGCCTGCACCTCCTCACTCCAGCAGTTCTCCCTTTTTCCTTGCGCATCAAGTTCCCACCCCATTGGATTATTTCCAATGTGTTATAATGTCTGTTGTCTTAAAAACAACCACACTCTTGACCCCATATTCCCCTTTCAGCTACTGCCTCAAATCTCTGCTTGCCTTATCACAGGACTTTTAGAAATATTTGTCAATACCTGCAGTCTCCAGTTCCTCTCCTATTGTCTCTTGATCCCACTCCAATCAAGCTTCCTCTCTACTGCTGCACCAAAATTGCTCTTAACATAACCAGTTGCCTCCAGATTGCTAATTCCAGCCGTCATCAATTCTCAGTTTTCATCTTGCTTGACCAAAAAGCAACATTTGGCACAACTGACCCATTATTCCTCCTTGGGGCACTTCTTCACTTGGGCTTTCAAGATACCCGACTCTCTTGGCTCTTCTCTGCTCACTGCCCACTCCTTTCAGTGTCTTTTGCTGGCTCCTCCTCATCTCCCTGATCCATTGAGGTTAACGAGCCTGAGCTTCAGTCTTCTGACCACTTCTCCTTTCCTGATCCACTCATAATCTTGGTCATCTCATCTAGTCCTGTGGCTTTAAACACCATGTATCCCCCTGAATCCTCCTATATTTATGTTCCACCTGGACCTCTCCCCTGAACTCCAGACTCAAATATCCATCTACTCAAACTCTCAACTTGTATGTCAAATAGACATGTCCAAATCTCAATTCTCCATCTTCCTCAACCCCCAAACCTCCCCTTCTATAGGCTTCCCCATCTCATTAAATGGCAACTTTATCCTTCTAGATGTATGTTCATGTCAGAACTATATAGTCATCCTTGATGCCTCTGCTTCTTCTATACTTCTCATCCAACCCATCATAAAATCATATCAATTCCAAATTCAAAATATAATATTAACCAAATTCTGACCACTGACTATCTTCTCCCTCCCTCCCTACTTCTGTTCCTCCCTTTCTTTCTTTCTTACCTTCTATTTGAATGTAAGCTCTCTTGTCTATTTTCTTCACTGCTGTATCCACGGTGGGCAGAAAATTACCTAACATGTAATTGGCATTCAATAAATATTCACTAAATTAATGAAAATTTGGCTAGTCCTTTGAACTGGGGGCCATACATACAAGGATGGCATATAAAGTGAATATGTGAAGTGGGTTGGGTGTGTAGCACCCACCAGAGTGTCTTCCTGGCTTTAACTAAACGTTCAAACACACAAATTCCTGGTCCTCACTGGACACCAGTCTATGCAGGAGGAATGTAGGACAGGAACCGGAGTTTGCTGTCAGGACAGTGACAGGTGCTCCTTAGTGGCTATCCTTGCAGCTAAATCCCTCCATCAGCTCTCCTGTCCCCAGGTGACTGTCCAGACATCAGGAGATGAGATCTCCATTGATGGGATCGGGGCTTAAGGTCTCCATGGCCCGCAGGAACCAAAATCTCTTGTAAATACTCTATGGACCTGGTTTCTAGTGCCCCTGAAAACAATACATGGT
Organism: Muntiacus reevesi; assembly: GCF_963930625.1. NCBI lineage: Eukaryota > Metazoa > Chordata > Mammalia > Artiodactyla > Cervidae > Muntiacus > Muntiacus reevesi. Next base: position 245,228,976 of record NC_089251.1, read on the forward strand.
AAGTTGAACAGTGACTTCAAAAAAATATGTTCAAGTCCTAATCCCAATGACCTCTGAATGGGGCTTAACATCTTTGCAGATGTAACATTTTTATAATTGTTTTAATTTTATAACATGTGTATAATTTTGTTTTTTTTCACTTATCTTTGCTGTGCTGGGTCTTCGTTACTATGTAGGTTTTTCTCTAGTTGTGGCAAGTGGGGGTCTATGCTCTAGTTGCGGTTGGTGGGCTTCTCACTGCCGTGGCTTCTCTTCTTGCGGAGCAGGGGCTGCAGGGCCCAGGCTCAATCACTGTGGCACATGGACTTAGTTGCTCCATGGCATGTGGGATCTTCTCGGATCAGGGATCAAAGCTGTGTTCCCTGCACTGACAGGAGCTTCTTTACCACTGAGCCACCAGGGAAGCCCTTTGCAGATGTAATTAAAGATCTCAAGATTAGATCAGCCTGGGTTTAGGATGGGCCCTAAACCCAATAACTGGTGTCCTTTTAAGAGAAAAGAGAAGGAAATTTGAGGCACAGACACACAGAGGGGAAGGCCTTGTGAAAATGGAGGCAGAGATTGGAGTCATCTGTGTACAAGTCAGGAGACACCAAGAATTGCCAGCAGCTACCGGAAGCTACGAGAGAGGAATGGAATGGATTCTCAGAGCCTCCTGAAGGAACCAGTCTTGCCAGCAACTTGATCTTAGACTTCTGGCCTCCAGAATTGTGAGGGAATACATTTCTGTTGTTTGAAGTCACTCAGCTTTTGGTACTTTGTTATGGCAGCCCTAGGAAACCAATACAGGATATGACAGAGTGCACTCCAGGAAGCCCAAAGTATAGCGTTTTCTTCATCTATTTGTAGACTTTTTCATTGTTCTTCTCAGTACAGATGCAGTTTACCAATCAGTGGTCCACTTTATTATAAGCAGTGTTGCCTAATAACATTGGGAGAAGCCACTCTGTTTACTAGCACAGTTAACCAAAGTTCAGACCTTTGTGCAACAGGGTATAGATATGGGCTTTGTGTGAGGGGTGGGAACTGTAGGGAACTAGAGAGGGCCGCCTCCTGGCAAAATAGAAAGCTCTTGGCTCCAGCAGGTTGGGGCAATATGGGGATCCTCTCAGAGGTCAGAGCTTCTCATTATCCAAGAGAATCCAGATTTTTTTTAAAAAAACTGGTTCAGTCTAAAAGTAAACCAGACACAAAACCAAAGCCCCCACATCATCATGCTGATCAAACAAAATGTTTCTGTGGACCAAATCCAGTTTCTATCTGGCCTCTAGAGTTTTCTGTCTTGACTTAGTGGGCTTTTCAACTTTTCCCTTAAAAAGTAAAACAATCTTCCATTTTAAGAAAAATAGACCAGAAATCTTTGTTATAACTATTTTTTTTTCCTATAGAAACTTTCTTAAAAAGTCAAAACAGGCCTCGAAATGGTTAGACTTCAGCTGTACTTTTCTGTTTATTGATTCATTCAATTTCTTCACATATTATCCTATTTATTTAATTAGCATACATTATTTAAACATTATTTGAGTTTGTTAGAGCTGAGCTATCGTTTTCTTTTAGAAAACCTGAGCCCTAAATATTTAGAACTGTCTAGGACTTGAAGTTCAACTCCTAATTTTAGAGCTCAAATGCTTGACCAGGGTTAAACTTATCACCAGTGATATCAGAGCCAATACTATTTCTAATCTGTCATAATATTGATATGAGGCACAAGAAAATATAGCTGGTGTTTTTAACAATGCAAAATTTCTGGATATTTGTAAATGTCTAGCCAATTAATTAAATTTTTCTCTTTTCATACACTATTTGGTACCAAGAAGGGCCTTTATGAGGATTTTAGTCACTTCAAAGAGATGCTTCTAGTGCCAAGATGCTAAAACAAATCTTCCAAATTACCCAGATCACTTCTTTCATTTTGATTCTCCAGAGGTTTTTAGTTTCATGATATTCATGCTGTGAGACTGAGTACACAGGCATTTTTCAGACCTCAGATTCTCTTTGATAGTCGCTGTAGGAATCTTTTTAGGAAGTGTATTTAAAGGGGGTTCTCTGCTTGTACATTTAAACTTGAGGTCCTTTGGATTGAGTCTGGTACATTCTGGGCTACACAGGGAAATAAGTTATAAATCTTGATAGTCCTGTTTGGAACATTCTACCAAGGAGGTCAAAATAATATTTTATTCAAAGAGTTAAGAAAAGTGTGATGGGCACACCATATTTAAGCAGAATTTATAAAGGTCTTCAAATTCCAGTGTACTTCACTTTCAATAACTTGTCTTATTTTGCGGTTCACTTAAAACTTACCTAAAGCTATTAAGTGGGTCCAAGGGCAGAATACTTTTTACTGATTTGAAAGGACCATTTGGTTTTATATGAGCTAACACTTGGGTCAGCAGTTAGGTCTGACTGCCTTTCCTGGAGAAGGAAATGGCAACCCACTCTAGTATTCTTGGTCTGGAAAATCCCACGGACAAAGAAGCCTGGCAGGGTCCAGTCCATGGGGTCTCAAAGAGTCAAACACAACTGAGCATGTACACACAACACTTGGGTCAGCAGTTGAAGTTTTGATTTGTGCATTTTAAAAGAGAATCTGCTCATTTTCTGAGAAATAATATATTACTGTACTTCATTAAGATTTATCTATTCAACACATACTTACTGAATTTCTGCTATGTGCTAGGCTCTGTGAGCTCTGTGCTAAATGCTGGGATCTGACCGTGACCTAGACAGATGTGCTCCTATCTTCGTGAATCACAAGATTTAAACACAGAAGAACTGGAGTCAAATTGTTTTCTATGTATGGGGACATCTCTCTCCCTCCAAGTGCTCTTCTCCCCACGTTCACTTTGACAAATTCTACATTTGCATTGTCTGCTATAAGACAGATTTGTGTGTGTGGATAGTTTTGTAATGGTATACGGATGGAAAGCTGGTGTCAAACCAGAGATTACATCTTGGAGAATATGTATTTCACATATCCCTGAGTTGATTATGCTGCTTAGGAACTGAGAAAATTTCTAATAAGTAAATACGATTCAAGTTACTGTGTTTCCCTCGTCATTGTTGAAAGAATAATTGTACACAGGTCTCCTTCCTCCCTCCCTTCTTGCCTTCCTTCCTTCCCTCCTTCCTTCTCAAGTTTATCACAACAGCGTGTTCCACCATCAGCCAGCCTGGATGGGAGGGGTGTTTGGGGGAGAATGGATACATGTATCTGTACCACTGAGTCCCTTCATTGTTCACCTGAAGCTACCACAGCATTGTTAATCAGCTATATGCCAATACAAAATAAAAAGTTTAAAGTAAAAAAAAATTTTAAACGTATTTTTCACATACATGTGTTCGTGTTTCCCCTCATTTTCTTGCCCCAAATGGTTTTGCCATCTCGGGCCTGTAACAGAAAACCCTTGTTTCAGTCACAAGTAGCTGTTTGATAGCGTTTCCCCTCCTCATGGGCTTCTGAGACCTTTTTCTTCCTTCTCACTGAACCTCAGGAATGGTGTCTAGGTAAGTGCCAAGCCAGAGAAGCAAGAAATATTTGAATTCCACTCTACAGGCACTTTTTACTGCTGTTGAGAAAAGCTTCTTGTTGAAGAAATGTGGTCGATTTGTTAAGGTTGCCCTTTCTCCTGAAGTCCACCGCATTTGGGTTATTTATGCCTTTTTAAAGGCACGTAAACACATTATGCAAATGCATCACTTTGGAGTTATCCTCCATTTATCCAGAGAGTATTTGAAACTTAGTCAGCTACCCTGCAGAATTTCTCTATCACCAGGACAGGTGCTGAGAACTCCGTGCCTCCCTCCTGTGAGAGAGCCACTGAGGTTTCCACAAGCTTCCTACTTAGAAGGTGAGACTAATTGCCTATTAGGTTTGCAGGCTTACAGAAATTTTATTCATGAACTATTTCAACCATACAGAAAATAATATAACAGACCCCCGTGTACTCACCATCCATATTTAACAGATGTTAAAAGAGTTTTGCCATCCTAAAAATTTATCAACTAGAACTTAAAGCTGGTAGGAATAACAGTGCAGGCTGATGAGAGGAGAGGTTGGAGGCAGGCACCCTAGCCTGGGTAAGAAACTACAAGAGGAGATAGAAAATTCTAAAACTAGACTCAAGGACTAGAGAAAACAAAAACATAATTGTCTGGGCCCTTGGATCAGAGGTAGTACCTCTCCTGCTTCATAGTAATAGGACAGCATGTTTTACTGATAACCCCAAACCATCAATAAAAGATGAGATTATACTCCACTCACGCTATTGCTAGAGAAGGGAAGCCAGTGGGCAGCCAACTTGAAAAACATTGGAGTGAATGTGAAAAGTTTAAAAATCAAGTTTTGACACTCAAAGAGGGTAGACTTTCAGTTTTGTGAAAATTTGACACATTTTTCTGGGGTTCTTGTGTTGAGTGAAAGTTCTTTACTGGGAACATAGTTGTCTTTGAATTTTGGACATTTTTAAGGTGTTTTTTTGCTTAAGAACCACATACATGCAGAAAAGTACCTAAATCATAAGGGATGTGTTTTCATTGCATGAGCACACTCATGCTCGCATCATGAAACAACATTCCAGGCACCCCAGAATCCCCCCAGTAACCTTTGAACTCTCCTCAGCCTTGATAACTATTCCTGATTTCTAACACCTGAGCTTAGTTTTGATTTTGGGAATTTGGGGTATAATATGACCCAGATTAGGGAGGAAAAGCTGTCGTGATTCATGGCTCATAATTTGCTTTTCAGGGAAACATCCTGAGTATTTCCTTTATGCATGTGGATGCATCCATTCAAGTTCTGCAATCTAAGAGTCCTTCCCCCTGGGTGGTACCTGGAGGTTATGATGATGGTGACGATGATGATGGTGATAACAATAATATTAATTTAAAAATACATTGATATTGAGCAAACCACTTCACCTCTCTGTACCTCCACTTCCTCCTCTGTGTAGTGGTAATAATCACTATGCCTTCCTCACAGAGTTGAGTTGATCATTATAATGTAGACAAGTAAAGCCCTTAGTATGATGCCTACTACCTTGCAAGGGCTCTGGGTTTTGTGTGTGTTTCTGTGTGTGTGTGTCTGTGTGCCCTCATATTTCTGCCCTCAAAGACATTGAAGTAGGGATGAGAAAGGATGTTGAACTAGCTTTTATTTTTTAAATTTCATTTATTTTTTTTAGCCCTGCCATACAGCTTGTGGGATCTCAGTTAATCTTGGCCACAACAGTGAAAGCCTGGAAATCCTAACCACTAGGCAACCAGGGAACTTCCCGAACTAGCTTTTAAAAGCATACCTTTTGGGAATTCCCTGGTGGACCAGTGGCCAGGACTTGGTGCTTTCACTGTCAGGCCTGAGTTTAATCCCTGGTTGAGTGACTTCCCTGGTAGCTCAGACAGTAAAGCATCTGCCTACAATGCGGGAGACCCGGGTTCAATCCCTGCGTTGGGAAGATCTCCTGAAAAAGGAAATGGCAGCCCACTTCAGTATTCTTGCCTGGAAAATCCCATGGATGGAGGAGCCTGTTAGACTATAGTCAGTCCATGGGGTCGCAAAGAGTCGGACATGACTGAACGATTTCACTTTCACTTTGGGGAACTAGGATCCTGGAAGCTACAGGGCAAACATATAAGGTGTTGTATTAAATGGTTTGAAAAGATTTATTGACTATAGAAATTATTACCTGCAAAGTTTCTATGTCCTCAAGGAAATATTGATATAATCAATCAACATTTATAAGATAGCCATATATGCACTAAAATGAGTAAGTAGTCAACCTTCAGAATTTGGATTAGATAAAAGGAATACTGTCATAACTGTGATGCCTGCCTCTCAAGTGTTAGACTGGAACCAAAGAATAGGAAGATTGACATCTTGTGCTGAAAGCTTTAAAGTGGCTGAATTCACATCTATTAATATCTTTGTAGGTTTTTTGTGTTTCTGTCTGAAAATGGACAAGATAATCTTTTACGTTTTATGATCCAATTAAGTTTCTTGTCCTCAAAATATAAATGTCTTTGAAGGGAAAAGGCAGCAGCTCCTGCTTCTACTTCTTTTCTGGAATTAAGAAATTTATGTGACCCATTGCTAATATAATAGAACCCATTTTCCAAGAGAGTATTCTTTAAACTTTTTCAACTTGCCATACATTTCCAGATATTTAAATTTTCCCTGAAATCAGCATAAGGAGTGGGATGAGGGTAGGTTGGGGCAGGATATTGTCTTCCGAACAAAATTAATTGCATGCTGGATAGGGTGGCCATATAATCTATTGATTAAGCCAGGACACTAAGAAAAAGTTTTTCAGGAATCTTTTTGCTGAAGTTTACTCTACATGCAGAAAAGCATATGTATAAATGTATAGCTTAATGCATCTTCCCTCAGTGATTGATTATCTGTGTAACCAGCACCTAGGTTGAAAATCAGATTATTAGCAGGAACCCAGAAATCGCTCATGCATTCCTTTCCAGTTGCTATACCCCTTCTTCACAAGGGCAACCATTATAGTGACTTTTCTATTTTTTTAGTCTTTTATTTATTTATTTATTTTTTTAAAGTATCTGGCAATTAATTAATTAGGTTTTGGCCACCTGGGTCTTAGTTCCCTGACCAGGAATCAAACCTATGTCCCTTGCATTGGAAGCATGGAGTCTTAACCACTGGATTGCCAAGGAAGTTCCTGTCTTGATTTTTCTTATTGCAAAGATGAGTGTTGCCTATTTTTATATTTCATATCAATTGAATCATACAGTGTATATTTGCTTACGTCTAGTTTCTTGGCATTGACATTATAGATTGATCCATATCATTGGGTGAAGTTCTAGTTTTAGATCATTCATGCCATGGTATGAATATATCACAATTTATTTTTTCAGTCTCTTAATGATGAACATTTGGGAATTTCCCAGGTTTTGGCCACAACAAATAGTGCTATAATACTACTCTTAATACTTGTCTTTTGGTGAACATATGTATATGTTTCTTTGGGGCGTATGCCCAGGAGTAGAATTAATAAATCATAATGGCTCAGTGGTAAGAATCCACCTGTCAATGCAGGAGACATGGGTTTGATTCCTGGGTTGGGAAGATTCCCTGGAGAAAGAAATGGCAACGTACTCCAGTATTGTTGCCTGGAAAATCCTATGGACAGGGGAGCCTGGTGGGCTACCATCCTTGGGGTTGCAAAAGAGTTAGACATGACTTAACAACCAAATAACAGCAAAAGGTACATGTAAATTTAGCTTAAGTAGATATTGCTAGTTTTCCACAGTGTTTGTTCTCATTTAAACTCTTAGCAGCAGAGCATGAGAGTTCTTGTTGTTTCATAGCCTCTCCACTACTCAGTGTTTCCCGTGTTTAGCCATTCAGACATGTGATAGAGGTACTCTCCTTTCTCTGTTGACCAATGAAGTTGATATCTTTATTATGTTTACTAGTCACTTGGATATACTCTTTTATGAAATACCTAGATATACTCTTTCGTCTATTTAAATCTTTGCGCTTATTTTTTTCTATTCTTTAGCCTGTCTTTTTCTTGTCAAATTAAGGTACTTATATGAAAAAAACCAGACCCTAAGATTAAGAATTTAGTTTTGAACACGTTGAGTTTGAGATATTTGAGAGGCATCTATGTGGAGATGTCAAGAAGCCATTGGAATTATGTAGCTCTGGAGTTCAGAAGAAAGTTCTGGGCTGGAGATGAGAATTTTGGAGTCCCAACCATGGAGGTAGCATTTTAGTGAGAGACTGAATGAGATCACCCACAGAGAGAGGAAAAAATCCTAAGACTGAGCCTGAGAGGCATCAAGGTTCATTTGTAAGTTGGGAGTAAAGAAGACGCCAGCAAAGAGCTCAAGAAGGAACCACTGAGAGGCAGGGAAGAGAAGAGAAGCAGAAAAGGGTTTCAGAGAAGGGAGTGTTCACTGTTTCAAAATGTTCATCACGTGTTGGTTAAAAGAACAGCAACACTACATTCTGTCCCCTTTTTTCTCTCTTCAGCCATCATTGTATACAGACTGCCATGGACCTGGAAATGCAGCAAACTCCTGATGAAATCCATCCATGCGGGGCTAAACACTGTTGCTGCCATTCTTGCAATTATTTCTCTGGTGGCTGTTTTTGATTTCCACAATGCCAAGAAGATCCCCAATATGTACAGTCTGCACAGCTGGGTTGGACTGACAGCTGTCATTCTCTACATCTTACAGGTCAGTATCTCAGTGTACTTCTAAACAAGATAAAGCAGTTCAGATACTCTTGATGTTTCTGTTCATTCATAGTTTCTCGGAAATCATTTCATTTCCACTAGTCATCATTCAGTTTGTTTCCATTGTAAGTATTTTCCCTTGAGGGGGCACCAGAATGCAGAATTCAGTTATGAGCATGATAGTGAGGTTTTAAATATGGACATATGTACGTTGAGAAAGTGCCATCTCTTCCTTTCTAGGCTGCCATCATTTGCACTTTAAATTCCATGTGCTGGATGAACTAGCACAGGCAAGAGCTCTATATTTCTTTCCCACATTCCCTGTCATTTCTATTTTCTAACTTTATGAGTAAAGAGATGAATTTTTACATCTTTGTTAGATTTTGAAGGCTCAGTGATTGTTTTATTTTCATTTCACTTATTAAATGTCTTTATTTATTAAAAACACATACTCTTGAGAGCACTATTTTTAAACATGTTAATGGAGTGAGATAGGAATTTGGCTGTTCAAGGTCACAAAAGTAAAGGTTAATTTTTAAAGTTTTTGGTGTTAACCATTTTGTTGAAAAATCTTTGTAAACTATGTCAATTCATTTCCCTTCCTTAGTACATATATCCAACTCCTGATTGGGACATCATTGTGAACTTACTTTCCTATGGATATAGGAGATGAAAAGGAAGTGAGTTTGTAAAATAACTGAAGCAATTTGCATACATGCACATTTATTTTATTCTACTTGTTTTAAAGAACCAGCTTTTCATTTTATCTATAATTTCTTCTATTTTTCTTTTAAAATTTATGGTTCTGATAGGCTAAATCATGCCCCTTCCCAAAGATGTCTACAACTTAATCCTTGCAAGCTGTGAATACATTATGCTACACTTTAAATTCTAGTTGATTATTTTTCTTTTCACTTTCTGTATCTTCTAAATATACATGCATTTCTTGTATAACAATAAAAAGCTTTTAAAGTGAAAACAAAGTTTCTTATACTAGATCCTTTAAGCTGGAATTTCTGAAAACCAATTTTATGCTGTGCTCTGTACCTTAATATGTAAGATTAAGAAATATATAGGAATTAGCAAAAAAAGAGAATATTTATTCTAAAGTTTATGGGCCTTAGATAAAATGGTTCTCAGAGGAATATAGGCTTAAATGTGTTTGTTTATTGGAAAGAAAAACTTAAAATATATAAATGAAGTATTCACTTAAGAAAATTAAAGATTGATTATATCTCAGTAAAATAAGAAGGGAAAAAAGAAAATAAAAAAGAACAGCAAAATATGCAAGGAATAGTAAAGACCCCCTCCCTCCCATCCAAAAAAAATCTGTGAACAATTATATTATTTTCTGTTGTGGCCATAACAATTTACTGCAAACATGGGGGCTTAAAACAACACAAATATATTACCTCACAGTTTCTGTACATCAGAAATCCATGTTGGCTTGGCTGGTTTCTCTGTTCAGGGTCTCACAAGGCCAAAATCAAGGTGTTAGCTGGCCTGGGCTTTTATAGAAAGACTCTAGGGTAGAATCAACTTGCAAAATAGTCCAGGTTGTTGACAGAGTCTAGTTCCTTGTGCTTGTGAGCCTGCGGCCCCAGTCTCTCACTGGCTATTAGCTCAGGGTTGTCCTTAGCTTCTCACTCTGTGCCTTGCACATGGCCCCCCTCCATCTCACTGGCTTGGAATCTCTCTGACTTCTCCCTCTTTCTCCTCTTCATCTCTTCTTCCTCCAGGCAAAGTTCTCTGCTTTTGAAAGGGTTTATGTGATTAGATTGGGATGCCCATATCATCCAGGGTTTTCCCCCAATCAAAAGAATCCATAACCTTCATTACATCAGGAAAGTGTCTTTTGCCTTGTAGCATAATGTATTCACAGCTTGCAGGGATTAAGTTGTAGACATCTTTGGGATGGGGAATGTGATTTAGCCTATCAGAACAATAAATTTTTAAAAAATAGAAGAAATTATAGCTAAAATGAAAAGCTGGTTCTTTAAAACAAGTAGAATAAATGTGCATGCATGCAAGTTGCTTCAGCTGTGTCCAACTCTTCACGACTATGGACTGTAGCCCACCAGGCTTCTCTGTCCATCGCGTTCTCCAGGCAGGAATACTGGAGTGGGTTGCCATGTCCTCCTCCAGGGGATCTTCCCAACCCAGGGATTGAACCCATATCTCCTATGTCTACTGCATTGGTAAGTGTGTTCTTTACTACTAGCACCACCTGGGAAGCCCAGGATAAAAACAGATAAACCACTGCAAATCTGACTGAGAAAAAGCATAACATACACATCGTTCAGAATTTTAAAAATATAATCACAGATACAAATAATATTTTAAAATTAGGACAGTTTATTAAATTTTAATAATATGGTAATATTCTTAAAAATCTTAAAGAAAAAAATGGTTATATTCTTGCCAAGTATAAACTAACAATTTGACCCAAAAGGAATTAGAAAACCTAAGCAGACCAATAACATAAGCAGTTGGTAAGGTCATTTGAAATCTGTCATTAAAAAAGACATTAGTCCCATATTGTTTTATACTTTGACCTACAAGGAACTAATACTTTAAGCTGATCTAGTACACTGGGAGAAAACAAGCTCCTCTTAGATGTGGTCCCATTGCATACTGCATACTTCATATCTAAGGAGGCAGCTTTAATAATAAACACCTTTACCAACATCTAACAGCAAACATAAGCTTAAACTCTGAAATACTGAAGACATTTCCATTAAATAAATAAAACACTGATGTTTGCAACCTTTGTATTCAATTTCATTTTAGAGGTTTAAGCTAATGTACAGCTAATGAAAAAAATACATATAAATAATAGAAAATTTGTGACTTTTTTTCCTGTTTGCAGATCACATGAATATCTAGAAATCCAAGAGATGACTAAATTATGAAAGAATTTGGAAAGGTATCTGGATAAAAGACAGCCAACAGAATCCAATGACTTTTCCTTGTACTAGAAATAACCACTTAGAACAGGAAGTAGAATCCTATAAATCTTACAGTGCAGTACTATAAAATTTTACTGAAAAACAGAAAATATGGTATGAAGAGAGGAATACCATGCTACTGAGAGAGGAAAATAATATAGAAACATTCTTCCCTCTTCAACTGTATTTTTATTTAATTTTAAACTCAATGGGAGTTTTAAACTTTATGCAAAAGAATAAGTACCCAAGGATAACCAAGGAAATTTTGAAGAAGTGGAGGTAGACCTGCTTTATTTAAAACAAGGTATTCCCACAAGAATAAACAAAATATATTCATGGCAAGAGCACAGAGGACAGACAGTATATATAATAATTCTTTTTCTATGACATTATAGTATTTTAATTTACCAGGGAAAGAATGATTATTTAATCAATGTTACCATCATAACTGGCTGTCCATTTGAAGGAAACCAAACAAAAAGACTATGTACATTACACAAAAGAAAAAAAAAGATTCCAGATACAATAGATTAAAGATATGGATATAAAAAAATCCAAAATCAGACAAAAGAGAAAAAGAAAATTACAAAGCATGTAATCTGTATAATACTGAGGTGAAGTGAAGTGAAGTGAAGTTGCTCAGTCGTGTCCGACTCTTTCCGACCCCGTGGATTGTAGCCTACCAGGCTCCTCCATCCATGGGGTTCTCCAGGCAAGAATACTGGAGTGGGTTGCCATTTCCTTCTCCAAGGGATCTTCCCGACCCAGGGATCGAACCTGGGTCTCCCACATTGGAGGCAGATGCTTTAACCTCTGAGCTACCAGGGAAGCCCCATAAGGTTGACAAGAAATCTAGAAACCATGAAGGAAAAGAAAGACATATATGACTACATAATTTTTTTTAAATTATTTTCATCTCTTAGTATCTTTGGGGGATTGGTTCCAGGACCCTCTCAGATACCAAATTCCAAAGATGTCCAAGCTTCTTATATAAATTGGTGTGGTATTTGCACATAGGGCTTCCCTGGTGGCTCAGATGGTGAAGAATCAGCCTGCAATGAGGGAGATCTGGGTTCAGTCCCTAGGTTGGGAAGATCCCTTGCAGGAGGGCATGGCAACCCACTCCAGTATTCTTGCCTGGAGAATCCCTGTGGACAGAGGAGCCTGGCAGGCTACAGTCCATGGGGTGCAGAGTTGGACTTGACTGAGTGACTAAGCACACATTTGCATATAACCTATATGCATCCTCCCATATACTTTAAATCGTCTGTAGATTACTTACAATACCTAATACAGTGTAAATGCTAGGTGAATACAATGTAAATCCTGTATAAATAGTTCCTGGTCTATGGCAAATTCAAGTTTTGCTTTTCGGAACTTTCTGCAGTTAATTTTTCTGAACATTTTTTAAAATCTGTGGTTGGTGGAATTTATAGATTCTGAACCTGGGGCTGTAGAGGACTGACTGTATATGTGACAAAAGATAATAAAGTCGGCAGGAACTGCACAAGGAGACATGGGGCATAATCCTGTCATGTGTTAAGGGTTAATGTGTTTAATATACAAAATAACTCCTAAAAATTAATAATTAAAAAGTCAACCTAATAGAACTATGAACAAAAGATTTGAACGGACAGTTCAGATAAGAAAGAATTAAGTCACCAATGAGCACATGAGAAAATGTCCAACCTCACTAAGAAATTAGGGAAATGTAAGTTAAAGTAACAATAAAATATCATTTTCCCCCCATGAAATAGAACAATAATGATATCCATTGCTGGCATAGAGGTGAGGTAAGGGTACTCCTACACTGCTCATGGAAAAGTGAATTGCCACCAAATTAGGGAAGTAGTTTGTTAATATGTATTATTTTCTAATATATATATATATATATACTTACTCTTATACAACATTGTAACATATACACTTGCTCTTTAACCTAGCAGTCCCACATTTGGGGAGAGCAGAAGTAAAACGCTGTCACAAAAGGAACTCTAAAAAGGATTTTTAGTGCAGCAGCGCCTGCAGGAAATGGGAAGCAAACTAAATGACCATCAATAAGAACTTGTGGTAAATTTGTTGAATATGACACAGCTATTACAAAGAACGTAGTTCTGTCTACTGTGTGGTACGTGTGCATGCTCAATTGTATCTCTTTGTGACCCTATGGACTATATAGCCTGGCAGACTCTCTCTGTCCATGGGATTCTCCAGGCAAGAATTCAAGAGTGGGTTGCCGTTTCCTTCTCCAGGGGATCTTCCTGACCCTAGGATTGAACCCAGCATCTCTTGCATCTCCTGCATTGGCAGGCAGATTCTTTACCAGTGAACTCCCTACGAAGCCCCTATGTCTACTGAGTAGAATTATATGTTCTTCAGTGTGAAAAATTACTGAAGAATAATGTGTATAGTAAAGTGTTATTTGAGAAGGGGGGAGGAAAGAAAGAAAGGGAAAAAAAGCATTTATGTGTAGATGGGTAAAGAAAGTTATGGGAGAATATACCAGAATACCATTGTGGAGTTGTTTGTTGGGGAATTATTTGTTCTGGGGGAGGATATTAAATTTTTAAATGCATCTTGTTTTTCTTGCTTGAATTGTGACTCTTTTGTCTTAAATATAAGTAAATGACATGTCACAAAAGATCACATATACACAATTTTCAAAACTAAATAAGCAAGCAGTGTCCCCTCAAGTCAGGTTGTGAATATTCATATCACGTGTGGTAACTTCTGGTTGTTTGTTTTGAAACCAGATGAACCATTTCCTTCCTATTCCTTTTCTGAGAAAGATGACTACATTCCAACTTTATTCAGTTATTGCATCCAAGCTGTTTTTAAGTTACTTGCATTGCTTCCCTGAAGAAGTGACAGAAGTGATCACCCAGATGTTCTCAGGAAGAAATTGAACAAAAGAATATTTCCTTTCACCATGGAAAGAAATCAATTCTAAGCTTGCTTTCTTCACTTTTGGTAGGAGCTAACCCTCTTTCCCAGGCTTCCCTGGTGGTTCAGGTGGTAAAGCGTCTGTCTGCAATGCAGGAGACCTGGGTTCAATCCCTGGGGTTGGGAAGACCCCCTGAAGAAGGAAATGGCAGCCGACTCCAGTACCCTTGCCTGGAAAATCCCATGGATGGAGGAGCCTGGTAGGCTGCAGTCCATGGGGTCGCAAAGAGTCAGACACGACTGAGCGACTTCACTTTCAAGCCTCTTTCTTATTAAGATTTACAAAGATTCCTCCCTATTCTTAGTTGTAAAAATTCATGAACCATGGAAACATGCTTTGACAGAGATGTGCCTCTGTCAGATTAAGTTAGAAGTAAAAAGGGGAAGCATTTCTCCGTGAATCAGGACGCAGGCTCCGTCAGTGGGGGTTCTTGGAGCTGCCACGTGTAGGTGGAGAACAGGAAGTCCCACCCTCTTGGGGCAGCTGCAGCAGTCTGCCTGCTGCTCGCTTGCCCAGCCGCCAACTGTTGTGCACTTCAGTTGCAAATGTAATTGTGTGCAGGCCATCCATCCGAGTTTGTGAGGTCAGTCTGCATTCTTCCCAAGACCAACTCAAGAAACAAACCTACCAGAGAGTAGGAAGAACATGGGAGAGATTGTCAAGAGATTACCTTAGCGATCTTGGACTTTGATTTAACCACTTTATAAAGTCAGGATTTACCGGCCCAAGAAGCCAGGGTACAGGCTGTTTCAACAAATGAAAGGAGGAAAGAAAGGGGACTAGCAACAAAGCAATACAACCAAAACAAGCTGAAAAGTCTTCACGCTTCCTGTGTTTGTCTCTGAATTGCAAAGCATTTCAAGTTGTAGGCATTTTTTTCTACTTGTGACATCTAGCCTCTGGGGGATTTAAAAAACAAGCTTGTGTGTGTAGAAGTTATGAATCATAATAAAATTAACTCTCATAATTCCACTATCCACCTTAATTTAGAAAACATAGAACTCCTCCTCCCCCAAACTAGATCCCACATCTTTCTAAATATCCCAACTCCTGCAGGTAACCATTCTCCAGAAGTTTTTTCTCATTCCTGTTTTTCTTTGTAATTTTACCACATGCTGTAAATTCCCAAACAATATGTTGTTTAGTTTGTATTTTTTACTTTTTAAAAAACAGTATCATAAGTATTCGATTACAATTTTTTTCATTCTGTCGATTCAACTATATTGTTTCCTCTAGCTGTAGTTTAATCATTCCTACTTTTGTATTCTGCTGCATAAATAGGCCACACATTTACTTATCTATTCTCCTGCTATCACACATTTAGACAGTTTTGAGTTGTTTTCTATTTCTGACAGTGCCGAATTGAACATTCACATACACATCTCTTGGCCCCCATATGCAAAGGTTTCTCTGGTGGTATTCTTACAATAGCAGTTGTATACTCAGTCTAAAATAGTGTCAACTTGTTTTCCAAAGTGTTTCCAATTATGTTCCTGTCAGGCAGCAAATAAGAGTTCACATATGGCACATTGTTGCCAACATGCATCCTCTTCAAACTTTTTAAATATTGCCAAACTGGTGGATATAAAATGATGTCTTGTGATTTTCTTATTTCACTGATTACTCATGGTTCACCTCTAAAAAAAAATACCTGTTCATGTCTTTTGTGCATTTAAACAATGAGTTTGTTTTCCTTTTTCTTAAAGACTTGTAGGTATTCTGTGTCAGATTCTTTTTCATTTGTATGTATTATATATATATCTTCAAACATTGAGACTTGTATTTTCTCTTTTCTTAGCATTTTTTGACGAATAGAAATTCTTAATTTTAATGAAACAAATTGATCATCTTTTCCTTTAAGGTCATCATTTTTTGTTTTGTTTTGATGACTTGTTTATGAAATCCTTCTGTACCCTGACGTCACAACAAACCAGTTCTCAGGTTCTACTCCAGACCTCCTAGATCAGAAACTCAGGATGGACAGTGGAGGAGGGGGAAGGTGGGTGGGCCCAGCAATAGGTGCTTTCATTGTCCCTGCAAGTGACTCAGATACACAATAATATCTGAGAACAGTTGGTTGAAGAGAAAAACCTATGAATAGCCAAGAGGTTACATTACAATAATATTATTGGAAATATTAATTTCTTTTATGTTTTCTATTAAGAGTATTAAAGTTTTGTCTTTGATATGAAGTACTTAATTCATCTAGAATTAACTTAGTTCATGATGAGATATTGTTATCTAACTTCATTTTTTCTCCATATTGATAAACTCTTTCCCCAGCACCATTTATTTAACTATCCCTATCTTTGCCATTTATCTGCACTGCCAGTTTTGTTTCTTTTTCTCTGTATCCAAGCCAGTGGAATTGAAGAGTGTAGAAGTATTAAAGTATATTTTTGTTGTCGTTTGGTCATTAAGTTGTGTCCAACTCTTTTGTGACCCTATGGACTGTAGTCCATGGGATTTTTCAGGTAAGAATACTGGCGTGGATTTCCATTTCCTTCTTCAGGGGATCTTCCTGACCCAGGGATCAAACTCACACTTCCTGCATTGGCAGGCAGATTCTTTACAACTGAGCCGCCAGGGAAGCCTGTTAAGGACACAGAAGTATATAGAATTATTTACAGGGTATAAAATAGAGGTAGAGATAAGAATCTTTGAACTGTTCTTTTTTTGAAGAGGATACTTCTAACATTTCACTATTCAGTACAGATGCTTCACATTTTCTTTTATTCCAGTTTGTGAATTGGTTTTGTTTTTCTTTTGAAATCATGAAAGTGAAAGTCGCTCAGTCATGTCTGAGTCTTGGCGACCCCATGGACTACACAGTCTATGGAATTCTCCAGGCCAGAATGCTGGAGTGGGTACCGGATCACTTCTCCAGGGCATCTTCCCAACCCAGGGACTGAGTCTCCCACATTGCAGGCAGATTCTTTATAATCTGAGTCACCAGGGAAGACCTGAAATCATAAATGAATGTAGAATTTTATTGTATATCTTTTGTGTATGTTGAGATGTGACTTCAGTTTTTCCTCTTTAATCTGTTAATATAGTCAATTACATCAGTGGACCTTCTAATATTAAACTTGGGTAAATTGAAAACATTTTTAATAGTTTCAAGATTCTCCTTTGCTCTCTGAAGTATTCAGGTTCTTATCTCTTTATTGTTTAATCTGTATACTAACTAGGCTTCTCATAAATGTCACATCACAACTTTTTTTTTCTTTTTTCATTTATTTTTATTAGTTGGAGGCTAATTACTTTACAGTATTGTAGTGGTTTTTGCCATACAGTGACATGAATCAGCCATGGATTTACATGTCTTCCCCATCCCGATCCCTCCTCCCACCTCCCTCCCCATCCCATCCCTCTGGGTCTTCCCAGTGCACCAGCCCTGAGCACTTGTCTCATGCATTCAACCTGGGCTGGTGATCTGTTTCACACTTGATAGTATACTTGTTTCAATGCTATTCTCTCAGAACATCCCACCCTCGCCTTCTCCCACAGAGTCCAAAAGTCTGTTCTGTACATATGTGTCTCTTATTCTGTTTTGCATATAGGGTTATCGATACCATCTTTTTAAATTCCATATATATGCGTTAGTATACTATATTGGTGTTTATCTTTCTGGCTTACTTCACTCTGTATAATAGACTCCAGTTTCATCCATCTCATTAGAACTTATTCAAATGAATTCTTTTTAATGGCTGAGTAATATTCCATTGTGTACATGTACCATAGCTTCCTTATCCATTCGTCTGCTGATGGGCATCTAGATTGCTTCCATGTTCTGGCTATTATAAACAGTGCTGCGATGAACATTGGGGTCCATGTGTCTCTTTCAGATCTGGTTTCCTTGGTGTGTATGCCCAGGAGTGGGATCGCTGGGTCATATGGCAGTTCTATTTCCAGTTTTTAAGGAATCTCCACACTGTTCTCCATAGTGGCTGTACTAGTTTGCATTCCCACCCACAGTGTAAGAGGGTTCCCTTTTCTCCACACCCTCTCCAGCAACATCACAACTTTATAACTTTTTTGTTTAGCAGGAGAAAATGTGGTCCCTGACTTTTTCCTTGCTTACATCCAAAGAGCTGGTAGTATTTATAAACACAGGACTTGGAATCCAGAAGACTTCAGTTTGAATCAGTTTCATTCATTTGTAATTTGTGACCTTTGGACTTGTTATTGAGCTTTTCTGGGCTTAGTTTGCTCACTTAGAAATTAAGACTTTCATATATCCTTTACAACATCATAGGAACCAAGGACGAATAATGCATCGAAAGGCTCAGCCTCGGGCTTAGCATACTAGAATGACCCAAGTCAA
This sequence comes from Muntiacus reevesi, assembly GCF_963930625.1. Classification (NCBI taxonomy): domain Eukaryota; kingdom Metazoa; phylum Chordata; class Mammalia; order Artiodactyla; family Cervidae; genus Muntiacus; species Muntiacus reevesi. The sequence goes on from NC_089251.1 coordinate 245,247,399, forward strand.
GTCTTGTTAAAGTGAAAGCCTTGTGGTAGGCTCCTTTACAACCTGAAGATGACATTTTTCATTTCAGCTATAGATCATTAACAACTTCATGGTTGAGAATATCATTTAATGTCATTGAAATTTTATTCATGACTTACCCATGGAAATATATTTTTTCCATATTCCTATTCTCCTGCCTCATCTGAGATTCCTAAGATTCTTATTGTTTTGAATGATTCTTACTGTTTTCTCTTATTTCTTTCAGGGTTTATCTGGTGTGTCTCTTATAATCCCGTAAAGCTCAATGATATAAGTAGGTGGGACATCAGAAATTTGCTTCAGGACCCCATTTAACTCTGTTGAAAAATACTTATCCATTTTTCAACAGAATTAAATACCTATTATGCATTGGCTACCTGTCTAACTTGTGGGGGATACATTATTTCACAAGACAAGCATGGACCCAAAGAGACATGCTTAGAAATCAAAGGAAATAGTGATTAATATAAACTATAAGTCTTTATCTTATAAATTTGCATAATTTGGAACACTTTTAATCAAAGATAAGCATCCTGTAATTTTTGTTCCTTTCCTTTTAAAAATAACTTGATGTTGGAAAAAAAATGTTTTCATAGCAAAAGTAAGACTTAGGAGAGCAAAATCACCCTGGAGTCCTGTAAGTCTGATGTCCCATCTACTTAGATCATTGAGCTTTATGGGATTATAAGAGGATACACAATATAAATCCTGAAAGAAAAAAGAGAAAACAGTAAGAATCATTTAAAACAATAAGAATCTTAGGAATTTCAGAAGAGACAGGAGAATAGGACTATGGAAAAATATATATTTCCGTGAATTAGTCACAGAAAAGATAGTGTGACTTACTCATAGAAATATATTTGTCCTAAATCCTTGGCAGTCACTCACCTGAGCCCCATTTTTGTATAGAAAGTACAACCTATACATGAGGATGCTTCCCCTTTGATATTAATACTGAAAAAATCACTAAAGAGCACTGCAGGAGGATTAGGAACACTCTGAACCACCAAGGAGGACTCTCTGAACCATTTCTAATGTATTCAGGCATTTGTGGCATTAATGAAAAATAACATATGCAAACCAGCCTATAAAATGCATTTTCAGTTACTTTCCATTCATTACTATTGCCTTTATGCTGATTCTACATGTGTTTCAGGGCGTCAAACCCCTTCTGTTTTCATTCCTCTGTATCCCCCATTAGTCCTTTGATATCAATCAGGAAAAAGGAACAGTGATGCTAGTGTTTCTTCTCATTCTTCTCTCTTCTCATAGTTGTTTTGTTGGGTGGTAGATCCCAAAGAGATAGCTGAAAAAAAAAAAATCCCTCTAAACTCAGTGGTCATTAAGTCATCTTTATTTTCTGGAGGAGAAGTGATTACTTAATGGGCAGGGGTGTGGGACAACAAAACAAGCTGTGAAAGCATTAACAGACTTCAGTTTCTGTAAGAATCTTATTGTCTTCACTGCAGAGAAATATCCCAATAAGGATTTAATTATTGAGGAGATGGAGAGAATTTTCTGCAGAACTCATTTCTTCCTCATTAAAAAAAAATTGTCATGTTTTTTCCACATAGCTTTCTTTAGGTTGTACTGACAAAATGTGTCCTATTGTACTTAGATTTAGTGACTTAAAAAAATCTTTTACTTCCTTTCCTACTTGACAATCTTACGGAAACTGATAAGAACAATTAAGTATCAGAATGTTCACTGTAGCCTTATTAATGGCAGCAAAAAACTGAAAACAGAAATGTCCATTAATAGGGAACTGAATAATTTGTTAGTCTTAAAATATTAGCCATTAAAAAGAATAAACTAGATAAACATGAACTGATATGAAAAGATCTCCAAGATATACTGTTAAGATAAAAAAGCAATATACAGAACAAATATGTACAATAAAACCCCACTTATATTTTAAAAAACTCCCTCTTTCTCACTCTCTCTAAAAAAAATTTTATCAAAATATAGTTGATTTACAATGTTGTGTTAATTTCAGGTATACAGCAAGATGATTCAGTTATATGTAAGTATATGTGTGTGTGTGTACACACACACACACACACACACACACACACACACACACGTGCTGTGCTGTGCTAAGTCACTTCATTCGTGTCCTACTCTCTGCGATCCCATGGACTGTAGCCCGCTAGGCTCCTTTGTCCATGGGATTCTCCAGGCAAGAATACTGAAGTGGGTTGCCATGCCCTTCTCCAGGGGATCTTCCTGACCCAGGGATCAAACCCACATCTCTTACATCTCCTGTATTGGCAAGGGGATTTTTTTTTTTACCACTAGCGCCACCTGGGGAGATGCACGCGCATGCACACACACACACATTCTTTTTTTAGATTCTTTCCATTTTAGGTTATTACAAAATAATGAGTATAATTCCCTGTGCTATACAATAGGTCCTTGTTGGTTATCTATCTTATGTATAGTAGGGAGTATGTTTGAATCCCATCCTCTTAATTTACTCCTCCCCACCCTTTAACCGTTGGTAACCATAAGTTAGACAAGGCTGTGGTCCTTGTGATCAATTGGCTAGTTTTCTGTGAGTATGGTTTGAGTGTGCCTGCCCTTTGATGCCCTCTCGCAACACCTACCGTCTTACATGGGTTTCTCTTACCTTGGACGAGGGGTATCTCCTCACGGCGCCCCTCCTGACCTTGAACGTGGAGTAGCTCCTCTCGGCCCTCCCGTGCAGCCGCCACTCCTTGGACTGGGCTAGCTCCTCTCCGCGGCCGCCCCTGACCTCAGACGTGGGGTCGCTCCTCTTCGGCCCTCCTGCACCGTCGCAGCCTGGCGCTCTCATTCGCCGCCCCTTGCCTAACTCAAGGAAACTAGGCCATGCCATGTGGGGCCACTCAAGACAGTCAGGTCATGGTGGAGAGGTTTGACAGAATGTGGTCCCCTGGAGAAGGGAATGACAAACCATTTCAGTATTCTTGCCTTGAGATCCCCATGAACAGTAAGAAAAGGCAAAAAGATAGGACACGGAAAGATGAACTCCCCAGGTCAGTAGGTGCCCAATATGCTACTGGAGATCAGTCGAGAAATAATTCCAGAAGAATGAAGGGATGGAGCCAAAGCAAAAACAATACCCAGTTGTGGATGTGACTGGTGATGGAAGCAAGGTCTGATGCTGTAAAGAGCAATATTGCATAGGAACCTGGAATGTTAGGTCCATGAATCAAGGCAAATTGGAAGTGGTTAAACAGGAGATGGCAAGAGTGAACGTCGACATTCTAGGAATCAACAAACTAAAATGGACTGGAATGGGTGAATTTAACTCAGATGACCATTATATCTACTACTGTGGGCAGGAATCCCTTAGGAAAATGGAGTAGCCATCATGGTCAACAAAAGAGTCTGAAGTGCTGTACTTGGATGCAACCTCAAAAATGACAGAATGATCTCTGTTTGTTTCCAAGGCAAACCATTCAATATCATGGTAATCCAAGCCTATGCCCCAACCAGAAACACTGAACAAGCTGAAGTTGAATGGTTCTAGGAAGACATACAAGACCTTCTAGAACTAACACCCCCAAAAGATGTCCTTTTCATTATGGGGGACTGGAATGCAAAAGTAGGAAGTCAAGAAACACCTGGAGTAACAGGCAAATGTGGCCTTGGAGTACAGAATGAAGCAGGGCAAAGGCTAATAGAGTTTTGCCAAGAGAACACACTGGTCATAGCAAACACCCTCTTCCAACAACACAAGAGAAGACTCTACACATGGACATCACCAGATGGCCAATACCCAAATCAGATTGATTATATCCTTTGCAGCCAAAGATGGAGAAGCTCTATACAGTCAGCAAAAGCAAGACCAGGAGCTGACTGTAGTTCAGGTCATGAACTCCTTATTGCCAAATTCAGACTGAAATTGAAGAAAGTAGGGAAAATCACTAGACCATTCAGGTATGACCTAAATCAAATCCCTTATGACTATACAGTGGAAGTGAGAAATAGATTTAAGGGACTAGATCTGATAGAGTGCCTGATGAACTATGAACAGAGGTTTGTGACATTGTACAGGAGACAGGGAGCAAGACCATCCCCATGGAAAAGAAATGCAAAAAGGCAAAATGGTTGTCTGAGGAGCCTTACAGATAGCTGTGAAAAGAGGAAAAGCGAAAAGCAAAGGAGAAAAGGAAAGATATTCCCATTTGAATGCAGAGTTCCAAAGAATAGAAAGGAGAGATAAGAAAGACTTCCTCAGCGATCAATCCAAAGAAATAGAGGAAAACAACAGAATGGGAAAGACTAGAGATCTCTTCAAGAAAATTAGAGATACCAAGGGAACATTTCATGCAAAGATGGGTTCAATAAAGGACAGAAATGGTATGGACCTAACAGGAGTAGATATTAAGAAGAGGTGGCAAAATACACAGAAGAACTGTACAAAAAATATCTTCATGACCCAGATAATCATGATGGTGTGACTCACACTCACCTAGAGCCAGACATCCTGGAATGTGAAGTCAGGTGGGCCTTAGAAAGCATCACTGTGAACAAAGCTAGTGGAGGTGATGGAATTCCAGTTGACCTATTTCAAATCCTGAAAGATAATGCTGTGAAAGTGCTGCACTCAATATGCCAGCAAATTTGGAAAACTCAGCAGTGGCCACAGGACTGGAAAAGGTCAGTTTTCATTCCGGTCCCAAAGAAAGGCAATCCCTAAGAATGCTCAAACTACCACACAGTTGCACTCATCTCACTCGCTAGTAAAGTAATGCTCAAAATTCTCCAAGCCAGGCTTCAGCAATACATGAACCATGAACTTCCAGATGTTCAAGCTGGTTTTAGAAAAGGCAGAGGAACCAGAGATCAAATTGCCAACATCCACTGGATCATTGAAAAAGCAAGAAAGTTCCAGAAGAACATCTATTTCTGCTTTATTGACTATGACAAAGCCTTTGACTGTGTGGATCACAATAAACTGTGGAAAAATCTGAAAGAGATGGGAATACCAGACCACCTGACCCACCTCTTGAGAAACCTGTATTCAGGTCAGGAAGCAACAGTTAGAACTGGACATGGAACAACAGACTGGTTCCAAATAGGAAAAAGAGTATGTCAAGGCTATATATTGTCACCCTGCTTATTTAACTTATATGCAGAGTACATCATGAGAAACGCTGGGCTGAAAGAAGCACAAGCTGGAATCAAGATTGCTGGGAGAAATATCAATAACCTCAAATCTGCAGATGACACCACCCTTATGGCAGAAAGTGAAGAGGAACTAAAAAAACTCCTAGAAAGTGAAGGAGGAGAGTGAAAAAGTTGGCTTAAAGCTCAACATTCAGAAAACTAAGATCATGGTATCTGGTCCCATCACTTCATGGGAAATAGATGGGGAAACAGTGGAAGCGGTGTCGGACTTTATTTTTTTGGGCTCCAGATTAATTTTTTTGGGTACCATCACTGCAGATGGTGATTGCAGCCTTGAAATTAAAAGGCGCTTACTCCTTGGGAGGAAAGTTATGACCAACCTAGATAACATATTAAAAAGCAGAGACATTACTTTGCCAACAAAGGTTCATCTGGTCAAGGCTATGGTTTTTCCAGTGGTCATATATGGATGTGAGAGTTGGACTGTGAAGAAAGCTGAGTGCCAAAAAATTGATGCTTTGAACTGTGGTGTTGGAGAAGACTCTTGAGAGTCCCTTGGGCTGCAAGGAGATCCAGCCAGTCCATCCTAAAGGAGATCAGTCCTGCATGTTCATTGGAAGGACTGATGTTAAAGCTGAAACTCCAATACTTTGGCCACCTCATGAGAAGAGTTGACTCATTGGAAAAGACCCTGATGCTGGGAGGGATTGGGGGCAGGAGGAGAAGGGGACGACAGGGGATGAGATGGTTGGATGGCGTCACTGACTCGATGGACATGAGTTTGAGTAAACTCTGGGAGTTGGTGATGGACAGGGAGGCCTGGAGTGCTGCGATTCATGGGGTCACAAAGAGTCGGACACAACTGAGCGACTGAACTGAACTGAACTGAACCATAAGTTTGTTTTCTACGTCTGACTCACTTTCTCTTTAAACACACACACACATATGCTTGTTTAGTCATAGAAATTTTGTGAAAAACTGCTTGAGAAACTGATAGTAGGTGTTACTTTTGAGTAGAACTAGAATGGGGAAACTTTTCATTTTATGCCCTTGGTTCTAAATGAAATGTTTTGTCATTGTGCACATATTGCTTCTCTAATAATAATTTTAAAACAGTTAAAACTTAATTAATTGATAACCTCTGAATTAATTGATAACCTCTGAATTTTTTGATGTTCAGCTTCTCCTAGGTTTTTTTGTCTTTCTGCTTCCTTGGGCTCCACTTTCTCTCCGAGCACTTCTCATGCCCATACACGTTTATTCCGGACTTTTCATCTTTGGAACAGTGATTGCAACTGTACTTATGGGATTGACTGAGAAGCTGATTTTTGCATTGTAAGTTTCATAGTTTTCCTAACTGCAATTCTTCAGCTACAAAATATTAAATACTTGTTCATTGGATAAATATAAATGGGACAACATTTTTTAAATGATGAAAGTAAAAAATTTAAATATTTATTTTTTAAAATGTGTTTTACATGTAATACAGCATTAAAAATGCTTGAAAGAAAAACCAAACAGTCCAACAAATTGTACCACTCTTACAAAACTACCTTTGAAGTTCTGCATGCTCTTTCAATTGTTTTGATATACATGTTTTTATATTAACTGTAATTATGATATACCTACATTTTTGTATCATCCTTTTTTTAAATTTTAAGTGGTACAGGTGTTTTAGATGCTATATTATTTTCATACTTTATGAAATTTTTAAGTTTCATACTAATCCACTGAATGAATTATATGAATTTCTTAATATCAAGCTTTAAGGGAATTTATGTTGAATTTACACACTGTACCAGTGTGCCTTTTGAGCAAATAAATTCAAGACTGTTTGGCATGTTGCTGTATCACCCTGTTTGTAACTGGACATACTCTCTCTTTTTCTATAGGAAAAGTCCTGCATACAGTTCATTGCCACCAGAAGGTGTTTTCACAAACACCCTTGGCCTTCTGATTCTGGTGTTTGGGGCTCTCATCTTTTGGATAGTCACCAGACCGCAGTGGAAACGTCCTAAAGAACCAAATTCTGTCCTTTTTCAGCCAAATGGAGGTGCTCCAGAGGGAGTGGAAAGTTCCGTGGCCATGAACTTTGGCAACGTGGACAAATCAGATTCGGAGTTAAACAATGAAGCAGCAGCAAGGAAAAGAAACATCACCCTTGATGAGGCTGGACAGAGATCCACCATGTAAAATGGGGTAGCAATGTAGCTATATAACTCCAGTTTAAAAAACTAGCTTTCCAGTTTAGCTTCTCCTCTTTACCCATGAGATGATTGAGGTTCACAGAGTCAATATTTATTCTAATCAGAAAATAGGATGTCTTCAAAGTGTTTATATTGAGGCTTATGAACTTACCCAAATTGAAAGGGAGATGATCAATGTAAATATTAATAACAGTAGATATAAATTGTGCTTATATTACCTCTTTCTCGTTGAGGACCAAAGCATTTAGCACAGTGCCTTGCATAGAACAAATGATCAAAATGTGTCTACAGTGGGTAAATCTGATAAACTGGCAGCTTCCCTGGCCTCTAATCATGTAGTCATTTTCTGTTTATTCTGGGAATCCAGTTATAAAGTTTTAGAATCAGATCATGAATATCTGGCATAGAGTTAATGCTACACCGGTATCATGACTAGAGCCCAGAAAAAAATGTAGGAAAGGAACTGGCTCCCTTTCCCCTGTATCTGCCCTTTGCTCCCTCCCCAGCTGGTTTGTCCTTAGATTGGCCCTGGAGACCAGGGTTTATTTTAGGGCACTTTGGAGCAGTGACAGGACTGTAGGTAGCTGAAGGTCTCCTCTGGTAGGACTTAGAAGGTTTTCCAAATTGACTTAATCCCAAGGCTTCCTTGGATTTGGTGTACTTTATGATCCAGATTCCAAACCTAATTATGATGAGAATATACCTGAATACATAGGCAGTATAAACTGCTCTATGATCCTCAAAAAACACTTTCCCCCAGTTTCTGGCATTTTAAACATGGAACTCACTAAGTGCCAGTACTATCCTAAGCACTTTATAAATCTTAGCTCATTCAATCCTCAGATATCACTTTTGCAGTAGGCACCATTAAAATCTCCATTTTACAGATGAGAGATCTGAGAGAGGTTAGTAACCTGCCTGAAGGTCACAGAGCTAATGAGTAGTGAAACTGAGACTCCAAAACTGGCATTTTGGCACCTCAGGTCAGTCCATGATTCACTATGTTGTTGTCTTCATGCGTGCATCCTAAGTCGCTCAGTCGTGTCTTTGCGACCCTATAGACTGTAGCCTGCCTGGCTTCTCTGCGCATGGGGTTCTCCAGATAAGAATCCTGGAGTGGGTTGCCGTTTCTTTCTCCAGGGGTTCTTCCCAACCCAGGGAGTAAACCCAGATCTTCTGCATTGCAGGTGGATTCTTACTGTCTGAGCCACTAGGGAAGCCCATGCTAATTTACACCTGTTTTGACCCCCCTTGGGTAAACCTCATTTGGTGGGATGCAGTAGAGTTTTCAAAATTTACCTTCTGGCTCTGTTTACAAGGCAGATTTCTCAAATAAACAAGGAAGAGTGAAGTGAAAGTGAAGTCGCTCAGTCGTGTCCAACTCTTTGGGACCCAGTGGACTGTAGCCTAGCAGGCTCCTCTGTCCATGGGATTCTCCAGGCAAGAATACTGGAGTGGGTTACCATTTCCTTCTCCAGGGGATCTTCCCAACCCAGGGATTGAACCTGGGTCTCCCGCCTTGGAGGCAGACACTTTAACCTCTAAGCCACCAGGGAAGTCCAAGGAAAAGGGCCTACCCTTACCTGGAGATTCACCATAGGCACCCTGCCACTGCCAACACGCCGTGGCTTACCTTGATGCCCCTTTGATGTTAAAATTGTGTCTTGGTAATAAAGAGAGGTTTAGGCAAGAACATCTATAGCTTTCAAAGTTCATCAATTATAATTTTGGTTCTTGAGAATCTTAGCTGCTAAATAGCTTTGGGTTTGGAGGTAGGAGAGATGAACTTCACGGAGAGATTAACTTCATGGTCTGCCCTTCCCCAGGGGCAAAAGCTAGAGTCCTTCCTGATTTGGGTGGAATTCTAGCCGGGGGTATCTCGTGTTTTGGGTTCTCAGTAGTGAATTGAGACTCAAGAGATGACAGTTTTCATGCATGAGATCTCTATCTAGGCTCTGAGCTGACTTAAAACCTAGAGTGGTGCCTATGCTGAAGCAATGCATTTTATCTGAGGGTTGCTTTTTGGTTTCCCTGCAATTTTAAACTGTTTCTACCAAATAAACAATGTTTTTGGTGTTTAGCAAATTTCCTTTTAGGGTAACTTTTAATTATGCCCATAGAATGAGTACGAGCTAGTCTCCATCACATCCCTGAAGTTTGATGATCATCATTTGAGTTGCTCGCCAAAACACTGTTGTCTTCTTCATTCTGTTTCCAAAATTTTGGCAATAGTCATAGGGATCACCAGTGCCCAGCCCAGTGCCTGGCATATGCGTATGCGATATGCACATAAATTCAATAGAAGTAGAGCCTGCTGCAATTTGGGTCCTAAGTGGAAGGAGGTATTGAATTGTCACACAGAAACATATTTTGGTAATTGGATGTTTCATTACATAGAGGTGCACAAAATTCCAGGTATTTGGTGGGGGGCAAGGGCTTAATGACCACCCCAAGGATTGAAGCTGCCATTCCATTTCATACAGGCCAGGAAAGAGAAAATGAAAAGCTAATTATGGCACTAGACTGTGTTGCTCCCTTGAGAAGTATTGGAGCACTCCTCATCTCAGCCCTTTATTTTATCCCTCTTGTGGGCTAATGTGAGGTTCATCTTACAGATATTATAGGAACTTCTTTTCTTTCTTTTTCAACCTTTGTGAAAACAATGCATAGTAAAATATATGTAGAAAACCTTTCTATTTGAGATTATTTTAATGGACCTTTTATTCTAATGATAATTATACCTTTATCTTTCAAAAGCTGGTATTTCCTACCTAAAGCATCTCCCCCCAAAATATCTCATTAAAAAGTCCACAAAAAGAATATGGGAGAAGAAAGCCTTAGGTATCAATTCCAAAACAGTGATTGAAATCTTACCAAATAATTATAGCTTATATCATCTACAGAGATGGTCTGGCTTGCCTTACCCCATAATCTAATTTCAGGAAAAAAAGCTTTATTTTAACACGCATCTAAATCAACACTAAAGGCTTTTGTCTCGAAGGGTTTATTGAGAAACTCAGACGATTATGCTTTTTGAATTTATGTTATCAAAAGTGTACAGCTTCCTGTGCTCATTATGTCAAACTGAATCCACCCTCAAGGTCCCTCCCTCCCTTTCCTCTCCTGGTTTCATTTAAGCTGTGTAGGTTAGAAACAGCAGCTCAGACCTTATGATCAAATGACAAAGGAGGTAATTGCACTTTATAAGGAATACTGACAAGTGATTTTTGTTTTCTGAAGGACAAAATAAAGAGGATGTCTTGCTTTTAATTAGGCTCTTTCCCTGCTGAGTTGGAAATTCCAGTGCAAAACTGATTGACCGAAACTGCCAAATCTGAAAGCCTGAAGTAAAGCTTTTTGCTAATTTTATTGAAGCATGATGGAATTTTTATCTTTGTATGTCCTTTTTTAGATAACTCAGACAGAAAACTGTAACTGCTTGCTGTCTTCGAGCTACACATAGGAAAGTATAGAAGAATGAAAATTTCTTTATCTCCCACAAAGTACCTGAAAACTTTAAGTGGAAAAGATTTCTCTGTTTAAATCTACCTTTTTAATCTCAATACATTTATGCAAAAATGTTAAATAGCCTGGATATTTTATAATTTTGTAGAAAAAATATGCATCTATTTTTTTCTTTTTATATAGTAATAAAAGTTATTTTGGAAGCTATTTGTGTATATTATGATTTATCTAGAATATTATGATTTATCTAGATAAGAAGTTGTAGACATTGTTCAGAAAGTCTTTCCCAGGTCTTTTTGTTAGTTTTTCAATAGGGAAGAATTTTTTTTTTAAGTTTTGTGAAATGGAATATCAGTAAACAAGGATGTAACAGCCATCAGCGATTTCGGGCCTCCAAATGTGAATGAAGTCTCCCAAGGGGGAAAACAATCCCATACATGCCTCCATGCCCCCTATGGTGATTGCCGAGGAGCTAGGTGGGAGTCGGGAGAGGGGGCAGGGAGAAGTCAAAAAACAGATAACAGATGCTGACCCAGATAGCTGAGATGCATATGAAAGGAATGACTTCAAAAATCCCAGACTCTTGCTTCTTCACATACATTGAAGAATGCTAAATTGCTTACCTTGCTATCTGGTTTTCCTTACTTAACAATAATCTTTGATGTTCAAACCGCCTGTCCCCTTTGTTACAAACTTGTATGTAGCCTGACTCCCTCCTCCTCGGAGCAGTCCCTCAGGTCTACCTGAGATCCTGCCTCCCGGACTTGAAGTTCTAAGATTTTCCCACCGAATAAAACACTCTCTGCTTTCAGGTTGTAAACTAATTTTTTAGTCGACAGTTTGTTTATTATTGAAAATGCTGTCAGATTTCTCTATACCGTGTACTCTGAGTACACGGTATATAGTGCCAGAAGGATCAGAGACTGTTTCAAAACTGTCATGGTGTTTTCCTCCATGTAGGATCTGAGCTGGCACCATACTCTGTAATATCGAAAGTGAAGTCATTCAGTCGTGTCCAACTCTTCTCGACCCCATGGACTGCAGCCTACCAGGCTCCTCCGACCATGGGATTTCCCAGGCAAGAGTGCTGGAGTGGGGTGCCATCGGTAGGCAATCAAAGCAGATGCAGTGTAAGTTAGAAAAAGAACTGGGTTAAGAGACTTCCTTTGTTGGTCCAGTGGCTAAGACTCCACGCTCCCAGTGTGGGGGAGCCTGGGTTCAATCCTTAATCAGGGAACTAGATCTCACATTTCACAGCTACAGATTCTGCTTATCCCTACTAAGACCCCTGGCTCAGCCAAATAAATAAATATTTTAAGAAATAATAAAACTGCCAGTTATTACAGAACTCTGTGTTTATAGTAACTTTTTCTCGAGCCTTCCCAGGTGGTGCTAGTGGTAAAGACCCTGCCTCCTGATACAGGAGACACAAGAGACACAGGTTTGATCCCTGGGTTGGGAAGATTCCCTGGAGGAGGAAATGGCAATCTACTCCAGTATTCTTGCCCAGAGGATCCCATGAACAAAGGAGCCAGGTGGGCTATAATCCATGGGGTCGCAGAGTTCGGACATGACTGACCAACTGAGCACACACGCACAATCTTTGAGAAAACACATAATTCATTATGGGTGAAAAGTTGGATTTTTTTTTCCACACCAAAAAAGATAATTAGCATCTGAGCAGTGTCAATATTCATTGAATCTTAATTTAACTGCTCATTTAGTTTTTTCACCTACTTCTTGTCTCCTGAGAAATGTTAATGGTATATTATGTTGCGTAGGTGTAATAACACTGTAATTGTGAATGTCCTATTATGCAATAGAACCATGATATTGTGTGAATTGAATTTGTATAAGTTATATATTTTGTCACCGATTTACATTATCAATTTCAGGCATACCATATTTCATTTCAGATTGATCTTAATTGGCAAGTACTTTTGACATTTTTTAAAATATATGACTCAAGCACATTGTCATGTAATTTTATATATATTAGCTCATTCAGTTTAATTTGCAAGTGGTCTAGACATGTCACAGTGCCCACCATGCCCTGGCCCTTCCAGGCAGCTCCATTTTACTGACCACACACAACCTGAATTTCCTCTGTCACAATTAATTATACATATTATTATAAGTCCACAATATAATGTTAACAGTTTTGTTTTATATAATCATAAGTATTTTAAAGAAATGAAGATGTACTACATTCATGTTGCTTAGACCATATTTCAAATTAAAAATCTTATGGAAGAAAGAAAGAAATGCAGAAGTAGTTTTCCAGTGTTTGTCATCCTCTCCTGAAGTCTTAAGTTTCCATCCGGCATCATTTACCTCATCCTGAAGAACTTCCTCTAGTAATTCTTTAGTGCGGGTCTGCTGATGATAAATTCTTGTTTTCATTTTTCTAAAATTAGTCTATATAATTTTCATTTTTGAAAGATATATTCCCTGGGTGTAGAATTCTGGGTTGACAGATTTTTTCATTTTGACACCCTAAAGATGTTATTCTACTGTGTTTTGGCCTCAGTAACTCATGATGTTTAGACAGTAGGTAGGGGAGTTCCCTGGTGGTCCAGTGGTTAGGACTCGGCCCTCTTGCTGCTGGAGGTGGGTTTCAGCCCTGGGAACTCAGATCCTGCACGTTGTATAATAGAGCCAAATAAAAAAGATAGTAGTAAGCAGTAGTCAGTTGTATTATTATTTGCTTGTATGTAATGTGTTTTTTAGTTTCTGGCCATTTTCAAGATTTTCTCTTTACCTTTGGTTTTGGCAGTTTAATTATGATATACTCAAGTGTATGCTTTTTTAAAAAGTTGTACTTTAGGCTTACTGAGCCTCTTGAATCTATAAATTTATGTCTCTACCAAACTTGGGGCATTTTTAGCCATTGTGTCTCCGAATATTTTTCTGCCCCATTCTCTCTTCTTTTTCTGGAACTCCATTTACAATGTGTTTGAGCTTTTGATATTGCTCCCAGGTCACTGAGGCTCTGTTCATTTTTTTAAATTATATATATTTTTAGTAAGTAAGAATTCAAGTCAGCGAATGTTTCTGTATTTTATATTCCCTCTTCTTCTACTTAAAAAAAAACTTATAGTTTTGAAATGATATAGGCTCATAGGAAGTTGCAAAGATGGTACAGAGTTATCATGGACTTTTGACCCAATATGCCCCAATGATTATATCATGCATAAATATGTGTGCGTGCATGCGTGCTAAGTCGCTTCAGTCATGCCCAACTCTTTGCAGCCCTCTGGACTGCAGTCCACCAGGTTCCTCTGCCCATGGGATTCTCCAGGCAAGAATACCTGAGTGGGTTGCCATGCCCTCCTCCAGGGGATCTCCGCAACCCAGGGATCATACCCGGGTCTCCTGCGACTCCTGCATTGCAGGCAGATTCTTTACCACTGAGCCAGCGGGAAAGCCCTTGCATAAGTATAGTATAATATAAATCTGGCAACGGTGCAATGCGAGTTTATAGTTCTGTGCCTCTTTATCATGTATATATTCATGATACCACCACCACAATCAAGATCCAGAAGTACTGCATCACCACAAAATTCTCTCACAAAACTCTTATTTTCACATTTACTTCCTCTTCCCCACACCATTTATATTCTCTTCCCCCACCCACCAAATTTTATTATGGTTGTCTTAAGTATTTCCTCTACCTATTGAGAATCACATCAGACAGTATATAACTTTTGATTCAACCATCAAACAAAGTTTAGAAGACTCAAGATCAGGAAGAAATCTATTGCATTTTCCATATATATTAATATTTACTCTCTCCTTTGTTATTCCTTTCTTTCCAATGTTCCGAGATTTCTTTCTTTTTTAGCAAACACTCTATCTCCATTCCTTTAGGGCAGGTCTTCTCACAACACATTCTTAGTTTTTATCTTAGAATGACCTTATTTTCTCTTCATTCTTGAAGGATATTCTCAGTGAATATTGAATTCTGGGTTCACAGTTTTTTCTTTCAGCACTTGGAGAATGTTATCCCATTCCTTTCTGGCCTCTATGTTTTCTGATGAGAAATCTGTGGTCATTTAAATAGTTTTTCCCTTATAGGTAAGGTAGCTTTCTTTCTTGTTGTTTTCAAGACTTTTCCTTTGTTTTTTGTTTTTGGGAATTTGGTTTGATCTGTATGGGCATGGATTTCTGTGTCCATTCATTTCAAGCATGTTTCCATTTCTATCCCTGAGCATAGCTGCTCTATAATTTTTGCCTACTGATACCGATGTCTTGATCATTCTGAGATGAGTTCCCATTGATTGCCTTTTCTCTTGAATGTGGATTGCATTTGTATTTCTTAGTATGTCTACCAATTTTTACTGTATCCTAGACACTGTTAATGGTTGAAGAGACTCTGGGTTATATTCCTCTAAAGCAGGGGTCCCCAAACTTGGGATCTAATGCCTAATGATCTGAGGTGGAGCTGATGTAATAATAACAGAAATAAAGTGCACAACAAATGTAACGTGCTTGAGTCATCCTGCAGCCACGCCCTCCCACTCTTCACTTCATGGAAAATTTGTCTTGCATGAAACTGGTCTCTGGTGCCAGAAAGGTTGGGGACTGCTACTTGAAGGAGTATTGACCTTTTGTTTTAGTAGGCAGTAAACTTGGTCAGACTGATAAGCAAGCAGCCGCTGAAGTTTCTGCTCAGTTCTTTTAGCATCTGCTTATGCATATATAATTCAAGGGCAGCCAAAGATGTGATTAGAGTTTATGTGCGGAATTTAAAGCTCTTCCTTACAGCCTCTCTTCTGCCCAGGATTCTCTCCATTCTTTCAAGCTGCCGTGGTCACTCTGAACTTTGTCCTTTGGTTCTTCAAGCAGATAAAGCCTAGAGTTTTCTATTGAATTTCAGCCTCCTTACTTTACAGAGATCAGAGCCTCTCTTCAGCAGAAAACTAAAAATGGAAACTTACCTAGTGCCAATCCCTTCTTCCAAATGTAGGCTGTACTCCAATTTATGCCTGCTTTTCATTGCTTTCTAGTGTCTTCAGGTAGTTAAAAAAAATTTTTTTCCCCCAGAATTTTTAGTTGTTATCTGTGGAAGGGCTTGTCTGATAGAAGTTACTCCTCCATTACTGGAAACCAGAACTTTGCAACACTTTTCATTGCTGTGCTGTGTGGGTGCATAGTCACTCCGTTGTGTCTGACTCTTTGCGACCTCATGGACTGTAGCCCGCCAGGCTCCTCTGTCCATGGGGATTCTCCAGGCAAGAATACTGGAATGGGTGGCCTATTCCTTCTCCATGGGATCTTCTCGATCCAGGGATCTAACCAGGGTCTCCTGCATTGCAGACAGATTCTTTACCAGCTGAGCTACCAGGGAAGCCCTTTCATTGCTAATGATATGAATTAGCATATCATTATAACATGCTATGATGTGAATATGATGTGAATCTACAAGGCAGAGTATGTAATATGTAGTATTTTACTAACTGACTTTGACCAGAAAGATCTTTTTTGTTTGTTTTAATGGAATAGCTGCAGAATGACTACTTCGCTTTGGGAAAAGCTGATCAGAGGACGACCTTATTCAAGGTGTCCTTACAACTTCTTGCCAAAACCAGACCTTGCTTATTATCCACTTAGATTTAATTCTCACTTAACTAAATGCTGTAGAAAACACACCTGTTTTAAATAGCCTGCAATTAAGGTGAGAGTTTGACCTTTGTTACAAGGTAAGAACTGTAAGGGAATATTAAGTGATTGTGATCTCCACTTAAAAATGTCTGAGCATCTAGGTTTGTGTCACTGGATAAGAGAAATTTTCTGAATATGAGAGCTTATTCTTACAGCTTGACACTTTGAGACGGGAATACAGACAAAACAAATTATACATGCAAGGGTAGGTTACTCGAGGGGGTATGCACCATGTGAAAGCAAAGGCATTTTTTACTTGGATTCTGAAAGGAGTCTGCTACTGACCAATTCAGTACTTTGTTCCAAGTGAGCAACCCAACTTTTTATTTTTCAATTTTAAATTGATCTTTTCCCAGGTGATATCTTTGGCATAAGTTAATTTTCCCCATTAGTACAGAAATCTTATCTCTTTTTAGAATAAAAAGATTGTGAAGAAGAAGAGGGGAAAACAGATGGGAAAATCTTGTGAAGATAATACTGGTTACTAATTTATAAAATACACATAGTACCTAAAGTCCTACTGTATGGCATAATAGCTTCTGCAACTCTATTATTCTGGTTTACAATACTACACTGATATAGCAGATTAACTGCTTTAAGTAGTGGTTCGTTTCTAGGCTTAGGACCAACCACCTCCCTGAAATAGCTTATAAGATGGTCAAGATCTGGTAAAAGAGACCAAACATCACCCCACCTTCTGTGCCTCACTAAATTCAGCATCTCCTCTAAAACCCGAGTCAGGCATCACCCAGGGAAACCCCACTCTGGCTCCAGCTCCTCTCCTACACCCCTGCTCCTACCACCCTTTGGTCTGGGTGGAGCATTTCTCCTGCTCCTGCCACAAACCCAGCTTATCAAATCGTATCTGTCACTTTTTAGTTCTCTAAAGAATCCCCCTGCAATGCAGGAGACCCCAGTTCAACCCCTGGGTCAGGAAGATCCCCTGGAGGAGGAAATGGCAACCCACTCCAGTATTCTTGCCTGGATAATCCCATGGACAAAGGAGCCTGGCAAGCTAAGACCATGGGGTCACAAAGAGTTAGACAGGACTGAGCGACTTTCACTTTTCCTGATTTCTTTAAGTGCTGGGGAGTTGGAATTTGCACCCCGCCCCCCAGGCTTATGGTAGGGCTAAATAGGTAGATAGATGTTGAATGTTTATGAAAGTTTAATCACAAAGACAGCAGATAGTGAGAGAGACAGCTGGTGGTGGGGAAGAGAAGCCGGCGTGGGAGCAGGACTGCCAAGAGTTGCTCCCCTCTGTGCCTGGACAGTGGGAGTTGGGCTGAATTAAACCTCCCTTCCTGTTTTACTGGCCTTTTTTCTCCGTGTCTTGCCTTTCTCATTTCTTAGTGACCTCCCGTTTCTATTTTTCTCCCATCAAAAGCCATTCTCGCTAACTTGTGGCAAGATGGGAACAGAGGAGGGCACTTCAATCTGAAAGAAGATTCTCGGACCACTTAGAGAACTTGACATGTGCCCCTGGACCTTGGGGAGCACAAAGGTGTCTTGTCTTTGCAAATGTAAAAAGTGGAGAGATGAATCAGATGGTGGAAGTAAAGGAGAGGCAGGGCTACACTGAGCTAGGAGGCCTGCTACTCCAGAGGCTGTTGAGCAAAAACACACATACACACACACACACACACATCTCCAGTCAGCCAGGCACTTCCTCTGTTCTTACCCAGCACCTTGAAATCTGGTGACACCTACAGCGTTTACACCCTTTTTGGTAGCCCTCCCAGACAAGACCTAAGATGACTCTCTCTGCGTACCTCCTCGGGTCCATATTTCTTCTTAGTGAGATGCGGACTTTCTTCCATGATTATCAACGTCATAAAGGGCAATCCTGGAGCCCAGGGAATAAATCTTTAACTACAGAACGTTAGACTTTAGGCAGCTAGGAAAGAAGAGGAGAGAGAGCATGCTGAAAAAGGGCTCCCTTCACTTAGCACAGAAGCATGACGCATAAGATCACCCACTTGAAGGAAGGCAAATTTGGGTGGAGAGAGTGCTGGATAAATGAAAGGTCTTGGATCCCACAATCTGCCCACGTCTATTCATGTTGGAGGGAGCCTAGCATGCTAATTTATATTGCAAATCTTGATAAGAGTATACTTGTGTTTTGTCAGAAAGACAAAGAACATCTATAAAATTACCTTGTTATTGCTGTTCAGTAATTAAATCGTGTTCGACTCTGCGACCCCATGGACTACAGCAGGCTTCACCGGCTCCTGGAGTTTGCTAAAATTCATGCCCATAGAGCCGGTGATGCCATCCAAAAATTTCATCTCTGCCACCCTCTTCTCCTTTTACTTTCAATCTTTCCCAGCATCAGGGTCTTTTCTAAGGAGTCAGTTCTTCGCATCAGGTGGCCAAAGCATTGGAGCTTCAGCATTGGTCCTTACAATGAATATTCAGGACTGATTTCCTTTTGTTTGATCTCCTGGCAGTCCAAGGTACTCTCAAGAGTCTTCTCCAGCACCACAGGTCAAAAACATCAATTCTTCGGCACTCAGCTTTCTTTATGGTCCAACTCTCACATCTGTACATGACCACTGAAAAAACCCTAAATTTGAGTATACAGACCTTTGTCAGCAAATTAATGTCTTTGCTTTTTAATATGCTGTCTAGGTTTGTCATAGCTTTCCTTCCAAGTCTGTTTATTCAGATCTTACAATAGGAGGGGAGTCAGCTACCATCGTTTCCTCCTAGTCAGGACTCAAGGATGTGTGAAAAGGGAGTGAGGTATATAGAGTAAAAGAAGGACATTTTATGATGGATTTGATCGGTGAGTGTGTCATTGGGGTGGATTTTTGGAAATGGGAGAGGTTTTTTGGTCGACTTTCAAGTAGATAGTGATTCGTTCATAGCTGGGAGCTGGTACATAGCTGGGAGTTTTCCAGTCTGAGTGGGGTCATAGGTTTTCCTATTTCAACTAGAAAGATATATGGTCCTCAGCTTCAGGATCAGACTCTTGAACAACAATTTCCTCCATTTGGTAAATATTAAGATTGAAATTTGGGCTTCCCTGGTAGCTCAGCTGGTAAAGAACCAAGCTGCAATGCAGGAGACCCTGATTTGATTCCTGGGTTGGGAAGAACTCCTGGAGAAGGGATAGGCTACCCAATCCAGTATTCTTGGGCTTCCCTGGTGACTCAGATGGTAAGGAACCTGCCCTCTACGTGGGGGACCTGGTTTCAATCCCTGAGTTGGGAAGATCCCCTGAAGAAGGGCATGGCAACCCACTCCAGTATTCTTACCTGGTTAATCCCCATGGACAGAGGAGCTGGGGGCTACAGTCCATGGGGTCGCAGAGTCAGACAAGACTGAGTGACTAAACACAACGACAAGTTTGAAATTTAGCCTGAAGCCTAGTCCAAATCAGTGTCTAATATATGCATATAGCTATTTGTATGAACCTATCACATTGAGGCTAAACTGAGACTTGTCGCCAATATCCTTCATGTAGAATGAAAGTGAAAAAAAGAAACATAAGCATTGGATGAACATTGTGCTGGATTAGGTCTGAGATTTCCCTAATGTTAAGATTCTAAGGTGATGTCCCCTGTTCTGTGGCTCAGGGACTGGAAGGACTTTGAAACTGGACTGGATTGACTCCAGGGGGCCAGCCCTAAGCTTAGCCCTGGCAACACAGGCAAGTTGGTGTCCAGGGCCCACTGAATGGTTTTCCATCCTCTACCAGGGCCCAGCCAGGGTGCAGGCAGAGAGCTGGAAGCAGCCCTGCCCTTCTCAGCCCAACCCTCTTCTATCAGAGCTCAGATTTCCCCTCAAATCTCTAGCTAAGGGACCTTTGAACAGACAGATTGGAAGATTCCGGGCCCGGTGAACTTACCTAGAACATTCAAATGGAAGAAGGAAAGTAAAAGAGAGCTGAGGTAAAGGGAGTAACAACTTTTTTTTTTTTTTTTTTTTTTTGGTTTCATTTTCTTTCATGCACCTGCACTGGCCAACTGTTTGTCTGTTTGTCTTGGCTGCACCATGCAGCATGTGGGATCTTAGTTCCCCAACCAGGGACTGAGTCCACGCCCCTTGCACTGGGAATGTAAAGTCTTAACCACTGACTGCCAGGGAAGTCCTGGTAGTAACAACTTTCAAGTGTAACTTTATCCCAGGGGAGCAAAAGTACAAATGTAACTCAAATGTGTGCATGAGTGTGGAGTAGTGATTATGGTTCAGTTCCCATGGGGTAGAAAGTCATTCCTTTTTTAACCTAGCCTTCTGCTCCCATTTTCTGTCTCTGTGTGTGTGTTTACACACATACACACACACACACACACACACACACACACACACACACACACATGTCCTTCCTAACCTGCACTTTGTCATTTTAAATCAGCATGGAGAACTGCCTACATATTCCTTTGCTTCATTAAAAAGACTTTAAAAATTCTATTTCCACCCTCCATAATTATATTAAGTGTATGAAGTTGTTCTTCTCATTCCCCATTCAACTTCTGGGTCCCTGACCTTCCCAAGTACAAACACTTGACTGATTTCAAGAAGGAAACCCATAGGATCTGCAGGTTGTGAAAATCTTTGATCTTCCTTCAGGGAGGAAGAAAAGAGGGGCCCAGAGGAAGGGATGGTCAAGAGCTGGTTTCCTCGGACGACCTGCTAGACTCTTCCTTAGGCAATCCAGTGCATGCCGCCCTGCGCGCTCTTATTTCCAGAGCAGTGGCTTGCAGGCAAGTGGGAACTGAGACTCATTCTTGCCCTGTCTATATGCAAATCATCTTTAAAGTTTTCTTGTCTTTGGAAACAATGTCCAATAGGCTGGACAAATACAATGTTATGCTATAAAAAATTGTGTCCTCAAAAATTAAGTTGTAGGTGAGTACTTAATATGGAAAAATATTGTGAAGTAAAATAAACAATATATAAAACAATTGTAAATGTGAATGTGCATATATATGTGTGTGTGTGTGTGTGTGTGTGTGTGTATAAATGCATATATTTTAGTACATAACCAAAAGCATATTATACCAAATAGTTAATTAGTTGATGATGGTTCTCTTTGGGGCAGAGTAGGATAATGGGTGGGCTTCCCAGTTGGTTCTAATGGTAAAGAACCAGCCTGCCAAAGCAGGAGACATAAGAGGCTCGGGTTTGATCTCTGGGTCAGGAAGATTCCCTGGAGGAGGGCATGGCAATCCACTCCAGTATTCTTACCTGGAGAATCCCATGAACAGAGGAGCTTGGTCGGCTACAGTCCAAAGGGTAGCAAAAAGTCGAACATGACTGAATGCAGGCACACATGAGCATTTAAAATTTACCTATTTTTATTTTACCTGTATTTTCTATAATTAACATGCATTGCTTTTGTACTAAGATTAACATTTACAAGTACTTAAAATTATGTATTATCAGAAATCCATCTTTCTGGTTGACATTATCCAAATCTTGGTTTAATCTATTTAACAAGAAATCAGAGACAATATTTTTAAAATTAAAATAAATGCTTTCTTAACCCCAGGAAAGAGGAACCAAAGCATCCGCTAAGAGCCCAACTTGGTCAAACATCAGACTGGCCTGTGGGTTCTCTTGCTTTGTAGCACTGTTGATCCCCAGATCCCCAGGGCATAAACATTCATAAGTTTGCCAAGGTAATGCAAATTACTGGAAGCTGGGTAGTGTAGAAGCGTGAGAACTGGATAAAACAGGATGATCTGGATTCCAGTAAGAACTCTAACATTGTCCACGAGTGTAGCCTCAAACAAGTCACTTGATCTCTCCATTCTCTCCCAAAACAGGTCCTTCTTATTCACTCACCGATTGCTCATTGAAGACCTCCTCTGTACACAGGCACTGCCCGAGGCTCAAGCTAGAATGCTGTGAGTCTCTGTTATTTTACAAACTGTACTCAATTTACACCGCCATTTCCATCTTTCTGTGGCAGAATCACCTAGAATTCTCAAGGCTTAAGGGTGGAGTTAAACTTTGTAATCTAGGTATTGAGAACTCTAGAAATGAGACAAAGTGAGTGGTCCTTGTAAAGGTGACAGACAAGATAAAACTAGGGTAAGGAATAATTGGAGGAAAGAGTTGGAGATGGACCAGAATCAAATCCATGTGGCTCAGAACAGCTTGGAGGAAGGGAGCAAAAGGGAGAAACCCTGAGCCAAAGCAATGGGGAAAATAGCAGATCCTGGTGATAAATTCCTAAGCAAGATTGTCTAAATGCCTTACTTTCCTCGAAATACAATACATTATTCTTTCAAGGCGACCACAATCTGAACCAAGCAATGTTGATTGTGCTTGCTATTGCTGCGGGAGAGGGAGAGATTAAGCTAAACATCTTTGTCCTTGGAGATTTAATACTGTATCTAATGGTTAAGATTGTAGATTTTGACCGACTTAGAGACTATGAGCCAAAATCAATAAGCACTGGTGTTGGTTCTGGAAAAACTACACAGACCAAACATGATCATTAAAGGACATAATAGTGTCAGGGAAAGTTATTTTTACACTTCTCAGAAGATATTTAGTTACATTGCTGGACACAACATTTTATTTTGTTTTTAATATGTCATCATTTGATTGTTTTTCCTCATTGCAAAACAACAGGCTTGCCAAGAAAATTCAAAGGCCTATCAACAATAAACAACTGAGAAACTAGCTGGAACACTCTCACATAAGGACATGCGTTTATGCTCAAATGCAAACACACAGACAAAGGTAAATGCCATTTAAGAAAAAGAAACAGGAGGTATTTGACAAGGAAAACTGATCACTCATCAAAATTTAACTTTGAGACCAAGAATACCTTTGGGCAAAAGTTGGTGAGCATATCTCCTCTTTACGAGAATCCAAAAAAGCCCAATATCATGTTATATTAAAGGGCTCTCCTGTGTTCAGTTACTTAGCCAAATATGGAGCCAGTGCATTGCATGTCAAACTAGAGAGAGGCTGATAGAAGTGTAGAACTTAGTCAGGTGCTCTGAAGTCAGGACTGAAGATGTTTTTGGCCATTATGACAGTTTGATTCTCTAAAAGAACAATTTTAGCACATCATTAAAAGAAGCCCACCAGGGGTAAAGAATTCGCCTACCAGTGCAGGAGACATGGGTTTGATCCCCGGTCCAGGGAGATCCCACATGCCTTGGAGCAGCTAAGACTGTTCACAACTATTGAGCCTGTGCTCTGAAACCTGGAAGCCGCAACTACTGAAACCCCAGCACCGCAAAGTCCATGCCCCACAACAAGGGAAATCACCACAATGAGAAGCCCAAGCATCGCAAATAAAGAGTAGCCTCCACTTGCCACAACTAGAGAAAAGTCCATGCAGCAATGAAGGCCCAGCACAGCCAAAAATAACTATCTAAATAAAGAAAAATTATATTAAAAAAGAAGGTATTTGGAGCCCATTATACAGAGTGAGGTGAGTCAGAAAGATAAAGAACATTACAGCATACTAACACATATATACGGAATTTAGAAAGATGGTAACGATAACCCTATATGCAAAACAGAAAAAGAGACACAGAAGTACAGAACAGACTTTTGAACTCTGTGGGAGAAGGTGAGGGTGGGATGTTTCGAAAGAACAGCATGTATATTATCTGTGGTGAAACAGACCACCAGCCCAGGTGGGAGGCATGAGTCAAGTGCTCGGGCCTGTTGGGCTGGGAAGATCCAGAGGAATCGGGTGGACAGGGAGGTGCGATGGGAGACTGGGATGGGGAATTCGTGTAACTCTATGGCTGATTCACATCAATGTATGACAAAACCCACTGAAAAATAAAAAATTAAAAAAAAAAAAAAAGAAAGTGTTCTCAATCAAAAAAAAAAAAAAGAACACTAAGCAGAATAAATTCTTGTTTCATTACACACAAGAAATAATCAAGTTCCTTGATTCATAACCCATGTGGCTGGTGGGTTATTGTCCTTGTGTTAAGAAGCTAGAAAAGTTCAATTGAAATCATCTTAATGTTCACTCAATTAACAACTGAAATCATATGAATCCAGAAATGTACCATTTGGGAATTTTCGCAGATATTACATGCATGAACTAGTGCTCTGTGTATATTCTAACATTATTGGAGTATTTTATGTGTGCAAAGTCCTACTAGAAAGCTTCTGCCATGGCCTCCCTCTCTTTCACACATCTTCAGCTCTGCTTTCCTAGGTGAAACGTAGCATTATAGCACTTTACAGATTATACATGACATATTTTGTGATTAACTGACGAATACACGCTATAGTTCTCAACTTTATCACTTCAGTCTCTGAAGTCTCTTTTGCATCTGCAAAATGGTGCTAAGAATGCCATTTTATAGATGGTTTTAAAACAAGTCCTCAAATTCTTCAACACAGCAGTAGGTTGGCTTCTCTGCTAGCTCAGACAGTGAAGAATCTGCCTGCAATGCAGAAGACTCAGGTTTGATCCCTGGGTTGGGAAGATTTCTTGGAGAAGGGGCTAGTTAACCACTCCAATATTCTTACCTAGAAAATCCTGTGGACAGAGGAGCCTGACGGGCTACAGTCCATGGGTTGCAAACAGTCAGACATGACTGAGCAACACTACTTTTCCAGGGAGAGGTGAAGTCCAATTCCCCTCCACTTATACATGGGCCAGACTCAGTGACTCATGTCTAAAGAATGGAATGTGGCAGAAATAATACTAAGTGACTTTGGAGACGAGTTTTCCTCTGCCTCCCTCTCTTGGAATGCTTGTTCTTGGATAGCTTCACCATTTAGTGACAAAGCCAAGCTGTTGCAGGAAAAGTTCATGTGCAGGTCACACGCTGTCAAGTGTAGGTATTTCAACATTGGTTAGCAATGAGCTCCCAGCAGACAGCCAGCGTTAGCCACCAGACATGTCAGTGAGTGAGTTTTCAGGTGATCCTAGCCACTAGTTCTTGAGGTGGCCCAGCTGACGCTGAGTACAGCAGAAAGAAACTATCTTCTTCCGAAATTGTAGATTAATGAGTAAATAAATGTCATTGCTGTTTTAAGCCATGAAAGTATTGGGTGGTTTGTTTTGTAGCAACAGATAACTAGAACAGGTTTTGGTATCATGACAAAAAAGTAAAAATATATGGCAACGTCTTCAAGACTGGGCAGGGATTTAGGAGGGTCTTCAAGAAACCATTCAAGGGAACCTCATGGTTCTTGAAGATGTTATTGGTTGGGGCTGACAAGAAAGTGAGGAAATGTTACTGGGAGGAAATGTTGTATAGTGACTGAAAATTTGGTGACACTTATGGTAACATGGAAGATAGAAAATACACCCAATTACCTGAATTTTTAAGGAGATTTTCAGGAAGAGAATTGAAGGTGCTTCCTGGTTGTTCTTACTGACTACAATAAAATGCAAGAGGAGAGAGAAACTAAAGAAAGAACTGTTAAATATCTAGCAAACAAGAATTGCTAGGTTAACAGTTTCTTCCTCATCACCTCTCCTTTTAGCAAAAGAAGTGGCTTCCTGTGATGATCAAATCCAGAACATAGTCATGAAACACATCCCAGAGTTAAGCCAGGGGTGTGACTATGGAACTCTTTGCTAAGACTTCAAGCAGTTTTCTCTTTTTTTTTCGGAGATTTGCGAGTTAAGTTTTATTTGGGGCAAAATGAGGACTGCAGCCTAGGAGGCAGCACCTCAGATAGCTCTGAGAGATTGCTCCAAAAAGGCAGTCAGGTAAAGACCTCAGGTAGCTTTAAGGTGTTGCTTCATACATACTTTCAAGTGTGCAAAAGACCTGCAGACCATAAGGATGTTCTCAGACAGCAGTTTGGGATGCACTAAGGTAGAGACAGGTGAAATGAGATTTGTGGGTATGGCCTTTGCTAAATGGAGTCAGTTATAAATTGATTGATAAGAAGCCTACATTTAAAAAAAAATTATAATCAGCTTAGGCCAAAAGAGACATTCAGGCCTTCGAATCCTCAAAGGGCAAGAAGCAGTCTATGAGGAGACTTCCCTGGTAGTCCTGGTGAAAACTCCGCCTGCCGAGGCAGGGGACACAGGTTGGATCCCTGGTCTGGGAAGATCCTAGATGTCACCAGAAAACTAAGCCTGTGCACAACTGCTGGGCCAGCTCTCCAGAGCCGGCGCAGCTCAACAAGAGAGGCCACAGCAATGAGAAGTCTGTGCACCGCATCGAAGAGCAGCCTCCGCTCGCAGAAAGGAACACCAAAATAAAATAAATAGACTTTAAAAGAAATGAAGACGCTGTCTAAGAGAACTTAACTGCAAAGATGGACTACTTTTACTGGACTAAATTAATGACTCAGAGGATGGAATTGAGTTCAGCTATAGTAAAGGACCTCTAGGAAGTAAGCCTGAGAAAACTGGCAGCACAGGCCCATGTGATTTCAGGATGGCTGTGGACCAGGGACCGCTGTGTGCATCCCATTTTGAACATCAGTGTCTGTAGCTTGACCCACCTCTGTGTATTGGGTGTGGTGGGCAGACAGTTTTTCTCTTGGTTCACAGATCTTCAGACTGGGTGGAGTTACACTCGGGGGACAGAACCAAAGAGTCTCAACCATCCTGGGACCTGATCGTGGACCTAAAACCTGATGCTACCATAGGGACAATGTTTGAAGGATCTAGAAAGAGGAGAGGGAGTATATCTTACATATAGGGGGAAATGTAAATAATTCTGTCCAATGGGCAGATTGTGAGGTCTTAAAACATGTTTACAAATTCCTTGATATCCTTCCCAACCAAAGATAGAACCTAATTCCCCTTCTCTTGAAAATGGCTGGCCTCTATGACTTGCTTCTAACAAATATTAACCCAACATGGCAGAAGTGATCCTGTGTAACTTTCCAAGACCACAAAAGGGGAGGCAGTTATGCCTTGTTCCTTTTCATGTTTGCCTTTGGAATCCAGCTCCCACTGTGGGAGGCGGCCAGGCAGCCACAGGGAAGGGCTGTGTGGAGGGGTTCTGGTCACAGCCCAGCTGCGGTCCCAGCTCCCAGCCAGCAGCAGCGGGCAACTGTGACTAAGCAAGTCGGCAGGTCGTCCCACCACCAGTCTAGCCACCCCCAGATATGCCACGGGAAGCGAAGACAAACTGTCCTTGCAAGCCCTACCCAAATTACAAATCCACGAGGAAAATAAAAACAACCGTTGTTTTAAGGCACTAAGTTTTGAGGTACTTTGTTATATGACCACAGACAAGTGGAAATTGTTGTATAATTTTACTGGATGGTTACTAGAAATATCCGCATATGTGAATATAACTTTGTACCAATTACTGGGTTTTAGGCACTATAAATTGCAATTTCTTCATGGTCCTCAGCTTTATCGCTTACTAACTGTGGGATCTTTAGTAAGTCAGTTTCCTGAACTTTGGTTTCAGCAACTGTAAAATGGAGATGAAAATACTCATCTTAAAAAATTATTTATGAATATTATATAGCAACAAAGAAAATGATATATTATTATAAGTTATAAAATTAGATTGAAATGATTACAACTGTAAAACTGTGCATATGAGAACTAGATTAGAGTAGTGGGCTTAAAAGTAATTTTTCCTTACATTTTCAAATTTCCATAAGATTACTTACTTTAGTAACAAAAAAGGAAAAAGTAAGTATTTTTTAAAATCCCAGTCTGCACTTCAAGTCCAAACTTAGGGAGTGAGCCAGTAGTTATTTCTTCTCAACCTCCCTGCCAGTTAAATCAGGTAAATGGTTTGGAAGAGGAACAGGAAGAAAATGGCTTCTTGTCCCTTGGAATTTGGGGGTCAAGGGAGGACTGACTGGGGCTTCCCAGGTGGCACTTGGTAAAGAATCTGCCTTACATCTGGAGATGTAAGAGACATGGTTCAATCCCTGGGTCAGGAAAATCCCCTGGAGGAGGGCATGGCAACCCACCGCAGTATTCTTGCCTGGAGAATCCCATGGACAGAGGAGCCTGGTGGGCTGCTGTCCATAGGGTCGCAAAGAGTCGAATGGGACTGAAGCGACCTAGCATGCACACATGCAGAGGACTGACTCCAGAACTCAGATTTCTTGCCTCCCCAGCCAGAGTGCCATTTCTTCCACCTGTAACCTTGTATGACTAGTTTTCACCTATTCGGGCTGAGCTTTAGAACCAATGCCACACAAAATGCCTTTTATTTAAATAACCAGAAGTCCCAGTCACCTGAGCTTAGAGACGTGTAATCCAACTATCAGAGAAGTGAGTCAAAATGTGTGGGTTGGAAACCTGCCTCCACCACATAATATCTGGAGTCTTTGCAGGGTGACTGGATTATGAGGATTCGTCCTAAATCCAACGACACAGACATAGGACAGAAGGCAATGTGAAGGTGGAAACAGAGACTGCAGTGATGCAGCCACGAACCAAGAAGTGTCTGAAGCTGCGAGAAGCTGGAAGAGGCAGGGAATGAACAGATTCTTCCTTCGTGTCCCGAGGGAGGAAAAGCCCTGAGGATACCTTGCTTACAGCTTCTAGCTCCCAGAACTGTGAGAGAATAAATTTCTTTTGTTTTAAGATATCAAGGTTACGGCAACTTATTACAGTAGCCCTAGGAAAGTAATGCAATGGCTGAATCTCACAAATCATAACATTGAAGGAAAAAAGATTCAAGTTACAGAAAAAAGGCCATTTAAACAAAGTTTTTAAAACATGCAAACACACTATGTATGTATATATACATATATAGAAAACACTATATATCTCTCTATATATACAAAGCATAAAGAGACAAATGGGAAGGACAAACACCAAATTCAGGGGTTCACGGAAAGTGTGAAGTGGTGGGAAGGAAGAGCACACAGTGGTGGCTCATAGAGGGTTCCCCTGTGTTGATTACATTGTGTTTCTTAAGCTGTAGCCCTGGTGGATCAGAGGGTAAAGAGTCTGCCTGCAATGTGGGAGGCCCAGGTTTGATCCCTGGGTTGGGAAGATCCCCTGGAGAAGGAAATGGCAACCAACTCCAGTCTTCTTGCCTGGAGAATTCCAAAGGACAGAGGAGCCTAGTGGGCTATAGTCCATGGGGTCTCAAAGAGTCGGGTACGACTGAACAACTTCACTTCACTTCTTAAGCTGAGTGGTGGGATCAGCCATGATCAATTTCATATTTTTACTGTGTAGGACTTAACTATTTAATAATAATTAAAATTTAAAAGGAAAAAAGAAAAAGAATAGGAAGGAATTTCCATGATGGCACCTTGAAGGTGGAAGTTTCTTTCTTGAATAACACATAACCTTTCAAATGTCAGCTAGAACAACCTGATTCGGTGCATATGTATCTCTGGATATTTAATAAGCAGATGAAAATCACTTTGTTAATATTCAGTGTTCTGATGTCATTTATAAATAATTCCAATGGTAATCTTTTTCATTGGAAAAACACCTCTACAGTGCCGACTCTGATTACTCCCTGTGGATATTTCTTAGCTAAAAATTAATATATCATACTTTCTAGAATGACAGACTATGAGCTGGAATAAGAGAAAACAGTAATTTATAAGATGGAGTAATTACTGGAGGATCCAGGTACTATTTACTGACTTTCTTCTTTGTTCCCAAGCCAACAAAATTATTGAGTCCACATTCCCAGAGACTTTTATTAGCCTTAATCTTAGGTTGTCTATCAAAAACAATACCGTTGTGGATTAATAAACACCACAAACCCATAATAAACCACACAGGCCTTTCGGCTTCCAACGTAGTAAGTGAGCTCAGCTGAAGCATTATACAAGTGTCAGTGACTAGCCGGGTCGTGGAGCACTTGCTCCCTTGGGTGGCCAAGGCTGCCTCCCTGGCTGCACTATCTGAACTGACCACGAGGTGGCAGCAGCTGCACGACTGTCAACCTGCAGGCTCCAAGGGCCGCCAAGGCCGCCATTGACCACTCACCGACAGGGAGCTTGTGGTTCCAGCCAGATTTGGTTGTTTCTTTTAGTGCTGAGATTTAGAAAAACGTTGTAACCATTTTCCATTAAAAATTATTCAGATTTAACCACACGTAACATAAACAATTGTTTGATATCTAGTACAAATAGCCTCACATTCTTTTCGTCCCTTCCTTCTATATTCAATACACTTGGTGAAATGCTTTTTTATTTTAAAACCAGGCCTGTTTCCCAGAGTGTATTAAGCATGTGAATGATTCCAGATAATAAGACATACATTTACGCTGTGAAGGTAGACAGGAAGTCAGCAGTTCAAACATTCAGAGAAATACTCTTTTAAACAATTTGCATTTTACTAGCTCAGTGGATAGAGAATCTGCTTGCAATGCAGGAGACCCAGGTTCAATCCCTGGATTGGAAAGATTCCCTGGAAAAGGAAATGGCAACCTACTCCGGTATTCTTGCCTGAAGAATCCCATGGACAGAGGAGCCTGGCAGGCTACAGTCCATAGGGTCACAAGAGTCAGACACGACGTAGCGGCTAAGCTACCAGAATTGTTTGACAGTAGGTAAATTACAGCTGGTTCCAGTGGACTCTTCTTGTAGGACACTATTGCTAAAATCCAAACTCAGCTGGGATATGTCACAGCAAGTCTCTGGTTTTCTTACTCAGAAGCTCTGAACCCCTTAGCACCTAAGCCCCCCAAAGTGTTACCAATTTAAGTCTTGTGGACCCGGCTCAGACCCTAGTCTGGCTGTGGCCCTTTGCCTGTGTGGGGAAGTTTCTTTTCCTGTTAGGGTTGGTGCAGCTGAAAATAAAGCCAAAGCTGAGACTGAAGCAGCGCAGGCTTTATTCAATGGCCAGAGAATGGAGAAGTGGGAACTTTGTTCACAAACGAACTCCTCGCACTCCTGGCAAGAAGGATTTGATTTTAAAGAGTGAAGACACAGGGAGGAGGAGTGAAGCTAATGCTGAGCAGGTACACACAGTAGTTTACCAGGGAAGGGGCAGGGCTTGCTGAGGAAGAGGAGTGCTACCCTCTTTTTATCCTTTCCTCGTCCTTTACTTTCAGTTTCGGTGCCGCGCTGGGAAGTGTCATTTAACACGCTAATGTAGTGAAATCAGCATGTAATGAGACTCTGGATCGGTTGAGGGTCAGATTCATTGCCATCTTGATCCCAGCTGGTTGCATCTGGCTTTTGTTTTTCCCTTCCTATAGCTTCCTTTCTTATTTTCAGACCCTCTGACTTAGAGATTTATATTGGCTCCTGTTAAAGGTGGGAGTTGGTGAGTTTTGAGCAAGGATCTGGTGACAGCTCTGGCAACAAAATGATGATCATGACAGTGGTCCTCAGAAGTCTCTGAGCTGACGCTGCCTGATGTTCAATGTAAAGGAAGACTCTAGCACATCCCTCAGATATAAACTAAGTATGCTTGAGCTGTGTTTAAAGAAAAAGAACCATGAACTAGAAAAACGCCTTCTCAAAGCTGAACATAAATTTGGAACACTAGGAACCATGTGGTGATGGAAGGAAGAACAGTGGCTTCAGCTTCTGGGAATCCAGATTTGAGCCATCTCCCTAATGAACTGTGAGATCTGAGCCATCCCCTCCATGTGATGGACTTAATACCTCTCCGACTGACCTTCTGGGTTACTGTGGGACTCACAGGGAACAAAACAGTCTAGATGTTCAATAAATATTTGTTGCATATTGCTAAATAAACTGGTAGTGGGAGGATTTTAAAAACCATACTTTAATAAACAACCTAAAATACATAACCATAGGGTTTCAAAACTAAAACACATAATGCAGTAAATTGTTTTCAGAAATGAACTAACTATGAATATCCTTCCATCCAGCTGAGTGGTTCTCAACTCTGAGGAGCCTTTTAAAATTTCAAGTGCCAAGGGGTCTTGGGGCAGAATCCAGCTCTTTTTTGTTGTTGTTAGTTTGTTCTGAAGCTCCCCAGGTGACAACAATATGTAGCCAGGATGAAAACCCATGGCTCTAGTGCAAAAGTAAGTCAGTGTCAATATTGAATATTGGCTCTAGTTGACTCAAAGCAGAAATGAGTATCTACTTGAAAAAAAAATTATATCATTTATAGCCAGAAAAACAGGGTTGTGTTCTTTGGTTATTACACTTACTCTTTCTCTTTGTCAAAATGAACATTGCTTTGATACAGAAAATGTGAAAAGTGCAGTGGAAAAAAAAAAATCACTTTAAATCTGTAACCATTGCTAACACATCAGAGTATATTCTTTTTTTTTTCCCCCCCAGGGTTTTTTTATTTTTTTATTTTATTTTATTTTTTTTATTAGTTGGAGGCTAATTACTTCACAACATTTCAGTGGGCAAAGTATATTCTTTCAGTTTTTCTTGTTGTGCATATATGTATATTTAAAACATGAAAATGGAACCAGGCCATATTTTGAAGCCAGCTTTGTTCATTCAAGAGTATGATGTGGGTATTTTCCCAAGCCAATAAACTTTCTCCTGTGACATGATTTTTAATGGCTACTTTGCAGCTATTAGATGCACCATAATTTCTTTAATTTCTTGTTGATTAATATTAGATTCTTTTCAATTATTATTAAAAATATTATGATGAATTTCTAAAATATGGGGGGGGGGGTTTGCACAAAGCTCTGATAATTTCTTTGAACAACTACCCCACCTTTCATCTCTACTCCTGACTGGTTTGGACAGGCTTTTTTAGATGAATCAACAAAGATGAGCTTCTTGGAAGTGCTAATACCAATGAATGACCTCCACATTCCATAAGTGCTTCCAAAACAGCTGAATCTCTTAGCCAATACCATCAGATAGGGCAGCTCAGAAAGAGCTGAACATTCAATAGATCAATAGTTCTTAAAGTTAAATGTGCCTACAAATCACCTGTCACATGCAGAGCCTGTCAAAATGCAGATCTAGAGTAGAGGTTGAGATTTTGATTGTCAAACAGCCTCCCAGGTAACTGGTCAGGGGACAACACTTGAGTAGCAAAGACCAACATTACATCCCCAACACCTGCGTCTTGTTTGGGGTCTTCCCAGTTGTTGGCTCAGATGGAAAGAATCTGCCTGGAATGCAGGAGACCTGAGTTCCATCCCTGGGTTGGGAAGATCCCCTGGAGAAGGAAATGGCTATGCACTCCAGTATCCTTGCCTGGGAAATCCCATGGACAGAGGAATCTGGTGGGCTACAGTCAATGGGGTCAAAGAGAGTCAGACATGGGGTCAAAGTGAGTGACTAACACTTTCATTTTCACTTTCAGTTACATAAAATGGGCTTCTCTGGTAGCTCAGTGGTAAAGAATCTGCCTGCCAATGCAGAAGACACCAGTTCAATCCCTGGGTCAGGAAAATCCCCTGGAGAATGGAATGTCTATGCACTGCAGTATTCTTACCTGGGAAATCACCTGGACAGAGGAGCCTGTTGGGCTACAGTCCATGGGATCACAGAAGAGTCAGACATGACTTTGCAACTAACCAACAGCAAATTACGTAAAACAATGACCTCCACAAATAAAGGGCAGGGTTAACGTGTGGTATCTACTTTCAATAATGAGTTTATTCAAGCCAGTTTGTGTGGACCGTGCTTTTGAAGAAAAAACGAAAGTTCTTTATTTTTAGTGCTCTCTTGAATTTACAGATGACTGTTAAGCAGCTTTTCTTTCAAGACTAGTTGTTATATTAAAGAGAAAATTCAAGCTTGTATAGCTGAGACTGATGAGATACTGTGGATCTCAAAAGTGACTGAAGTAGTGTACAATTTGTCCACTGATTTTATGACTCTTTCCACCTTCTTGGTGGCTTATCTTGGAAACGTGAAGTGTGAAGAACATGCTTAGTAGCTGATAGGGCTTTTCAAAATCCATAGCTTTTTTTTTTTTCTTTTTAACCAGCAAAAAGTAAGTAAAGGATTCATAGTTTTTATTTTAACAAGGTAAGGTAACCCACCATCTATCTACTTGGAACATTGACAACACTTAGCATTTAAACAACTTTTATTACAAAAGAACAATGCATGTTCATTGTAGGAAATTTAGGCAACTTTAAAAGTAGAAAAAAAAATTACCTCCAAATCCCATCACCCAGAGATAACCATTGATAACAATCAATTTCAAACCTCCCCATTGTTTCCGCTCCTTATCCTACGAGGTAGGGACAGTAAACTTGAGACACTTAAGGGCTATTTATTTTTCACACCCTTTATCATTCATATTAAATGTTTTATTTGGGGAAAATTTTTATTAGATCATCTAAAATTTTATGATATTTATTTTCATAGTGGAAAATCTCCACTTGTTTTTACTAGTAGAAATTCAATTGTTTAATGATTTTAATTTTTTTCCAACATCAATTTAGTAACCCTTACTTGAGTCAGCTGCCCACACTATGACAAGCTAATGACAGTAACCCTTGGATGTCAGCTCACGTACTGTATTCAATCACTTAAAATATCATAGGGCACTGCAGAATAATTACCAGAACTACAATTCAATCAGTATTCCAGAGTTTACAATAGGTCCATATATAGACATTTCACAGGCGTACTTTAATATGTTGTCACCATAGCAACTGTATGAAACACTAGTTTTATTTCTGTTTTATAAGTGACAAAACTCAGATTCAAAGTTGTTTAAGTGATTTGCTAAAAAATCTGTTTAGGGCATGGCAAAACAGCGAAAATGGTACATTTTCTCATTTTCTACCACAGACCAATTTTTGTTCTTTATTTCCTTATGAAAATATTTCAGAATAAGAAAGTCTTTGTGTAAAAATATAAGATACAAATATGTAGATGTCCATGCTTCCTGCTGTGCTGTAATAAATTCATTTATCTCTGAAAATAAAATTAATATATAAGATATGTATGGAAACTGTACTACCTTTTCAGTTTTTCTGTAAATCTAAAACTGTTCTAAAAAGTTTATTTAAATGTAAAAAAACTCATAAAATTATATATATTATATCAAAATATCTTTCATATAAATAGTTCTTTCCTAATTTCCATTTCTGTCTTCACTGCTTTACAGATCCTATGACGTCCTGTAACCACAGACCTCTGGATCTCTTGATGCTGAAGGCTAGACTGCTGTGATTTTCCAGCCAAGAGACCACATTCTGCATAATCCAGAGGTTTTCAGTATAACGAAGCATCTTTTCCAGTATGGTCTAGACATTCCCCCTCTAGGTTTCTAATTCTTTTAGTCTCAGAATGCACCCCACTTTCACTTTTCACTTTCATGCATTGGAGAAGGAAATGACAACCCACTCCAGTGTTCTTGCCTGGAGAATCCCAGGGATGGGGGAGCCTGGTGGGCTGCCGTCTATGGGGTCGCACAGAGTCGGACACGACTGAAGCGACTTAGCAGCAGCAGCAGCAGAAATGTGCTGGCATCCACAAATGAAATTTCACTCCGTTGGAAGATGGACATTACCGGGGATGACTGCCTTGGAACAGTGGGTGCATTTCAGATCCCAGTTCAACAAGCAGGAGCACTTCGCTATCAGCCCACAGCATTGCCTCAATCTTCTCTGGAATTTCACAGCAGTTCTTAGCAACTTTTCTGGTATTGATAGAAGCAGGGTCCTAACAAGAGGAGGTCACTTTGCCTGCCTGATGGTGTTATAGACGCCTCCCTTTTAGGAGTTTTTAAACAAAATCTACGTGCTTAGCAACTCATTTTTGTTCAAGAGGACTCCATCTCTGCCCACGGTTTGCCTTTCCATCTTCTGTCTTCCAAGGATAGATCTCCCAGACAGGTTCTTGGGGGCATTTTGAAACTTCAATTTGGAGGAAAGTCTGCGACCAAGAAGCCCTCAGGCTAGAGGTGGTGAAGAAATTTCTCAGAGAGAACCCCTGATTTTATCTGGGCAGGTGACCTTCCAGAATGTGTAGCTTCCTTTGCAGTTAGGTGTGGCCATGTGGTGTAGCCATATGACTAAGTTCTGGCCAATTGGATGTGAGCCAAAATATTGTGTGCAGCTTCTGGGTTAAGCCTTTAAGAGTGAGGGGTGTGTCTACCCTTTTCCTCTTTCTACTAGCAGGGACACGGGTGGGAGAATGAACCGTCCTGGTCACAGAGATGAGGGAAACATCCAAAAGATGACAGAGCAACAAGAGGGGAAAAGCTTTGCAGAGAAAAGTCACTGTACTCCACAGGAGAGAGAGAAAATCTTCTAACTTGTCAAAGCCATTGGATACCACTTCGTGCATGCTTGAATGGATTTTCTCCCCCTGTCTGTCAAAATCTGCATCAGCCTGTGGAGGACACCTTTCAGTGCTCCCTGCCCCACTGTAATGAACCAGGGCAGGTTGGGGTACTGCAAGGTACGATTTGTTCTACACTTTCTTTCTCTTCTCTCTCTCTCTCTCCTGGGGTTCTTAGATAAGTTCTCTTTGGAAAGCATTACACAGTGTTCTTTCTCTCATTCTGTTCTCTGCTCTAAGCTTTCAATCAATCTTCCTCCCTCTCTCTAAGGCTCTGTTATTAAGCTCACCACCTTTGTGTTGCTGACATCTATTAAGGCTGCAATTCTGTTGTTCTGCTTCTCATTCCTGGCTGACTTGTTGCACAGGAGAATGGGGCAATTTATCACCTTCAGAAAACCCTACCTCCACTTACATGGAAAAAGAACAGGCTCTCTCACGTAAAACCGCTGTGAAGATTACTTTTCTAAGAAAATAAACTTCTCCCTGCCATATCTCACAACACAGCTACTCTTAGAAGAACTAACTGGATCTCAACTGGATTCAAAGACTGAAATCAACCCCACCCCGTCCCCCTGGAGAAGCTAGCAGGTGTCGGGGA
Source organism: Muntiacus reevesi (assembly GCF_963930625.1). Lineage (NCBI taxonomy): Eukaryota > Metazoa > Chordata > Mammalia > Artiodactyla > Cervidae > Muntiacus > Muntiacus reevesi. Next base: position 245,284,533 of record NC_089251.1, read on the forward strand.
GGTGGGCTGGAAGGTGGGGTGTGTGTGGGTTGTGAAGAGCTATTCACTCAAGCCAGAGAAAACTGTATCTTGAAACAGAACAATTAGCAGTCCAGGCAAACCATTGCCTTCAGCAACATGCTGCAAGAGTTACAGTGGCCTCTGTACTGGAAGGCAGAACATGGCTTTGTCTTTGGAGAACTTGGCTTGCAGTTGGTGTTGCGGAGGTCTGTCAGCAGACAACAGGACTCCAGGCAGCAGGAATAAGCTTAAGCACCCTAGAATGGCGACTCACCTGGAGGTGATTTTGTCTCACCAAGGGACATGTGGCAATGTCTGGAAATATTTTAAATTATTATCATTGGAAGATGCTAATGGCATCTAATGAGTAGAGGTCAAGGATACTGCTAAACATTCTAGAAGGCACAGAGCAGCCCCTACACAGAGACACATCATAGAAAATTGCCCGGTATGTCAATAGTGCCAACATGGAGAAACCCTGCCCGAGAGATAAACCTTTATAGAGCTGGGCCCATATCTCAGGAATGTCAGGGGTTCTGAGCTGTCTGCCAAGATACAGGCTTGGAAAGGAAGCTAAGACCTGGGCCTGACTACCCAAGCTGTGTTGCGGGTCAGAGGAGCAGGATGGCATCCCATCTAATCAGGCGGGGGGACAATGTCATAGTCAGACTAGAAGTGAAGTACATTAAGCCCAGTCCACAGGGTATCCTACCAGAACAGTTTGAACTCCTCCAGGAAGCCAGGAGAAATGTTCTAAAGCAGGATTTCCAACCTTGATCTATAAACCTTTCAGAGGTTGGGGAAGATAAGGGGATCTTGAGATTCCTCAAATTACATGCAAAGTTATCTGTCTTTGCATTTTCCTGGGGTAAGGATCCAAAACTTCTATCAGGTTCTAAAAGCAGGTTTCAGACCTAAACAGCAAAACCACTGCTGAAAGCCTAGTGTATCAGGATAAGCCTGCAGGAGGGGAATACAATGTCTTAAGTAACGGAAAAGGCAGGATAATGTGCATGCTTAGTCGCTTCAGTGGGGTCTGACTCTTTGGGATTGTAGCCCTTCAGCTTCCTCTGTCCATGGGATACTCCAGGCAAGAATACTGGAGTGGGTTGCCATTCCCTTCTCCAGGGGATCTTCCTGACCCAAGATCAAACCTGGGTCTCCCCACTGCAGGCAGATCCTTTACTGTCTGACTCACCGGGGAAGCCCAGGATAACAGCTAGCAGAAATTAAACACTTACCGTTTACCAGGTACTGTTTTACTGCCTGACTTGGATTAACTCATTTAATCCTCATAACAATCTTATGAAGCAGATACTTTTTCAATCCCATTTTATAGATGAAGAAACCAAGACTAAACTTTCTCCAAGGCAATGCTTCCCAACCTTCTTCCTATCACGGCACACACATACAAAAGTTATTACATAGAAAAATAATTAGAATAGGAGAGTTTAGTAAATTTGTCATAAATAAGATCAGTCAATAAAGTAAAATTGCACATCTGTGTTTCAGCAACAAAAAATTAGAAACAAATGAAAAGAAAGTACCAATCTTTTTTAGAAAAGTACAGTCTATGAGCTATTAAAAAATGAATACATGACTATAATTGTATCCAGTTACCCCATGTCAAGCAAGGATACATTAACCCCATTTTACAGATGAATAAACTGAGGCACAGAGAGTTTAAGTAACCTGCCCAGAGTCACACAGCTAAGGGGCTCAGCCTTGGAAAAAAGATGCCAATTATAATAGCAACAAGTTATATGGTACCGTGGAATAAATCTAACAAAAGTGTTCAAGATTACAGAGAGATCAAAAAGCTTTAGTAATATACTTCAAAGGCACAGTGGAGTAAGGGGATGAGGGTGCTTATGACCAGAGACAACCAGGCCAGAGGCTCCTACAGCCCATGCTCACTCCTCACCTAGCTTCCTTGGCCTCCTCAGGTGTGAGAGTTTAAAAACTGATGCCCACTCAGAACACGTGAGTTTGCTTACATGGCACACCAGACAGAACATTCTGCTATTATCATTAAAGTAATTTAATTAGTAGTAACAAATTTTCCAACAAAGGAAACATAAGGCCTCACTATTTCTAAAGGCAAGCACAGTTGAACACTCAAGACAATTCCAATCATACATGAAATCTTGCAGAATAGAAAAATAAAGGGAATATTACCCAGCTCATTACCTGAGGCTAGCACAAGCTTAGTTCTAAAACCAGAAAAGATCTGGGAAAATGAGTTTTCAGGCCACTGTTAGATCGAAAGACAAAATATAATTGAAAATCTACCCTTTAGCAATAAATATATAAAAGACATAATTAAAAGAAAGATGCTAGTTACAGTGGAAATAAAAAAACTTAAGGCACTTGGAATAGATCTAACAAGAGATGGACAAATCCTTTATAGAAAAAAATCATGAAATATCAGTAAGGACATTAATGAGGAAGTAAATAATATTTTGCTAAAATGACCTGTAGAGTTAATGTTATTCTATACATAGAACATGACAAGCTGCTTCTAAGATACAGGAGAGCAAAGAGCCAAGAATGGCCAAAACAATCCTGGAGAAGAATAAGGAGAATCAATGGCACTACTACCAGACATGAAGATTTGTTATAAAGTAATTAATAATTATGAACACGTTATCAGGTCAGAGATAGCTCAGTGGAACAAAACCTTGTACAGAATAAGACCTATGAATCGGTTTATATAAGGAAAATTTATGTATGACATTGTGGACTAGGATGAGGAGATGGACTATTCAATGTTAATGATTAGCCATACAAGGGAAAAAGTTAAGTGAACTATCTTAACTTCTCCATAGAAACGGGACTTAAAGACAGAACTTTAAAACTTCAGAAGTATATGTAGAGCATTACCTTTCTTGCCTTGAAGCAACAAAGGACTTCTTAACATAAAACTGGAAGCATAAATTCAACTACATTAAAATAATAAAACTGCTTTTCCTCAAAGAATATCAATATCAAGAGGTGAAAATAGAAGTTAAAAACTGGAGGAAGATACTCATTACACACATAGTGGACTCATGGTTATTAACCAGACATATGACCTCCTTTGAATCAATAAGGAAAAGATAAAACTCTAATATAAAAAATGGACAAATATAAACATCCTTGCACAGAAGAACACATCTGGATGGTAAATAAACTTCATTAGTTACGAGAGAAATACAAATTCTTGTTTTATACCCACCAGATTGACAAAAATTTTAGTCTGACAATGGCAAGTGTTGGTGAGAATTTGTAATAATGGCAGCCATCCTGCAGCAATGGGTAGTAATCTGGAACCATCTATTAATAGTAAAACTGAACCTGTGCATTAATGCTACCACCCAGTGATCTCTCTTCCTGTGCAGTAAGCAGACTTCCACGATGGCTCCCAGTGATCTCCATATCCTGGTTTTCATAGCCATGTGAAATCCCCTCCCCCAAAGGATGATGGGCACCTAGTGACTTGCTTCTAATAGAATACAGCAAGAGGGATGTGACGCCATCCTGAGATTAGGTTTCAGAAACGGGACTTCTGCCTAGCTCTTATTCTCTGTCTCTTCTTGTTTTCCTGAGAGAAGCAAGTTTTTAAAAAATATTTATTAATTTATTTTAATTAATTTAACCTAGATGCCCATCAGCAGACGAATGGATAAGGAAGCTGTGGTACATATACACCATGGAATATTACTCAGCCATTAAAAAGAATTCATTTGAATCAGTTCTAATGAGATGGATGAAACTGGAGCCCATTATACAGAGTAAAGTAAGCCAGAAAGATAAAGACCATTACAGTATACTAACACATATATATGGAATTTAGAAAGATGGTAATGAGAACCCTATATGCAAAACAGAAAAAGAGATACAGATGTACAGAACAGAGTTTTGGACTCTGTGGGAGAAGGCGAGGGTGGGATGTTTCGAGAGAACATCATCGAAACATCTATATTACCTATGGTGAAACAGATCACCAGCCCAGGTGGGATGCATGAGACAGGTGCTCGGGCATGGTGCACTGGGAGGACCCAGAGGGATCGGGTAGAGAGGGAGGTGGGAGGGGGGATCGGGATGGGGAATACATGTAAATCCAAGGCTGATTCATGTCAGTGTATGACAAAAACCACTACAATATTGTAAAGTAATTAGCCTTCAACTAATAAAAATAAAAGTTTTTTTAAATATTTATTAATTTATTTTTGCCTGAAGAGAGTACATTTTGTATTTAGAGAAATAAAATATTAGTTGTCAGGAGTTGCTTGTGGAGAATGATCAATAAATGTCAGATACTGATACTAGGGACCCTTGCCTATTGTATGTATTAATCTTCATACTTCCAACTCCTTTAACCATAATTCAGCCTTTTTAGCTTCAATTTGAATGACAGTTTTTGTTCTTTCATGATTCTTTTCAGGACCAAAGAAAGTTTGGGCAATCCATCTTGATATACAATGCTTGAAAAGTTTCTCTGCCCACATGCCAAGGAACCACGGCCTGCAGAGAACAGAGAAACCAAGCGGACTTCAGCCAGAGAGTCTGGGGGCGGGGGGGGGGGTGGGGCGGGGACTAATTTCCTCCAACAACCACGTGGAGTGAGGTTGGAAGCGGATTCTTCCCCAGAAGATAATCGCGGTTCCTGGCCCACCCACTGAGAGCAGCCTTGTTTGATTCCCAAGCCAGAGGACCCAATTCAGTCACATCTGGATTCCTGACCCATAGAAACTGTGAGATAATAAATGAACGCTGTTTTAAGCTGTTTAAATCGAGGTGGGGGATAGTTTTTAATGCTGCAATAGATAATTATTACATCTGAGTATAAAGCTTAGCATAGCTCTTTCCAGCAAGTGAAGCAAGGCACACTGGTATGTGGAGTGTGGATTACAAGTGAGCCCAGAAACTGCTCCTTCTACCCACGGGGATGCAAAGGACAGGTAGGTCAAGACACACCCAGGATAAGCAGAATTCAAGAGCATATTATCCCCAGCCAAGGGCAGTTTCATTTGTCTACCCATGTGTCATACAATGTTACTGGGTTTTGTGTGTACATGCCAAGATGTGCAAAAGGTAGGAAAGCACTGGATTAGAAAATAATTTCCATTTCTTCCAGGATGTGCTTAGTAATTTATATTTCCCATGACAGTGTTTTCAATGTTTCATCCCCTGGGAACTTACTAAAACTGCAAGTTTTCAGACTCCATCTCAAACCTAAAGCAGGCACTCTAGGGAGAAGTCCTGGCAGTCAGTTTTCTTAAAAACCTTCCAGGTGATTATGATACAAGCTGAAGTCTAAGAGACACTGTTGCAGGAGTCTGTGCGTTTCACCTGTTTTCACATTTATTGGCCAATTATGTCCTCTTTCCAATTGCTAATATTGTTAGTGTTTTCTCCTCTTGGGCAACTCTGAAGCTTTATCACTACTATTAGTCTTTTCAAAAGACTGTACTTAACTGTTCCTTTACTTTCTATTTATCAATTTTTTCTCTTGTTATTTCCATCCTTCTGCCTTCTTAAGATTTATTCTGATATTCTGTTCCTGTTAACCAAATATTGGCGGGCACTTTTTTTTTCCATTTATTTTTATTTGTTGGAGGCTAATTACTTTACAATATTGTAGTGGTTTTTGCCATACATTAACATGAATCAGCCATGGATTTATATATGTTCCCCATCCTGAACCCCCTTCCTACCTCCATCTCCATCCCATCCCTCCACTAGGGGCACTTTTAACCAAATATTTGGCTCAGATTGATTGGGGGAGGTGGTGGATAACACTGATGGTATAAATTCTGGCCTCAAATACATGTGATGACAAACTTGTGGTCAGATATTCTCCAAGTATTTTTTCCCATTTTTACATTTTATTTAAATCTAAGGACAAAGGTAAATTCCCTCCACTATCTCCCTTTCTAGGGCAGCCCACCCTCACCACCACATCCCTGTTCAACACTCTTGAATGTACCTAGAACAACCTTTCTGGAATTCTGGCTTCATATGGATGTTTTCCTGTCCATCATCTCGGCTTTTTACAGGCCTCATGATTCTGTCTGTCCTCCTCAGCATGTGGCCAGACACCTCCTGGCAAATACCATCATCACACAGGCTTACCTCTCTGAAATTTTACTTTCTTGCTATTTATTGCAAGGATATTCCTCCTTTTCCCAACAGGCCAGCCAAGTGCTTTGAAGGATTTTTGGGGGGAAGATCCCCAACTTTTTCCCTTTGGTCTTCCCTTTGGCTCATCTGGTAAAGAATCCGCCTGGAATGTGGGAGACCTGCGTTTGATCCCTCCCTGGGTTGGGATGATCCCCTGGAGACGGGAAAGGCTAACCACTCCAGTATTCTGGCCTGGGGAATTCCAAGGAATGTATAGTTCATGGGGTCGCGAAGAGTAGGACGTGACTGAGCAACTGTCACTTTTCACTAAAGTTTATTTTATGCAGAGTTTTTAGTTCCATAGTGGAAGACTTCTCTGGACATCTAGTCTTCCATATAACCAGAAATGGAAGTCATCATATTTGTGACATTCTCTTTTTCTTCTCCTAACTTTTAAAGTTGAATGCTTATCTCATTCTTCAGGTTTTCTTAAATTTTTGTATTTTTTAGCTATAAAATTTTCTCTGAATAGCACTTACTGCACAATAACAATTGAGTTAAAAAATTTGAGTGTTTTCCTTCACTATGCAACATTACTATTGCATAGTGCAATGAAAAATGCTCTTTGTATATAATTTCACAAAACTTAATGAGATGTGTACTATTAGTATTCCTCATTTTATCAATGAAGAAACTGAAATGAAAAATTAATCTCCCTAGGATCACAAAGATAGGTAGCCTGCAGGGAAATAAGGATTCCAACCCAGGTCTGCCTGCATTCAAAATGAAGTTCTTGTAATTAATTCAATGTATTTTATAGGGGAAAAGGGGGGGATCATCATTTGAAAGGAGTGGGGAAAGGGAAAAATGACATCGTTTGGTTTAGAGTGTTAGAATAAAAAGCATCTCACAATTTGAATTAATGGAGAGAAGAAGAAGCAGGTTATTAAGGGAATAATAACCCAGCCCAAATTCAGAGAACCCAGTGCAAACTGAGAGAGCGTGACAAGCAGTAACAGGTGTGCCTGCATAGTGGGCGGCTTCCCAGGCACTCACAGTCATCCGTCTTTCCCTGCCTAATTCAAATCGCTATTAATTTGCACTTTCCTGGCAATATCTCAATTTGCAGAAAGAAACAAATTTTAATCCAAATGGCCATGTTTGTAATGTATAGAGCCATCACTGGCAAACATATTTTTAGCCCCAAATAAAATAGCCTCTTCTGCTAATCCCAGACCTTGGCTCCAAGCCAACTGGCTTCTAGCTTTTATTATTTGCCACAGAATCCAGGATTCAGAGGGAATAAAAGAGCTGAACAAGAATATAACTCCAGATAATATTGTCTCTGCACCTTGTGCACTTATCCTTTTTGTCTCTCCCCAGGGGAAAAGCAGTTATTCTTACTTATGCTAAATCTAGTTGTTCCCCACCGAGGCCATGTAAAACTTGGCGCCAAGTACGTGGGGGAATAAAAAGTCAAGGCAGTGGGACGTGCTTCCACTAAAGCAACAGGCGGCCCCAAAGCCCCAAACTGTTCCATCCATTTTCTCCTAAAAATAAAGGGTTCTATTCATCAAAAACTTTTATATATTCCTGTGATTTTTCTTACAAAAAAAGCCAACATGATATGCAGGCAAAGAATAACAACTCCTGATTCACAAACCATGCTATCCTTTCATTTCCCAGAGTAAGCAAATAATCCAGACAGAGGGCGAGTAGGAGAGGCTCAGTGTTTGCTGTACTCGCCTGACAAAAAAAGTCTTCTGCAAAAAGGGATCTGACCTCAAATTAGACATCTAAATTGTTCAGTTGGAAGGAAACTGTCTCCTTTCTGTATATCCACTTAATGAAATTAATTACACAACCCATACTTGTGAGAGATGGTTGAACTTTGTTTTAATGTAATTTCTAAATATCATAGATTTCTTGTCATTTTTTCCCAGGCAAGAAGAATTGATTAGTTAGAATTTACCAGGATTTAAAGATGATTTAGACTTTATTTTTCTACTCTCTCTCTCCCATTGCCTCTCAATCTTTAACAATGATCTTTCTGTTGTAAATCTAAATTATTTTCTGCTTTAGAGTGTTTCCTCTAACACAAATTAGCTAAAAATTTTAAAGAGTTAAGACATCACAATTCGACCTCATTAAAAAGTCTGCTGGCTTCCATTTTCCAGACTTCGTTTATGCCCTGAATTTGCATGCATTCATTTTACATACTCGTAATCCTAGCATGGTTTGGGTTTTTTATTTCTTATTGAAGTAGAGTTGATTTACAATGTTGTGTTAATGTCAGCTATACAGCATAGTGATTCAGTGTATATACAGGTTATATTCCATCGTAGGTTATTATAAGATACTGGGTATAATTCCCTGTGCTACACAGTATGTCCTTGTTGCTTATCTATTTTATATATCATAGTTTGTGTCTGTTAATCCCATACTCCTAATTTGTCACTCCCCAATCCCTCTCCCCTTTGTTTACCAGAAGTTTGTTCTCTATATCTGTGAATCTGTTTCTGTTTTGCATAACCATTCTGACTGATGTGAGGTGATACTTTATTGTGGTTTTGATTTGCATTTCTCTTAAAATCAGTGGCTAAATATCTTTCCGTGTGCCTGTTAGCCATCTCTATGTTTTCTTTGGAAAAATATCTATTCTAGTCTTATGCCCATGTTTTGATTGGATTGTTTGTTTTTGAAATTGAGTTATATGAGCTGTTTGTCTCTCGAGAAGCCTATATGCAGATCAAGAAGCAACAGTTAGAACTGGACATGGAACAACAGACTGGTTCCAAATAGGAAAAGGAGTACGTCAAGGCTGTATTTTGTCACCCTGCTTATTTAAATTAAATGCAGAGTACATCATGAGAAATGCTGGGCTGGAAGAAGCACAAGCTGGAATCAAGACTGCCAGGAGAAATATCAATAACCTCAGATATGCAGATGACACCACCATTATAGCAGAAAGTGAAGAGGAACTAAAAAGCCTTTTAATGAAAGTGAAAGAGGAGAGTGAAAAAGTTGGCTTAAAGCTTAAAGTTCAGAAAACTAAGATTATGACATCTGGTTCCATCATTTCATGGCAAATAGATGGGGAAACAGTGGAAGCAGTGTCGGACTTTATTTTTTTGGGCTCCAAAATCACTGCAGATGGTGATTGCAGCCATCAAATTAAAAGGTGCTTACTCCTTGGAAGGAAAGTTATGACCAACCTAGACAGTATACTAAAAAGCAGAGATATTAGTTTGCCAACAAAGGTCCGTCTAGTCAAGGCTATGGTTTTTCCAGTGGTCATGTATGGATGTGAGAGTTGGACTGTGAAGAAAGCTGAGCACTGAAAAATTGATGCTTTTGAACTGTGGTGTTGGAGAAGACTCTTGAGAGTCCCTTGGACTGCAAGGAGATCCAGCCTGTCCATCCTAGAGGAGATCAGTCCTGGGTGTTCATTGGAAGGACTCATGCTGAAGCTGAAACTCGAATACTTTGGCCACCTCATGGGAAGGGTTGACTCCTTGGAAAAGACTCTGATGCTGGGAGGGATTGAGGGCAGGAGGAGAAGGGGACAACAGATAAGACGGCTGGATGGCATCACCAACTCGATGGACATGAGTTTGGGTAAACTCTGGGAGTTGGTGATGGACAGGGAGGCCTGGTGTACTGCGATTTATGGGGTCGCAAAGAGTGGGACACGAACTGAGCAACTGAACTGAACTGAACTGAGATGTTTGTATATTTGGGATATTAACCCTTGATCAGTCACATGATCTGCAAGTGTTCTCTCCCATTCTGTAGGCTGTCTTTTTATTTTGTTGATGGTTTCCTTTGCTGTGCAAAAGCTTTTAGGTTTGGTTAGGTCCAATTTGTTTTTTGCTCTTATTTCTTTTGCCTTAGGAGACTGATCCAAGAAAATAGTGCTATGATTTATGTCAAAGAGTATTCCAGCTACGCTCTCTTTTAGGAGCTTTATGGTTTCAGGTGTTAAGTTTAGGTCTTGAAACTATTTGAGTTTGTTTTTGTATATGGTGTGAGGAAGTGTTGTAATTTCATTGATTTACATGTAGCTATACAGTTTGCCTGGCACTACTTGTTAAAGAGACTGTCTTTTCCATTGTATATTCTTGCCTCATTTGTCATAGATTCAGTTCAGTTCAGTCGCTTAGTCATGTCTGAGTTATCTGTAAGTGCATTGGTTTATTTCTGGACTCTCTAGTCTGTTCCATTGATCTATGTGTCTGGTTTTGAGCCAATACCATGCTGCTTTGATTACTATAGCCTTGTAGAACAGTCTGAAGTCTATGAGGTTTATACCTCTCTCTTTGTTCTTTTTTCTCAGGATTACTTTGGCAATTTGAGGTCTTCTGTGGTTCCATATAAATTTTATGATTATTTGTTCTAATTGTTTGAAAAATGTCCTGGATATTTTGATAGGGGTTGCATTGAATCTTTAGGTTGTTTTGGGTAGTATGGCCATGTTAATGATATTAGTTATTCCAAATTGATTGGGCTTTTAAAATATCTACCATTTTATCTGCCATTTCCACCCCTCCCCCCCCCCACAACCCCCCTACCCGCCATCACCGCCCCCAACGCCGTATCCTCTTTATTAATATCCTACTCAAGGACTGGAAAAGGAAAAATTTCAAACTATTACTTTAATTATTTTATTAAAGATAATTGCCCATGCTTATAAAAAGAGTATGTTTAGATTGATGTTGGAGATAATTGTGAAAATGAAGTGAGTAGATTATCTATGGGTTTCTTGTATCTTATATGTAAAGTGACAAGAATCAGTTATGTAGAACAATCTAGTAATGAAGATATTTCAAAGATTGGTTGTATTTTGGGTTGGACTCTTTCCTGAGGACAGAAGGTCATATAAATCTTGCACTGTAACTTGGGAAATCTGTATCATAAATCATCCTGGAGCTCAAATATCAGCATTTTAAAGAGGATTCTGGTGCTGTGCCGCACAGGTTGTAAGAAACTTTACTAAGATACTCAAGTATTGTTGTATAGCAGATAACACTTTGCAATATCCAGTAAGGCTTTCTCCCCAAAGTTTCTTGTAACTATTTCACTCCCTCTTCCTTTCAGACAGCAGGCAACTCTGCATGCTGTCTTTAGCAAGAGAGTATATAAAGGCAAGAACAGAGAAATCATTGTTTACCTTTGAGTTCCAATTTAGATTCTTAAAACTAAGAAGAGAAATGAAACTAAATTTGGAAGTAAATTGTCCAATGCAGGAGCCAGACTGGTTGAGAGAGGAAAGTCTGGTTGTGTTGTCTGAAAGGGCTCAATACGAAGAACATGAAGCAACAACACCCAGAGAGGAGAAGCTTACATGAACACACAAGAGCAGGTTACCTATCTTTCAAAAGTGAATTTTGAACAGGTGACGGGAAGGAAGATTCTAGAAGAATTTGTCCAGGACTGGGGTTTCATTCAGCCTGGCTAAATCATGTGTGACAGAGTGCAGATTGTTAAATGAAAGCTAGCATTTGGGGGGCTCCTGGACAGAGGAGCCTGGCAGGCTACAGTCCATGGGGTTGCAAAGAGTCGGACACGACTGAGCATGCATGCATGGACAGAAGGGGCTGGGCATGGGCCTAGGGGTGCAGCTGAAGAGAGGGCAAACCTCACAGAGAAGTGTTGCATCCAACACTGTTCCTGATCAGGCTGAGATACTGGAGGTGGGGGGTGGGGCTTCAGGTAGATCTTGTCTTAGACTAGATTACCAGCCTACCTCCTAGGGCTTCCCAAGTGGCACTAGTGGTAAAGAATCTGCCTGCCAATGCAGAAGATGCAAGAGATGCAGGTTCAATCCCTGGGTCAGGAAGATCCCCTAGAGAAGGGAATGGTAACCCACTCTAGAATTCTTGCCTGTAAAAATCTCATGGACAGAGGAGCCTAAAGGGCTACAGTCCATGGGGTCGCAAAGAGCCAGACATGGCTGAGCCACATTATTGTATTGTATTTGAACCTGCCTCTTTAGCACAGTAGGCAACACATCAGTGTCATAGGTTAGGGCATTCTATCAGATCCAGAATACTCCTGCATGGTTCAGGAAACACAATCAAGAGTCTCTGACCCTCAAGAGGAAGTGGGAGTGACTACTTGGGCCCCTGAAGGAGGAAGAGGCACAGTGGAGGACCAGCCTCAGAATTACTGGGGTTAGGTCATCAGCCAGGGAGGCAATAAAATAAAGGAGATCACCCAGAACCATGTGGGCCTCAGGGAGGGTGAACCTTTCACAGGCCAGAGCTGCTTCTTGATCCCCATGCCCGTCCGTGCGGGAATATATATCCCTCTGGAAGAAAGGAGGAGGACAGAGGAGGAAGAATTCCATATCTGACGTGTATTTATCCAAGAGAAACTGAGTTGCAGTCGAAGATGACAAGTGAGTTAAAAAAACATCTTTGCAAATCAGAGTCCTAAGACTCTCAAGCTCATACTGTCTATACAAGGATGACCGTGCAAAGAGATCTTGGAAAAATCCAAATAATTAGACCTTAGAAAAACCAGAACGGGCAGTTGGGTTGACCATAGGAGCTTCTCACTGGTATTTGGCCATTAACGTGATTCAGCTTCTTGTTCTTCATGTGTTTGCTCCCTTGTCCCTTCTCTCCTCTTCTAGCCAATTCTTTCTGTGTTTGCAGAGCAGTTTGCCTAGAAAATGAACCACATTGGCCCAGCTCATCCTTTCCAAATCTCACCATAGTCAGGCAGCCCGAAGTCTTCCCTGTGTCAGTTTCATCACACGACACATACACCCAACCTCCCCACACTCCCCAACCCCCATGCAGGCACACGTGTGTATATGTGAAGACCAGCTAAAGTTGAGCAAGGCAAACTTGATGGATGATATTCCCAGTATCTACAGTTAAAACATGGAAGAAAAATATCCGTTATACAAGTCACTGGGAACCAGATTTTTTCTGTTTATGAACTTGAACTTAAATGAGGAAGCATGTGTGAGTGCTTCATACATGTCCTGGAGCCCTCAGTGTTGACTGTCATTATCAACAAAATTAGCTCAGAACAAAACCCTGATTTTTAAGCCTCTTTGAAATTCTGGGTTTTTTTTTTAATCTTCCTTGGGAGTTCTCTAATCATTCTCTGCAATTATTCCACACATGTAAATCCTGCTTTTCTACCAAGACAAAAAATCCTTTAGGATTTTTTCCTATTTTTCTTTTGGACCCTCCACAGGCTCTAGGGGAGTGTTAAGTACATAAAAACTGCTTCAATGATAGAATATTTTCAGTTATTCATTTGCTTTGCTAGGTATTAATTAAATCAAACTGAAAGTTTATTGAATTGGATTTATTGAATTGAACTGAGATTTCCTGTTAATAAGACAGTAATCACTTGAATTTTACTAATGAACACCTCCAGAGCACTGAGACATACTGTGTGTAGCCTCTCAGACACGCCAGCCTCTTTCATGCCTGCCTGTCTTTGCTCATGCTATTAACCTGGAAAGCATGTTTTCATTCTCTCAAAGTGTTGTGCAAAGTCCACCTTCTTTATGAAGTATTTTTTTCAATACCACCCTAAGATGTAATGGACCAATCCCTTCTGGCTTCTCTAAACTTTGTGACTATTTTAGTAATTTATTTTCTATGAATTATATGACCACCTCTTCATCAGAGTGTAAAGTTCATGAATTCAAGAACTACATTTTATTCATCTTTGAACTTCCAACATCTTCCATGGTTCTTTGGCTGCCATGATCACTTCTTAGTGTACGTTGAATGTCAAGCGGCTACTGGACACCTACCAAGAGGTCTTACAGCTAATGTAATGGGAAATCACAGTTTTGTAACTTGTCAAAGGGTAAGAGAGCTCGTCAGAGGACACGGTGTCACAATGTGAGGCCACCCCTTCTCTGCTGCAAGCATTCTGACATGGAGAATAAAAAAAACACAACAGCAGAAAGTACCAAATGGTTTCAGACCTACTTTATGAATCTAAAAGAGAAGCCAGTCAATTTTTAAACTTTTCTTCTATCAGACTTCAAACCTACACAAAAAACCAGGATAGTTTTGCAGAATCTCTAACTTCAAGAATTGTCAGTGTATGGCAAATCTTATACCAGTTATGCCCTGGTCTACTTTCTGTCTCTACTGGATTTTAGGGCTAAATCTAGACATTAAATCATTACTTCTGTACCATTACCAGATATACCTCTAAAACATAATTATGTATTTGATATAACCATAATGTCACTAACACTAAAAGATAATACTACTTTCATAGTATCATCAAATATCCAGTCAGTGTTCAAATGAGATCCATACTTTACATTTGGTTGATGTTTTTCTTGCCTCTTTTAAACTATAAGCTCTCCCTCCCCACCCCCTTTTCCCCTTTGTAATTTACTCATTGAAACACCTAGATCATCTGTCTCTAAATAGAGTTTCCAACATTCTGGATTTGGTGATTGAATCCTCACATTGTGTGAATTATGTTCTTCCATTTCCTGTACTTCTTGTAAACTAGTAGTTACATTTTCAGCCCTTTCCAACAAAATTGTCTATGATGATAGAAATGTTCTGTATCTGCACTAAAGTGGCTGAGGGACTGAATTATTTTATTTTACTTTAATTAATTTAAATTTACACAGACACAAATGGCTAGTGTCTACCACATTGGACAGCACATAGAGGTTAATTGAAATTTAAATTAGGTTAATTGAAATTGAAATATAGATACATTGTTTTTTTTTTTTTTTTAAATATTATTTTATTAGTTGGAGGCCAATCACTTCACAACATTTCAGTGGGTTTTGTCATACATTGACATGAATCAGCCATATAGTTACACGTATTCCCCATCCCGATACATTGTTAATTGCTACTGTATTGGACTTGGGTTTGCTTATCAAGAATACTTCATAATAGTGAGCTTCCACTAGGGGGCGAAAATGTCTGGTTGTTTCTATAATGTCAGCAGCCCCTTAAGATGGTAACCTATATCCACAAATTCATTAGAGGGTGGTAAAATGATCGCATTCTATTTCTATCATTCCTTCTTCATTTACTGGCCTAAATATATCAAGTAAAGCTTTCTCTCATCAACAATTTGATTGTCCTAAGGTATAATTAATACAGGGAAGTCAGAATAAAAGCTTGATTCTTTTTTTTTTTTTCCAGATAAATGACTAGGTTCAGAGCATTCTCCAAAGATGAAACTTATTGGTTTTAGTGTGTTTCATTTCATTGCAGTTATTCATCTTGATGCTTGAATTGTCCCTATTATAGGAGTCTCTTCATATTGACTTTTGAATCCTTTTGTCATGACACCAGTAGTTTTTCATAGTGTCCTGATTTTCTAACAAGGTATTCCAAGCTTGTCATAATCATTTCCTGCCCCATATAATTAGCTGTTTCCCCAAGAGACCTTAGTTGCTTTTGGTTGGAAGTTGTATTTACAGACTGCAGTCTGGGTGCCAGAATAGATCAGTGAGACTGGGTTCATCATTATTCCTAGGCCTTTCCAGTAGATGGAACTAGGAAATATTTTTTTATAGAAAATCCGTCATGCATTTATACTTCTAATTCAAATGTAAGATTGCATATTTTTTAGTAAACTTCTCATATTTTATGATTCTTTTAGGTTGAAAATCTTGACTTCTAAAGAACACAGTTACTTATTTGTTTTATCTTATTATATATATAATAGCTTAGAATAGCTGTATCAATAATATCATTAGGGCTATGACTGCTGGAAAAATTCAAGTTTGTTCATCTTTGCAGTTCTTTTGTATTAGGGTACATTTCAGTTAAATTATTATTTTTTAAATGCTTTTAAATAGTTCTCTGTGTCGTTAAGCCACCCACTCAATCCACAATTGGGTTTATTAATTTCATTTATTTTCATAGTTATTTTAATCATGTAAAACATATACATGATTCCAAAGTCAAATATCCAAGTAACTTTAGAAATGTCTGGTAATTCCCTATTACAATTCCCTCCTTTCATCCCTTCCATCTCTCTGGGACATTTTTTAAAACTAGATTTTGGTTTATCTTCCACTTAAATTGATAAATCTGGAACTTGAAAAAATTACCATGTACCTTGAGTCACAAGCATTCCCATTTTATTTCAGCAGGACTTGTCCCATTCTTCCTTTTTTGCATTTGATTTGCCCAGAGTGAGGATGATGGCAGTAACAACCCAGTGACAGTTTGCATAAGTATGATTCTGGTCAGCAGGCAAAAATGCCAAGATGTTTCAAACTTCTTTTTATGTTTGTTACAGTCACAAGGTAGATATGAAATCACTTCATACTCTCTACTGATATATCCTTTGTTCTTTGAGACTTGAGATGGTTGCAGTAGTGAAATAGGAGCATCAAAACTTATATACCTTCAGTGAGAAAGGACCATGCATTTGCTAAATCCTGGAAAAAGAAAGCATTGGGGGAAATAATTTAGTCCATTACTCTGGGCCTGCAATTAATGCATTTAGGTAAGTATTATTATGATCAGCACCAAAAATACACTTGTGATAGAGCTTTATGTGTGGGGGCCATGAAAATGCACCTTGTAGGTCTGTAACTACAGCGAGTATAATTGACTTGCGGAGTAGGGGACAGGCAGCAACTGATATGCTCTGAAATCCATTGCAGTGTTTTCAAAAAAATAACATCTTCACTGAGATGGAATTTACATACCATAAAATTCATGCTTTTAAAGTATACAATTCTTTAAAATAATAAAAAAAACAATTTAAAACCCAGCAGTTTTTTATTATGTGCATATAGATGTATAACCATCACCATTATCTGATTCCATAACATTTTTTTTGGCCTTTTTGTTTTTTTCTTTTCTTTCTTTCTTTATTTTACTTTACAATATTGTATTGGTTTTGATTCCATAACATTTTAATTACCCCGAAAGGAAAACCTGTCCCTATCAGCAGTCACTCTTCATTCTTCACTCCCTCTAGCTATGGCAAGCACGAACGTACTCTTTGTCTCCGTGGCTTTGCCTGGTCTCAACAAGACCCCACTGTTCTACTTTCTGTCTCTGTGATTTTGACTACTCTAGGTGCCTCACATAACTATAATCATACATCATTTGTCTTTTCGTAACTGACTTATTTCATTTAGCATGATGTCCTCCAGGTTCCTCATCTGTAGCATATGACAGAATCTCCTTCTTTTTAAGGGTGAATAATAATTATTCCACTTTATGTATGTATACACACACACATGCACGCACACACACACACACAGTTGTCCCTCTGTTTCCATGGGGCACTGGTTCAAGGACAGCTTCCCACCTTCTATGGATGTTCAAGTCCCTTTAGTATATGATCAGAAGTTGATTGAATCCTTGGACATGGAATCCATGGCTACAGAAGACTAATTGTATATTGACTGAAAAAACTCCTCATATAGATAGACTCACACATTTCAAACCTGTGTTGTTCAACAGTCAGCTATATATGTGTGTATATGTATGTATGTGTATTCATCACTGAGGATAAAAAAGCAAGGTCATGCGATCACATGTTGGCTCATAGTATGGCGTGGAGGAAGAGTTGTTCCCCTATATAAAGGAAAGGGCTCAGGGTATATAAAAACCATACATGTCCACTACCATGGGTATCTGAAAAGTCTCAAAGTTATGGAGGACAGATGGGCCTCATGCAAAAGAAGAACCAGGAATCCAAAAAGAATCGGGAACCAAAGAAACTATGTTCTTCAGGGAGCCCCATGGCCCCTTGTCTCTGCTTTGGGTGTCTCTGCTTCATCCTTGACTCATTCTGCTGTGTGGCTTTCTCTGCCTCTCTGTGAGGACTACAGGTGGCTGTCTCACAGCTTCTGTGTCCAATTGAAACACTTTACTGGAGAAAGAAATGGCAGGCCACTCCAGTACTCTTGCCTGAAAAATCCCATGGACGGAGGAGCCTGGTGGGCTACAGTCCATGGGGTCGCAGAGTCGGACACAACTGAGAAACTTCACTTTCCTTTTCCTTTTCCTTTCCTATTGTGTTGAAGAATACTGAAAGACAGTAATCTTTTACCTTTCCTTGTAAATTTTATATTACTAATTATAATTATGATGCTTTCCTTGTATCTTGGGCTTCCCTGGTGGCTTCCCTCATAAAGAATCTCCCAGCCAGTGCAGAAGACATGGGTTTGATCCCCGGGTCAGGAAGATTCCCTGGAGAAGGAAATGGCAACCCACTCCAGTATTCCTGCCTGGGAAATCCCATGGACAGAGGATCCTGGCAGGCTACAGTCCGTGATCTCACAAGAGTTAGACATGACTTAGCAACTAAACCACCAGTAGAGACATGGCTAAAGAAGCCCACCCTTTGGAAGGCTATAGTTCTCAGGGACGGGGGCCATGTATTGAGCAGACTATCTACTACAAACTATCTACTACACTATGGGAAACCAACAGTTTCTGCCCAAGTGTGGCACAGACAACTAGCTGTCCATCAAAAGTCATGGTCCTTCTTTCATAGAGTAACGTTTGCACTGAGGATCAGCTGCTCAGCACTACATTTCCCAACACTTCTTGCATCTAAGTGGGACCATATGATGAATGCTGACCAATGGAATGTGGGCAGAATCAGTGTATACCTTCCAGGCCTGGCTACCCCCACACCTCCCCAGCCCCCACTTCAAACATACTTCATGTCTGCTCTTCTACCAGCTGGAAGCAGAAGACTCCGAAAATCTAGAGAGAGATGGGTGATCTTTTATGTGAGGGCCAGCCAGGCAGTAAATATCTCGCTTTGAGAGTCATACAGTCTGTTAAAACTGCTCAACTCTGGAATATACACAAATATCGAATTATCATGTTGTCCATCTGAAACAAATATAATGTCATGTGTCAATTATACCTCATTCGAAAATAATCGATTATTAAGTAAAATTAGAAACAAAACAAGGAAGAGGAAACTACTCATCTTATTGTAGTGCAAATGCAGCCATAGACAATACAACGAATGGGTGTGGCTGGATTTGGTTGTCAGGTCACATTTTAGCACTGCCTTTGTCCTGTGATCGTGGCTCCACATATAAACTCTGGCCTCGGTTTCTTCACCTGGGAAATGAATAAGTTAAACTTGATCTCAAAATCTCTAATAATGCCATGATTCTACAACTTCAGTGCATCAACTATTCTTTCCACTCAACTTCTAGCCAGGATGTAGTGTGTGTGTGTGTTTGTGCATTTTAAGAGATACATAACCTTCCTTCTTCACAGTATCTTGCAGAAGTCAGAGAAAATTAGCTCAAAAATATATAGCAATTAACTTTTTTTCCCCAAGTTTGAGGGAAAGCAAAGGAGAAAATTGTCAAGAGAAGAAGAAAAGCATTAGGTACTTCTACAGTTTATAGAACTTAACAGATTAAATACAACAAGCAAGTTAGTGAATGAGTTCCAAGTGTACATTCTCATTGAACCAGACCACAGGGTGTTGGAGCTTGATCACAGCCATCACACAAGAGGAAAATTGAAAGTCTTTCTTTGGGAACTTCACAGCATCATTTATTAAATAAGCACCCTGGGAGCTAAAGAATTGTTTAGCTCAACAGCAGCGAGACACATCAAGAAGAGACGAATGACGACATGAGTCTTCCCAACAATTGAGCAGTTTGCTCAGTGGAGGAAAGTTAATGTGTTAAAAAAGAAACATCAGCTATAATGATAGTAATAATAACAAGTGAGATTTATATTTGTGTTCAGGAAGCAACCTACTTTCAAAAAGCTCTAAGCACATTAACCCTCTCAACCCCACATTGGTGGAAACCTAACAAGTACTATACTAGTTTTCTCATTAAACTGATGAAAAACCTGTAAAGGCACTCATTGACATTTATATCTGTCCAAGTTTCACTTTACCCAGTAAGACATCAGAAGACATATTTTGTTGAAGCTTGTATAGAAGCTATTCCACACCAAAAACAACAGTAACAACTGATTCAATATGACTAGTAATATAATAACAATAAAACTCATTTTTCAAACGTAAATTTTTGTGTTATTTTAACCTTCACAACAATGCAGTGAGGCTGAATTCATAATGCGAATCCCATGTGATAACTGAGGAAGTTGAGGCACAGGGAGACTCAGCGGCATGCCTACCCTTATCACCTGGCTAGCAGCAAACTGAATGCCAGAATCCAGGTCTCCTGACTCAGAAAATAATCCCATGTGTCGTTACTCATCATTAATAAGCAGAAGCGAAATAGGACCAGTGATGTGTTTTCAGGACTGGCACCGTAAGTTGTATCTTCTAAAGCCCATATTTCCTTATAATAACATTCGAAGAAGAGTTACCTAGGTTAACAGTGGTACTTACTATTCATGGAAAGCAAGGCTGGGGGTGTAACAAGAACTGGAATGACTGTGGAGGTAAGAGGGTGCCCCTACTCATGTTTTCCTCCAACTCTGCCCAAGAAGAGTCAAACAATCTTTCAGTCCAACTCTGCAGTCACTAATCTCAATACAGGCAAGAAACACAGGCTAGTTTCTCACCTTGAATGCTCTTCTCCCAGTCTTCAGCTGTCATTTCCATCACTGCTTCCTTAGGGAGGCTTTCTCTGACCTCTGGTCCTTCATAATATGCTCTCCTTTCTCCTTCAGCACACTTAAGTGCAATTATATATTATCATGTACATGTCATATATGTCAATTATATGACTATTGTCACTCTTCCCAGCTAAAGGGGTTGAAAGTTCCATGGGAGCAGAAATCTTGTCTGTTTTTTGTTCTTCACCATATTTCTTGCACCTATCTGGCCATATAGCAGGTAGTCATCTACTATCTGTTTGAATAAATCTGTGGATGGGTGAGTGGGTGTGTGGATGGATGGATGGAAGGGTGAGTGGATGATAAATCAAGGCAAATTGGAAGTGATCAAACAGGAGATGGCAAGAGTGAATGTCGACATTCTAGGAATCAGTGAACTAAAATGGACTGGAATGGGTGAATTTAACTCAGATGACCATTATATCTACTACTGTGGGCAGGAATCCCATAGAAGAAATGGAGTAGCCCTTATAGTCAACAAAAGAGTCTGAAATGCAGTACTTGGGTGCAATCTCAAAACGACAGAATGATCTCTGTTCATTTCCAAGGCAAACCATTCAATATCACAGTAATCCAAGTCTATGCCCCAACCAGTAATGCTGAAGAAGCTGAAGTTGAACGGTTCTATGAAGACCTACAAGACCTTCTAGAATTAACACTCCAATGTCCTTTGCATTATAGGGGAGCGGAATGCAAAAGTAGGAAGTCAAGAAACACCTGGAGTAACAGGCAAATTTGGCCTTGGAGTACAGAATGAAGCAAGGCAAAGACTAATAGGGTTCTGCCAAGAGAATGCACTGGTCCCAGCAAACACCCTCTTCCAACAATACAAGAGAAGACTCTACACATGGACATCACCAGATGGTCAACATTGAAATCAGATTAATTTTACTCTTTGCAGCCAGAGATGAAGAAGCTCTATACAGTCAGCAAAAACAAGACAAGGAGCTGACTGTGGCTCAGATCATGAACTCCTTATTGCCAAATTCAGACTGAAATTGAAGAAAGTAGGGAAAATCACTAGACCATTCAAGTATGACCTAAATCAAATCCCTTATGACTATACAGTGGAAGTGACAAATAGATTTAAGGGACTAGATCTGATAGACAGAGTGCCTGATGAACTGTGGACAGAGGTTCTTGACGTTCGTTGTACAGGAGACAGGGAGTAAGACCATCCCCAAGAAAAAGAAATGCAAAAAAGCAAAATGGCTCTCGGAGGAGGCCTTACAAATAGCTGTGAAAAGAAGACATGCAAAAAGCAAAGGAAAAAAGGAAAGGTATACCCATTTGAATGCCAAGTTCCAAAGAATAGCAAGGAGAGATAAGAAAGCCTTCCTCAGTGATCAATGCAAAAAAATAGAGGAAAACAACAGAATGGGAAAGACTAGAGATCTCTTCAAGAAAATTAGAGATACCAAGGGAATATTTCATGCAAAGATGGGCTCAGTAAAGGACAGAAATTGTATGGACCTAACAGAAGCAGAAGATATTAAGAAGAGGTGACAAGAATACACAGAAGAACTGTACAAAAAAGATCTTCACGACCCAGATAGTCACGATGGTGTGCTCATTCACCTTGAGCCAGACATCCTGGAATGTGAGGTCAAGTGGGCCTTAGGAAGCATCACTACTAACAAAGCTAATAGAGGTTATGGAATTCCAGTTGAGCTATTTCAAATCCTGAAAGATGATGCTGTGAAAGTGTTGCACTCAATATGCCAGCAAATTTGGAAAACTCAGCAGTGGCCACAGGAATGGAAAATGTCAGTTTTCATTCCAATTCCTAAGAAAGGCAATGTCGAAGAATGCTAAAACTTACCACACAATTGCATTCATCTCACATGCTAGTAAAGTAATGCTCAAAATTCTCCAAGCCAGGCAGGCTTCAACAATATATGAACTGTGAACTTCCAGATGTTCAAGCTGGTTTTAGAAAAGGCAGAGGAACCAGAGATCAAATTGCCAACATCTGCTGGATCATCGAAAAACCAAGAGAGTTCCAGAAAAACATCTATTTCTGCGTTATTGACTATAACAAAGCCTTTGACTGTGTGGATCACAATAAACTGTGGAAAATTCTTCAAGAGGTGGGAATACCAGACCACCTGACCTGCCTCTTCAGAAACCTGTATGCAGGTCAGGAAGCAGCAGTTAGAACTGGACATGGAACAACAGACTGGTTTCAAATAGGAAAAGGAGTATGTCAAGGCTGTATATTGTCACCCTGCTTATTTAACTTGTATGCAGAGCACATCATGAGAAACGCCGGGCTGGATGAAGCACAAGCTGGAGTCAAGATTGCTGGGAGAAATATCAATAACCTCAGATATGCAGATGACACCACGCTTATGGCAGAAAGTGAAGAACTAAAAAGCCCCTTGATGACAGTGAAAGAGGAGAGTGAAAAAGTTGGCTTAAAGCTCAACATTCAGAAAACTAAGATCATGGCCTCTGGTCCCATCACTTCATGGGAAATAGATGAGGAAACAGTGGAAGCAGTGTCAGACTTTATTTTGGGGGGCTTCAAAATGACTGCAGATGGTGACTGCGGCTGTGAAATTAAAAGACACTTACTCCTTGGAAGAAAAGTTATGACCAACCTAGACAGTATATTAAAAAGCAGAGACATTACTTTGCCAACAAAGGTCCATCTAGTTAAAGCTATGGTTTTTCCAGTAGTCATGTATGGATGTGAGAGTTGGACTATAAAGAAAGCTGAGTGTAGAAGAATTGATGCTTTTGAACTGTGGTATTGGAGAAGACTCTTGAGAGTCCCTTGGACTGCAAGGAGATCCAACCATTCCATCCTAAAGGAAATCAGTCCTGAATGTTTTTTGGAAGGACTGATGCTGAAGCGGAAACCCCAATACTTTGGCCACCTGATGCAAAGAGCTGACTCATTTGAAAAGATCCTGATGCTGGGAAAGATTGAAGGCAGGAGGAGAAGGGGACGACAGAGGATGAGATGGTTGGATGGTACCACTGACTCAATGGACATGAGTTTGAGTAATCTCCGGGAGTTGGTGATGGACAGGGAGGCCTGGTGTACTGCATTCCATGGGGTCGCAAAGAGTTGGACAGGACTGAGCGATTGATCCAAACTAACTGAGCCAGTAAATTCCCTTTATTAATTTTTATCCCCTTTAATCCCCTTTAACCCTGAGAGACCTCACTGACATTATAAGCACTTCCACATTTTCTTATTCAGGTTGTTTGACCAATCACCATAGTGTCATTTTGGAGAAGCCAATGGCACCCCACTCCAGTACTCTTGCCTGGAAAATCCGATGGACGGAGGGGCCTGGTAGGCTGCAGTCCATGGGGTCGGGAAGAGTCTGACATGACCGAATGACTTTACTTTCACTTTTCACTTTCATGCATTGGAGAAGGAAATGGCAACCCACTCCAGTGTTCTTGCCTGGAGAATCCCAGGGACGGTGGAACCTGGTGGGCTGCCGTCTATGGGGTCACACAGAGTCGGACACGACTGAAGTGACTTAGCAGCAGCAGCATAGTGCCATTTAAATGACAGAAGCTCGTTAAATATCTATTTAATAAATCATAGTTTTGGTTTTGGCTTCCCTGGTGGCTCAGATGGTAAAGAATCTGCCTGCAATGCAGGAGACCTGAGTTCAATCCCTGGGTTGGGAAGATCCCCTGGAGAAGGGAATGGCTACCCACTCCAGTATTATGGCCTGGAACAGAGGAGCCTGGCAGGCTACAGTCTATGGGGTGGCAAAGAGTTGGACATGACTGAGCAACTTCCACTTTCGCTTTTTTCAGCCTTGGTTTAGCTGATCACTTTCATTTTACCACTTAAACGTTTTCCTTACCCAGACAATGGTTGGCTTTTGATTTGTTTTAAGAAAATCTGAATTTCTTTGCCTAAGCACAAAACACTAAATATATCATTTTAAAAATGTAAACACCTAAAGTAAGGAAACCAGGAGTTAAACTGTATATCTGTACCACTTCCAGGGGCTAGCTTATATGTAGAAGTAGCCAGATTAAAGAATTCTGTGTTTCAAACCACTTCCATTTTTCTTCTCCAGTTAGTCCCAATTTCTCAGAATAAGACACCAAGATATAGACCTCTGGGATAGCTATAGAAATAAAACAAGTATTTTAACATTAATAAATTCCTAGATAATTTCTTTCTAAAACTAAGACCCCCTTTCTTATAATTTATTAAATTTCTCTCTCAGGACAAAACCTTCAACTTTACGGAGGAGTGATTGCAGCATATTTGTTTATTCATTCCTAGGTGCAAATGTTTAGCCACATGTCTGCTTAGCCAATTGATTGGCTACATTGGTGTTTCTCTTTCTTCTTCCTTTCCATTAATTCTTCAAGGCACTCATATTTCTGAGTGCAGATTCTATAGTTTTTGTTCAAGCAGCAGACCTTCCATAGCAGAGCTTCTTAGACATTTGAGAGCCTTGATCTAAGATATTTTATATTCCCTCTCATGTGACTATTGATTTCTGGATTGGATATGGACCAACAGATACACCCAAGCATAGCCTTGTAAGCCACATGGTTTTCAAACATGACTTTCTCATCCCACCAACCCAAATTCGTTGAATTTGGGGGGAATTCAACGAATTCATTCCTTTACATTGAATTCCAGATCATTCATCATAGGTAGTTCTAAATCTTCTTCACATTAACTTTTAGGCATTGAGGCAAGTATCCTAGTAGAAGTAACACTGGAAAAAGTATTTTAAAAATATTATAATCCTTTATATGGTTTTATCTTGATTTGTTTCCAAACTTGGAAGCTAATATTATTAAAAATAAATTTTAACATCATGATAACAAATATTCTTTTCATTCTAGCCAACATCGTAACCAATTTGAATATAATTGATGACTGTTATTTTTGAGGAACTTCAGTGGTTTTCCCAAAAATGTTCTTTAGCCCTCTTCCTCATGTCTTATAGGAGATTTACCAACCTTTTCTTTGACAGTCAAAAAGGAAAGCATTGAAATTAATTTCAGCTGTGAGTTCCTATAACATTACATTAAACATTTTGGGGTTCATTTGTTTGTTTTGGGTTTTGGTTTGTCTGGTTTTGGATTACCACTAAGCCTCCCTGGGTTTTAGGCTGCTAGCAGTTGTGGTAAAATTTGGTCACATCTCTTAGTGTTGCGGTCTGTATGAAGTCATTTGTGCCAGGAATTTCTGTAGTTCTCACAGTTTCAATGCCATCCAGCAAAAATTTTGCAGGCTTCCCCCTATGGTTGGAAACACATATCTGTTGCTTGATATCTGCATTTTTTCAGACTTTTATTGGAGTATGGCTTTTGCTAAGCTGTCATAGTCTCTTCATGAACTTTTGAGGTTGCTCTTCATCTCCAGTCCCTTTTCCTCAGATCTCAGGTTAAATCTTTTTCCAGACTGAACGATTTTGATCTTAATTCATCCACATATCATATGGAGAGGGACATGAGGAATGAAACAAAATCTGAAACCAAGAGCCAGAAGGGTGCTTTCCTAGACAGGCAGTAACATCTTTCAGAACTTAGCCCTTAAAAAGCAATGTCAGAGATATATCATTCTTTTTTCCCAAAATTAATCCTGCTCCAATGACCTGGGACTTAACTCTCTCTTCCAAAATTTTGTGGGGTGAAGAATAGGGATGATGTCCACAGAAAATCTCAATTTAAATGTTGTTTCTAACGCTTACTGGCTCTCTCAGCAAGAAGAAAAACGTTATGTATGTTCTTTTAAAAGCTATGTTTTTGAAATTGCATCTTTTGATACCTGCTCTCGGTTGCTATTACTGACTAGGATGACCTATTTGCCAGTTCCAGCAAATGGCAGTTTTCCTGGGCTGAGACCATTTTATATGTTTATAAGGTAGAAAAGAAAAAGAAAAAAAAAAAGCAATTAAATTGAGGTGGGCTTGTAAAACAATGAATCAAAAATCTGCAGGGAGCAGAGAATGTAATAATTTCTTTGCCATGGCAGCTTCTCTTTGTTATAAATGTCCTTATTTTTAAATGAGTTTCCGGGGTGCTAAATCAATTAAATTAAGGCTATGCTTAAATAGTCTCTCTTAAGACCTATTTTAAAACAAAAAGTGAAGCTTGACTTGAAATTAACCTTTCTGAAATAAATAGTTCTGACTTTATGCTGGGGAATACAAGAGTAAGCGACTGTCAAATGTGCATTTTCTCACAAAATGTACAACTACAATCCTTCAAAATATGAACAGAGATGATAAAGGCAACTTGGTTTCAAAACTATAGAAATTCAAGGTTTATGGTGGCTTTAGGTTTATTTTTAAGGGGGATGTAATAATTTCATCATATGCACCTTAGATATGTTTTATCCTTGGTATCAAATCTTTGTTGATTTTCTGTTGCTAAATTTAAAATTCATGAGACCAAGGTGACCAATCTGAGTCATTTATGGCACTTCAAAGCTGTCTAACCTTGTATGTACAATTTGAGAATTTTAGATTTGCTGCTACTGTTTTAAAATGCCATTGCTAATATATTTTGTGTGCTGTGCTTAGTCGCTTAGTCGTGTCCAACTCTTTGTGACCCCATGGGCTGCAGCCTGCCAGGCTCCTCTGTCCTTGGAATTCTCCAGGCAAGAATACTGGAGTGGGTTGCCATGCCCCCCTTCAGGGGATCTTCCCAACAGGGATTGAACCCAGGTCTCCAGCATTGCAGGAGGATTATTTACCATCTGAGCCACCAGGGTAGCCCAACTATATTTTACATAAATGAAAATAATATGTCCTTTGAAAGTTTTTAAATGCCATTGCAAAGCAGAGATACGTGAGGGCCCTATAACCAACCCCATCCCCTGGCAATCTGAGAGGTGTTTCAATAACAACATTTAGGAGGGTAGTGGGGAGAGATGGACAGAAGAGAGTGTGTGCAAAGGTGGAGACTTAATCAATGACATTGATAAATTCTGACTTCTAAGTGCAGCCAAGACATGCATTAGCTTCTTTTAAAATGCTAATTTAATGCTATTTAAAAACATTTATTGATCTAATGATGTAGCCACATTCTTTGCAAAAGAGAAGACATAGTGACGATTTGTAATACAAAGCAGATAACAGAGTGATTGTAAATGGTCAGCAACTCAGGATGAATCACTGACTGGATGCATAGGTCAAGTTAGAAAATGTTGACCTGGGACCAAAACTGAGTGTACCAGAATGGTACCGGGGAGCCCAAGAAGAAACCTCTGCTCTCATACAGGATGGCAGTTCAGTGAGATCTCTGAGTTGATGCTGGAAAAACCGCTGAGGGCAGAAATGGAAAATAGTGCACTGGCCTGAGTGGTTTCTTGGGTCTGTTTGTCAGTTTGTTGAATGGTGTTTGCCTAGAGTGGCCTTTTGTGCCAGGATCTATAGGGCCTTCGTGTTATACTCACGTAGATTCTAGACCGTAATGTTTGAGCTCTGGGATTACAGATCATGCTGTTGCCCTTGTTGCTGGTGAATTTAAAGTTCTTGCTTCAAAATAAAGAACATTACAGTATACTAACACATATATATGGAATTTAGATAGATGGTAGCGATAACCCTATATGCAAAACAGAAAAAGAGACACAGAAGTACAGAACAGACTTTTGAACTCTGGGGGAGAACGTGAGGGTGGGATGTTTTGAAAGAACAGCATGTATATTATCTATGGTAAAACAGACCACCAGCCCAGGTGGGATGCATGAGTCAAGTGCTCGGGCCTGGTGCACTGGGAGGACCCTCAGGAGTCGGGTGGAGAGGGAGGTGAGAGGGGGGATCGGGATGGGGAATACGTGTAACTATATGGCTGATTCATGTCAATGTATGACAAAACCCACTGAAATGTTGTGAAGTGATTGGCCTCCAACTAATAAAATAATATTTAAAAAAAAAAAATAAATAAAGTTCTTGCTTCATTGCGAAAGAACACGGAGATGAAGCAATAGGTGAGAAGTGGATTTATTTCGAGAGAAGCACACTCCAGAGAGTAAGAGGATGTAGGAAGCAGGGATACCCCAGGGATTCAACAGCAAACACTAGTGGACATTGTCTTTAGAGCCCTGGCGGCAAAGCAATTCTTCTATAATGGCAGGGCCTCATTGTATGTGGCTGTCCCCCTGAAAATATTGACAATTTAGTATCTTTTTCTCCCTCCTTCACCTCAAGTACCTCCAATACAATGTTGAACTGGCAGTAATAATAATAGTGGACATCCTTGTCTTATTCTTGACTTTAAAGATAATGACTTTCACATTGCACTTTTAATGTTCACTATGTAATTGGAAAAGTGAATATGTAATGTTCACTATGTGTAATATGTTCACCTTTCATGAGAGTAAAAGTTTCTTCCTGCTCCTGATTTGCTAAGCATTGTTTAAAATCATGAATTCTTCTCACTGTATATCAAATCCTTTTTCTACATTGATTGAAATGTTTATGTGCTTTTTCTTCTTTGTTTTGTTGATATTGTAATGATAGTAAAACTATGTTAAACTACCTCTTATTTTCTGAAATAAACCTAACCTCATCATGGTTTATTATTTCTTCATACATTGCTGGATTTAGGCTGGCAATATTTTACCTGTCTGTATATCTATGCTCATGAGGAAAATGCCCTATAAATTTTCTTTCTGTACTTGCGTGGTTTTGGTATAAAGGCTATACTAGCTTTATAAAATGAGTTTGTGTTCTCTATTTTTCTATTCTCTAGAAGAGTTTCAGACTGGAAATCTCTTCCTTGAATGCTTGTCCCATGTGTCTCTGAGCTTCTTGATTCCTTTCATCTCATCTCCTCAGTCTTCCTTCTCTCTTTACTTGCTCCCTCCTGCTATAGTCACTTTTTTCTTCCTTAAAGGGTTTCTTTGACTTAAAAGAAGCAAAGAAATTGGGCTAAAACCCAAGTATTAGGATATTTTAACTGATGTTAAATATTACCAAATATAACATTTCTTTGTGTTCAGTGTGACCAATTAGTACTGCCTAGATGTGAAAAACAAATCTTGCAGTCATTTAAAATAATACTGATTGTTAAATGAGAATTTCAATCCCCTGTTGCTAACTACCTATTTTGAAATATTTTTGAAACCTATTCAGTCACATTCATAACATGGTAATTCTAGACCTCTCTGCCTTGTGACACTCAACAAAAAAGGGAAACAATTCAGCTATGTAAAGAACACATCAAAATTTCATGGGGGCAAGAGCCTTTTCAAAAATAAGCTATGATGATTTTCCAGGTTTTTCTATAAACCTTCAGTTCCATGCTTTGTATTTCATAGATATATACCCTCTCCTTGCCTTTCAAATAGCACAAATGCAATTTTCTTGATGGAATACTATTTCTAAATTGTAAAGCTTACTTTAATTCTCTGTAAGAAAAATCTGGGTACCCCCCTTAATTTTAGTTAAAACATAAATATTTTTAAACTTTCCGTGTTAATTTGATTTCTTTTCTTTTAGTGACTTGGTAGCTAAATACCTAATGCTCTTACAAAATGCAAATCCTTTATTCAAAATACAATTAAATTATAGCACACACTGTTTATAAGCAATTATAGTCACATAATGTATATAATTTATAATTTTTGTAGAAAGTCTATAAATGTACAGTTACCACATTAGAATAAGAAATATTATAATTCTTTTTTGGAAATAAGATATATTATAGTAAAAATGTCCTTTCTAGGTAGGAATGTAAAGTAAGTAAAGTAGGTGTCCCTGAAAGAATACCAGTGTAGCCTGCCTCTGTGGGAATTCTACAGGGATCCTACCAGGTAATTAGGTCATTTTATACTAAGAACATACACCAGCCTCAGAATCTGGAGTCATTCTATATCATGTACAGTGATTATTAAGACTACTAATGTCTGTTCTGTGTATCATTTCTCATGAGCAATCCCTCCTCAAAAAACCTTAAATGAATTGAAACATTAAAAAACAGGTTTCTGAGTTTTCATGGGTTTAACCAGAAACCCCACCTTTCTCAATCCTTGCCACTGAAATGAGTTACCCAGAGATCCCCATTCAGGACTTAGTTTCCTAGGGATGTTGCAAGAAAAATTACCACAAACTGAGTCATTTAAAACAACAAAAACTTAGTTTCTGCCAGTTTGGGTGGCAAGATGTCTGAAATCAAGGTGTCGGTGGGACCTCGCTCCCTCTGAGGGCTCTAGGGTAGAACTTCTCGTTTATTCCAGCTTCTGGTGACTCCAGGCACTTCTTGGCTTGTGGTTGCATAACTCCAATCCACATCTCTGTCTTCTCATGGACATTTCCCCTGTGTCTCTGAGTCTTCTCCTCTTCCTCTTTTATAAAGACACTTGTCTTTGGACTTAGGGACCACCTAGGTAATCCAGGGTAGTCTCATCTTGAGATTTTTAACTTATTAACAATTGCAGTGATGCTTTTTCCAAATGAAGTCACAGTCACAGGCTAGGATTTGTTTGTATCATTGGGGGGCTACTATTCAATCTACTGCAGATGTATTCTCCCTCTTGGTAGAACTCTCAGAAGACAGTTCCCACTGTCAGCTCTGTTAGGGGATTGTCTCTTTGAGGAACTTCCTTGTCCAAGGCATCCTTCTATGAACGGCCCACATCCAAAGCTGATCAGAGTGGGTATAAAGCTTAGGCCTTCTTGGCCCAATTTGGAATGACTCTGGAAGACCACGCCAGTTCCAGAGCCCTACTGGAGGGTTGGTGGAGGCCTTCATTCAGACTGCATCAGAGTTCATTTCTCTACCTGGTTGTTCTCATCCTCTTCCCTGCCTTCTTCTCTGTCTCTTGATTCTGCTTAACAGGAAACCCAGCCTGAAACACTTTTTAAAAAACATTGAACTATAGGGACTTCCCTGGTGGCCCTATGGCTAAGACTCTGTACTCCCAATGCAAGGGCTCTGGATTCAATCCCTGGTCAGCAAACTAGATCCTACTTGCCCCAACTAAGGGTTCATATGCCACAACTAAGACTCGGTACAGCCAAATAAATAAACATAAAAAAGTTGAGCTATCGCTGTGTTAGTTTCTGGTGTACTAGCAAAGTAATTCAGTTGTACACACATATCTTTTGTTTTTCAGAGTCTTTTCCATTATCAGTTCAGTTCAGTTCAATTCAGTCGCTCAGTCGTGTCCGACTCTTTGCAAACCCATGAATCGCAGCACGCCAGGCCTCCCTGTCCATCACCAACTCCCATGTCCATGGAGTCGGTGATGCCATCCAGCCATCTCATCCTCTGTCATCCCCTTCTCCTGCCCCCAATCCCTCCCATCATCAGGGTCTTTTCCAATGAGTCAACTCTTCACATGAGGTGGCCAAAGTATTGGAGTTTCAGCTTCAGCATCAGTCCTTCCAATGAACACCCAGGACTGATTTCCTTTAGGATGGACTGGTTGGATCTCCTTGCAGTCCAAGGGACTCTCAAGAGTCTTCTCCAACACCACAATTCAAAAGCATAAATTCTTCAGTGCTCAACTTTCTTCACAGTCCAACTCTCACATCCATACATGACCACTGGAAAAACCATAGCCTTAACTAGACAGACCTTTGTTGACAAAGTAATGTCTCTGCTTTTTAATATGCTCTCTAGGTTGGTCATAACTTTCCTTCCAAGGACTAAGCACCTTTTAATTTCATGGCTGCAATCACATCTGCAGTGATTTTGGAGTCCAGAAAAATAAAGTCAGCCACCGTTTCCACTGTTTTCACATCTATTTGCCATGAAGTGATGGGACCAGATGCCATGATCTTAGTTTTCTGAATGTTGAGCTTTAAGCCAAATTTTTCACTCTCCTCTTTCACTATCATCAAGAGGCTTTTTAGTCCCTCTTCACTTTCTGCCGTAAGGGTGGTGTCATCTGTATATCTGAGGTTATTGATATTTCTCCCGGCAATCTTGATTCCAGCTTGTGCTTCTTCCAGCCCAGCGTTTCTCATGGTGTACTCTGCATATAAGTTAAAGAAGCAGGATGACAATATATAGCCTTGACGTACTCCTTTTCCTATTTGGAACCAGTCTGTTGGTCCATGTCCAATTCTAACTGTTGCTTCCTGACCTGCATGTAGGTTTCTCAAGAGGTGGGTCAGATGGTCTGGTATTCCCATCTCTTTCAGAATTTTCCACAGTTTACTGTGATCCACACAATCAAAGGCGTTGGCATAGTCGATAAAGCAGAAATAGATGTTTTTCTGGAACTCTCTTGCTTTTTCTATGATCCAGCCCATTATAGGTTATTATAAAATATTGAATATCATTGCATGTGCTATAAGTAGGTTCCTATTGTTTATCTATTTTATATACAGTAGGTTGTATCTATTAATCCCAAGCTCCTAATTTATCCCTTTGCCTCCCCTTTCCCCTTGGTAACCATAAGTTGGTTTTCTATGTCCATGAGTCTATTTATGTTTTATAAATAAGCTCATTTGTACTATATTTTAGATTCCACATATAAGTGATATCATATGATATTTATCTTTCTCTGTATTACTTCACTCAGTATGATAATCTCCAGGTCTATCTATTTCCTTCAAATGACGTTATTTTGTTCTTTTTATGGCTGAGTAATATTCCATTGTATGTATGTATCGCATCTTTATCATTCTGAAGCATTTGATAACATTTATTCATTCATTCAATCACTCGATTTATTTAATTACATCAATAAATATTTATCAATCACCTACTATGTGCTAAGTGCTTTCTTTCATAAGAATGGTACACTGAACATACTTAAATCTTTCTTTGCTAAATCATGATATCTCCGTGACCATCCTGGGGCCTCATTTGTTGGTTTTAGATACTAAAGACTTAGGAGAAGACCTCACAATTTATCTTGGAAGTTCTCTTCTGTTTTGTATAAACCCCCACCTGACATAAGATTCTTTTGCTGTGATTTTGTTTCCCTCTAACAAAGGAGCCCACAAAACCCATTAACTGAGTGTCCTGCTGTATCAGGGTTTGCCTTGATTCTAGCCTTAGTGTTGTTTTAGGCCCATCTTTTAACTTTATTAAGTCTCAATATGGAGATGAGGAAATAGAGATAGATTCATAGCATTAGAAGCATCACAGGATTACAGAAGTTTAAAGCACTGTCAGAATCAAGAAGTTTTGTGGGCACCCTAACCTTCTTTCACTACAGATAGGAAAACAGAGTTTAACCCAGAATTGCCTGAACCATGCAGTGTCTGTGACTGTTATCTGATTGTTCTGTGTAGGAGGAATTGCCTTGCCTTCCTGTTGGCAAACTCCTTTGGGGAAGAATCTGAATCTCATACTTTTCCATCCTGCTCAGTGTCTAGAAAAATAAGAGATGGGTTTTGAATAAAAAATTGACTGATCTGCATTAAAAAAAAATCAAAATAAAAATTGACTGATCAAGTCCTCTTCATCCAGCAAAACTGCTTCAATCACATGGGTAGTTATTTATAATTAATTTTTATATGCCAAGACCTCTAGAGGAAATCCAGCAATCTCATCAATCCTAGGCTTAACAGTGTTCACTGTCAAGGAGTTTCTCTTAAAAATATAACTTGTTCTTGCAGAATAACCCAAAATGTCATAAATATGCACATAATTTGTACTAGCACAGTTCCTTCATAAGAAGTCCACAGACAATAAAGCAATGTTTTATTTTATTTATAATAAAGCAAGGTTACCAATAAAATCAGCAATATTTTAAAATTTAAATGTCTAAATATTTACTTAATTATATTTAATCATTATTATTTTTATCTCACCTCATTCTAAAAAGATCACTTACACGTAAACCCATATTTCAATATATTGGAAAATAAGAATAGGAAAAAACTGAGGTAGAAAATAAGATAAAATTCATGGTAATGTTACTATCCAAAGTCCATGACATTGCTAGTGGTAAGCCTAACAGGTGGTTCTGAAGCATTACAATTAATTGATAACAGTTGGAGTACAGTGGTCCAAGTTCCCAAGTCATCAGAATCTGTTTTTCCTTAGATGATTAATCTAAGCCAGTCACAGTAACTCCATTCCTCTTGTCAGTAATTAAGAATGTATATAGTCTATTTCTGGAAAAACAGATGGGGGAGAAAGTCTTTGAGGATTGGGGGCTTTCCGGGAAAGGTCTTCTCCTTATTCTTAGACAAGAAATGCACATTTCCTTTCTTCCACTGGATGTTGTTTAGCCAGGATATGATTCCTGGAACTGATAAGCCCTCTTGGTCTCAGTCTGAGAATGAAGCTAAAACATAGAAGGGATGGGGTGGTGTAGGAGTGGGGGCAGAATCAAGGGAGTCTCTGTGAAGAGGAGCCTGGGCCCCGACATGCTGCCCTGATGCCACATTCCCTCTGGACCTCTGTTTATGTTAGTTATGGGTTTTGAATAAAAAATTGACTGATCTGCATTAAAAAAAAATCAAAATAAAAATTGACTGATCAAGTCCTCTTCATCCAGCAAAACTGCTTCAATCACATGGGTAGTTATTTATAATTAATTTTATTAGTTTTATTCAAAACCCACTTTTCTTTAGGCATACTGAACTGGGATTTTCCTGTTCCTTGCAGCCAAAATCATCCTAAACGGTTGGAAAGTAGCAGTTAAGGGTTAGACTTTGAAATCAGGCAAACTTGATACTTGTAAACTTGAAAAAGAATTTTTAAAAAAATTTCAGGCTCTATTTTGCCAGTAGCCATTTAAACATTTTTTTTTTATTTATTTATTTTTGGCTGTGCTGGGTCTTCGTTGCTTTGCTCAGGCCTTCTCTAGTTGCAGGTGAGGGGGATGGCTGCTGTTTGTTGCGGTGCATGGACTTCTTAATGCAGTGGCTTCTCCTGTGGAGCACAGGCTCTGGACGGGTGGGCTTCAGCAGCTGCAGCACAAAGGCTCAGTAGTTGCAGCTCGTGGGCTCTAGGGCACGGTCTCATGGTTGTGGCACATGGGCTTAGTTGCTCTGTGGCATGTGAAGTCTTCCTGGACCAGGGATTGAACCCGTGTCTCCTGCATTGGCAGGCGGATTCTTATCCATTGTGCCATCAGGAAAGTTCAAGAATTAAAATCTTCAAACATCAGTTCTTTCACCTGTGTTTTGAGGTATGTAATACTTACTCTGCAGAGTTACTGTACAGATTTAGTGAAGGAAAAAAAGCATTTGAAATGTTTAGCACAGAACCTGATGCAATGTAAGTGCTAAATAAGGAGTACATTATAGTAACACTAAGGAGAAACACACATAATCCATAGCTAAGTGACCGACTCTTCGAAAATCAAATTTTCTCAGTCCATAATTCAAGCTTTCAACCTGTCTCAACTGAGGGTGGAAGACAATTGATCACGTCTTGCTTATGAAATAATCCATTACATTCTGGAAGGTCATTATTAAGGGTCTTGTTTTTTAATCTCAATTAAATATCTAAAACCACAACTCTGAACTATTTGTCCTATGTCCAATTAAATGGTGCTCTTACTAAAGGAACACAGTCATGTGCCAAGGGTAGGGCTCAAATGTCACCATCTACATGTCCAACACACAGACTCCAGGATGGTATGTACTGTGTCGGCTCTCTGGGATTCAGTCTCCTTCTCTCTGCAGTCTCCTTCTCTTTTCAAATCTGGTGGGTGGTATCGATGCCAGCACCTTTTTGCATAAAGCTTCCTTCCCTCTTCCAACCTTGCAGAAACCAAATCATTTAGAGCCAGCCCCTGATAGACAATGACAAATCATTCTGTTTTTTTGTTTTTTTTTTCCAAAGCCCTGTATATGGTCAAACACTATACCATCTCCAGCCAGTCCAGTGATCTCCCAGCATTAAATCCTATTCATTCATCTGGAAGGGGATCTCAGGCTAATGCTATACTATCCAGTTGACTATCAGAACACCCAACATTGCAACAGTAGCAAGGGTTGGGAATGGTGGTTTTGAGAAGAGGTGGGAGCTGAGAGGGAAATGTAGCTGCCTGGCCTGAACAAGTCTTTCTTGTCCATAGACCTGCTTTTTCCAGGAAGCAGTGAAAAATGGCTAATTATGTTTCTTGGGGACAAGGATTGTGTCTTCATTGGTGTCATTCATTGCCTGAAAGTGTTAAGAATATTTAGCTGTTGATCTTATACATTTAAAAATAAGGCTTAAATGCCATTACCATCTTTATTATTATTATTTTTATTGGAGTAGAGTTGATTTACAATGTTGTGTGTTGCTTTCTGCAACGGCACAATTAATCAGTTACATGTATACCCACTCTTTTTCACAGCCTCTTTTCCCATATAGGTCATTACATAGTATTGAGTTGAGTATTTGAGTTGGGTATTGAGTTGAGTTGAGTATTTTTCTGTGCTATACAGTAGGTCCTTATTAGTTTTCTGTTTTATATATAGTAATGTGTATATGTCATTCCCAATTTCCCAGTTTGTCCCTCCCCGCCCCATAACCATAAGATTGTTTTCTACATCTGTAACTATTTGTGTTTTGTAGATAAGTTCATTTAAGTCATTTTTTTAGAGTCTGCATTTAAGCAATACCATTCACTATTTGTCCTTTTCCGTCTGACTGACTTCACTCAGTATGACAGCCTCTAGGTCCATCTATGTTGCTGCAAATGACATTATTTTGTTCCTTTTTTGGCTGAGTAATATCCCATTGCATGTATGTACCACATCTTCTTTATCCATTCCTCTGTTGATGGACACTTAGCTTGATTCTATGTCTTGGCTATTGTAAATAGTGCTGCGATGAACACAGAGGTCCGAGCATCTTTTCAGATTATGATTTTCTCCAGTTATATCCCAGGAGCGGGATTACTGGAAATATAGTAGTTCTGTTTTTAGTTTTTTAGGGAACCTCCATACTGTTCTCCATAGTGGGTGTACCAGTTTACATTCTCACCAACAGTATAGAAGCGTTCCCTTTTCTCCACACCCTCTCCAGCATTTATTGCTTGTAGATTATTTTGATGATGGCCATTTTGATCTGGGGCTTCCCTGATAGCTCAATTGGTAAAGAAAAGAATCCACCTTCAATGCAGGAGACCCCAGTTCAATTCCTGGGTCAGGAAGATCCACTGGAAAAGGGATAGGCTATGCACTCCAGTATTCTTGGGCTTCCCTTGTGGCTCAGCTGGTAAAGAATCCGCCTGCAATGCGGGAGACCTGGTTTGATCCCTGGCTTGGGAAGATCCCCTGGAGATCCCTGGAAGGCTACCCACTCCAGTATTCCGGCCTAGAGAATTCCATGGACTGTATAGTCCATGGGGTCTCAAAGAGTCAGAAACAACTGAACGACTTTCACTTTCATTTTGACCTGTGTGAGGTGATACCTCATTGTAGTTTTGATTTGCATTTCTCTAATAAGTAGTGCTGTTGAGCATCATTTCATGTGCTTTTTGACCACCTATGTGTCTTCTCTGGAGAAATGTCTATTTAAATGTTCCATCTACTTTTCAATTGGGTTGTTTACTTTTTTGTTATTAAGCTGCATGAGCTGTTTGTATATTTAAGAGATTAATCCCTCATGCACTTTTTAAAATAAAGGACATAACAAAGTAGTTTACTTTTTTGAAACTTCCTTTAAAAAAATCCTGTTTGTTAAATACTGTTAATTTGAATGTGAGGGTAGAAATATCAGCTCCTTCCAAGCCCCACCAGCACTGCCATGAAGTTAAAAGGCTGAACAGATGCCTGGGGACTGAGCCCTAAACCCCTGTGGCCAGGGCCCCTGTCCCTGTGGCCACACTGAGCAGGGAGAACATGGCCAGCAGTGAAGCCACTCACTTTTGGATGAGGAGTTATCAGAAGCGCCCACCACGATGAACCGAAGAGCAGAGGCTCTTCTCCAATGTCCTGGAATTTCTTTTCCAATCTCAAGAGAAGAGAGGGCATTGGAAGATTGCTGAGATTGGATTCCCTCAATTTTAAGAGAATAATGGCAAAGCCAGATTGAATCCTAGCTAGAATAATATATGACACTTATGGCACTGTGGAGCAATCCATTCCTGTTATATTTTTAATTTTTAAAATTATGCAAATAAAAAAATAGACAAAGAAAATGAAAATAAAAAGCACATACCTGGCCACTCCAAGATCACCACTTAATGTTTTGGGGACAAATTTTCCTGAAAACAAACACACACACCTATACACATATTCATATATATGGAATCATACTTGTATGTGTGTTCAGTTGCTCGGTTGTGACCAACTGTTTGTAACTCCATGGATTATAGCCCGCCAGGCCCCTCTGTCCATAGAATTTTCAAGGCAAGAAGTGGGTTTCCATTTCCTACTCCAGGGAATCTCCCTGACCCAGGGATTGAACCTATGTCTCTTGCATTGGTAAGCAGATTCTTTAGCACTGTGCCAACTGGAAAGACCTTCATACTTCTGTACTGTTGTAGAAACTGAACTTTTTTTTTACACAGCATAACATTAAAAATATGTTTCTATATCAACAAATGCATTTCTATAATTATATTTCTGCAACATAATTTTGATAGCTACATAGTATTCCATTGTATAGAATCCATATTCTGTATTGGAAATAATGTGCACTACCAAATCATTAGTATAAAATTGTTAGACTTTTCTAATGTTATTTTTGCTGTAGTGAACAGCACTGTGATAATTGTAACTAAACTCCTTCAAGCATCCTTATCACACTCTTAGTTTCATTAGTATAATTTCTGAAAAATGGAATTGCTGGCTCAAAGTGCTTGTACAATGTTAAGATTTAAAATACATACTACAAAAACTTGAGCACATTTAAATATTTTTATTACTCTACTTAGAGAAAACTGTATTGGTCTATTATTAAATCATCATACCAAAATTGTCCCTCCCTTTTTCTCTACTTAAGGTTACATTATGATGACAATGAGTTTAGTACTCTGAAATTGTACTAGGCCTTATATTTACTCAAACTTAGGATTCATTCATTTACCAGCTGTTTATTTTCTAGAATTTCTTCAATACTTAAAATTTCAATGACTGGGTTTGCAACCCAATTTTTTGGTCTACTAATATAGGCAAATCTCTCTGGTAGTTTTATTCAGTTTTTGATTAAATTGATCATATTGCAAAGAACTGTAATCTGTCACTATTTAAATTAAGTGAATTTAAATTAGAATATGCTAGGCCTTTTTGATGTGTAAATTTAAATTTGCAATTTACATGTGCAAAGCCGTGTCCACATAGCAGTTAAATGCTCAGTCTTTTGATATTAGCACAGCATGAAAAGCAAGTTTTTATGTTTTGGTAGCACATATTCACTTTAAAAATATGCATATATATGTGTACATGCATTCTAGAGGAATGTTTTATTGCTTTCAGATATGGAATAAATTATTTAACTACCAAGCCAAATATTTGTAAATGTGTTTTGCTGCTGCTTCTACTCTGGATAAAAAACTGCTGGTTAGACACTCCCTTTTCTGCTATCTCAGCCTTAGGAAACAAAAGTATAATTTAGCATTATGCTTGATGATTAACTCTGTTCAAAGGCACTGAAAATGCTGATGGTTAGACAAGAGACAGAGTATTTTAACTTTAAATTTTAGGTTAAGTTCAGAGCATGCACTACTTCTTCACTCATGCAAAACAGAGAAATGTATGAAAGGTATAAAAATATGACCCTTTTAGCGACAACTATTACGGCATACATGTTTCTCTAAGTAAATATAATGCCTGTATACTAGATGCATTGAGACAATATGCTAATTCTATATATTTGGGAAGCATTGTGGACACGGGAATTGGCAAGTTATTTTTATAGGAAAGTCCGATTTTTAGACACACAACAAATTGGGCAGTGGTATGATGACTTTAATCATCTGCATGAAGCAATGAGATAATTATGGTTAATGACTCACTGCTGTACTTTCAACACCTTCAGGGATCAATTTCACCCAAAAGTGAACAGAGCCAGCACCACATGGTCTGCTATCAAGCGCTGACCTCCCTGATTCAAATGCAAAATGCTATTGCAGATGAGATTCACTGGGACAAAATGTTCAATAGAAAGATTACATTTCCAGCGGGGCAGAAAGATATTTGCCAGCATCTCATTAAGGCTCAGATAGCGAATCTTGGGTTTCAATCAGCATTGAGATAGAATGGCAATAATCCAGTAGCAAGAATGTAGTGAGGGCTTTGTTTCCCATGGCATTATGCATTTTCCCCATCTACAATAAAATCTTGAAAAATTTTCCAAGGGGATAGATGTGGAAAGAAATAACCTTGTAGTCATTTTAATGTCAGCCACACAACGCATTTGGTGAAGCCTCTGCGGATAGATAACTTTGCCTCCCACTAGGGGAGGAGAAGGTGACATCATTTACATTTAGCTCAACACGTGAAAAGGCCTGAAATTCTTTGCACTGTAAATGTAGCATCAATTCTTCCACCTTTGCAGCCCCACCTCCCATCATTAATATAGTCCAGCCATTTTATTGCCAGCATTTTATCCTTTTCCCCTAGAAGTAATTTACCGACTTAATGGAAATGTGAGAGATTTGCTTTAACAGATTTTATGAATTTAAGCAAAAGGTCCTGCTGAACATTTCCCTCTGGAGAGAGGTTATTCTTTGGCCAGGAGGCATTTGTAATAGTTCAGTAATCAAAAAAGATTTGCCTCGGACTTGCTAATTTGCTCAGTCTCTTAAGTAACAAAAGGATCTAAACTCTGCCTCTCAATTTAAAGTGAGCCCGTAAAAGCCTCCAGCTTAGCAAAAAATCTAAGAATCCACAATCTGAGCTTTTAACCCCATTTCAATTTGTGCAAGTGTAATATCATTAGGGACTGATTTCTCCTTCAGGGTAGCTGTGGTTTTTCATGGAATTTAGTCCTTTATCTGAGAGGTGGTGGGGTGGGAGAACACCATGGAACAGACAAACTACCCAAGAAATAAAGCTTCTTCCCCCTGAGGGATCAGAAGCTGGGGACATTGCAAATTTCATGGGAAAGTCTCTCCTCTGAAGTTTTTAGTCAAATGAAGCCAGTAAGAATGCTGGACTGGGTTTTGAATAGGGGTTAGAAAATTCAATTGTATTCTTAATTTGCGCGGCGACATCTGAAAAAGATAAGACTGGACAGAATTAAGACACTGTGTTCACAACTGTATCCCCAGCATCTAGAACAGTGGCAGACACTGGGATGCTCAGTAAAAATTGAATGAACTGTAAGAGAACAGAGCCATTGTCGTGGGATATTGTCAGTATGAGGGACAGACATTGCCCTCTTGCCTCATTATATCTACTGCCTGCCATTCTTTGACTAGCTTCTCTGGGCTGATAGCTCCAGTTTCTCCTGCTTCCAAACACCTCTTCCTGGGGTTGATTAATCAAACTGCCCGACTTAATGGGAAAACGTATAATGAAGATTGGGGCTTCCCACTTGGCTCAGTGGTAAAGAATTCACCTGTGATGCAGGAGACACAAGCCCTGGGACGGGGAAGATCCCCTGGGGAAGGAAATGGCAACCCACGCCAGTGTTCTTGCCTGAAAATTCCATGTACAGAGGAGCCTGGTGGACTACAGGTCTCCCACAGGGTCAGACAAGACTGAGCGCGCACACACACACACACACATAATGAAGATTAGGGCCTCTTAACTCAAAAAACAAGTAGAAGAAAATGAAACTGTAAGTCCTTAATCTTGCCCAACTACCTTGGTACTTAAAATTTAAAAAAAAAAAAAAAAAAAAAACCGCAATTGAGAACCTGGGATAACCACATTTGCTGGAATTACTGAGACAGTTCTAATTTTTGAAATCTTGTCTCACTGCCCCACAAATCATTGCCTAACTGTGTGCTCATAATTATTAAGCTAGAAGGCAGAGAAAGAACAGGAAGGAGGGAAGAGGTTTTGCCAAAGCTTAATTGAATTAAATTCTCTCCTCTGGATATGTCATTTTAGGAGTTATTTAAAATCCTACAAAGCAAGCATGGACAGCCCCCCAGAAATAAAGTAGAAGAGTTAATAATGCAAGCATAGGTAGCTCAGCATCTTCTGATATCCAAGGTAATATCAGTAATGATGAATCTAGTTATGTTTGGTTTATAAATGTATATGAAGAACCAACTG
Source organism: Muntiacus reevesi (assembly GCF_963930625.1). Taxonomy (NCBI): domain Eukaryota; kingdom Metazoa; phylum Chordata; class Mammalia; order Artiodactyla; family Cervidae; genus Muntiacus; species Muntiacus reevesi. The sequence continues at coordinate 245,327,230 of NC_089251.1, forward strand.
GAAAGAAAACATGGCACACTTAGGTAACAGCCAATCGTTCAGTCTGACAGAAATATAAGCCAGATTATTTCCTTATCAGTACTCTTTTTCATCTCTGTTAGATACTCTTCCTGAAATGCCCTGCCATTCCTTGTACAGTTCTTCCTGATCACTTTGTACTGCCACTATCTGATCACCTTTACCTGGACTGCATGTTGATTTGTTAAATGCTAAATCATACTGTAGTCCTTCCAGTTTTAGAATCAGGGAATAAAATAAAGATCACTGTGGTTAGAGTAAACGTTTCTGTGGACTACTTGCCATATGCAAAAGAGACAAAGAGAAAGAGATAAAGAAGAAAGAGAGGGCAACTTGTAAAAGAATTTTGCCTTTATAAATAACCTTTCTGTTAAAAATTTTTTTTTCAAAATGTTCAGACATATTTTGTCTTAATTTTAATTTTTAATTAATTAATGCACATATGTAGTTTAAATAGTCAAACAATAATAACAGGGCTCTGAGCCAAACTTCCCCTCCAATAATATCTGCTCTTTTAGCTGCTTATCCTTGTTTCTTTCTTTTTTTATTTATTTATTATTATTTTTTTAATCCTTGTTTCTAAATAATATTCTTAGGCTACTATTTCTTGATTTTTTTTTCAGTTTCAGATTTTATTTGACTTTCTACTACAGAAGATGAGAATTTCATTCTTATCCACATATTCTCCTCACCATCTTCTCTTTATTCTCCTATGTACTTATATTTTCATTTTAATCAATATTCAGTGTCAATTTAATTAGTATGTCATTTAATTCAATATTCATTTTATTAATGATTATTATTCACAGCAAAGCTACATAGTATTCTGGAAATACATTTTCTTTATGGTACAATAATTGCTTCATATTTTTATTTGCTTAATTTTCTGATTCATCCCCAAACTCTCTGAAAGAAGTGTAAGTATCCTTCTAGTACATCAGACACAACAAGTAATCTAGCTGTTCCATTTTAATCATCTTACAGACATCTCACTGGAGTCGCACCTTCTCCAGCTCCCACAAGGCTCGGTTGTATCCAGTACTGTTAGATGCTGAGAACACCCTTCTCCCCTGCCCTGTATTGCCTTACCTGTTTCCCATGCCCTGTGTCCTCTTTCTTGGCTTACGCCTTTGTTTTTGTAGAAAAGTGTCATTAAATTCCTTTTCTTTTTTTTTTTAATAATATAAATTTGTATCGGCAATGAAGACAACTTGTTGAGGGTTCTTTAGCTACATATTTTTCAGACTTGAACTTTAATACAACTTGCAATATACCTGGAAGTCAAAGACCACCAACACTCCTTAGACCACCCTTTGAGAAGCTTTATTAGTTCAAGAAACAATCAAAATGCAAATATAGTTAGACCTATTCTTGTTATGAGAAATGCAGAGAAAAACATGACACTTAAGGAGTTTACAGTCTGACTGAGAAGTGTGATAGGTAGAATAAGGACCCCACCAAATCAGGTCTTAACTCTTCAAAACATGTGACTATGCTATGTTACATGGCAAAAGGGAACGAAGGTTGCAGATGAAATTAAGTTTGATAATCAGCTGATCTTAAAAGAAGATGATGATGATGTGATTTGAGAGGGCCCAATGAAATCACATGGCTCCTTAAATGTGGATGTGGGAGGCAGAAAGTTAGGTGAATGCACTCACCTAACTCTGGGTCACCGGAAACCTACCGTTAAAGATAGAATAGTAGTGCTAGTCCCCTAAATTAGTTTGTTTGTTGAGTCAGGGGTTTCATTTACTCTCATTAACTAGTTTGGTTTCAGAGGTTTGGTTTCAGAGGTCTGCAAATCAATTACACTTGTGTGTAAAAGTTATACCATAGAGCAGAATTGAGCATTGATTCCTCCTCCTAAGTATGATTAGCCCTTTACATGAAGGCAAGATGCTTTCAAAGTTGATTTGGTTAAATCCTAAAACAATTGCACCTCAAGACCAATTCCAAAAGAACGTTCCATTGCTCACTTATGCATTCCTCTCATGTGCCACAGATATATCTTGCTATATTTTTACTTTTCTTCACAATAAGCATTTCCAGTTGTCTTGCCTAAGGGTTTTCATGGGTAGATACTCTTTTCTCTGAGAATCTGAACTGTTGTTAGTGATTAGAATTCCAAAGCAAACATGCCAAGAAATGACTACAAGTGCCTGATTATCCCATAAGAATATTCTTCAGTTGTTCATTATTTTTCACATTTGTACTTAGCAGCAATAACAGCTTCTTCCCTTCCCTCTGTGGGAAGTTGTGACAATGTTTTCACTTGAGGCTCCAATCACCAGGGCTAAGTAGGAATTTTCAGTGTTGAGAGTGCTACTTCAATGCCAAGAAGATGGGACTTTTTAAAGAGAGGAGTGCAGGTTTTCAAAAACATTATCAAACCCCTTATGTAAATCAAGATCTACCTTGACTGGTCTCTCACTGGTTGCAAGTGCTTGTGGTTTACAGAAAGTAGTTAGAGGAAGAAAGTCAAATGAATCCTGTATGCTAGCTGCTTTGTCTCATTTGCCATTTGAAGGGAAACATTGTGCATTTGCATATATAACCTCTTTTTTTCCTCAACACAGCGCCAGGCATGAGGAGAGAAACTATGCCAAAATCAAGGAAACAGAAGAAAGAAATCAGAGGAAAATGGAGATCAGAAAATGTATCAGAAAATGGAGACCAGGAGGCAAGGAGGAAAGAAGGATTCTAAAAGACTCTCAATTCATTAGATTAAATTATTTAAGCAAGTCAGTAAGCAAGGGGCTTGAGAGGTTCTAGGATTTTTTGTTTTGTAATGAATGTTTCAAAGTTTTTAATGTCTTTAGAGCTGAGTTACATATTTGGTCAATGACAAATCTATAGAGCATCTATGATTTCAAGTTCTTAGAATGAAAAAAGACTCAAGCCCAGGGAATATTATATAAGGGAATATTTTGGCTAGGACAATCAGAATTTGAATAATATATTCCTCCGGGGTTCCCCGGTGGCTCAGCAGTAAAGAATCTGCCTGCAATGCTGGAGCCATAGGAGACATGGGTTCGATCCCTGGGTTGGGAAGATGCCCTGGAGGAGGAAATGGCAACCCACTCCAGTATTCTTGCCTGGAGAATCCCATAGACAGAGGAGCCTGTTGGGCGACAGTCCATGGGGTTGCAAAGAGCCAGACACTACTGAAGTGACTTAGTACAGCTGCTTCTCAAGAGGAACAAAATCTACCTTGTGGTTTCGGACACAGTGTTTTACTTGTACTCCACAATATTCACGTAGGGATATTATAAGGTTAAAAAAAAACTTTTTTTTGGTTAGTAATTTTGCTGGAGTGAACTGAGTAAATGGTAATAACCTTTTAGGGAATTTTTGAGAATAAGGAAATTTTCGTGATCAAATTCTTAACTAAGAAAGCAATATATGTTACTTGTTTCTAAATTAGCACTTTACAATAAGGTACACACAAAAGCAACGAATTTATTAATATATTGTTTTCGTAGCTGCAGAAGACTTCAATTCAATGAAATACTGAGGAACAAAAAGACTGACATTAAAAGTGCCTACTATGTGATGGGTACTGCATAGTAATTTACAGTGCCATAATCCTCACCAAGGGACTGGTATTCTCATTTTTCAAATGAGAAAATTGTGCTTCTGAGAGGCGAAGCAACTTGTCTGAGATCATATAGTTTATTATTGACAGAACCTACCCCAAAATTCAGATCTGTCTTAATCCAAAGCATGAAATATCCCACTTCTCCACTGTGACCCCAGGGAGTTAGCTAGTGTCTATTGATGGATGTGACATTGAAAAATATATAACCAAATTAATGCTATAAATGCCTTTAGAGACACACATTTTGGTACTTCAAGGAGAGAGATCTCACAGAGTTAGAAATGGCAAGTTCAGGCTTAGTCGTCTTAGTAGAGTATGGTCTGGAATTCCTTGGCACAGCAGAGTGGCAACCACCCACCCAGAACCCTTTAGTCCTGCCTCAGAGTCTTCAGACATCAGTAGAGACATGTTGCATCAGGAGTTAGATGAGTCTCCCTGAGAAAACGTAGGCTCAGCACATTTCCAACTTCTGCTCCAGAGGCCTGCTTGCTCTGATTCTTGCCAGGCTTGCTGACTGCACCCATCTTATCCACGAGCCACCTTTTCTCGCTTATGCTGCCACCCAGGGTTTGTCTTTGCTCCTCCAAGCTCTCTCTCTAACTCTCCTATGACGACTATTGCACATGCCTCTGCCTACAATGTACTCCAACCTATCAGGACTTTTAGATGGACTCATCAGAAACTGACTCTGGCTGATTGAGGCCTAAGAGAAATGGAATGTATTGGGTGGCTCCCAGAATTTTCAGGAAGATTGCAATACGATGTTGAAGATTAGGGAGAAATAAAGCAGAGCTGGACATACAGAACTTCAGGCAAAATCACACCCAGAACCAGCCTGAAGAGGGCTCTGTTGCCTTTGCCTCTGAGTGCCAAGCTCCCTTAGACAAGGGAATCCTGTCCTGGAATCCCTGCTCTAGAAACTGAATGTTATTATTGCACTCATTGCCATCAGAAGAAATTCTGAACTCTGCTTCTTGGTATCACTAGCTTTACTGCTGTGGACAAATGACTCTGACCAAGCTTGGGTCACATTCCAAGACCCTAACTGCAAGGAAGGCTAGAAAAGAGAGTAGGTGGGCTTTGGAGAAGTCTGCCCCTTACTGAGACTTGCTTCTTGAGAAGGCATTCAGGAAAGGAATTCAGACGCTAAGTAGCCCAAAAGTCCCACCCTTCCCTTCTTTCCCGGCTTGCCTTTTTAAGACTGACTTCTTTATGATTCAGATCTTTGTTGAACTAACTCCTCAGAGGGCTTCCCTGGACCACCTTACCTTAAAAGATCTTCAGTCTGTCGTTAGCTGCACCAGGTAACTCTTTCCCGGTACTTATCACAGTTGATCATTTGTTTGGACTGTGCAGTTCATGGGTGCCTTGACTATATG